>NC_057406.1:49973201-50573201 GCF_019320065.1 Cervus canadensis
TATGTGTTAGTATGGCTGTAATGTTCTTTATCTTTCTGGCTTACCTTCCCTCTGTATATGGGTCCAGCTTCATCCATCTCATTAGGACTCTGGTTCAAATGAATTCTTTTTAATGGCTGAGTAATATTCCATGGTGTATATGTAGCCCACAGCTTCCTTATTCCATTCATTGCTGATGGGCAATCTAGGTTGCTTCCAATGTCCTGGGCTAATTATAAAACAGTGCTGCGATGAACATTGGGGTGCACGTGTCTCTTTCAGATCTGGTTTCCTCAGTGTGTATGCCCAGAAGTGGGATTGCTGGGTCATATGGCAGTTCTATTTCCAGTTTTTTTAAGAAATCTCCACACTGTTCTCCATAGCGGCTGTACTAGTTTGCATTCCCACCAACAGTGTAAGGGGGTTCCCTTTTCTCCACACCCTCTCCAGCATTTATTGCTTGTAGACTTTTGGATAGCAGCCATCCTGACTGGCGTGTAATGGTACCTCATTGTGGTTTTGATTTGCATTTCTCTGATAATGAGTGATGTTGAGCATCTTTTTTCATGTGTTTGTTAGCCATCTGTATGTCCTTTACTTTGGAGAAATGTTCTGTTTTAGTTCTTTGGGCCCATTTTTGATGGGTCCATTTATTTTTCTGGAATTGAAGCTGCAGGAGTGCTTGTATATTTTTTGAGATTAATCCTTTGTCTGTTGCTTTCATTTAGCTATTAATTTTCTCCAAATCTGAAGGGCTGTCTTTTCACCTTGCTTAATAGTTTCCTTTTGTAGTGCAAAAAGCTTTTAAGTTTCATTAGGTCCCATTTGTTTAGTTTTTGCTTTTATTTCCAATATTCTGGGAGGTGGGTCATAGAGGATCTTGCTGTGATTTATGTCGGAGAGTGTTTTGCCTATGTTCTCCTCTAGGAGTTTTATAGTTTCTGGTCTTACATTTAGATCTTTAATCCATTTTGAGTTTATTTTTGTGTATGGTGTTAGAAAGTGTTCTAGTTTCATTCTTTTACAAGTGGTTGACCAGTTTTCCCAGCACCACTTGTTAAAGAGGTTGTCTTTTTTCCATTGTATATCCTTGCCTCCTTTGTCAAAGATAAGGTGTCCATAGGTTCGTGGATTTATCTCTGGGCTTTCTATTCTGTTCCATTGATCTATATTTCTGTCTTTGTGCCAGTACCATACTGTCTTGATGACTGTGGCTTTGTAGTAGAGTCTGAAGTCAGGCAGGTTGATTCCTCCAGTTCCATTCTTCTTTCTCAAGATTACTTTGGCTATTCGAGGTTTTTTGTATTTCCATACAAATTGTGAAATTATTTGTTCTAGTTCTGTGAAAAATACCGTTGGTAGCTTGATAGGGATTGCATTGAATCTATAGACTGCTTTGGGTAGAATAGCCATTTTGACAATATTGATTCTTCCAATCCATGAACACGGTATGTTTCTCCATCTGTTTGTGTCCTCTTTGATTTCTTTCATCAGTGTTTTATAGTTTTCTATGTATAGGTCCTTTGTTTCTTTAGGTAGATATACTCCTAAGTATTTTATTCTTTTTGTTGCAATGGTGAATGGTATTGTTTCCTTAATTTCTCTTTCTGTTTTTTCATTGTTAGTATATAGGAATGCAAGGGATTTCTGTGTGTTAATTTTATATCCTGCAACTTTACTATATTCATTGATTAGCTCTAGTAATTTTCTGGTAGAGTCTTTAGGGTTTTCTATATAGAGGATCATGTCATCTGCAAACAGTGAGAGTTTCACTTCTTCTTTTCCTATCTGGATTCCTTTTACTTCTTTTTCTGCTCTGATTGCTGTGGCCAAAACTTCCAACACTATGTTGAATAGTAGTGGTGAGAGTGGGCACCCTTGTCTTGTTCCTGATTTCAGGGGAAATGCCTTCAATTTTTCACCATTGAGGGTGATGCTTGCTGTGGGTTTGTCATATATAGCTTTTATTATGTTGAGGTATGTTCCTTCTATTCCTGCTTTTTGGAGAGTTTTAATCATAAATGAGTGTTGAATTTTGTCAAAGGCTTTCTCTGCATCTATTGAGATAATCATATGGTTTTTATCTTTCAATTTGTTAATGTGGTGTATTACATTGATTGATTTGCGGATATTAAAGAATCCTTGCATTCCTGGGATAAAGCCCACTTGGTCATGGTGTATGATTTTTTTAATATGTTGTTGGATTCTGTTTGCTAGAATTTTGTTAAGGATTTTTGCATCTATGTTCATCAGTGATATTGGCCTGTAGTTTTCTTTTTTTGTGGCATCTTTGTCTGGTTTTGGAATTAGGGTGATGGTGGCCTCATAGAATGAGTTTGGAAGCTTACCTTCATCTGCAATTTTCTGGAAGAGTTTGAGTAAGATAGGTGTTAGCTCCTCTCTAAATTTTTGGTAGAATTCAGCTGTGAAGCCATCTGGTCCTGGGCTTTTGTTTGCTGGAAGATTTTTGATGACAGTTTCGATTTCCTTGCTTGTGATGGGTCTGTTAAGATCTTCTATTTCTTCCTGGTTCAGTTTTGGAAAGTTATACTTTTCTAAGAATTTGTCCATTTCATCCAAGTTGTCCATTTTATTGGCATAGAGCTGCTGGTAGTAGTCTCTTATGATCCTTTGTATTTCAGTGTTGTCTGTTGTGATCTCTCCATTTTCATTTCTAATTTTGTTAATTTGGTTTTCTCTCTTTGTTTCTTAATGAGTCTTGCTAATGGTTTGTCAATTTTGTTTATTTTTTCAAAAAAACAGCTTTTAGCTTTGTTGATTTTTGCTATGGTCTCTTTAGTTTCTTTTGCATTTATTTCTGCCCTAATTTTTAAGATTTCTTTCCTTCTGCTAACCCTGGGGTTCTTCATTTCTTCCTTCTCTAATTGCTTTAGGTGTAGAGTTAGGTTATTTATTTGGTTTTTTTCTTGTTTCTTGATGTAAGCCTGTAATGCTATGAACCTTCCCCTTAGCACTGCTTTTACAGTGTCCCATAGGTTTTGGGTTGTTGTGTTTTCATTTTCATTCATTTCTATACATATTTTGATTTCTTTTTTGATTTCTTCTATGATTTGTTGGTTATTCAGAAGCGTGTTATTTAGCCTCCATATGTTTGAATTTTTAACAATTTTTTTCCTGTAATTGAGATCTAATCTTACTGCACTGTGGTCAGAAAAGATGACTGGAATGATTTCAATTTTTTTCAATTTTCCAAGACCAGATTTATGGCCCAGGATGTGATCTATTCTGGAGAATGTTCCGTGTGCACTTGAGAAAAAGGTGAAGTTGATTGTTTTGGGGTGAAATGTCCTATAGATATCAATTAGGTCTAGCTGGTCCATTGTGTCATTTAAGGTTTGTGTTTCCTTGTTAATTTTCTGTTTAGTTGATCTATCCATAGTTGTGAGTGGGGTATTAAAGTCTCCCACTATTATTGTGTTACTATTAATTTCCTCTTTCATACTCGTTAGCGTTTGCCGTACATATTGCGGTGCTCCTATGTTGGGTGCATATATATTTATAATTGTTATATCTTTTTCTTTGATTGATCCTTTG
The DNA here is from genome assembly GCF_019320065.1 of Cervus canadensis. Taxonomy (NCBI): domain Eukaryota; kingdom Metazoa; phylum Chordata; class Mammalia; order Artiodactyla; family Cervidae; genus Cervus; species Cervus canadensis. Next base: position 49,976,736 of record NC_057406.1, read on the forward strand.
ATCATTATGTAGTGTCCTTCTTTGTCTCTTTTCACATCCTTTATTTGAAAGTCTATTTTATCTGATATGAGTATTGCGACTCCTGCTTTCTTTTGGTCTCCGTTTGCATGAAATATTTTTTTCCAGCCCTTCACTTTTAGTCTGTATGTGTCTCTTGTTTTGAGGTGGGTCTCTTGTAGACAGCATATATAGGGGTCTTGTTTTTGTATCCATTCAGCCAATCTTTGTCTTTTGGTTGGGGCATTCAACCCATTTACATTTAGGGTAATTATTGATAGGTGTGGTCCCGTTGCCATTTACTTTGTTGTTTTGGGTTCACGTTTATACAACCTTTCTCTATTTCCTGTCTAGAGAAGATCCTTTAGCATTTGTTGAAGAGCTGGTTTGGTGGTGCTGAATTCTCTCAGCTTTTGCTTATCTGTAAAGCTTTTGAATTCTCCTTCATATCTGAATGAGATCCTTGCTGGATACAGTAATCTAGGTTGTAGGTTATTCTCTTTCATTACTTTCAGTACGTCCTGCCATTCCCTTCTGGCCTGGAGGGTTTCTATTGATAGATCAGCTGTTATCCTTATGGGAATCCCTTTGTGTGTTATTTGTTGTTTTTCCCTTGCTGCTTTTAATATTTGTTCTTTGTGTTTGATCTTTGTTAATTTGATTAATATGTGTCTTGGGGTGTTTCGCCTTGGGTTTATCCTGTTTGGGACTCTCTGGGTTTCTTGGATTTGGGTGGCTATTTCCTTCCCCATTTTAGGGAAGTTTTCAGCTATTATCTCCTCGAGTATTTTCTCATGGCCTTTCTTTTTGTCTTCTTCTTCTGGAACTCCTATGATTCGAATGTTGGGGCGTTTCACAGTGTCCCAGAGGTCCCTGAGGTTGTCCTCATTTCTTTTGATCCTTTTTTTCTTTTTTCCTCTCTGCTTCATTTATTTCCACCATTTTATCTTCTACCTCACTTATCCTATCTTCTGCCTCCGTTATTCTACTCTTGGTTCCCTCCAGAGTGTTTTTGATCTCATTCATTGCATTATTCATTTTTAATTGACTCTTTTTTATTTCTTCTAGGTCTTTATTAAACAGTTCTTGAATCTTTTCAATCTTTGTTTCCAGGCTATTTATCTGTAACTCCATTTTGTTTTCAAGATTTTGGATCATTTTTATTATCATTATTCTAAATTCTTTTTCAGGTAGATTCCCTATCTCCTCCTCTTTTGTTTGACTTGGTGGGCATTTTTCATGTTCCTTTACCTGTTGGGTATTTCTTTGCCTTTTCATCTTGTTTAGATTGCTGTATCTGGAGTGGGCTTTCTGTATTCTGGAGGTCTGTGGTTCCTTTTTATTGTGGAGGATTAACCCAGTGGGTGGGGTTAGACAATTGGCTTGTCAAGATTTCCTGGTTAGGGGAGCTTGCGTCAGTGTTCTGGTGCGTGGAACTTGATTTCTTCTCTTTGGAGAGCAATGGAGTGCCCAGTAATGAGTTTTGAGATGGGTCTATGTGTTAGGTGTGTCCTTGGGCAGCCTGTATGTTGATGTTCAGGGCTATGTTCCTGCGTTGCTGGAGAATTTGCGTGGTATGTCTTGCTCTAAAACTTATTGGCTCTTGGGTGGTGGTTGGTTTCAGTGTAGGTATGGAGGCTTTTGGACGGTCACTTATTACTTAAAGTCCATGTAGTCAGGAGTTTTCTGGTGTTCTCAGGTTTTGGGCTTAAGTCTCCTGCCTCTGGATTTCAGTTTTATTCTTCCTGTAGTCTCAGGACTTCTCCAACTATACAGCCCTGATAAGAAAACTTCTAGGTTAACGGCTAAAAGATTCTCCCCCGTTAGGGACACCCAGAGAGGTTCACAGAGTTACATGAAGAAGAGGAGAGGGAGGAGGGAGATAGAGATGAACAGGAGGAGAAAAAGGGGGACTCAAGAGGAAAGAGACAGATCTAGGCAGCTGTCTGTTCCCAGAGTGTTCTCCGTAGCCCAGTCACCTATAAGGATTCACAGAATTGGATTGGGAAGAGAAGGGGAAAGGAGGAAATAGAGGTGTTCTGAGGTAGAAAACAGAGAGTCAAGATTGGGAGAGAATAATCTTCGGTTTAAAAATAGGGCTTCTCTTCTTTTTTTTTTGTAAGGTTATAGTGTATTGAAAATGAAAATTAAGGAGTAGTAGAGGAGTACTAGAGGACTTTAAAAGAAATAAGAGAAAAAGAAAAATAGAAAATAGAAGAGAAAAAGGAAAGAAAAAAAAGAAAAAGAAAGAAAGAAAAAGAAAAAAAGAAAAATTTTTTTTTTAAAAAAAAAGAAAAAAGAAAAAAAATTTTTTTTTTCCCCCTAATTAAAAAATCGTAAAAGTCTGTGGAAATGAAAGTTAAGGAGCAATGGGGGAGTAATAGGGGATTTTAAAGGAAAATAAAAGAGAAGAAAGAAAAAAGAAAAAAAAAGAAAAAAAGGAAAAAAAATAAAAAAAAAAAGAGAAAAAAAGTAAAATTATATCTAGGAGTTTCTCTGGAGCTGTTGCGGTCAGTGTGGGTTCGGCTCAGTTTCAGATAGCTCCTCGTTCCAGCTTACGCTTCTCGATATCTACAGGCCCCTCCGGTGTAGTCAGCGTTTCCTAGAGGGATTGTAATCTGTTGCACCAGTCCCTTCTGAAGCGGTTCCCTTTGTTTATTTGGCTTCTGTTTGCCGGTCTCTTCAGAGCCTCATTTCCGCCCTGACACAGGCGGGCGGAGGTGGACTCTTATTCAGGTGGCTAGTTCCGTCGCTCTGCGGGGCAGGGAGGGGCTGGCGCTGTGGGGACAGGCTTGCACCGCGGGGATGGGCTGGGGCTGCCGGGTGGGGCTGACGCTGCTTTCTCCGTCTGTGCTGCTCAGGCTCCCGGCTGTTCTATATGGAGCGCGCCCCGCGCTGCGCGAGGTTCCAGCCCTCGGGTGTTACACAAAAGCGCGGAAGGAAAAGCTGCGCCCGCTCTCTGTGCCTTCCCCGTCAGAGCGGTCCAGGCAGCCAGGGGCTTGGTGGGCGCACTCTCCCCAGGTGTGGCGCGCCCCCTCCCTTCCGCGGACCCAGACTCAGTTTCCGCTGGCGCCAGTCGGGTGCGTGCGCCTTCTGCCCTCCGCGTCCCCAGCCCCAGTCCCCGCCCGCGCCGGTCGGGTGCCTGCGCCCTGTGTCTCGCCGCGACCTTCCCCTCCCCCCTGCCTCCTGCCTCCGGCGGGGCTGGGCCGGTCCGTAGCCTGCGAGCTCCTCTCCGGACCCTCTCGGTCTCTTTGTTCTGCTAGCGGCCAGCAGTGTGTTCGGGCCGGTTAATTTACTCTCTCTCTTTTGGTCTCCCACAGTTCAAGTTGGCAACTCACAGAAGTTCCCTCCGATTGTCCTCAGGGCACTCGGCCCGGACCCTACTCCAAGCAATGCCGCCTAAGAGCTCCCGGGACGGATCTCCGTCCTTAGCTCTTTTGTCTCACTTTTTATCTTTTATATTTTGTCCTACCTCCTTTCGAAGACAATGGGCTGCTTTTCTGGGCGCCTGATGACCTCAGCTAGCGATCTGAAGTTGTTTTGCGAAGTTTGCTCTGCGTTCAGTTATTCTTTTGATGAATTTGTAGGAGAGAAAGTGGTCTCCCCGTCCTACTCCTCCGCCATCTTGGCTCCTCCCCCCTGGACTTTATTTTAAATTGTGTTGAATATTAATCTAACTTATTTTCCCCACAGTTGATAGTCAAGCTCTCCATCCCTATTTATAGACTAATTTACTTTCTCACTGATTTAAGATTCCACTATTAACAAATTAATCTTATGCTTATGAAGAAATTGCTCTAAATTTTAAATTTTCTCTCACTCTTGCTTGTTTTTATGGCAGTACTACAATGTTGTAATTATTATTTTATATATGAATACATTTTATTTCCTAGTAGAATAAAGTCCTCTTATTACTATAACTTCCTGAATATCCCACTTAGTTTCATGTATTATTCTTCTTGATGAATTTCAGAATCATTTCTTGCATTTCCAAAAATAAATCCTCAAACCCACTGGGATTGCACTGAGTTTATTTATTTATTTGGGAAGAAATGACATCTTGATAATATTAAATCTTTGGACCCAGTAACATGATATAGTTCTCCGTTTAGACAAGTTTTCTTTTATGTTCTTCAATAACAATATTGTGGTTTTATTCACAGAGATTCTGTACATTTTTCATGAGTTTAACTCTTAGGAGATATATGTTTTGCTCTTAGGACTGAAATTTACTTTCTAACTTCTTATTGCTGGAATGTAGATACACATGGAGCTTTATTTATTTTTTAATTACTACTCTACTAATCTTTTGTATAAACCCTGGTTGCTTTTCAGATTATTTTGTTCAGTTTTATACTTACACAACGATGTCCTCTACAAATAATGTTACTTTTTCTTCTTTTTTTCCAATATTTGTACTTTTAAATTTTCTTTCTTTCCCAATTATGTTGGCAAACTTTTCCAGAACAATGTTAATCAATAATAGATCTAGCAGACATATTTTACTTGTTCTTGATTATAGTAGGGATGCTTCTATTTTACTATTAAAGTAGCTTTTTGTAGTTGTCTATAAGAATATTTTGATTTTCTCATTTAACAATCACTGACTTTTAATTGGTATGTGGATCATTTACCATTAATGTAACTATTGATGATTGCATTTAAGTCTCCTTTATAAATTATTTGCTTTTTTTCCTTGTCTCCTGAAGTTTTGTTCCTTTTTCCTTTTCCTGCCTTCATTTTTTGGTAATCCATTTTAATTCATTGACCTTCCATATCTCTTAGTATTTTTAGTGCTTCTTTTAGAGATTATGATGTACATAACTAAGTTAATATCTTTTCAATTTAAGCAAAATGCAGAAGCAAAATTTGGAGTAACAGAGTGTTTGGGGCAAAAGGGCTAAATTAATCTAATTGTATTTTAACAAGATAATTGTTGCTCTGTTGAGAATAGGCTCTAGGAGTGAAAGGCTAAAGTAGGGAGACTTGCCAATAAAGGGAAAAAAGTTAAAGGAGTTTCCTTCTATTATGATTTTGCTGAGAGTGCTTATCAAGAAAAAGTATTAATTTTGTTAAATGTTTTTTCTACTTCTATCAGGGAAATTATTGAGGTAATCATTTTATTCTGTTAACTTGGTGAATTGTATTGGTTTGTTTTTCACTGCAACAGATCTTGCCTTCCTGGGATAAACCCCACTTAGTCATGCGGTATCATCCTTGTTATGACTCTCATTCTAGATGCTCTGCCTTCCTCTCCCACCCCACTCTGTTTTCTCTCCTTTTTTGACCAGTTCTGGCAAGATAAGGGAAAGTGAAGTCGCTCAGTCGTATCTGACTCTTTTGTGACCCCATGGACTGTAGCCCACCAGGCTCCTCCATCCATGGAATTTTCTAGACAAGAGTACTGGAGTGGGTTGCCATTTCCTTCTCCAGGGTATCTTCCTGACCTGGGGATCGAACCCCGGTCTCCTGCATTGCAGGCAGACACTTTACCGTCTGAGCCTCCAGGGAATCTAGTCTGGCAAGATAATGTCAAGTTTATTAAACTTTTAAAGAACTAGCTTCTGGTTTTATTGATTTTTGTATACTGTTTGACTTTTTCATTGATTTCTTCTCTTATATTTATTAATTCCCTACATTTTCATCTTTTGGGTTTCATTTACTCTTTCTTTTCTAGAGTTTTAAAGTATAAGTTTAGACAAATAATTTGCAACCTTTCTTTTAAAGGAAAAGATCCAGTACACCTATAAATTTCCTTTTAAGTGCTACTTTAGATGCCTCCCATAGTTTTTGATACATTTGTTTTCCTTATTTATTTCAAAGTATTTTCAAATTGTCTTTTTGATTTCTTCTCTGACATTGGCTTCTTTTAGTGTTGAAAGTGAAAGTGAAATGAAAGTGAAAGTCGCTTAATCGTGTCAGATTCTTTGTGACCCCATGGACTATACAGTCCATGTCATTCTCCAGCCCAGAATACTGGTGTGGGTAGCCTTTCCCTTCTCCAGGGGATTTTCCCAACCCAGGTCTCCTGCATTGCAGGTGGATTCTTTACCAGCTGAGCCACAAGGGAAGCCCAAGAATACTTGAGTTGGTAACCTATTCCTTCTCCAGAGGATCCAGGAATTCTTTTTTTTAATTTTAATTTTTATTAGTTGTAGGCTAATTACTTTACAATATTGTAGTGGTTTTTGCCATACATTGACATGAATCAGCCATGGATTTACATGTGTTTCCCATCCCGATCCCCTCTTCCACCTCCCTCCCCATCCCTTCCCTCTGGGTTTTCCCAGTGCACCAGCCCTGAGCACTTGTCTCATGCATCCAACCTGGGCTGGCGATCTGTTTCACACTTGATAATATACCTGTTTCAGTGCTATTCTCTCAGATCATCCCACCCATCCCAATCCAGGAATTGAATCAGGGTCTCCTGCATTGCAGACAGATTCTTTACCAATTGAGCTATCAGGGAAGCCTCATTTTAAAAATTTTTATATATTTGGGAATTTTTTTGATATCTATTTGTTATTAATTTTTAATTTGGTTTCTTCATTAATTTCTTTTTCTTTTTCTTGTCCACTCCACATGGTCCACAAGATCCCAGTTTCCTGATCAGGGGGGAACATGTGTCCTCAGAAGTGAAAACGTAGAGAGAGTCGTAACCACTGGACCACCAGGGAATTCCCTCTTTATTAATTTCTAACTTAGTATGACTTAGTACTTCTAAACTCATTTATACTTATTTATGTCCAACATATGATCTATATTGATGAATGTACTGTGAGTACGTAAGAGATTCTTTAGTTGTTTGGGTATGGCATCCTATAAATTTCAGTTAGATCATGTTGGCTGGTAAAGATATCTGTTATCAAAGGCTATGTAACATATATATCCTCCATAGTTAGTGGCTTAAAACAGCAACATTTATTTGGATCAAATGCTGTTGTTCCAGCAAGGTTTAGTGGGAACAGTTTACTGTACCCCAACCAACATCAGCTGGGACATCTCAAAGGCAAGTTCCACTGAGCATTAGCTGGTTGGGGCTGGGTTGGAAGCTGGAATCATCTTAAGCTTCTCAGGCATCTCTGTTTTAGTGTGGTCTCCGGGTGTGACCTCTGCAGCGTGGTGGCTCGGGGAAGACGTTGGTTTAAAGCACTCAGGCTGCGTGTCATGAGAGAGGGAGGAAGCTAGGTAGGTGATCTATTACCTTTTTTGACTTAGCCTTGGAAGTCACAAGCTTACTTCTGCCATGTTCTGTTTGTAGCAGCAGTCACAGAATGCTGTCTGTTCAGTCTAGAAGAGCCCATTGACTCCGCCTCTTGATGGGGGTGTGAGGAGGTTCTAGAAGAGCATGTGAGGCTGTAAATATCGCTGAGGACATTTGTGGAAAGTAAAACTTGTCACAAGATTGTTTAAATCTTTTTCTAATATTGCCAGTTTATTGTTTTTGTTTTTTAACTCTGTTGACAATAGAGAAGAGGGTTAATACCTTAAACTATGAGTATGGACTTACAAATTTCTTCATTTGGTTTTGCTAGTTTTTGCTTCATTTCTTTTGAAACTTTGTTACTATTCACATGACATTTTAAACTGTCATGACTTCTTGATGAATTGTTTTGCACATCTTATAAACTCCACAGGAAACTGTTGTCCTTGCTCTAAATAGTCAAATCTTTAGAGAAATTGAGAAAAGTCATTTATTTTTGCCCATGTATATATTTGGCACTCTTCATTCCTTGCAGATCTACCTTTCTGTCTGATATTTTCCTTGGGCTTGATGTGCAGGCCTACTATTCATGAATTTTCTCAGATTTTTTTTTGACTATATATTTTGCCGCCATTTTCAAAGCATATTTTTTTCTGGATATAGGATTCTAGGTCAATGATATTTTCCTTTCAGTGCTTTAAATGTGACATTTCATTGTTATCTGGTTGTACTATTTCTAATGAGAAGTGAGCAATCATCTTATTTATCTCTATATAATGGACTCTTTTTCTCTGGTCCCTTTGTAAATTTTCTGTTACTTTTTAGTTTTCAGCAATTTGACTATTATGTGCCTAGGTCCAGTTTTTCTTAGGTTTATTTGGCTAGATTTAGTTGAGCTTCTTGAAGAATTTGTGGCCATTGTTTCTTTAATTTTTAAAATTTTTTGACTCCAATGTCTTTCCCCTCTCCTTCTAGAATTCCAACTATATATTTGTTAGATAACTTGATATTGTTTCACAGGCCACTGCAGCTGTATTCATTTTTTTCAGTCTTATTTTATTTTTTGTGAGCTTTGGTTTAGATATAGTTCCTTTTGTCCAGTCTCTGAAACTAATCTTTTCACCTGCAATGTGTAGTTTATAGTTAAACCTAAGTATGTCAGATATTTCTTTTTGAGTTCTAGAATGTCCATTCTTTCCTACCCCCACCCCACCTTGATTTTCATTTCTCTTTTTAGATTCTGCATCTATTCACTCAACGCTTAAACATATTTTTAATATAGTATTCCTTTGGTATCCACAGGGGATTGTTGGTTCCAGGACCCACTGTAGATACCAAAATCTGTAGATGTTCAAGTTCTATAGTCAGCCCTCTGAATCTGCAAATTTTGTATACACAGATTGAAGCATTGCAGATTATAAACATAGTATACATGATGCACAGTTAGTTCAGTCTGTGGATGCAGAACATACTGGTGTGGAGGGCTGACTATATATTCATTGGAAAAGCCTGTGTATAAGTTGACCCATGCAGTGCAAATCCCTGTTGTTCAGAGGTAATTTGTAGTTATTTCAAGAGTGTTAGTTGCTCAGTCATGTCTGACCCTTTGTGGCCCCATGGACTGTAGCCTGCCAGGCTCCTCTGTCCATGGAATTCTCCAGTCAAGAATGGGTTGCCATTTCCTTCTCCAGGGGATCTTCTAAACCCAGGGATCAAACCTGTGTCTCTTGCATTGCAGGAAGAGTCTTTACTGTCTGAGCCACTTGGGAAGCCCCAGTTATTTTAAAGTCCTTATTATTTAATTCCAACATTAGTGCAGTCTCTGAATTTCTACTGACTTTTTCTTCCTAGTTTTGAATTTTAATACCTTTTTCCTGCTTCTTCATCAGTTTAGTAATTTTTAACTGTATGCCAGACATTTAAGATGCAATGTTGTTGAAAATCTGATGAGAGCGTGTTTAACAGTATGTCTTTCTTTAAACAATGTTGAAGTTTGTTTTAGCTAGCAGGAACTTTACTCAATCAGCTTGATCCTACTTGATTTTAAGCTTTCTTTGGGAGAGTCTAGGAGTAGTCCTTAATCTAGTGATGGAATAAGCCTTCCTTTAACATGTGTCCATTCTGGTTGCAACTAGATATCTGTGGGTATTCAGTCAAATCTCTTCATTTGACTTGTGAAAATATGAACATCTCTCAGTATTGTGAGAGCTTTGGGATCCGCATTAATCTCATGGCTCTGAAGTAGTTGCTCCCTATAAGACCTCTTGGAGTCTTGTTCTGTCCATGCATAACTTAGTATTCATCCAGAGACTAAAGGGGATCTCTGTGCTGATATATGGGGCTATTCCATATAGCTCTCTCTTCTTTGGTACCTTTGCTCACAAATTTCACTTTGCTGTTTCTACTTGTTAACATTTCTCCTTTCTATTCGTGATCCATTCTTTGTGCTGCTATTTGTAAAATGTAGAAAGTAAGAGACATATGAAGATCACCCCATGCATTTTTCTTCTCTCAAGAATAATACTTGTATTGTTTTGTCTAAAGCCTAAAGTAGTTTCTTCATTTATTGTTATTCAATTTTTATGAAAGTATAATTGACATATTAATTTTGGGTGTACAACATAATGATTCAATATTTGTATATGTTACAAAATTATTTTTGTTAAATTTTCAATGGTTTATTGTGGGAAGATAAATGTGATACGAATTTCTTCGTCATAGTAAGAACTATATGTCTAAACATGTCAAATTTGAGATGTTTATTCAGTAACCAGATAGCAAAGTGTGGTTGACTGTTGAATACATGAAATTGGAGTTCAAGGATGAGGTCCATGCTGTAGACATAAATTTGGTATTCATTAACATAAATAATATATAAAAAGCTTTGAAGTGGGTGGGATCTTCTAAAGAGCTGGTATAGATTGAGAGGAAATATAAATACTGAGTCTTTGGGCAACTTTAAAGTATCAGGGAGATGAGGAAGAATCATCGTTTAGAAACATTTAGAATCATTTAGAAACATCAAGTGGGTAAGAGCAAAACTAGTAGCATGTGATGACCTAGAAGCCAAGTGAAGACTATGTTTCAAAGAAGAGGAAATGTTTGACTGTGTCAACTTTTGCTGATTAGTTAAAGTAAGATGAGAATGCGAATTGACCATTGGATTTGTCAAACACTGGTGTCATAATGACCTTGACACCAGCAGTTCCAATGGAGTGTTGGGGATGAAAACCTAACTGGAGTGAATTTAAATCAGAATGAGGGGGGAGGGGATCAAAGATAGGAAGTATGGAGACCTAGCTCCTTTAGGTAAGACCTACATCTTACCTTATGAAAGATATTAATCTATTTTTGAAGTTTTATTCTGTTTTCAGTATTGAACCTTTTCCTCCAAGTTTCTCTATTGGCCTTTTTGTTTGCTTTTGTTTTTCCCTTAAGTGTTATAGTCTTTCCTCAGATGTTTATTGAACTTGGTAGTCCCATCATATTCAAGAGCTAAGAGGTTCTGTATCTGTGTGTTTGTGTATAGGTTTTAAATGATATGCTTCATATTTGGGTAATAGAAAAGGGCTATTTCTTTGGGAAACCTGTATATATATCATAATTATGATATATACATTCATATATATACATACACACACACACACACACACACACACACACACATATATATGATTTTTTCCCCAGTGGGTCAATTTCTCCAGAGCAAATTTCTTTAACTCACTGCCTGAATGTTGTAAAATTGTGGCTATTAGTATTCTGGGAATGAAGTTAAGAATGGAGTCTCCCACATATCACCATTTAGTATGTTCTTTCCAACATTTTCTCATTTTCTTCTTTTAATAACACACCTTACCTCAATTCTCAATGAGGCTGGTGTTCCCAAGTCCAGGTTCCATTTAAGTGTATAATAGAAGAGAGCCTTCAAACTTCTGCCAAGGCTGTAGAAGAATAGACATTCAACTTGTAGAGCGAATTGGTGGCCCAGGAATCCTACTGGGTCTTGTTCAGACTTTTCAATGAGTTCCCCCCTATTTAGCTCCCCCATTCAGTTTCTGGGATACTTGAGGAGTCCAATTTCTGAGACTCTCTTGGATTCTGCAGCACAAATCAGTTTTAGTTCTGGGCTTCAGTTTGGATTCAGCTTTCTCTGGTCTGCTTGTCAGTCCCACTTGTCCGTCAGCTTTCATGTTTCCAAACCTGTGTTGCTTTCGTGTCCTCTGCTAGTCTCTATACCTGTGAGCTGTTAATCTTAAACTCCTTTAATCCCATTTTAGTGAGGTTTCAGGAGTGAGTCAAAATTAACATTAAATTTTGTCTTCTTGGTTCAACTGTAATTTGTCTAGCTTGAGTTTTATTTTTATGTAGAACTACCTTTCTCTCTCTCTCTGATTTCAGAGACCTTTCAACCTTAGATGTGTCTTTTTAGCACAGAAAATGTTTATTCTATTATGTCACTGATTATAGTGTGTGTTCTGTTTTTTAAAGCCATTTTCTGAGACTGCCTTCCCTGTGAACCAAATCTGACCTACCTAAACAGAGCCAATTTCTCCATTCTCTGTGTTTCCAGAGGACTTTAACTAATCCTGCAGCATAGCACTCACCAGGCGTCCCAGGTGGGGCAGTGGTGAAGAATCTGCCTGCAGGGCAGGAGACACAGGAGACCCGGTTTGGTCCCTGGGTCGGGAAAATCCCATGGATAAGGGAATGGCAGCCTACTCTGGTATTCTTGCCTGGGAGATCCCATGGACAGAGGAGCCTGGCAGGTGAGAGTCCATGGGGTTGCAAAGAGTCAGACAAGACTTAGCAAATAAACAGCAGCAGCTGCATAACACTCCTAACAGCGTTTTGCAAAAGAAGTTTTGTTTTGTGTTTTTCCCCTGGCTGCACATCCTCTGAGGCACATTTTATGCAGCTAATATATGTAGTAGAGTTAAATAGCTTATACAGTGTGATTTAAAGAGGTTACTGATTAGATGAAGAGTCACAAAAAAGAAGTGAAGAAAAAAATTGTGAATGTATCACAGGAAATTGAAGACTTTCTAAGACAGTTAGGGTTAGGGTTATTGACAGGTGGGGCAGGAAGAGGCATGACAAGAGCTCAGGAGCATTTGTCAGAGGCCAACAAGGGAAAGGCTTTTACTGAGTGAAAGGAATGTGTGCTTTGCATTGTGGGGAAAAGTCAGTAAATGACATTACATAGAAAAACAGTCCTGTAAACAGAATGCCAATAAATTCTTCTTTGGATCATTCCATTCTAAATTGAGCCTCAAAGTTCTTCCTGCTGTTTATTATCTCTTTTGAAAGTGAAAGTGAAAATGAAGTCGCTCAGTCGTGTCCGACTCTTTGCGGCCCCATGGAGTGTAGCCCACCAGGCTCCTCTGTCCATGGGATTTTCCAGGCAAGAGTCCTCTCTTTTAGGAACTATGATTTAACATGAGACCTAGTAGTTTGGGCTGCACTGAGTGAAGCTCTCTGGTATTGAGCATGACTGAGGATGGATGAATAAGGGTTTCATGGTTTTCTTTATTGATAAAATAATTTGGTGTCTGCACTTCTGTATAATATATTGGGTAGTGGTTTAGAGTGTGTGTGTGTATGCTTCGTCATGTCTGACTCTTTGTGACGTCATGGACTGTAGCCATCCAGGCTCCCCTGTCCGTGGGATTTTCCGGGTGAGAATACTGGAGTGATTTGACATTTCCTCTTCCAGGGGATCTTTCCAACCCTGGGATCAGACCCATTTCTCCTGCATCTCCTGAATTGGCAGGTGACTTCTTTACCACTAGCATCACCTGGGAGAAGGGTATTTAAATGAAATACTCTCTAGGATTCTAAGAGAGTATTCTAAGAGAATCCTAGTCCATAGTGCTAGCAGTGATAACTAAGAGAAAACTTATTGGCAATTACCTACCAGATTTAAAAGTTTAGTGCTGGTACTTGAGGTATAGGAGAGGATGATTATATAAAATTTCAATGGAAAAATAGCATTTTGGGGATATATGATATGAGTTGGCTATATTGGTTGAACCAAATTTCCTTGAGAAAGCTGATTTGGCCTTATCTGTTAATCATCATCTCTTGATCTTTTTGGTGCCAGTGGGCTCCTTGGCCATCTGGTAGAAATTAAATGAATAAAATGAAATACATTGAATTACAAAGAGAGTGTTATATTTTACATATGGCTATCAAAGTATTAAATTCATGGCATAGACATATATGATATGTGTATTTTATTAACACATGAAATTACAAGACACTGCATTTAAAAAGCTAAGTTAAAGCTAATTTTATTTATTAAAGACAGTATTACTAAAGTATAGAAACTTTTGTTGCTTAGCTTGAATGAGAACATTAAACTCTGGTGTAGTATCTGATTCATCTCTTTCAATGACTGGCCACTCATTATAGATAGGAAACTCTGAAAAGCAACATGGATCCGGGTGCCCTGTGTGAGGCCATGTGGCTTTCGTGGGAAAACATTTGGAAAATATGGAGGCCGGATGACTATGAACTGCAGAGTTGGTGAGTGGTTGTCCATGTTTCATGCTGAGCATCTGTGAGCAGGAAGATAGTAATCACATGCAATTCTAGCCACAAGTTGGCTACTAGCATAGTTTTGAAGTAGTGAAGCAGTGTAAGTGATATTTTTAGATCTCTGTAGTAACTATAATGTGATATAAAAATATTTGTGATTTCTATTGGTAACACAGTTACAGATGCAGCTAATATTACTGTGATGTGTTGCCTGTATTTGTACTTGAGGGAAATGTCAAGTTAGAGTCTAGTGAAAAAGAAAAGATGTAATTTTTGTCTTCCACGCATGATCACAAACCTCTCCAATTGTACCCCTGGACTCCTGGTTGAGCATGTTTGTCTTAGATTCTTCATTCTAGTCTCACTCATGACCCTCTAACAGATTAATCAAGAGTTTTTAGACAATAACATTGGAACTGATCTCAGATCCTTCTCTGCTATGCTGCTTTAGTTTAATTGGTATTGAATCTTGAAGAAGGTGTTTTTGGCAAAGACATTTGATTCTAGTCGGTGAAATCTGAGAAGAGTGAACTAGGCCAGAAACGGTGGAGTCTGGTTGTTTTCAGATCTAAAAAGTGACTTGCTCTTAAGAACAAACTTGCCCTGCTTTTCTTCAGGACTTAAAGGTTGAGCCCAGTTTTGTTTCCATGTTGAACCTTTTTCTTTGTCAACCACAAGGAAAGACCTGAATCAGACACGGGTGGTGTGATATCTGGCCCCCAGAAGTATAGTTAGCCTAACAGAGCTAGTCTGCAAAGCATACTCTGAATTTATGGTTTTAATCAAAGCAACTAGTCTGGATTTGTTTAGTTTCTTTTTTTGGGTTAATGGAGATAGTGTGTAGGGAAAAAAGAAACTTTATTTCTGCTATAGGCTTAGATCCAGTCAGAAAGCTGTAGTGAACCCTAATCCTGTAATCTATGTTGAGTTTTCTAAACATATACATTTCAGATATGTATAATTGAGCTATATATAGTAACAATCACTTGAGTGGAAAGTAGCTTTACAACGTTTGGCCTAGTGTTTCTTCCAAATATTATGGCTTTGAGGCCATCCTTATAATTTAAAAGTGAACACATTGTTCAAAAGTTGAACACATTGTACCTAATTTTCTAAGTGCAATGTTTTTTGAGGTTTGGAAAAATAGGCAAGACTTTCATTTCGTGTGAGATTCTCAAATGAGAACAAGGAAAAGGGACTTAACAGTTTAAGTTTAAAAGTCCTTAGACTCCACTTTTGTTATGCTCTTATGTCACCACAATCAGTACAGAATGGGTCCTAGAAAAAGCATACTTTTAAGAGGAGTCCATTTTAAATAGTGACAAAAATTTTAAGATAAATAATGAATAAGGATTTAATTAGGGTGTAAGCTTGAAAAAGAAATAAAATCATTAAAACCTATTTCACATTACAAAAGTTAGCTCATAACTATGCATTGATTTAAAACAAGGAATGGATCATGTATTGGTATTTTGGCATACATTCTCTGATAAATGATATGTTGGTAGGAAATGACTTATTTGTCTTCATGTCTTTAATTTTTTTTTCTTAGTACAATCATACAGAGTCCTTTTTTTGGGCAAACATTTTCAAGGGCTTTAGTACTTTCCCCAACAGGCTTGTTTCATATTTTATATTCTCTTTGAGGTGACTTTCTTTCCTTTTTTTACTTTGCAAGACCTTAATTTTCTGTTTCAATCTGTTTGCTCCATGTTGTCAAATGTTGAGAACACTGAACCTCTGTGTTGGCAGATGTCAGCATAGCATGTGGGAGGAAATGTTGAGTAGTAATTTATTTCATAGGAGGCTAGTTTAACGGGGGCTTCTCTGGCGGCTCAGATGGTAAAGAATCTGCCCTCAATGTGGGAGACCCAGGTTTGATCCCTGGGTCAGGAAGATTCCCTGGAGAAGGAAATGGCAACCCACTCCAGTATTCTTGCCTGGGAAATCCCATGGACAGAGGAGCCTGGCGAGCTACAGTCCATGGGTCACAAAGAGTTGGACACAACTGAGCAACTAACACTTTCACTAGTTTGTTAGTGGAAAACATCAGGTTATAACTGTTGTTCCCCTATATATCCTCTTAACAAGGAGGCAGGGAGAAGCAGTCCCCAAACTCCCCTGTAAAATATTAATAAAGATGGTAGAGGAAATACCAAGTTATAGTAGCACTAAACCCCAAACATAATGGCCAAAAATCTAGCCTATACCTAGAAGAATTTCCAGTAATCAGATTGTGAAAAGAGGCCTGAGGAAGGATGTGGGATTGAGCTGGTCAATGGTTGCATATTTCTACCCGTTCCCACTGTGTCATCTACCTTGGAGAGAGGGAACTTTCACTGACCGTGGGGTTAAAGTAAGTAGGAGAGTGTCTTTTACACTGTCTTCTACATCTGTGCTAGTCACTCAGGCCTGTTCAACTCTTTACGACCCTTTGAACAGGGGCCCTCCAGGCTGCTCGGTTCATGGGATTCTCCAGGCAAGAATACTGGAGTGGGATGCTATTTCCTTCTCCAAGGGATCTTCCCAACCCAGGGATCGACCTGGGTCTCCCTCATTGCAGGCATATTCTTTACCATCTGAGCTATGAAGGAAGCCAAAAGTAAGTAGGAGAGCATCTTTTACATTCTGTCTTCTGTATCTGTTTTTTAAAACCATCCAGGACATCAGCCTTTACTTCCAACTCCTTAGTACCCCTGTTATCCATCAATGTACTTCTAAGTTGATCTGGAGATGAAAATTTGCTATAATATACTATAGTATGTGCAATGGACAACCAGTGGTATTTTCTGAGTAGTTATGTGTAGACTGTAATAATAATGTTTATATAAAACACACTGCTGTTGCTAGTAATAGCAAGAGTGGTTAACATTTATTGAGCCCATAGTGTATAACAGGTACTCACTGGAGAACCTGTCAGATTCTTGCAACAATCCTATGAGGTATGTACTGTTACTATTTCCATTTTCCTAATGAGGAAGCTGATACATAGAAAGGTTAAGTAACTTGCCCATGGCTAACTTTCACATAGGCAAAAATTGGAAGATCAGAATTTGAATGTAGATATCAGCTTCCCTTGTCTTCTCTGGTAGCTCAGCTGGTAAAGAATCCATCTGTAATGCAGGAGACCCTGGTGCAGTTCTTGGGTTGGGAAGATCTTCTGCAGAAGGGATAGGCTACTCACTCCAGTATTCTTAGACTCCCCAGGTGGCTCAGACAGTAAAGAATTTGCCTGCAATGTGGGAGACCTGGGTTCAATCCCTGAGCTGGGAAGATCCGTTGGTGGAGGGCATGGCAACCCACTCCAGTATTCTTGCCTGGAGAATCCCAATGAACAGAGGAGCCTGGCAGGTTGCCATCCATGGGATTGCAGAGGGTCGTACAAGACTGAGCGACTAAACACAGCACAGCACATCAGCTTCCCTGATGGCGCACGTGGGAAAGAGTCCGTCTCCGGGTTTGGGTCTCCTGGATTGGGAAGATCCCCTGGAGAAGGGAATGGCAACCCACTCAAGTATTCTTGCTTGGGCAATCCCATGGACAGAGGAGCCTGGTGGGCTATAGCCCATGGGATTTCAAAAGTCAGCAAAGTCAGCGATGTGACTTAGCAACTAAACAGCAACAATATGTGCACTTGGTACAAAATTCAGAAGTTGTAGGTCTCCCTCCTCTCAGTCCTACCACTGTTATCAGTTTTTTGTTTCCTATGATAGCATGTGTGCATATTCTTATCTGTGTATATAATCTAAAAACAGACCCATAATAATAATTCACACATAGTTCTATACCTTGCTTTATGCATATAACAAGATGTCTTGGATATTATTTCAGAGTTGTGTTTGATAGTTCCATTCTAGAAATACTCTGTGATTTGTTTAAGCAATCTCTACTGTTGGGAATTTAGGTTGTTCCAGATTTGTGTTATTGCAGGTAGTGCTATAATGAATTGTTTACATGTACTTCTTTGTATATTATTTGAATATACCAAGTACTGATTCTAGAAGAAAATATAGGAATGACAATTATGTGTATTTAAAATTTTGACATTGCTCAGTGGCTTTCATATGGATTATACCAAGTGAAATTCCCAACTCAATGTATGAGTGCCTGATTCCTCTTATTATCAAACATAAAATTTTCTTCTCGTCTGATGAATAAAAATTAGTATCTCATTATAGTTTTTCTTTCTATTAAAAATTAATTTGTATTTTCGTTTGTACTCCTTCTGTTATGTGTTTATAACCTTTGCTCGCTCTTCTTACTGATTTTTTGTACTCTTTATATGTTTTATGAAATTAACCCTTCATAATTTGTATTGTAAATGTTTCATTTTAGATTATCGTTTGTACTGTGTTGATTATTTCTTTAGACAATTTAGAGTTTTCATTCATATATAGTTGAATTCACCAATCTTTTCTTTTATAGTTTTAGTCAGACCTTTCCTACTCAAAAGATTTTCTTTTTAAACCTCATGCTTTCCTTAGTATTTCTTTTTGTTTTATTTTCATTTTTATGTTTAAATCTTATTGTTGTAAAGGGGGAAGCAAGCTGTTAACTGCCATCGTGTGATACTCCATTTATAACTTTTGCATTAAATTAGGTTCCTGATGACTCATGTGCAGTGGAATAAGATTTGGCTTTGTACCTTCAAAACGATGTTTGAATCAGTTGTTTAATTGCAAAAATAAATTCTGCAAGAAGGAAAGTCTTAAATATATTTTTTCTTTCTTCAAAAGAAGTCAGCCAGTCTGGTTGAGTTAACTGTAACAAGACTGGAGCTGGGAGAGGTCAGAGGGTGTTTGACTATTGTAAACTCAGTGAGCAAATGCAAACTATGACAAACGTGGTTTACAGTTTTATGTGAACAAAGACAATTCTCTAGGGCCAACATTGTAAGAAATGTAGTTTCCTATAACAAGAATTTATATTCTCAACATTTTACAAATCAACAATCCTTGAAATTATTAAAAACAAACCTTTGAATATTATAGGAAAACTGTCTTATTTAAACTGTCTTATGTAAACTTAAGCAGAAATTCCACTTTAAGATAACATGATACAGAATAAGTATAGCTTTAATTTAAATTTTATGGTAACTGGTATATAAATATTCTCTAAACTCCTTCATTACCTAGCTAAAACAAATGGTAACGGCTAGCTCAATGCTTTGCATTTTTAAAAGCACTTGTGTTAACAGCTCAAAGTTTCTCATTAAATAACACTGAAACACATTGCTCTCATACAACTATTATTGTAATCAAGGCTGAATCAAAGAACTTGGACATAAAATAATGTACTTTAACTGATAATAAATAATAATATTAATGCAATATGGCATTGCAAAAGATGACACTTTGAATTTAAATTTAACATTGATGAAAACTCTTGCAAGAATTCTTCCTGTTGTGATGCTTACTAAGCTTTAATCATCCTTAAACTTTTTAAAAATTTAACTTTTAATTATATAACAAAATATGAATACATTTGCTTTTGGGAATAGTAAATGCAAAAGGCAAAATTAAAATCTCTTTACTCTTTCATCTATTTCAGTCAGTCAGTTCAGTTGCTCAGTCATGTCTGACTCTTTGTGACCCCATGAACTGCGGCATGCCAGGCCTCCCTGTCCATCACAAACTCCCAGAGTTTGCCCAAACTCATGTCCATTGAGTGGGTGATGGCATCTAACCATCTCATCCTCTGTCGTCCCCTTCACCTCCTGCCTTCAATCTTTCCCAACATCAGGGTCCTTTCAAATGAGTCAGTTCTTCGCATCGTGTGACCAAAATATTGGATTTCAGCTTCAACATCAGTCCTCCCAACGAACACCCAGGACTGATTTCCTTTAGGATGGACTGGTTGGATCTCCTTGCAGTCCAAGGGACTCTCAAGAGTATTCTCCAACACCACAGTTCAAAAGCATCAAGTCTTCGGCGCTCAGCTTTCTTTATAGTGCAACTCTCACATCCATACATGACCACTGGAAAAACCATAGCCTTGACTAGACGGACCTTTGTGGACAAAGTAATGTCTCTGCTTTTAAATAAGCTGTCTAGGTTGGTCATAACTTTCCTTCCAAGGAGTAAGCGTCTTTTAATTTCATGGCTGCAATCACCATCTGCAGTGATTTTGGAAACCAAAAAAATAAAGTCTGACACTGTTTCCACTGTGTCCCCATCTATTTGCCAAGAAATGATGGGACTGGATGCCATGATCTTAGTTTTCTGAATGTTGAGCTTTAAGCCGACTTTTTCACTCTCCTCTTTCACTTTCATCAAGAGGCTCTTTAGTTGTTCTTCACTTTCTGTCATAAGGGTGGTGTCATCTGCATATATGAGGTTATTGATATTTCTCCCGGCAATCTTGATTCCAGCTTGTGCTTCATCCAACCCAGCATTTCTCATGATGTACTCTGCAAATAAGTTAAATAAGCACAGTGACAATATACAGCCTTGACGTACTCCTTTTCCTATTTGGAACCAGTCTCTTTTGTTCCATGTCCAGTTCTAACTGTTGCTTCCTGACCTGCATGCAGGTTTCTCAAGAGGGAGGTCAGGTGCTCTGGTATTCCCATCTCTTTCAGAATTTTCCACAGTTTCTTGTGATCCACACAGTCAAAGGCTTTGGCATAGTCAATAAAGCAGAAATAGATGTTTTTCTGGAACTCTCTTAATTTTTTGATGATTCAGAGAATGTTGGCAATTTGATCTCTGGTTCCTCTGCCTTTTCTAAAACCAGCTTGAACATCTGGAAGTTCACAGTTCACATATTGCTGAAGCCTGGCTTGGAGAATTTTGAGCATTACTTTACTAGCGTGTGAGATAAGTGCAATTGTGCGGTAGTTTGAGCATTCTTCGGCATTGCCTTTCTTTGGGATCGGAATGAAAACTGACCTTCTCCAGTCTGTGGCCACTGTTGAGTTTTCCAAATTTGCTGACATATTGAGTGCAGCACTTTCTTAGCATCATCTTTTAGGATTTGAAATAGCTCATTTGGAATTCCATCACCTTCACTAGCTTTTTTCGTAGTGATACTTCCTAAGGCCCCCTTGACTTCACATTCCAGGTTGTCTGGCTCTAGGTGAGTGATCATACCATCGTGATTATCTGCGTTGTGAAGATCTTTTTTGTATAGTTCTTCTGTGTATTCTTGCCACCTTTTCTTAATATCTTCTGCTTCTGTCAGGTCCCTACCATTTCTGTCCTTTATTGAGCCCATGTTTGCATGAAATGTTCCCTTGGTATCTCTAATTTTCTTGAAGAGATCTCACCTTTCCTACTCTGTTGTTTCTCTCTATTTCTTTGCACTGATCATTGAGGAAGGCTTTCTTATCTCTCTTTGCTATTCTTTGGAACTCTGCATTCAAATGGGAGTATCTTTCCTTTTCTCCTTTGCTTTTTGCTTCTCTTCTTTTCACAGCTATTTGTAAGGCTCCTCAGACAGCCATTTTGCTTTTTGCATTTCTTTTTCTTGGGGATGGTCTTGCTCCCTGTCTCCTGTACAATGTCACGAACCTCCATCCATAGTTCATCAGGCTCTCTGTCTATTCATCTGTTTTCCTCTCCTCAAAACCCCAAGCTCACACTATCATGAGTTTGGGGATTATACTTCTAGAAACTTGTTTACTTCTTCACTCAGCCACCACAGGTAAGGTGATCTGGTATCTCTATATCTTTAATAATTTCCCACAGTTTGTAGTGATTCACACAAAGACTTTAGTGTAGTCAATGAAGCAGATGTTTTTCTGGAATTCTCTTGCTTTGTCTATGATCCAGTGGATGGATATTGGCAATTTGATTTCTGGTTCAGAGGAACCACAGAGTGTTGCATTTTGAAGGCGGAAAAGGCAGAGACCTTTTCTAAATCCAGCTTATACATATGAGAGTTCTCAGTTCATGTACTGCTGAAGCTTAGCTTGAAGGATTTTGAACATTATCCTGCTAGCATGTGAAATGAGTGTAATTACATTTGTAGTTTGAACATTCTTTGGCATTGCCCTTCTTTGGGATTGGAATGAAAACTGACCTTCTCCAGTCCTGTGGCCACTGCTGAGTTTTCCAAATTTGCTGACATTTTGAGTGCAGCACTTTAACAGCATCATCTTTTAGGATTTGAAATAGCTCAGCTGGAATTCCATCACCTCCACTAGCTTTGTTGGTAGTAGTACTTCCTAAGACCCACTTGACTTCACATTCCAGGATGTCTGGCTCTAGGTGAGTAATCACACCATCATGGTTATCTGAGTCTTTAAGATCTTTTTTGTATAGTTCTTCTGTGTATTCTTACCACCTCTTCTTAATCTATTCTGCTTCTGTTAGGTCCTTGCTGTTTCTGTCCTTTTTTGAGCCCATCTTTGCATGAAATGTTCCCTTGGTATCTCCAATTTTCTAGAAGAGATCTCTAGTCTTTCCCATTCTATTGTTTTCCTCTGTTTCTTTGCATTGTTCACTTAAGAAGGCTTTCTTGTCTCTCTTTGATATTCTCTTTAACTCTGCATTCAGATGGGTATGTCTCTCCCTTTCTCCTTTGCCTTTTGCTTCTCTTCACTTCTCAGCTATTTGTGAGGCCTCCTCAGACAACCACTTTGTCTTCTTGCATTTCTTTTTCTTTGGGATGGTTTTGGTCACTGCCTCCTGTATAAAGTTACAGACCACTGTCCATAGCTCTTCAGGCTGTCTGTCTACCAGATCTGATTTCTTGAATCTGTTCATCACCTCCACTGTATAATCATAAGGGATTTGATTTAGATCATATCTGAATGGCCTAGTGGTTTTCCCTACTCTCTAATTTAAGCGTGGATTTTGCAATAAGGAGCTGATGATCTGAGCCACAGTCAGCTCCAGGTCTTGTTTTTGTAGACTGTACAGAGCTTCTCCATCTTTGGCTTCTTCCCTAGAGCTTAGGGTAAAGTTGTCTCCTCTATCAGGATTTGCATTTATTTCTGTCAGCTCTCCAGAGGCATAAACAGTCCAGAACCACTTTAACTAAACTAACTTGAGGTTTTCTGGACTAACTTTTGATAGGAGTTAAGGCTAAAAATGTGTGCAAGAGCTCATTTGTGGTTACCATTTTTAAGAAATAGGTTTTTCTTACTCTGGTTTTCTCTCTACTTTGCTCAACGTGAAACCCCACCGTCCTCAGGTTCCCTGCCGGTGGGTTATGGTTAGGAAGGTGCATTTACTGTAGAGTTTCAGTTTGATGTACTTATTTTCCCTTTGGTTTCTCAGGTCAGGTGGAGTCTGGACTTTGACTTATATACTCCATGCCCCTTAATGTCATCTAAATTGTAGCTCCATCTTACCTAGATTAGCAGATGTCCTCAGTAAAAAAGGAACTTAGTGGCTGTTTATTTTGATAAATGCTTACTTTCTAGTTCTACTTGGTGTCTCATCCTTATTATCTTTTGAGTTCTTTGATACTCTTAAGAAAATTGTTTTAACAATCAGAGTTGGTATGAAATACCTAGCCTGTCATTTCTAGAATTGGAAGTTTTAGAAAATCTTTTAAAATTTATCTGAGTCTTTCTTTTCCTTGAAATATAAAAATATCACCAAGATATTTTGAGGTGATAAATTTTTAAAATAAAGATTTCTGGTACACAGCAAGTATTTTTAATCTATTGATTTCAGGATTTTTTCCCCCCCCAGCTTAATACATTTTTTTCCATGCTCAATAAAATTTTCATTTTATTATTTATTTATTTTTCACTTCTGTTCCCTTTCTTCCAATCACTTCTTCAGAAACTGAGTTCTTTATATTTATCTTTTTCTTCTTTTGGATTCTTTTACTTTATATTTCAGAAGGGTTCTGAGGCTTATCTATCTCATAAGTGATTTTCTCCCCCTGTAGCATTGTTGTTATTTTAATTGCTACTTCTAGGAGTGTAAAGATATTTATATTACATTATTTGCTGCATTATGGCTTTTCTTTATTTTTCCACTTCTCTTTTGTCTCACTAGTTAGTTGTTTTCAAGTAAGGTTTCTTTATGTACTTATAGTATCTTATGATTTTTGTGATTTTTTTTTTTGGATATCACTTCCTGGTATAAATCCTTTATGAAAATGATTTCATCTCTATTTTTAATCACTATACTCCTATATATTTTTTTGTTTTGTTTTCAGAATCTTTGTATTGGTCCATTGAGATTTTATTTATTTATTTTCCAAAATTTTGTAGTCATTTAAAAAACCAAGATAACAATAAACATTTACATGGTGAATTCCACTGAAAAGAGCTAGCTAAGGAAATGAAATGTACACATCTGCTATACAATAAAAGGTAGAGTAGTTGAAACGAAGCATTCAAACATGCGAATGTTTTTAACCCAGACATCAGGAAGAAGGCACTTCAGCCTTAACTTTTTACCTGTGTACAACATTTTCAACAGTATATATAAATGTGAGAAGTTACTTGGACCAAAAAGGAAGTCAGAAGTGAAAATTCCTGTGGCAAGCCTTACGAATGTGGAAGTTTAGATGCCTAATTAATTCTTATTCATTAAAAGAAGTGGGGAAATGGGGATAAGTGAGCAATATTAAGGCAAGATAGAGACAAGTGGGTGTACCTGTTGATGCCACTTTAAGAAGAATAAATTCCTTTCGAATGTACTTGTGAATATCCAGTACATAAAAGAACACATTCAGAAAACATTTATTGAACTTACAATGTGGTAGACACTGTGTTAGAACTTGGGGTACAAGATTTTATTCTTGAGAAGCTCAGACTCTCACTGGGGGCTAATAAACACAATCATTAATAAATACTTATACCATTTATCTGTATATATTTTATATCTTGGGATATACAGAGGAAAATTAATCATCTGTACCTACACAAGGAAGCTAGTCACAAAGATGACATTTGTGTGAAATATTTTGCTTTGTTAGTTTCTGGTAGAACCTAGAAACCACCAGGATTCATGAAATTTTAGACCAGAACTCAGATATTCCAATAATTTCACATCAAGTACCTACTAGTAGCTACACATCTGCTACACAATAGTATACAAAAATCTAGAAGGTAATAAAAATGGTGCAAATGGGTTCCCCATTTCTTTTCCAAGAAAAACCTCCTAATGGGCTGCTGATGAGCTAATCAGGTCAAGTGTTCTCTGAGTTGCCCTTTTTATACAGAGTCAGCAAGCATAACATTTTGTTAACCTATTGACACAGAGGAAATTTGTTTTCCATCTGACCTTTTACAGTAACTACTCAAAATTACTTTCTCTTCAGCTAACAAAGTTAATGAATAAATTATCCAAGTTTAGCATTCATAGACAGTAACATTTAAATTTTTGTTGTTGTTACAACTCATCTTTCTCTTTTCTTTTTCAGCCATTACTTCTTTCCTTAGGAAAAATGTAATTTTTATTGAAAATCTGCAGTTTTGTTTTACAGAGTAATACTCTTGAACTATTTGGAACCAGTCACAGTAATTATTTATTTTGCAGATATTATATTCTTATATGTTGAAATGGCTACATGGTAATTTTGTAATGCATAGAAATTCTTTTCATTAAAAATTTATAACCATTTGTATAAGAAAAAATGCAAGTTTAATTTTGGGCTACC
This sequence comes from Cervus canadensis, assembly GCF_019320065.1. Classification (NCBI taxonomy): domain Eukaryota; kingdom Metazoa; phylum Chordata; class Mammalia; order Artiodactyla; family Cervidae; genus Cervus; species Cervus canadensis. The sequence continues at coordinate 50,002,042 of NC_057406.1, forward strand.
TGTGAACAAAGGGTTTCCTAAGGAAATATTTATTAAAACAAAAGCATAGAGGGCATTTTAAACCTGGGAATAAACTCTTTTCCTATGGAAAAGTGAATTGTGGGTCCTGGCTACATTTTTTTAAATTAAATCTTGATTCTAAGAATCTCTACTCACCAAAATTTTGTTAAATATATTCTTTCAAATTACTAAAAAATTCTTCAAAATACTAACACCTTATTTCAGATTACCCTAAAGTCCAGCCTTTTATCTGTTTCAAATTTATCTTTTCCTAAATAGGCCCAAATTAGAAGTTAACTCCAGTAAATAAGTTTTTAACCATTTGCTATGTTCATTCCAGCTTCAGAGGTGGTCATTCAATTCAGTCTCTAAGGTGAGCCTTCTTTTACTCTCAAGTGGTTGGACCAGTTTCAAATACTTCTTAGAGAATGCGATTAAATACATATTTCTCAGCAGACTATCCTAACATTTGTTATTTTAAGAACATTAGTTAAGTCTCATTAAATCCATTCACCTCTCCAGTTTTCAGAGAGGAAATCAAGCTTGCTCATATTACATTTATCATGGATATGCTATAGGCTGTGAGCTTATTATTTTCCACCAATGTAAGCAGATAGTATTATTATTTTACACTTCTTAGAAAAGTTCAAAGAATCAAGAGCATTTTGGATTATCATCAGCAAGTGGCCATTGTTCCTTTTGGAAGATGTTCTTGGTCACTGAAAAGTCTGTTGTTTTAATTGCAGCTCATTAGATTTGGTTCAGAGATCCACAGATTATACCACCAGCAACATTTCTTTCAGTTGAATATGCTAAGTGTGTTTTTACTCTCTATATGTTTGATTCAACTACCTTGTACAGTGTTATAATGAAATAAGTTAAAATTGTTAAGTGTTTTTTTTTTAATAGAGAAGTAACTCATTTGAGGTTTAAATAATAACTTTTTGTTATTAGACACACTTATAAAATATTTCTCCTAAGATATAACTTAATTTGGGGGCATGTTGAATGAAATCTCCTTTATTTTAATTATTTATAGACTGAAGTACCAGACAGTCATAATATCTCTTTGTTTTTTTTAAAGCAGAAAAACATAGGCCTTGCATGGAAATTCTTAAGAAATGTCAAAGAGCTAGTCCTGTTGGAAAGGTTAGTAGTTATAGAAAAGTATTTCAAAAACATAAATGCAGCAGTTTCAAACATGGTTTAGTGCCCAGAATAACTTCTTGGTTTTGTTTTTCATTTTTAACATAAATATCAACTGCCACTGGGTAACTGAGTCACAAACACATTTGAATTCAGGAATTTTTATACTGAAATACTTCTCTGTGGACAAATCCCATCTTACCAAACAGAAAGATTTTGTTACTGTTTGTGTGTTTTAAAAGCGAAAAAGCCTCGTATTACATAATACTCTGTCGGGTGTTTTATATATCTCTGTACTTTCTTATTCCACTCCTCTTGTCATTTTTGTGTTCCTCAAAATATCTGGGACAGCATTTTTGCATGCTTGCATATACATAAGAATATAGTGTAGTGCTTAAAAAACTTGAATTCTGTAGCCAGACTGCCTAGGTTCAAATCTTGTTCTGTTAACCTTTAGCTCTATAACCTTTGCAATTCATTCAAACCTGTTGTGCTTCGTTTTCTCATCTACAAACTGGGAGTTGCATTAAATGTTTGTGGATTGAGAGAATTAGCACATGTAAGTCACTCAAAATAGTGGCTGGCACATAGCAAATTCTTAGTAAATGTTAGCAGTTATTTTTAACAAGTATGTATCAAGCACCTATGACACTGATGCTGTGCTAGAAATTCTGGGAGTGCCACAATGAGTAAGATAGTCATAGTTACTCTTATAGAATTTACAGGTTAGTGCAAGATTCAAATACATAGGGTGTTATAATACAATAAAAACTACTCTGATGGGGTAGTGTAGGGTGCCACGGTTACCTAATGGGGGACACTTTATCCAGGCTCAGGAGATCAGGAAAGTTTTTCTGGATTAAGGGTATCTAAGCCAGGATCTGAAGGATGTGTATGCTTTTGCCATGTGCTCATGGACAGGGTGGAGGAATAGAGTTTCAAGCAGACAGAGTAGCCAGAGGACCAATTACGAGAAGCTTCCAAAGAGGAGAGAGCATGGCACGTTTAAGGGCTTCAGGAGGCTTGGTCAAATGTACCATACTGTTCAGGGCAGGGGCATGGGGGTGGTACACAAGGCCACTTTATTTGGAGGAGAATGAGGAGTCACTGAAGACCCAGAAGGGGAGTGTGTCATGTTCAGATATTAGTTTTTTAAAGATTCCTCTAATTCCAAAGATCATGTATTAAAGTGAGTTAAAAGTGGATACGGGGAGGTCAGTTAAAATGCCAGGATAGCATCCAGGAGAGAGATGTTGGAGGCTTGGAACTAGAGTGTAACAGTGAGAATAAAGAGAATTTGAGAGATTGGAGAGGCGTTTACAGGGAAATAATCAAAAGGGTGTAGTAATAGTGTGGTGCTGGATGTGGCGTGGACAGGAGAAAGACCGAAAGGTGGATTCCCAGGTTTCTTGCTTGAGTGTGTGAATGGTATGTTAGCTAAGACAGGAAACAGTGCGGTGGGTGCACAATGGTGGTTGTTGCCACTCAGCATATATTCTTGGTAATTTCGTCCCAATTTTCAGCCAGATGTAGCTTCCTCCTCCGTCTCAATCCATTTGTCTAATCCAGTCTAAATGGATTAGACTCTACTTCCATTTCCAGGAGTGAAGCATAGGATCCAGGCAGAGCCAATCAGTGTATTTCATTCTTTCTAGACACATATCAAGATAGGTTAGAGCATCTCAACTGGTATAGTCAGCATGAATCTCTGAGCTTTTGTTGGACCTCTTAAACAAGTCTTGGACACGGAAATTGGCAGAGCTACTGTAGTTATCTTGAACTCAGTGATAACTCCTGTAGTTATCACTACAGGAATGTCTGAGAACAGAGCCAGTACAATGAAGGCAAAGCTCAGAGACAGAAGCAAAATCCTGATGGTGTCCTTAAAGTACTGAAACCAGTCATTTCTGAAGCGATCCTTTATTTTGGACTCTTTGATTTATGATAGTAGTGTGCTGTCTTTTGGCTTAAGACAGAGGAGTTAGGTTTTGTAAAAATATATATTCAAAAACTGATAAAGATAAGACACCATGTATGAAGTAATTTGTTGAGGGGAAAGACGATGAGTTTAGCCTTGGCTGTGTTGAGTTCAAGGTGTTTGTGAGGCATCTTAGAGTAGAGATGTGCAGTAGAAAATATGCATAGGAAATTAGTGACATTTGATAGTCTTTGGTAAAAAGTTTTAGAAGGGCATCTGGCAATACACACAACAACCACCCTGGTAGCTCAGCAGTCAAGAGTCTGCCTGCAATGCCGGAGATGCAGGACATGCGGGTTCGATCCCTGGGTCAGGAAGATCTCACAGAGGAGGGCATGGCAACCCACTCCAGTATTCTTGCCTGGAGAATCCCATGGACAGAGGAGCCTGGCGGGCTACAGTCCACAGGATCACACAGAGTCGGACATGACTGAAGCAACTTAGCATGCATGTAAGCACAAAAAGAATTCTCTAAAACATGGTCACATTACTTAACTTTCTAGTAAACTCGAAGAGTTTGAAGAATATAGTTCTTTAATTTCAGTTTCTCCAACGATTAATGGTATATTCAGAGGTTCTACTTCTGTGATATTCTGATGTAACAAGAACCAACACGATGTTGTAAAGCAATTATCCTCCAGTTAAAAATAAATAAATTTTAAAAAAACAACAAAAAGAAGAAATATGTATCTAGCATTCACCCTTGGTCCCTTGCATAGAGCTCCTAAAATCTTTGTAATTTCTTAAGTGATAGAGGTGCTAGGAGCGTCTTTTGTTCCAATATTTGGTCTTTGACTCAATTCCTAACACAGAGCTCCTAAATCCCATGGGATTTCCTGGACAATAGGGTCATCTTTTATTCTAACAAGGTAACTCTTAGAGGCTTCTGGAATGGGGCTGATCATCAGAGACACCAAGCCATGATTAGCAGCGTGGAACTTTTAGTTTCACCCCTCATCATCTGGGGAGGGGAATGAGGCTACAGACTGAATTAATAATTGATCGTGTCTATGGCCTCTGTGAAAATCTCTAAAGTAGTGGGTTTGGAGAACTTCTGAGTTGGTGAATAAGAATACATAGAGGTTCTGGGTGAATGGTGTGCCTAGAGAAGGCACAGAAACCCCATATCCCTTCTCATGAGCCTTGCCCTATGTACCTCTTCATCTGGTTATTCATCTGTATCCTTTATCATATCCTTTATAATAGACTGGTAAATATAAATAAGTATTTACCTTAGTTATGTGAGCTGTTATAGTAAGTTGCAGAAGGAGGGGATCATGGGTACTCCTCATTCGTAGCCAAGTCAGCCAGAATTATGGGTAACCTGGGTACCTACTACTCAAGACTGGTATGTAAAGTGGGGAGCAGTCTTGTAACTTATGGGATCTGAAGTTAGCTTTGGGTAGACAATGTCAGAATTGAGTTGAATTGCAGAATACCCAGTTAGTGTCCAGCAGAGGACCGAAACAAATTGTTCTGGGAGAAAACCAAAAAAGCAACAGAGATGTTGAAAGTTGTGTGTATAGTAGAGAAAACCGCTTTTCATTTTCAACTTCTAGATCCAACATTTATAATGTCTTCTTGTTTCCAACTTACCAATTGTGGTAAATTAGGTAATGGCTTCCCCAAAGATGTCCATGTTCTAATTGCTGGAACCTGTGAATACTGACTCATATGGCAAAAGGCATTTTGAAGATGCAATGAAATTAAGGATCTTGAAATGGGGAGATTATCCTAGAATATCCAGGTGGGTACAGGAGAGAGCAAAATATCCCAGGCTACCTTAGACATCAACTCTGATTAATCAATGCCAGCCAAGTCAAACTCTAAAGGTAAAAACCTGGACTAGATAGATGGATTTGTTCTAAGATTTTTATCCATGTTGTTGTTGTTTAGTTGCTAAGTCATGTCCTACTCTTTTGTGACCCCATGGACTGAAGCCCACCAGGCTCCTCTGTCCAGGGGATTTCCCAAGTAAGAATACTGGAGTGAGTTGCCATTTCCTTCTCCAGGAAATCTTCCCTACCCAGGGATTGAACCTGCATCTCCTGCATTGGCAGGCAGATTCTTTCTGCAAATTGTCTGTTGTTGTGATCTGCCATTTGTCTGGTAGAATTAAAAAAAAAAAATTAGATCATAGATTGACACTCCTTGTTTCCAGGACTATGGAAACTTTGCAGTTACTTGTGTGCATGCTAAGTTGCTTTAGTTGTGCCTGACTCTTTGTGATCTACAGGACTGCAGCCCACCAGGCTCCTCTGTCCATGGGATTCTCCAGGCAAGAATACTAGAGTGGGTTGCCATGCCCTGCTCCAGACTTCCTGGCCCAGGGATTGAACCTGTATCTCTTATGTCTCCTGCATTGGCAGGCAGGTTCTTTACCACTAGCGCCAGCTAGGAATCCCTTGCAGTTACTTACTGGGTTTTAATTGGTGTTTTGTGGTAGGAGAAGGAGATGGAAAGGAGATTACTAGCTTTCTACCACACTATTAGTTTAGATTTGGATTCCCTTGTATGGCAGCAGTTGTAACATTCCCCCGAATTTCCCAAGAGTCTAACAGTTAACAGATTGAGTCATATAACCAATTATGGAAATGGACTATGTGTAGGAAGGGCAAGGGCTTGTGTTTTAGATGAAGCTTAAAAGAACCCAAGGCTTTCTTTTCTTTTTGCCCTGTTAACCTAGAAGGCCAGTAGAATCTCCATTAAACTGGATCTCTGGAATAGGCACCCTCTTGACCCAAGTGATTAGAGCTCCTTGACAAGTAGTGTGAGCCATAGTGAACTTTTTTTTTGGTACAAGCTAATGAGATTTGAGCATTACTTTACTAGCGTTGTGAGATGAGTGCAATTGTGTGGTAGTTTGAGCATTCTTTGGGATTGCCTTTCTTTGGGATTGGAATGAAAACTGACCTTTTCCAGTCCTGTGGTCACTGCTGAGTTTTCAAAATTTGCTGCCATATTGAGTGCAGCACTTTCACAGCATCACCTTTCAGAATGTGAAATAGCTCAACTGGAATTCCATCACCTCCACTAGCTTTGTTCATAGTGATGCTTTCTAAGGCCCACTTGACTTCACATTCCAGGATGTCTGGCTCAAGGTGAGTGATCACACCATTGTGATTATCTGGGTCGTGAAGATCTTTTTTGTACAGTCTCTAAGCCAGGCTTCAGCAATACGTGAACCGTGAACTTCCAGATGTTCAAGATGGTTTTAGAAAAGGCAGAGGAACCAGAGATCAAATTGCCAACATCCACTGGAACATCGAAAAAGCAAGAGATTTCCAGAAAAACATCTATTTCTGCTTTATTGACTATGCCAAAACCTTTGACTGTGTGGATCACAATAAACTGGAAAATCCTGAAAGAGATGGGAATACCAGACCACCTGACCTCCCTCTTGAGAAACCTTATGCAGGTCAGGAAGCAACAGTTAGAACTGGACATGGAACAAGAGACTGGTTCCAAATAGGAAAAGGAGTACGTCAAGGCTGTATATTGTCACCCTGCTTATTTAACTTATATGCAGAGTACATCATGAGAAATGCTGGGCTGGAAGAAGCACAAGCTGGAATCAAGATTGCCGGGAGGAATATCAACCTCAGATATGCAGATGACACCACCCTTATGGCAGAAAGTGAAGAAGATCTAAAGAGCCTCTTGATGAAAGTGAAAGAGGAGAGTGAAAAAGTTGGCTTAAAGCTCAACATTCGGAAAACCAAGATCATGGCATCCAGTCCCATCACTTCATGGGAAATAGATGGGGACACAGTGGAAACAGTGTCAGACTTTATGTTTTTGGGCTCCAAAATCACTGCAGATGGTGACTGCAGCCATGAAATTAAAAGATGCTTACTCCTTGGAAGGAAAGTTATGACCAACCTAGATAGTATATTAAAAAGCAGAGACATTACTTTGCCAACAAAGGTCCGTCTAGTTCAAGGCTATGGGTTTTCCAGTGGTCATGTATGGATGTGAAGCGCTGAGTGCCGAAGAATTGATAGCTTTTGAACTGTGGGTGTTGGAAAAGAAGGCTTTGAGAGTCCCTTGGACTGCAAGGAGATCCAACCAGTCCACTCCTGAAGGAGACTAGTCTGAATATTCATTGGCAGGACTTGATCTGAAGCTGAAACTCTCAATCTCTTTTTTTGGGGGGCCCCACCCCCCTGGGCTCAAAGAGCTGACTCATTTGAAAAGACCCTGATGCTGGGAAGGATTGGGGACAGGAGGAGAAGGGGACAACAGAGGATGAGATGGCTGGATGGCATCACTGACTCAATGGACATGAGTTTGAGTAATCTCCGGGAGTTGGTGATAGACGGGGAGGCCTGGCGTGCTGCAATTCATGGGGTTGCAGAGAGTCAGACACGACTGAGTGACTGAACTGAACTGAACTGAATGAGATTTGGGGTTGGTTTGTTTCTACAGTTGCTTATCTAGATTAATGTATTGATATCTTTTTTCTATATATCTAAACTGAGATTCTATCAAAAAGTTGATGGCATATATATGGAATTTAGAAAGATGGTAACAATAACCCTATATGCAAAACAGAAAAGAGACACAGATGTACAGAACAGAATTTTGGACTCTGTGGGAGAAGGTGAGGGTGGGATGTTTTGAGAGAACAGCATTGAAACATGTATAATATCAAGGGTGAAACAGATCGCCAGCCCAGGTTGGATGCATGAGACAAGTGCTTGGGGCTGGTGCACTGGGATGACCCAGAGGGATGGGATGGGGAGGGAGGTGAGGGGGATCGGAGATGGGGAATACATGTAAATCCATGGCTGATTCATGTCAATGTATGGCAAAAACCACTACAATATTGTAAAGTAATTAGCCTCCAACCAATAAAAATAAATGGAAAAAATAAAAAATTAAAAATAATAAAGTACATTTCGTCTAAAAAAAAAGAAAAAAAGTTGATGGCAAAATGAAAATCTCTCCAGATGGCTTGGTGGCTTCACAAAATTGAACATATCATATATCGTTAAGTGTTGAGGGAATGAATAGAGATGGCAGAGAGGTTATTCATAATTGAACAGAATAGTGGTTTTTGAAACATCCTGTGCTATATGCTGCTGCTGCTGCTGCTAAGTCACATCAGTCGTGTCCGACTCTGCGCGACCCCATAGACGGCAGCCCACCAGGCTCCCCCGTCCCTGGGGTTCTCCAGGCAAGAACACTGGTGTGGCTGCCATTTCCTTCTCCAATGCATGAAAATGAAAAGTGAAAGTGAAGTCGCTCAGTCGTGTCTGACTCTTCGCCACCCCATGGACTGCAGCCCACCAGGCTCCTCCGTCCCTGGGATTTTCCAGGCAAGAGTACTGGATGGGGTGCCATCGCCTTCTGTGCTATATACTAGCCTTGCTTTTTAACAGATGCAATAGTGAGGTAAATATCCTTATCAGTATTTATTCTCCAGTTTAGGAGGAGCATTTAATTTAAAGTGATAGGTCTCTTGTACTTGAAGTGTTTCAGGGAGTGATTCCCTTTGCTTTTTTGTCCACTGGTCATTACTTATTATATATGCTTTACACATGTGACAAGTACATTGCAATTATTGTTTGCCTTTAAACTTAATCAAAATAAACTTTAAATTTATTAAGCATGTGATTATTATTTTTTTAATAAAAGATCATTCTTTTGAGTATGTGGTTTAAATCATGGAAGCATAGTTGTTTACAAGCAATTCTTGAAAACTTTGGGCTTCTGTGTTTAAAGGGATCCTAAGGGACCAATCCAGGGTTTTTAGTATGAACAATATATCTGTATTAATTTAAGGTTATTCTTATTTGGGCTTCCCAAGTGGCAATAGTGGTGAAGAACCTGCCAGCCAACAGGAGACATAAGAGACACACGTTTGATTACTGGGTCGGGAAGATTCCCTGGTGGAGGGTATGGCAACCCATTCCAGTATTCTTGTCTGGGAAAGCCCATGGAGGAGGAGCCTGGCCAGCTATGGTTCACAGGGTCACAAAGAATTAGACACAACTGAAATGACTTTGCATGCACAACACACACTTATTTGATGAGAGATGTTTTCTGAGATGGAAGAAATTGGGTAGGTTCTGTGTAATAGAGATGAACATGAAATTCTATTTTTTTAACCTGAAAAAACTCTATAAGATCAACTATACTCCAATAAATTGAAGCAATAACAAAAACAAAAAACTTATGGGAAAAGTTTGGGAAGACTCAATGATAGGTGTAAAATGGACTTAAATGGATGAATCTCAATGATATCATGCTGAGTGAAGTAATAATATGCACATTATGGCTCCATTTGTATAATACATTTTTAAAAATTAAATGATATATTATACATGGTTACTAAAAGGATGATGAAAAAACTGTGGAAATGATGAACACAATGTACAGACTAGAGGTTACTTTGGGGTCAAGGAAAGAGGGCTGCAATTAGAGAGAGTGTATGGAGGCTTCTAAACCACCATAGTTCCAAAGTTGAGTGGTGGATACACAGATGTTCGTTTTTATTCCAGTTTTTAAAACTGTACATATGTTTTCTACACGTTTTTGGAATCAAGCCATATTTTACTATAAAAAATAATGGTAAGTTCAGTATGAATTGATGATATGATATGGCTTACTCAAAAAAGTTAATTACTCTTGTATATGGTATTATAAGAAGTCTGGAATTGAGGAAATTGAGGGTATTTCTCTATCTAGTCCTGATTACACCGTACTTTAGTACTTTGTTCACTTCTATGTATCCCACTTTAAGAGCGTGCAGATAAGTTAGCGTGTGTTCCTGCGACAGTGACAAGGCCAGTGATAATTTCTGAAACTCTGCCACACATGGGAACAACCGAATAAGGAATTGAGAAGAGCAAAATTGAAGAAGAGAAGAAAATGACCCACTAGTACATAAATTTTCCTGTATTTGAAAGACAGCCATGAGAAGGAGGGCTTAGATTACTACTACATATGGGAAAGCATAGAATCAAAATCAATAGGTGGATGCTGCAAGGAAATAGATTTTGTCTTAATAGAACCAAAAATTCTCTAATCATTGCATCTGTTCAATGAGTTGCCTTGAGAAGTAGTGGGTTTTCATTGGTGGCAGTATTATAGAATAAATTGAATGTCTGCTGGTGAGATATTATTGGGAGGTGATTCTAAAAGCCCCTCTGGGCCCTAAGATTCTTAGAAGGCTTCCAGAGATTTTCAGTCAACCTGAAGTTTATGTTCAGTATCTCCTACTTGAGTAGCATCACAGCTTAGTGACGAAGGGCACAGACTCTGGATTCAGATTCCCTGGGTTGAATGCTGGCTTTGCTAATTACCATCCATGTAACTTTGAGCAAATTACCCAACCTCTCTGTGCCCACTTTCTGCAATCTGTAAAATGGGTTTGGTATCTCTCTCACAAAGTTGTTGTAAGACTTAAAAGTGTGGCATGTAATAATCCCCGGTAAGTATTTGTTTTTTTAAATAAGTACTTTCCTCTAAAGATCAGTTGGTCAGTTTACTTTGAATTAGTTACAATTGTGCTTTTGCTTTGAATGAAAAACTCTCTTTTCTTCTATTTTTATGAGTACATATTTTTAATTATCTCCCAATTTACAAAGGAACTGAAGAATCTGTTGGACTCCAAACACAAGCAATTCCAATGAGTGTAGAATTTGTAACTAAAAAAGCTCTTAACCTGACTTAAATGGCTTTAGAATAGCTTTATTACATAATCACAGGGCCACAGAGCCCCAAAAGAACCTTGAGAGGATAATCCAGCCTCTTTTCTTGCTCTTGAAACTAGGTACCTTGTCTGCCAAGGCACTTTGTCCTCAAGGGATTGCTGTAAATCCTGTCCCATTGTTGAACCTTTACATGGCTCATCCAATCATCACTAGTAGGAGGTGGATTGTCTGTTAAAAGTTAATGATGATGAGCTGGAAGTCTGTTATTCTCAGTTTATGTATGCTGAGGAAGGGGTAAATCTCTCTCAGTCAAACTGTAACTATTAACTTCAGAAGCTTGCATTCTTTACACACTATGTCTTGCTTTTGAAATGACATTTGTAGGATAAGGAATATTGAAGTGATGTTCTGGGGTCCACAACAAGTATATTTTCTGGTCATATATAGAAAGCAATGATTAAATCCAGATTTCCTTTCTAGGAGATGCAGAAAAAAGCAAGAATTATTAAATTTAGATTTTTAATGAGAAGATAAAAAAGGAAAGAGTAAATGAAGACAGATGAAAGGAGGTAGTTGTTTCTTCCTAGACCTGATTTCAGTCAGTTCAGTCGTTCAGTCATGTCCAACTCTTTGCAACCCCATGGACTGCATCATGCCAGGCTTCCCTGTAAATCACCAACTCCTGGAGCTTGCTCAAACCTGATTTACATGGGTACATTTCCTGCTAATGATTCGTCTTGGTTGGGAGGGGGCAGAAAGCATAGAGATCCAAGTCCACGGGGATGAGTGTATACCTGGGCAGAGGTGAGACTTGGACCTTAATTGTTACCTAAGATTCATATAAGCTTTGAGAAATATGCTGTTGATTCGTTCCAAACATGGAATTATACTTATTATATATTCTTAGGAATGATTTGAGCATTGTGCCACTTCTGTAGGTAGTAAATAAAGGCAGCTCTGAGTGATTCTGGGTGACTCTGGAGATCAGCCTGCTTGTTAGGACTTTCTGGGTTTGATACAACTCAATATATCAGTCAGGGTAGAAGGGGTAATGCTGCTATAACAAAGTACTCCCAAATCTTGAGGACTCATAATCTAGAGGTTCATTTTTCCTTATACTACATGCTTCTCCTGCCTTACCCTTTCTTCACAAACCATTAGGGTCTGGGGGTAAACCTCTCTTGTTGGCACTTTCTCTACGTCACAATATTCTCCTTGCTGTAGGCGATATTTCTTTTGGGTTATAATAGTTAAATGACTGTTGGAACAACAGTACTGGGAAAAAGCAAAAAAGAGAACATTGGTTTAATATTTACAAAATATTAACCCCATTGAATTTGTAATTAAGCTGAAATTTTATAAATCTGTATATGAGAGCTATTAGAAACATGGTAATTGAGTATAGAGAGAAATAAAGGTTGACTGCTAGGTTTGTGGCCCACCTAACCTACTCGGTGGGTGACAATGCCATTCAACGAGATGAGAATTTTGGGAGATGGAAAAGGTTTTGAGGCAGAAAGTCAAGAATTCTGTTAATATTTGCTAGCTTAAGAAGGTATAATTATGGGCAATTTTCTTTTTCTGCCTGTTTTTTTTTTAATCCTAAGTTTTCTTAAAGATGCTTCAATAGTAAAAATAATTTAATGACCAGAATAAACATGTAGGTTGCATCCTGAGTTCCGTGTCTGTGACATCTGCTGGTTCTCAGGCTCCATCCTGGCCTGTGTTGGATCCAATCTGAGAATAAGGAATGTTGCTGGAGGAGCTTGGGATGAGCTTGCTGTGGTTTCTTAGATGCTTCTTGCTGGGTAGACAGGGAAGGGCATATGGCTCAGGTTGCCAGGATGGTGTTAAATGCCTCCATTTGGTGAAGAGTGGTTTGATGGATGCTTTTGAACTCTTTTTGAATGCTTCTCAGCTTGAAAATGTTTCCAATTTCCATCTTTTTCATGGGAATTTATTGAACATAACTAAGTCAAATGTTTTTCTCATTAACTAGAGAACTTAATCATGTAGCATGACAAAGGAAAGAAAGGCAGAAAGGATTCACAGTTCCCAAGAATGGGCAATTCCCTTGAAGGGATGGATCATTCAGGGAAGCTGTTTGTTTGGCCTGGATTTTCTCTGAGTTGATTGTTTTCCTATTTTGGCCCAATTAAGACTTTGAGTATTTCTGACTACCTTCCCTGACCCAATCACTCTTTCTAGGGTCTTGTGGTCTGAATACAAGGCTATCCATTGAACTCACGGGGCCCCTGGTTAATGCCATGTGCCCCCCAACGCCTTTCTAGAAAGGTAAATTTTCTTGTGAGGAAAAAGGAAGCCTAAAACAAAAAAAAAAGGAAGCCTGTGTACATTGCAGGCTAACCCTGTTAACTTGGGTCATGGCAGTTTGTGCTTTTTGTTGGTCTCAACTGTTGCTATTGAAAAAAAATCTCAGAGAAGGATTTAATTATTTTCCTACTTTGGTAAATAGATTTACTTTTCTTATGGCAAATGAGCATTATGATTGTGTTGCAGTGTAAATATGGGAAGGGTAGACAATAAATGAGTAGAGATAGGAGACACAAGATATGTTTTCAAGTATTTCTTCTATAAACTATTTATTCATTCTTTGACTCCTAAATGCATTTTTATATATTGATATTAAACTGAGTACTCAGAATTATTTTTAAGAATGCTGAGGAATATTACGATCACGTCCCTGATCTTAGGCTGCTGACAAACTAGTTGGAAAGAAAAACATACGCTTGGGAGAGTGGCTACCAGTACCTGGCAAAATAGGACCAGTGCCGTATGAGCAAAGTGCAGAGAAACGAAGTTATAGGAGTTCAACAAGGGTGTGGGCCCTGTGGACAGCATGATCTGAGAAGTCTTCTTGGGAGAAATGGAATGGGAGTTGAAATCTGAAGTCTGGATTAGCAGAGAAGGAAGTGGGAGGGAATTTCCAGGGAGTAAAGAAGCAAAGGCAGTGAGAAGAAAAAGTACAGTACATGTTTGGGTAGGGCCGAGGGCAATGACATGAGTATATGAATTTGTTTGGAGCAAAAACCTTCCCACTCCCACTGCTAATTCTGTTAGATAAGTTCAGTTCAGTTTAGCCACTCAGTCGTGTCCCACTCTTCGTGACCCCATGGACTGCAGCACGCCAGGCCTCCCTGTCCATCACCAACTCCCAGAGTTTACTCAAACTCATGTCCATTGAATCAGTGATGCCAACAAACCATCTCTCCTCTCTCCTCATCCATCCTCTTCTCCTCCTGCCTTCAATCTTTCCCAGCATCAGTGTCTTGTCTAATGAGTCAGTTCTTCACATCGGGTGGCCAAAGTATTGGAGTTTCAGCTTCAGCATCAGTCCTTCCAATGAACACCCAGGACTGATCTCCTTTAGGATGGACTGGTTGGATCTCCTTGCAGTCCAAGGCACTCTCAAGAGTCTTCTCCAACACCACAGTTCAAAAGCATCAATTCTTCGGCACTCGGCTTTCCTTATAGTCCAACTCTCACATCCATACTCTATTAGCTAAAGAGTTCGTTGATTTGAAGTAGAATAAAGCCCTACTTCCTTACCTACCCTCTGAGCCTCAGTTTCCTTATTTGTAAAATCGAGTTCCTTGTATCTAACAGCCATGGATGCTACAAGGATTAAATAAGATACCATACTAAAAGCAAAGTGTTAGGTGGGGCTTCTTGTACTTTTTCATCCTTGTTCACTCAGTTCCTAGAGTTCAGCTTAATCTTAGTCCCATTATACTATAAAAAATTTTCTCACTCCTCCTTATAGATAATTTAAATTTTACTTTGCATCTCTCTAGACTAGTTTCCAGTCATCTCTGGTTTAGGAGAATTTTCTTGACATAAGCCAACTCAATGTGAAGGGAGACCTGTGTCACATTCAAGAACTTTAAATATTTAAATAACTCATCACTAACTGCTGCAGGGTGGCTGGAGTCTAACAAGTTGAAAAGGAGTAGTTGGAGATAAGAAAGCATACTTTTCTTTTTGCAATTATATCAACATCTTCCTTGATATAAACTTCACAATAAACAACAGGCAAAATAAATGCCATTACTCTGAAGAATCCAATTAAAAACTGACTGTGATTGCATTTGATCCCCGGAGGAAGGTGACTCAGGTTGGGAAGAAGGAGCACTGTACTGAATCTAATCCCCACGCCATGTTAGAGTGTTTATACCAGCTTGAGTGGTTGTGATGGGGTCGTCTGCATCATTTGGTTCTTGTCCTCTGACTCACTGTTTCTGCTGTGGGGTTAACTCCCTGCAGTGGAAAAGGGGGGAGTTACTTGCCAGACCATATGGAGCAGAGAATAGCAGATTGACTTACGTTTCGGTGGAAGCTGAAAGCATATAAACTTAAGCCTCCTAGAGGATAACCTTGGAAAATTCTTTTAAATAGCATCCTTGTAGAGGTGTCTAATTTTCAAAATCTATCTTGAAACCTTAAGTAAGTTTCCAAAGTTACTTTATGGAAAAAGGTTGAATGAGGACAAATGGTAGAAGGTTTGCAATTTCACTGCCTTTGCTTACGTTTTCAGTTTAGGGAAGCCGGAAAAAAAGAAGGCTCCCTTAGATTTGCTCTAATTCTGCTTGGGCTAGGAGGTATGACCATGTCCATGTGAGTATAGGAGATTCAGGGACTTCAACTCTGTTAAACCTGGGTTCCTGTAGGCATAACTAGACCAGCTAATGTTAAAGAATTTGAATGAGCCAATGAAAGTGGAAAGCTGGAAATGCATGTGTTTCCAAGTTGGGTTAGACAAGACTCCTCCTGGCACATAACCTTGACAACCCATGGATTTGTTAATCGTGGCCTTAAATTTACAGTGTACCTTGATTATAAGGTACTGTTATAGAGGAATCTGATTTTTCTAATTCATCATACACTTATTGAGCAACTACTATGTACCAGGCATGTGTTAGATAGAGAAATGAAAAGAACAGAGTCTTGTGGGAATTTATAGTCTAGGGGAGATAACTATATATAAACAGTCATGGAATAATGACTGTTTTATGATAAAGGAATCTGTGTGAGCTATGGTAGCAAAGAGGTTGTTGTTTAATTGCTAAATTGTGTCTGACTTTTGTGACTCCATAAATTGTAGCCCACCAGGCTCCTCTGTCCATGGGATTTTCCAGGCAAGAATACTGGAATGAGTTGCCATTTCCTTCTCCAGGGGATCTTTTCAACCCAGAGATTGAACCCTCATCTCCTGCATTGGCAGGTGAATTCTTTACCTCTGAACCACCAGGGAAGCCGAAGAGGAGAAAGCATTTAAACCCACTGATGGTTAGAGGGACAGGTCAGGCTCTGTAGGAGAGCTGACCCTATAGTGGGTCTTGTAGGCTGAGTAGGAGAAGGCGGTACTACAGGCAGAGGGAAAAAGACAAATGTTGCATAGCAGATATGTGCTAGGCTCATACAGGCAGAGAGAAAAGCATGGCCCTATGGGGATGGGCAGGCTGGGGGTAGGGGGAATATGCAAGTTAGATTATTGAATACACTAAACCCTCACTTCTTTTAATTTCTGTAGGATAAATAACCCAACACCCAGTGAGGCAGAAATATCATCAGAGACACCTTGAAATTCATTGGCTGATAGGTCCCAAAAGATAGAGAAGAGAAATGAGAAAATATTAGACTGGCAGATTCTTTACTGTCTGGGCCACCAAGGAAACCCTTAGGTGAGAGCATGAGCTAGCAAAAGTGGATGAGTCAGGGAGTTCTGGCAGGAAACATGCCATATTTGGAAGAGTTGCACTGACTTATGAATGGACTATTTCAGGGCCACGTTAAAGAAGCAACAAAGGATGGTGAGGCATCCTGCGACT
Source organism: Cervus canadensis (assembly GCF_019320065.1). Taxonomy (NCBI): domain Eukaryota; kingdom Metazoa; phylum Chordata; class Mammalia; order Artiodactyla; family Cervidae; genus Cervus; species Cervus canadensis. The sequence continues at coordinate 50,018,676 of NC_057406.1, forward strand.
GGAAATAGCAGGAAGCCATTACTGCTTTTTGCCCAGAAAGGGCAAGAGGAGGAGATGGTGTTATTGCAGCTCAGGGAGGGCTGGAGCTGCGAAGGACAAGCCGGTTCAGGAGCCATGGACGTAAAGAAACAGAACCACAGGAGAGGCAGGGAGGGACCGGAGGGTGAGCACCCCAGGCTCCACTTCCTTTCACCCTCTGATAGAGCCAACTCAATAGCGGCCAGAGAACGGGAGCCCAGATGGTGAATTCCGTACAGATGAACCCTTTGACTGCTTCTCAGCCCTTAGTACTAATCTACTTTATGTGTAAATGTGTATTTGTTCTTGTTCATTGTTTAGTACTCAGTCGTGTCTGACTCTTTGCTGCCCATGACTGTAGCCCTGCAAGTCCTCTCTGTCCATGGGATTTCCCAGGCAAGAATACTGGAGTGGGTAGCCATTTCCTTCCCCAAGGGATCTTCCTGACCCTGGGATCTAACCCACATCTCCCTGGGATCTAACCCAAGTCTCTTGCTTTGCGGGAAGATTTTTTACCGCTGGGCCACCAGGAAAGGTGCTAATGTATGTTAGGATACAAAAAGTTCTAAAGATGCTCCACTGGATTCTCTTACCCTGGACTCAAACCAAGCTTTCGTTCTCTGACACCCAGAACACAATCTCTGTTTGTGTTAGAATAGCCCTTTTTTCATTTTCTTCAGTCTAAGAAGTCCCACACAAGCCAGTATCCCCACTAGGGTGTCACATCTCATACAAAATGCTTGTGTTGTACCATCCAGAGACTTAGCTCTCCTTCAGAATCAAGCATCCATTTCCCTAGATACTGCAGATATTTGCTAATGATCGTTCACAGCTGGTAGTTCCCTCCTTGAAAACTATCTACCCAGGATTATGCCTTACTCTCTTATATGATTTTTATCTTTAGTGGGTTGAATGCTGCCCCTCCATCCCCAATGATACGTCCATGTCAAAATTCCTGGAACCTGTGAATGTTATCTTACTTGGGAAAGTTTTATTTGCAGATGTCATTTTGTTGAGGTGAGATCATTCTGGAATACCTGAGTGGGTCCTAAGCCCAGTTATAAGTGTCTTTATGAGAAGAAGACATAGACACACAGAAGAGAAGACAGTGTGAAGATGGAGACAGAGATTGCAGTGATGTGGCCACAAGTCAAGGAAGCCAAGGAACGCTGATGGTCACCAGAAGACAAGAAACAGAGAAAATGTCTTTCTGAGAGCCTCCAGAAAGAGCTGATACTTAGATTTCAGCTTTCAGGCCTGCAGAACTGCACAAGAATCCTTTTCTCTTGCTTTAAGCCACCCAACTTGTGGTAATTTGTTCCAGAACCCCTAGGAAATACATGCGTCTCTCTGTTTAAGTTCTCCATCTCTTCATTCATGTATTATACTTTTCCCACTAAATCCTTTAACACATTAATTACAGTTATTTTGAAGTCCTTGTCTGTTAGTTTTAACATCTATGCCAAATCCTGAGTCTGTTTTTTCTCTTGACAATGGGTTGTTTTGTTCTTGCTTTTTATGTTTATCATAATTTTATTTACATGCCAGATAATGTGTATAAAAGAACATTAGACACTAGGCTAAGTAATGTTTATGCCCAGAACTAGGCATGCTTCTTTTTCTATTAGGTCATGATTCTTCAGGGAGTTGAGGCTATCTCATCTGTAGCTGAGCTGGGTCTGGATTTGCTATTGTTGTTGTTAGGTTGTGGTTAACTTCAGTGAACTCTAGGCTTCAAATTCCTCCAGTGGTGAGCTACTAAGACCCTTGTTCTTAGTGTGAGGCCTGGAATACTAGAGGGATTTTCTAGACGTTTCTTCTCTTATCCTCAGCTTTTAGCAACCACTAGTGCCCTTGTCACAGAAGAGATTGCTCTCCATGTTCTCGTCCTTTCCCTAGCCCTAGCCTTCTGTTGCTTATTACTCTGTGCAAGGCTCATGCTGGGGTGGGTTTTTTTTTAACCTGTCCTGCTCCAGCCTCCTTTGTTTCCTTTGAGCTGCCTTTTGCCCTTTAGAATTTAGTTCACCTGATCACCTTGTAATCTCAGCTCACTGTTGAACTCAAGACAGATTATTTTGTAGCATCTGTCCTTCTTAGGACAGTCTTAGGCAGAGACTGTGCTCCGGAGCCTCCTATGCCAGGCTTTCTCATCACTCCTATTTTTCTCCTGTGACCAGCTAGCCATCTTTGATTCTCTTCAGTTCAGTTCACTCATGTGCAGGTGGACTCTATCTTCTAATTGATTATGAATTTACTCCTCCTCCATGAGCAATAGCAAGCTCTGCTGTGTATCAGTGTAGGATCTTGGGCAGAAGCAATGTTCCTGCCATTCACCCAGAGGCAGCCAACTTTTGCCCTGGAATAGGGACATGACAATGCTACTTGGTTCTGCCTTAGGACATGATGTATTTTACTCCACGTAAAAGCACGGTCTTATCTAGGATATGAGTAGGTTCTTTTAACTACCCTCAAGGCAGATGGATTTTTGCTTCCTATCAAGAAGATTCTGGGCTGTGGGCAGTGGCAGCTGCTTATCATCCCAAACTCATGCAGAGCCCAGTGTGAAACAAGATTCTGTGGTGTTCTTGTTTTACTTTCAGACTGCAGCAGGCCCTGAACACTTGTGCCACCAAGAAGGGCGTTCCAATTTCCTATCTGCCCCTAGGCTTCCTTGGTTTTTAATTTTTACTTGTTTATTTTTGTTTGTGCTGGGTCTTTGTTGCTGCATGTGGGCTTTCTCTAGCTGTGGTGTGAGGGCTTCTTATTGCAGTGGCGTCTCTAGTTACGGAGCATGGGCTCTAGGGAGCGCAGGCTTCAGTAGTTGCAGCTCCTGGGGCTTACTTGCCCCATGGCATGTGGAATCTTCATGGACCAGGGATTGAACCTGTGTCCCCTGCATTGACAGGCGGATTCTTAACCATTGGACCATCCTAGGCTTTCTTGTAAATATCCAGCGGAGGCCTGTGGAAAGTAACTGGTGAGTGGGTGCAGACTCCCTTATGTCTGTGGCTCCTGAGGATTTTATACTTTCATACTAGTCCACAGGAGTGTTTTAACGGCTTGTTAAAATTTTAGTTGTATTCTCCTTACCCCCTGCTATGGCTGCCCCCCTTTCCTTCCACATTCACTTAGGGTGGAACATGGAGTATTCTTTGTTTCCTTTGAGTCACCTTTTGCCCTTTAGAATTTAGTTCACCTGATTACTTTGTAATCTCAGATCATTGATGAACTCAAGACTGATTGTTTTGTAGCATCTGTCCTCCTCTAAGGCAATGTAGGTTATTTAAGAGTGTAGATTATTGGAAGCAAACAGACAAATCCAGAAAACCACATTGTTTCCGGGACATTTGTAGGACAGCTGACCCAGCTTCAGCAAGTCAATGGAATGGGAAAAATAAATAAAAGGAGAGAGTACTCAACAGCTAGAGACCTAAGAGATATAATTACACAAGGTAATTTTGCAGACCTTGTTTGTCTCTTGATTCAAACACACCAATAGTAACAAGACATCTCTTAATCAAGTGGGAAAATTTGAATATGGAGTAGATCCTAGAGGATACCATAGAATTAATGTTCATTGTGAAGAAAAGATAATAGCATTATAATTATGTTTAAAAATCAGTATTTTTTAGAAATACATAATAAAATGTACAGATGTGAAATGATGATGTCTGGGATTGGCGTTAAAATACTCCAAAGGTTGTGGGTTAGGAGGGGGAAGCAGATACATGAAGCAAGTGTGTCCAAATCTTGATCACCTTGAAATTTAAACAGATTTAGTGTGTGTAAGGTGAGGAGAATGGACCACAGGATGCAAGAGTTTAAGTAGAGAAACCCCTGCTGTGGTCTTCATGAGAAATAATGGTAGCTTGGGTTGAAGACAGCAGTACACAGTAGATTCTCAATAAAGATTTTGTTAAATGGAGCCGTTGATAATGATATGTTTTATACACACACAAACACACGGACACAGGTTTTTACTTTTTTTTTAAAAAAACAAATATAAAAAAGTAAAATGCATTCTTTTTGCAAACTGCATTAACTTCAAATCAAAATTTTGTTGGAAAAGAGCTCCTGGACGCCGGGAGCCTCAAACTGCTCAGGTCATACTCTGCCCAAAGAAATGTTTCCCTCTAAGCCTGTCTGATGACCTGGAATTCAAATATTATGGGTACTTGGACTTAAAAATAGAGTATAGACTATCAACTTTTCCTGTTTCGGTGATAGTGAACTTTTGGTAGCTTCTCCATCCTAGGTGGAAGCAGAACTACATTTATTGATTTAACAAGTATTCATTCATACCAACAGATGGATATCCAAAAGACTAACTGATGTCTCAAACTTCACATATATGTAATGGAATTTTTGAGTTTCTCCAACTTCTTCCTGTCCTACCCTATACCCATCACAGTAAATGGTACCACTGTCCAGCTAGCTGGTCAAGCCCAAAGCCCAGGAGTTATCCCTATTTTCTCTCTTTCACTTCACACACCCAGTCCAACAGTAACCACTATGATTCCAAAACAGATATAAAGTGCACTCTCTAGGCCATCATTGTCACTATTGTTGTCTAGGCTGTCATTGTCATTTGTCTGGACTTCTATGAAAACCAGCAAACTGGTAGACTACATTATCCACCCAGCAGCCAGAATCAAAACCTAAGTCAAATTACACTCTAAAAACATATGTTCAATTTGTTGTTATTGTTGTTCATTCATTCAGTCATGTTTGACTCTGTGATTCCATGGACTGCAGTAAGGCAGGCTTCCCTGTCCTCCACCATCTCCCGGAGTTAGCTCAAACTCATGTCCATTGAGTCAGTGATGCTATCCAACCATTCTCTGTCACCCCCTTCTCCTTCTGTCCTCAATCTTTCCCAGCACCAGGGTCTTTTCCAATGAGTTGGCTCTCTACATCAAGTGGCCAAAACATTGGAGCTTCAGCTTCAACATTAGTCCGTCCAATGAATACTTGGGTAGTTTCCTTTAGGATTGACTGGTTTGATCTCCTTGCAGTCCAAGGAACTCTCAAGAGTCTTCTCCATCACCACAGTTTAAAAGCATCAATTCTTTGGTGCTCAGTCTTCTTTATGGTCCAGTTCTCACATCCATACATGACCACTGGAAAAACCATATCGTTGACTAGATGGATCTTTGTCATTTGTCAGCAAAGTAAGGTCTCTGCTTTTTTAATACACTGTCTAGGTTTGTCATAGCTTTTCTTCCAAGGAGCAAGCATCTTTTCATTTCATGGCTGCAGTCACTATCTGCAGTGATTTTTAAGCCCAAGGAAATAAAGTCTGTCACTGCTTGCATTGTTTCTCTATCTATTTGCCATGAAGTAATGGGACCAGATGCCATGATCTTAGTTTTTTGAACACTGAGTTTTAAGCCAGATTTTTTCACTCTCCTCTTTTACCTTCATCAAGAGGCTCTTTAATTCCTCTTCACTTTTACCATAAGGGTGGTGTCATCTGTTTATCTGGGGTTATTGATATTTCTCCCAGAAGTCTTGATTCCAGTTTGTGTTTCATCTAGCCTGGCATTTTACATGATATACTCTGCATAGAAATTAAATAAGCAGGGTGACAATATACAACCTTGACATGCTCCTTTTCCAATTTGGAATCAGACTGTTGTTCCATATCTGGTTCTAGCTGTTGCTTCTTGACCTGCATACAGATTTCCCAAGAGGCAGGCCAGGTGGTCTGCTAGTCTTTTTAAGAATTTTCCACAGTTTGTTGTGATTGCACAGGCGAAGACTTTAGCATAGTCAATAAAGCAGAAGTAGATGTTTTTCTGGAATTATCTTGCTTTGACAATGATCATGAACAGGGAGTTGACTGATTTGGAGCATGTCAAATCCCTGATCATGAATATTCAATATCTTCCCATTGCCCTTAAAATAAAATTCTAACTCCTCTCCATGGCCTGGAAGGCCCTGCATGATCCAGCTTTGACCACTTCTGCAACTTCATTTTGAGCCACTTTCTTCCTCACTCAGTCTATCTGGCTACATTGACATCTTTCTTTTTCTTGAATGCACCAACTTCTCTTTCCACGTAATCTTTGTCTTTGCCATTCCCTCTGCCTAGAAGATCTATCTTAGAACTTTGCAGTGCTAGCTTCTTCTTATCCTTCATGTCTCAGTTTGAATGATGCCTCTTTAGATATGTCTTCCATGACCCCCACATCCAAGACAGCCTCATCTTCTCAAGTCTTCAAGCCCTATTATTTTCTTTCTCAGCATCCAGTTTGTTTCCTTTATAGCACTCATTATGTAAACATTTGTCTATTTGGTTTTTGTTTCTCTTCCTTACTAGAATGTGAAATTTTTGAGGGTTAATTTAGTCCTGCAACCCCAGTGTGAAAAACAATGGCTAGAACATAGCCAGTACTCAATAAAATTTGTTGAACAGATAAACTTATTTAGCATCATCTATATATCATCCTAAGATCACTCGTGGCTCAGATGATAAAGAATCCACCTGCAATGCAGTATACCTGGGTTTGTTCCCTGGGTTGGGAAGATCCTTTGGAGAAGGGAATGGCAACCTACTCCAGTATTCTTGCCTGGAGAATTCTATGGACAGAGAAGCCTGGCGGGCTACAGCCAACGGGGTCACAAAGAGTTGGACACAACTGAAAGACTAACACACACATATATCATCCTGGGCTTCCCTGATGGCTCAGTGGTCAAGAATCCATCTGCCAATGCAGGAGATGCAGGTTTGATTCCTGTTCGGGAAGATGCCCTGGAGAAGGACATGGCAACAGACTCCAGTATTCTTGCCTGGGAAATCCCATGGACAGAGGAGCCTGGTGGGCTACAGTCCATGAGGTTGCAAAAGAGTTGGACATGACTTAGCGACTGAACAACAACAATATATCATCCTAGACTTGGTGATTTGAAACTAAAAGATGCTTGCTCCTTGGAAGAAAAGCTATGATAAATCTAGATAGTGTATTGAGAAGCAAAGATATCCCTTTACTGATAAGGGTCTGTATAGTCAAAGCTATGGTCTTTCCAGTAGTCATGTATGGATGTGAGAGTTGGACCATAAAGAAGGCTGAGTGCCAAAGAATTGATGTTTTCAAACTGTGGTGCTAGAAAGGACTCTTGAGAGTTCCTTAGACAGCAGGGAAATCAAACTAGTCAATCCTAAAGGAAATCAACCTGAATATTCTTTGAAAGGACTGATGCTAAAACTGAAGTTCCAATACTTTGGCCACCAGATGCAAAGAGCTGACTCATTGGAAAAGACCCTGGTACTCGGAAAGATTGAAGGCAGCAGGAGAAGGGGTTACAGAAGAATGGTTGGATAGCATCACTGACTCAATGGACATGAGTTTGAGCAGACTCCAGGAAATGGTGAAGGACAGGGAAGCCTGGTGTACTGCAGGCCATGGGATTGCAGAGTCAGACATGACAGCAATTGAACAACAACCAGAAGACTTGGTGATGGGGACACAGTAGCTAGCAAGCAAGCAAGAGTGGTACTTCATCTTTTGTAGCTCAGTACTTAATGAGGGAGACAGATATTAATCATCAGTTACAAAATTAACAATCTAACTATAATTGTGGTTGGAGTTGTGGAGGAAACATATACAGGGGAATGTGACTTTATTTCCCCCCAAGGAAGTAGTGTCTGAGATAAACTCTCTAGGACTCAGAGAGAGTAAACCAGTGAAAAGGAGTGGGGGGGGGGGGGAGATCAGTCTTAGAAAAAGAAATAGCATACGTAAAGGACCTGAGGCAGGAAGAAGCATGGATGTGAGACAACAGAAATACTCTGGAAGGTTTTAGTGCTGAGCTCAAGAGTCTTCTTGGGCCCCCTGCTCCTGGTGGTTTTGATCTTAGGGGTTCAATGTTAGGCAGTTGTCTTGCTCAGCGGTTCTTATAAATTTTCATAGGCATATGACTTTGTACAATAGGCACAAGGAGACCATTTGCTTTAATTGGAAAGACAGATTTTTTTCAGAATTTCAGAGAAACCCAGGAGAGGAGATGGAATAGTTTTTCTTCCCACCTTGACCTCTCTTCATTCTGATGTATATCAAGGCAAGGGAACCTCTTCTTTAATTTATACTTGGAGACTAATACCTACATGTGTGACAGTTAAATGGTGAGAAGCAGAGTTGAGTCTGGTGAGTAAGAAGAGCTCTGATGTGACCCCAAGGAGTACCCCCAACCCTGACTCCATGGTGGTCCACCTGCAAGATTCTGCAAAAGCCATTAGCCTTCTGCAGGCTTTGGTTGTCTCGTTTGTACAATAAGACATTTGAATCTATACAAAGAGGCCAGGAAAAAAACATTATTTACAATCTTACAATAAAGTTATTAGACTATAAAGCAGATTTTGGAAATTTATCTCTAGTATAAAGTGATTTTGTAAAAATAACACATAAACTGAAATTCATGACTGAATTATTTGGCTTTGTAGTTATGCTAGAGAAGGGAGAAAAAATGCTTTTTACCATAGTTTACAAAATGCCACAAAACTGAATTTACAAAGTTGACATATTATGGGGTACCTGGTTTTCAAAATGGTTTATAACAAGATGCTATAAATAAATTTCTCATTAAGTACATTTGAAATACGTTATTGTATGAACTTCCTTACAAAAATGGAAAGAGACTCACAGACTTAGAGAATGAACTTGTGGTTGCTGAAGGGAGGAATGGGCAGATGGGATAGTTAGGGAGTTTGGGATGAACACATACACACTGCTATATTTAAAATGGATAACCAACAAGGACCTATTTTATAGCACAGAGAACTCTGCTCAATGTTATGTGATAGCCTGGATGGGAGGGGAGTTTGGGGGAGAATGGATCCATGTATGTGTATGGCTGAATCCCTTCAATGTTCACCTGAAGCTGTTACAACATTGTTTGTTAATCAGCTATACCCCATTACAAAATAAAAAGTTAAAAGATATCTTATTATTAAGATTTAATTTATACAATTATTTTCAGGAATACCTGTTGAGAGGCATTCCCAGCTTACACATGTTTGAGGAATCAGAGCATTTGTGAGCATACCCCTAACCTCTGTAAACTTTAAAATATAAATGTTGCTCAAAAAAGAATCCTGGGATCTAAATAATCTTTCTTTATTTCAGCTTTGCTTATTTTTATGACACATGTGCATTAATATTTCATTGCTTTCTGACCTGTCTCATGTTCTCCACAGATAACTTTGATTTATTTTTGTGAGAAGATGGTTGAATCAAAGCACTACATGTACTAATAGTGGTGGATTCTTCTGAAGCTCTTTTTTAAACTCTTATTGATAAAATGTCCCTTTGTTATAGAGTGCAATGTGGTTTGCTTAGGGTAAATGAGAAGAAGGCAAGATGTCTGTCTTTGCTTGGTCTCCTAGCCCCTACCTCTCATTTGGAAGTAGTCCATTTCAGGTAATTACATCCTGAGAAGGAAATGGCAAAACCTGCTCCAGGATGCTTGCCTAGATAACCCCATGGACTGCGAAGCCTGGTGGGCTACAGTCCAAAGGGTTGCAAAGAGTTGAACATCACTGAGGACAAGAGCCTACATTCTAGTGGAAAATATCAAACTACTGTGTGGCCTAGAAGCCTTTAAAAATATTGCCTGATTTCTGAGAGTCTATGAACTCACTTCCAAGACTTGTAGAGGGATTATTGGAAAAGGAAAGTGAGAATGTCTTTGAAACCAGACAGCACTGTTTTGGAAACCTGGCTGTATCACCTCTGGGCTTTGGGAAGTCCCTAAACTTTCTGAAGCTCAATTAGTGTTTTTACCTTCAAAAGGGGAGTTTTGGAAGAGGGCTAAATGGGATAATACATATAAAGCCCCAGCACCTATTAGGTGCGATAGGTTGAAGGCGTGTTTAGGGAAAATGAAGATTGGATTAAGCACAGTTACTTCAGGGTCTCTTTTTTTCTTAACATATGTGTCTGTGGGATTGGAGGGATGAGGTAGGGAAGATGTTTTATAATAAAAAAGTAAAAAGGAAGAAAAATGTGAAGATCTAGTTTACTGGGGAAACAAGGCAATCCTAGGCTAGTGGTGGGTAATGAATGGTGTGGCCTGAGCCGGCTCTGAAGGCAGGGGCCTCACTAGCGCATCCCAGGGGCACCAAAGAAGATTAAGACGTTCAGCACAACCCCCTGAGTGTGCCTGATGATAGGCTTTATCAGGCTTTTTTGTGTGTGTGTGTGTGTGTGATCAGGCTTTATTTGCCATCTCAGAGAACCTGGAAAAGTTAATTTTAGTACTGTTGATTTTTTGGACAAAAAAAATTCTTCTAAAAATATTTAATTGTTTGACTCACAGTCTTCAAGAATGAGCTTATGGTTATGAGGGGAAGGATAGGGGAAAGAGATAGTTAGGGAGTTAGGGACGGCCATGTACGCTCTGCTATATTTAAAATGGATTACCAGGAAGGACCTCCTGGATAGCACAGGGAACTCTGCTCAGTGTTATTTGGCAGCCTGGATGGGAGGGGAGTTTGGCGGAGAATGGACCCATGTGTTTGTATGGAGGAATCCCTGCACTGCTCACCTGAAACACACATTGTCTGTTAACTGGCTATACATCAATACAAAATAAAACATTTAAAATGTTTATTTTTAATAATATTATTATTTTTAAATATTATTTCTCATTAAGGAAAGAATAGTGCTTTCCTGGCCAAATCCTAACTTGCTAGCAGCTAGTTCTTTGTGAAGCACTTGAGTGATAATTGCCAGTGTTTTTTTGTAGCTTTTGCCAGTGGCAAATGCTTTCCCATGGACAATCTCATTTTTATCATCACCATGTTGCAGATGAGAGAAGAGAAACTCAGAAATGATTTGGTTGAAGTAACACAGATAATATGTGTTAAAGTTGAGACCTCAAGTCTGGTCTTTTCCATCATACAGGACATAAAATTATGGGCCAAATCTTGGATTATGAGATCAGAATTTTCAATGAAAGAAAAATTAAAATTGAATGGATACCTGTCATTCTATTTTATTCTATTTTATCTTAAGTGTGAGTGGGTAATCTTAGAAAAGTTTTCATATTATTATCTAATTTAGCCCTGCTGATCAACTGACTATCCAGACTCAGTTTTTATATTCTCCTCAATATGATGTGACTGAAAACTTCACAGATTATAATAAGCTGGTAAGATTGGACAAACAACTCCTCACTCACTCAACACACACACACACATAGGCATTTATTTGAATTCAAGAATGTATGGAATAATTAATTTAAGCAATTAATATTTGATTATTATGTTATTGCTAAGTTACTTCTAAACCCATATAAATATTATGATGAAAATTAACTTTAATTCATACCATAGGAGTGGTCAGGTATTGTCATGTGCTGGTAAATGTCTAACAACTAGCCCTAGGTGGGGGGTAAAGTCCTGATTTTTAGCATTTGTTGATTTCTCTTGTGTAAATATTCCCACCATGAATGGTTTCAAGCTACCGGTGTAAGGTTATGAAATGCAGGGATGTGTACAACAGGCTCACAGCCAGTACCACCTGCTCTCCTACAATGCTATGACCCCTGCAGTTCTCTGTTCAGGGATCCAGACCCAGAGCTCTCCCCTTGTTGCACCAGAGGGTTCATTGATTGATGTAAGGAATGTTCGACATAATTTGGGGAGTAAGTGAATGGGAGGCAATATATGCATCAGGTTAAAAGTGTCCCTGAAGGAACAAAACTGAAGGACCTAACAAACTCAGAAGCCTAACATCTTCAAAGTATCTCCTGGGTCTAAAATATTGTTCTTTTTCTCCCTATTTAATCAAGACTCTGTCACCTGCTCCAATTAGTAGGTTTGCTATTTTTTAGATATATTGTTAGAGTATTATTGTAAAACTTGTTGGAGTGCTGAAAAGGTAGAGAGCAGGAACTTTTTCAAGCCCATTGGAATAGTCTGTGTGACTCTTCTGCAGTTTTCTAGCTGATAAATATTTCTAAGGGGCAGAGTTTGGTCTGAGATTTACTTTCACTATACTTCCTGCCAAATGGTGAGGTACAGGAAGCGGTCACAGCTTCTATTTATCCCTCATCTTGTCACCAAATATTGAGAAAATCAGTGTTTACCAGAAGAATTGGAGAACTATGTAGGGCCAACTTGGCATATGTCAATTTGCATTGTCATGAAATGTCTAGTATGTTTGGGACACTATAGTGTGATCAAATCCCTATCTAAAGAGAGATTTTAGATTGATTGTTCCCAGTGTTATTTAAAAATGTGATGTTACCAGTTCTACTTGTAAAGTGAGAAAACAATTTGGATGCCAAGACCACACATGCCAGCAGAGAATGGTCTTGTTTATAATACTGAGAGAAGTTGTGGTCCAGGTGAGTACATAAATCCCTTCACTCTCTGATGGGAGAGCAAGGACTTGAGAAACTAGCAAAAGTGTCCAGGTAATTTTTAACTGTAGTGATTGTGTTGTACCTTGACTTTAAAATGCAGCCCTGCAAGTTACTGAAACTCCTTCCTTCTAGTGATGGAAGGTCTGTGTCTCTTCGCCTTGAATCCTCATGGATTGTGATTGCTTGACTGATAGAACATGGCAGAAGTATTGCTGTCCCAGTTTCTTAAAATATGACTTTGGAAACTGGCACTGGATCTGGTAAGATCCAGGACCAGATCTTAAAAAATTAGTTGCTTTTTCTTCCTATCTCTTGGGATGCTTGCTCTTAGGAGCCAGTCTCCATGTTTTAAGAAAGCCTAAGCCTCCCCCATATAGAGACCCAGATGAAGAGAAACTGATAGGCAGCATCAATCAGCTTTGTTGGAGGTGGACCGTTCAACCCCAGTCAGGCCACGTGGAGTAGAGAGGAGCTGTTCCCCTCGAGACCTGCCCTAAGTGCAAAGTGCAGACTCTTTATGCCAAATAAGTGATTGTTATTTAAGGTACTAAGTTTTGGGGTGGCATGTTATGCAGTGATTGAAACCTAGAACACCTGGCAAGTCCTCCAGCTGTGAGAAGAGGCTAGTAGATTCTTCTACTAGAACTTCCCTATCCATGTTACTTGTTATGTTGTCAGTCACCCTTTTGGAGGCTGTAGATATATTTCTCTTGCTCCCTCATGAAAAGTTTCCTTGCTCTTGGCCTGGCTTCTCCAGACAGGAATCCACAGCAGGTAAAACCTGTAGGGAACAAGTGCACTAACACCAGTGGAAGTTTCTGCAGAGGTGTTTTTGCAAGTGAGATGCAAACACGTCGACTTGCTTAATTCTTTTTGCTTTCTGGATAGGGGTCATCAAGTCATGTGACCGCTAATTCTTCTGGTATGGACCTCTCTTCCAGCTCTGTGAACCTTCTCTAAAAAAAAAAAAAAAGAAAAAGCCCTTAGATGAGAGTTTAAAGGCACAAGTTGTTGCTCTGCCACCTACTATGAGAACAGTGCAGTCATTTGACATTTCTGAATCTATGGCAAGATTAAGATGCTTGGAAGCCCTAAACATTGAGCATATCATGACGACATGACCCCAGATGTAACTGTCAGCAAATACAACAATATTCTGATTCTCTCCAATCTGACTACTTATGCCTTTTTCAAAAAAACCAATGACCAATTGTCAAATTTGCTCATCTCTTGTTCTTTTGGTGTCCCTAACTGAGTCTACTCATTGGGTAACTATTGTCTTGCTCTCAAGAGCTTCATCCATAAAATGAATAAGATGATCTGTTAAATTTCTTTCAGATCTAAACTTTGATTCTGATTCTTTAAAAAATCTTATTTATTTATGGCTGTGTTGGGTCTTCACTGCTGCAGACTTTTCTGTAGTTGCGGTGAGCAGGGCTATACTCTAGCTGTGGGGCGTGGGCTTCTCATGGTGGTGGCGTCTCTTGTTGAGGAGCATGGGTTCTAGGGGTCACAGGGTCAATAGTCATGGCTCTCAGGCTCTAGAGCACTGGCTCAGTAGTTGTAGTGCATAGGCTTAAGTTGCTCGGCAAAATGTGGCATCTTCCCAGACACAGGAGTCTCTACCATTGAGCCACTGGGGAAGCCCTCTGAATCTGTTTTAGTTCCTTTCTTTCGTTTGCTATGTTCTTTTTTTTTTTTTTGCCCGTTGCTATAGCTTTGTTGGGGCTTCCCAGGTGGAACTAGTGGTAAAGAACCCGACTGCCAATGCAGGAGACATGAGAGACAGAGACGTGGGTTCCATCCCTGGGGTGGGAAGATCCCCTGGAGGAGGGCATGGCAACCCACTCCAGTATTCTTGCCTGGAGAATCCCATGGACAGAGAGGAGCCTGGCAGGCTATAGTCCACAGGGTCGCAAAGCCCTGGACACGACTGAAAGATATTAGCACTCACGCATGCATAGCTTTGTGTTAGTTGCTCAGTCGTGTCCGACTCTTTGCAACTTCATGGACTGTAGGCCGGCAGGCTCCTCTGTCCATGGGATTCTCCAGGCAGGAATACTGGAGTGGGTTGCCGTTTCCTTCTCCAGGGGATCTTCCCAACCCAGGGATCAAATCCAGGTCTCTCGCATTTCAAACAGATTCTCTACTATCTGAGCCACCAGGGAAACACACACACAGCTTTATTGAGGTGTAATTGACAAATCATAAATTGCATAAATTTAAAGTATGCAAATTGAGAATTTTTGACGTAGTTATACACCCATGAATCCACTGCCATGGTTAGAATAGTGAACACAACCCTCATCCCTACAAATTTCCCTGTTGTCTTTGGTAAACACCCCCTTCCATCTTTACTTACCCCAGCCACCAGGTAGCTATTGAGTTAGCTGCTTTCTGTTACTATAGATGAGTTTACATTTTCCAGAGTTTTATATGAATGGAATCATACAATACGGACTTTCCTCTTTCTGGCCTCTTTAACTCAGCATAACTATTTTGAGATACAACCACGTTGTTCATGTATCAATTGTTCATTCCTTTTAGTTGCTGAGCAGTACTTCACCATGTAGATATTACCATAATCTATTTATCCATTATCCTGATGATGGATATTTGAGTTGTTCCTAGATTTTAGCTATTTTGAATAAATTTGCTGTGAACACTCATGTATGAATCCTTATATGAATACATGAAGGCTCCATTTCTTCCATACTCTCACCAACACTTTGCATGGTCATTCTTTTTAATTTTATCCATTCTAATTAAATTCACATTTCTCTAACCTAATGTTGTTGAAAAGCTTTTCATGTGCTTTTCATATGCTCCCATCAGTGTATCTTCCTTGGTAAAGCAACTGTCCAAATCTTCTGTACAATTTTTTATTATTGAATTTTGAGTGGTTTTCAAATATATGTATATTCTTGATGACAGTTCTTTGTTGTATATATAATTTGTGAATTTTTTATTTTACTCGATGACTTATTTTCATTTTCTTAAATTATGCTCCTAAAGAGAGAGTTTTAACACATGTAAGTTAATTTGCGAACTCTGTTAAACTCAAAGAGGAGCATATGTGAATATGGGAAGTAAAAAGATATTAGCAAACAATTCTACATTTTAGCATTGAATTCCTTTTTGCATAATTTTCTTCAGTTAGCACTTATTGAGTGACTTTTCTGTGTAAAGCATTGTAGTATAAATAAGCATGGTGGTAAGTAAAGTTTAAACTTGAATTCTGGGCTCAAATCAAACTTTTAAAATGAGTCTCCAGTTTAGAGAAAACCCTTATTTTCATGGTTCTCACTGTACCATGTCTGATCAGCAAACAGTCTAAGCTAAAATACCCATGCATACCATCCATATATCTATACCTATATCATCATCTGTATGACTTATATTTCCATATATGTGTGTATGACTTGTAAAAAGCAATCTAACTTGCATTCACATTCAACTTACATCTTTGGTCAGACATAACCATTGTGGAGACTGTTATGAACTTAGAGGTAAACTAAATGGTAATATGAAAATACATGTCACAAAGCCAATGAACTTTACTCCACAGTAAAAACACGGATCGTCCTTCAGGTCTTTATCCAGACAATTATTTATAAAGTAAGATATATTATAAGCAGCGAGACCAGCATGTGGAATAACAGTTTACAATGATGGGAGGAGAGAGCTAAAATACAGAGCCAAAAGCTACAATGCACAGAAGCCTGGATTTATTTTGTATAGCTACAGTAAGCTTAAAAGCATGAATTCTCCAGAGGACCCTGAGTCATGCAAAGTTTATAATAATTTATTTCAGAAATGGTTGGAATAAAATATAAGTTCTCAAAGGGAATAAAGTTTTAAGGAACATATAATTAAATCTTTGATAATATAAAAAATTTATATTATGGTGTAACTTGAAGCTATAAAATGTGTAAGATTTTAAAAGAATGGAGCCAGAGATCTGAACGAAGTGAAGGTCGAGTGTTTATCTTGAAAATGCTTCCGCTTTTAATATTCTAAGAACAGATAGGAAGTTACAGTTAATTCTAGGTGAGAAAGCAATAGCTATTGAATGGATTTCTAGTGGATATTGAATGGATAGTGACAGTAATTGAAAAGGGACACTCTCAAGTAATCTTGAGTGAAAAAAAATTGCTTAAAACTCAACATTCAAAATACTAAGATTGTGGCATCTGGCCTCATCACTTTATGGCAAATAGATGGGAAAACAATAGAAACAGTGACAGACTTTATTTTCTTGGCCTCCAAAATCACTGTCAATGGTGACTGGACCCATGAAATGAAAAGACGCTTGCTCCTTGGAAGAAAAGCTATGACAAACCTAGACAGTGTATCAAAAAGCAGAGATGTTACTTTGCCAACAAAGGTCCGTCAAGTCAAAGCTATTGTTTTACTAGTAGTCATGTAGGCATGTGAGAGTTGGACCATAAAGAAGCCTGAGCACTGAAGAATTGATGCTTTCAAACTGTTGAAATTTTAAGGAACAAAACTTGGAGAAGTTTTGGTGTTGGAGAAGACTCTTGAGAGTTTCTTGGACTGCAAGGAGATCAAACCAGTCAATCTTAAAGGAAATCAACACTGAATATGCATTGGAAGGACTGAGGCTAAAGTTGAAGTTCCAATACTTTGGCCACCTGATGCAAAGAACTGACTCATTGGAAAAGACTCTGATGTTGAGAAGGACTGAAAGCAGGAGGAGAAGGGGACGAGAAGGTGAGGAGACAGAAAATGAGATGGTTGGATGGCATCATCGACTCATTGGACATGAGTTTGAGCAAGCTCCGGAGAATGGTGAAGGTCAGGGAAGCCGGGTGTTCTGCAGTCAATGGGGTCTCAAACAGTCAGACGTGACTGAGTGACTGAACAAGGACAAACCACCTATTATCATAGTATTAAACTTTTAATCTAACGTTTGAAAATTTTAAAGGTAGGACTTCCTCCATCGTTTGTTATTTCCGTTGTTAGAGTTAATTAGTGCCTAACAGCATGCACTTTAGAAACTGTCCAATGTGGGTGCGAGTCCTAATACTATCACTGGGCTGGATTCCATAGACCCCAGGATTCTCATCTGCAAAACAGAGCTAGAAATCCTCACCTCATGGGGTGGTGGTGAAAGAGTTAGTTACTCAGTTGTGTCCGACTCTTTGAGACCCCGTGGACTGTAGCCCGCCAGGCTCCTCTGTCCACTGAATTCTCCAGGCAAGAATAGAGGAGTGGGTAGCCAGTATCTTCTCCAGGGAGTCTTCCTCACTCAGGGATCGAACCTTTGTCTCCTGCATTGGAGGAAGATTCTTTATCATCTGAGCCACCAGGTGGTGAAGATGACATGAAATACAGATAAAAAGCTTAGTCCAGTGCCTGGGCCAAGGTTTCAAACAAACCATATTAAATATTACAATCATTATTACGGTTTGTTCTAGTCAGAAATCAGAAAGTGAAGAAACATTGGAAAATTCAAGCAAAGAATACCAGTTGTTGGTATCCTATAATTTGGAATTGAGGATTGAAACTAGGTTTTATTTTCATCTGTTTTTGTTTCTCTGATTTTAATAATAAAACTTGAGGAAGCCCCAAAACATACTTGGCCACTCTTAGGGGCGTCTCTTGATGCTTCACGTGCTGCATCTGGGCTGCAGCCGTCATTCTAGCTCTACAGACGAGGAGGTCGCTGAGGTTAAGTGTCCTTCACAGCGACACCCAGGTCGATGGCAGAGTTAAAGTATGCCCCCCAGGTCACATAACTCATTCTCTGTTCAAAAATCTTCCCTAATCCCTGTGCCATTTGGGAACGGTTTCAAAGGCATTCCAACTGCAGCATCATGCCAGTGCACTGGTTATCAATTATTTTGTTGATCCTTTAGCAAATCCTCAAACTGATTTTTCTGCCCTCCTGGGACACAAGTCACAAAGCTGACCTTAACCGCTTTGGCATCCCCCTTCCACCCCCAAGGCACACAAAAGCACTGTGCTAGATTGCTGATTTAGTGTTTTCCCACACAGGTCATGCTTGAGCCCAGACAGATAGAGATCTGTCTTCAATGAGAGAAATGTACCATTACTTGGTCGTAAATTCAATGTAATGGTAATTTTAGTAGGGCAGCTAGCCCAGGGTTTGTAGAAACACAAATCAAAAATCCCAAATTCCAAGCATACCTCCTAGAAACTCTTTTGGCAGCTCCATTCCCTTTGCTTTTTCAGGAACTCAATTTCCCTAGTTATGGTCCCCAGTTGCTTAGGGTAGATTTGCACAAGGACTGGAATCACTGTGGCAGCAGAGAGTAGAGTGAGTGGCATGCTGCTCAAATGATTTCTGCCAAGCATCAGACCTTGCCTTCAGTCGTCAAGGAGGCACAAATGAACTGACACACAGATTCGGTATACGGCCCAGAAAAGTAGTTTGCGGTAAGAATATTCAAGACAACTCCAAGGAAAGGTTTTATTTATTTATTTATTTCAAATCCTCATGTCCTTGGTCAATTCTACAACTGATTATTACTGGTCATTACCACTGTCAGATCTCAAAATAACTTTTTTCCCTAAGATTGATTGATTGATTTTTGGCTGACCTGGATCTTCATTGCTGGGCACGGACTTTCTCTAGTTGCGACAAGTGGGGGTTATTCTTCATCGTGGTGCAGGCTTCTCACTGCAGTGGCTTCTCTTGTTGCAGAGCACAGGCTTTAGGCATGTGCGCTCAGTAGGCATGGTGCTTGGGCTTAGTTACTACTTGGCACGTGGGATCTTCCCAGACCAGAACTCATGCACCCTGCATTGGCAAGTGGATTCTTAACCACTAGACCACCTGGAATCCTCAGAATAAATTTTTAATCTCTGAAGAGTTGACTTAGTTGGTGGTACTGGGTTAGGAGGATATGCAGAGTATATTCAGGCCCAATGCTACTAGATACCGCATTGAACTCTCAGAAGTAGACTTGAATATACCCTCTTGTCTTGTATCATATCCTATGCTCACTTTCATCATAGCAACTAGCATCTCCTTCTGGGTAGTTATTCATATGTATTGCCTTCTACTAAACTGTATGCTCCCAGGTATAGGGTGATGTCACATATATGTGCATTTTTCTCTAGTTTCTAGCCCTATGCCTGACATGTGACAGATGCACTGTGAATATTTGTTGAATGAATAGAACTGTGAATGAATGAAGTTCATGCCTTTCTGAGAAGGTCTGAATTTTAAGTCGGGGAACCTGGTAATGGCCATTTCTTTCTATTTGGTATGGTGTATGTGGATAGGTGAGACAGTGCTCTGGAAGACAGTGGAGAGAAAACAGAAGTGACGATAACTGACTTTCATGGAGTCTGTTAAAAATATTACTTCATTCATCTGAACAAATATGTATAGATTGCCAATACAGCCAAAGTGTTCGTGCCAGCTATTGAAGGACATTCAAGATGACTAGGAATCAAAGAGCCTGCAATTTACTTCTATTAATAACATCCAATGTGTAATCTTACAAATTATTTTTTCCTAAAAACATAGATTTGCCTGGTGAAAGGACGTGAACTCTAGTTCTCCTTCAGTGATTTGGTTTTGTAGGGGGTTGTACCTAAATACTCTCTCCAAATATAGAGGGGAGTTTAACTGGCACTTTATTTGTATTTTATTCACACATCTAGCATGTGGGAAGGTCAGGTTTAGAGCAGAAAGGGAGGCCTGGAGCCCATGAAAAACTCTGGGCTGAATGAAGCACAGGCTGGAATCAAGATTTCTGGGAGAAATATCAATAGCCTCAGATATGCAGATGACACCACCCTTATGGCAGAAAGTGAAGAGGAACTAAAAAGCCTCTTTGATGAAAGTGAAAGAGGAGAGTGAAAAAGTTGGCTTAAAGCTTAACATTCAGAAAACTAAGATCATGGCATCTGGTCCCATCAACTCATGGGAAATAGATGGGGAGACAGTGGAAACAGTGTCAGACTTTATTTTTTTGGGCTCCAAAATCACTGCAGATGGTGACTGCAGCCATGAAATTAAAAGACGCTAACTCCTTGGAAGGAAAGTTATGACCAACCTAGATAGCATATTAAAAAGCAGAGACATTACTTTGCCAACAAAGGTCCGTCTAGTCAAGGCTATGGTTTTTCCAGTGGTCATGTATGGATGTGGGAGTTGGACTGTGAAGAAAGCTGAGCACCGAAAAATTGATGCTTTTGAACAGTGGTGTTGGAGAAGACTCTGGAGAGTCCCTTGGACTGCAAGGAGATCCAGCCAGTTCATCCTGAAGGAGATCAGTCCTGGGTGTTCATTGGAAGGACTGATGTTGAAGCTGAAACTCCAATACTTTGGCCACCTCATGTAAAGTGTTGGCTCATTGGAAAAGACCCTGATGCTGGGAGGGATTGGGGGCAGGAGGAGAAGGGGATAACAGAGGATGAGATGGCTGGATGGCATCACCGACTCGATGGGCATGAGTTTGAGTAATCTCCGGGGGTTTTGGTGATGGACAGGGAGGCCTGGTGTGCTGCAATTCATGGGGTCGCAAAGAGTCGGACATGACTGAGTGACTGAACTGAACTGAAAATCACCGCAGATGTTGACTGTAGCCATGAAATTAAAAGACACTTACTCCTTGGAAGAAAAGTTATGACCAACCTAGACAGCATATTAAAAAGCAGAGATGTTACTTTGCCAACAAAGGACCGTCTAGTCAAGGCTATGATTTTCCCAGTAGTCATGTATGGATGCTAGAGTTGGACTATAAAGAAAGCTGAACACTGAAGAATTGATGCTTTTGAACTGTGGTGTTGGAGAAGACTTTTGAGAGTCCCTTGGACTGCCAGAAGATCCAACTAGTCCATCCTAAAGGAAATCAGTCCTGAATATTCATTGGAAGGACTGATGCTGAAGCTGAAACTCCAGTACTTTGGCCACCTGATTCAAAGAACTGACTCATCTGAAAAGACCCTGATGCTGGGAAAGATTGAAGGCAGGAGGAGAAGAGGATGGATGAGGAGAGAGGAGAGATAGTTTGTTGGCATCACTGATTCAATGGACATGAGTTTGAGTAAGCTCCGGGAGTTGGTGATGGACAGGGAGGCCTGGCGTGCTGCAGTCGATGGGGTTGCAAAGAGTCAGATGTGACTGAGTGGCTGAACACAACAAAAATTTTTTTTAAAAAGCAGTGACTTTTAAGCTTGATCAGGTTTGAGAATCATCAGGAGGCCTTGTTAAGACCCAGACTTCTGGCCCCCACCTCCAGAACTTCTCTGTGAGGAGGTCTGGGTTAGGATTCTGGAAGTTGCATTTCTAACTGGTTTCCAAACAGTGCAGATGCTGTAGGTCCAGGACAAGCTGATCTAAAATAAGCCCTGACACTTACCTTCTACCGAATTTTATTCTCCCATTTTCTTGAATAACCCCACAGAGCGATTCCATTTGTATGGTTTTGTCAGGTGGCCTTGAACTGAGGTTAAAAAAAAAAACAACAATTTGGGTTATTTTGTAGCCACGTGCTAGTTATTGACCAGATTTTTCACACTGGTGATTTTCCTTTAGCCATTTAGCCCATGGAGTTATAGGCTGCATCTCCTAGCATTAGTTCAGAATAAGAATAAAGATAATATGAATGAAAACAGCACTTAGACCATTTGTTAACAGAGGGATGTGTACGTGTAAAGCATTTTACTCATGCCATTGGCCTTGTGTGAAAAACTCTGTGAAGTGATGAATTTAACATTGTCCCTTGGATTCCTGCTTTTTCCCCTCACCTGCTCTGACTAGGAAAATAATTGTAACTTTAGTCTGAATGGGAATGTAGCAGCCAGGTCTTTCTGACTTCTAGATAGCTTCTGGCCAAACTATCTGGCTTTCTGATTACACAGTTTTTATGAAGAGGGAAAAAATATTTCTGTAGGAATCCTTTTTAAATTATTTTCTCCTTTCATGATGAAAGGCTTATCTAAAAGCTGGCACGTCATTCAGGATTGTTTCCTGCTTTTTTGTCATTCCCCATTCTTCCCTGACGCCACCCACCCCTTAGACAGCCAGGGATTTAAAAGTATGTTGGAAGATTTTGATGGTATCTGCAGAGTTGAATTACATTCTTCTATATAACATTTGGACACCAAGCAGAAAGATAGCACAGTCCGTCTAGCTCTTTGTAATTAGTTTCACGATATTGTTTTAATTATGGCACAGCTTAATCACTGGCTGTGCACAGATTATGCCACATGGTTAAAATAATTATGGGGATTTGATAAGATAATGCTTTGAATTCATATAATGTTTCTTTTCCAAAAAGCTCTACACTTTAAAAAGAGAGAGAGAGAGAGAGCAAAGAAGGAAAGCCATTCAATTCCAGCTTTGGTTGTTTTTTGCACCTTGTCAGGGCTGGTTGGTAATTATATATCTATAGATATATAGATACAGATAGATAGATAGATAGATATACATAGTTATTTAAGGTCATAGTCTACTTGTCTAAGAAAGTATTTTATCCAGTACTCAAAGATTCTGAATATAGTGTGAAATGATACATACTTGATTTGCTAGCTAATGCCAGACTATACAACTGTTAGCCTAGGCAAGCCTGTATGGATGCATTAGTTCTAAATCTAAACATTTGCTTACAAAGCTGATAGCTACTGGCTCCATGAGCAGTTCTTTACTTTCAGAAGAGTGCAGTCTGGTCATAAACCTTTCTCAGAACTACCATACAATTTGTATGGTTTATTGAACATTCATTCATTCATTCCAAGTAGTATGCCTATTATGTGCTAGTCAGTAAGTTCAGTCACTCAGTCATACCCGACTGTTTGCGATCCCATGAACTGCAGCACGCCTGGCTTCCCTGTCCATCATCAACTCCCGGAGCTTGCTCAGACTCATGTCCATCAAGTCAGTGATGCCATCCAGCCATCTCATCCTCTGTCATCCCCTTCTCCTCCCACCTTCAATCTTTCCCAGCATCAGAGTCTTTTCCAATGAGTCAGCTCTTCCCATAAGGTGGCCTAAGTTTTGGAGTTTCAGCTTCAGCATCAGTCCTTCCAATGAATATTCAGGGTTGGTTTCCTTTAGGATTGACTGGTTTGATCTCCTTTCAGTCCAAGG
Source organism: Cervus canadensis (assembly GCF_019320065.1). Lineage (NCBI taxonomy): Eukaryota > Metazoa > Chordata > Mammalia > Artiodactyla > Cervidae > Cervus > Cervus canadensis. The sequence continues at coordinate 50,042,155 of NC_057406.1, forward strand.
GATGCTCAAGAGTCTTCTCCAACATCACAGTTCAAAAGCATCAATTCTTCAGCACTCGACTTTCTTTATGGGCTCAGTCAGTAAAGAGTCTGCCTGCAATACGGGAGACCTGGGTTCGATTCCTGGGTCAGGAAGATCTCCTGGAGAAGGAAATGGCAACCCACTCCTGTGTTTTTGCCTGGAGAATTCCAAGGACAGAGGACAGGGCTACAGTCCATGGGGTCACAAAGAGTCAGACATGACTGAGTGACTTTCACTTCACATCTTTCTTTATGGTTCAACTCTCACATTCATACATGACCACTGGAAAAAACATAGCTTTGACTAGACAGAACTTTATTGGTAAACTAATGTCTCTGCTTTTTAATATGCTGTCTAGGTTTGCCATAGCTTTTCTTCTAAGGATCAAGTGTCTTTTAATTTCACGGCTGAAGTCACCATCTGCAGTGATTTTGGAGCCCAAGAAAATAAAGTCTGTCACTGTTTCCATTGTTTCTCCATCTATTTGCCATAAAGCGATGGGACTGGATGCCATGATCTTAGTTTTCTGAATGTTAAACTTTAAGCCAGCTTTTTCACTCATCTCTTTCACTTGCATCAAAAGGCTCCTTAGTTCTTTACTTTCTGCCATAAAGGTGGTGTCCTCTGCATATCTGAGGTTATTGATATTTCTGCCTGCAATCTTGGTTCCAGCTTGTGCTTCATCCAGTCTGGCATTTTGCGTGATGTACTCTGCATATCAGTTAAATAAGCAGGGTGACAATATACAGCCTTGACGTACTCCTTTCCCAATTTGGAACTAGTCTATTGTTGCATATGCCGTTCTAACTGCTACTTCTTTCTTTTTTTGTCAGTATTTAAATAAATTTAATAGGACCAAGCCCATATTCCTCAATGTTAGACTAAATCTTAAGAACAAACTGAACATTTAAAGCTGTTAAAAACAGGTTCTACATCTTATTAAAAAAAAATCAACTCAAACCCTTTCAATTAAGGCATTTGATGAATGTTATAGTGAATGTTTGTTAACTTGAGCAGAATATAAAGGTTGTTTAAAGTGTTCCCTTTAATACAACAAATACAAAACCTTGTGAGATCATACCTCTATAATTTCATGTCTTTGAACAGGTGAAACTATGGTTACCAAACAGCTACTGTTGTCCCAGTGTCTGATACAGGGTAACAGTAAATAGCTGTAGGTGCAGCATAAGACACCCGTTTATTTAGTCACAGTAGTGGATCTTACTCCTCATTTTATTCTAAATTTCGTCTTTACTGTTCAGATTCTCCAGGCTTACGGATGTCGTCAATCTTCAAAGTCATTCTAACCATTTGTGTTACAAGAGAGATCAGCTGCTTTTTGCCGATCAAGATTTCTATGACATTTTGATGTTTCATATCATATAATGTTTCATATCATTGGATCCCGAGGGCGGGGTTCACCTCCTTCACGTGTCTGGCCCGGAACTCAGTCATGGTCTGGATGGGGTTCATGCCTCTGTTCTCCGCGGGCTCCATGGGGATGGCCACCAGTCCCTCGGCAAAGGCGTGCATGGCGTACTGCTCCAGGGCCGGCCTCCTGGCTGACCATCAGGGCGCAGGCCATCTCTGTAGCACCCCGGCAATACACCATGTGGTTGTCCGGGATGAGGTTGCCGATGACACGCAGAGCATCGTGACGGGAACGCTTGGCCTCCTCTATGATCATCTTATTTCCTCCTCTGATGAAAACGGTGATGGCTCTGGAGTTCTTACACTGCTCGATGACCAGCATCTTGTCTTTGGTGGTCCCAAACGAGATCTCTTTCACAAGACCTGCAAAGCCCAGCTTCTCAGCAGTGAGCTCTGAGAACCTAGGGGTGATGTGGCCACCTGTGGCAATGGGATCAACTCAATTTCAGATCCTCCAACCTAGTGAACCGCCGGCAGGTTATTCTGGAGAAGTAAATGATTAGCTTCATCATCAAAGCCCCAATGGCAAATAACTAGGTTAGCACCAGTTTCTTTAATGTGCTGGGTCATCTCTTCAAGCTTCTCCATTTCACACTTCTGAAGGGCTTTAAAATCTGCCACAGATGTCACATCCAGCTTATGCTTCATCTTTGGTTTCGGTGGCTCAAATGAACATGTGAGGATTGCAACCTTAGCATCTTCCACTTGCTTGGGCATCTGCGGGTGACTGAAGTCCTTGTCCACAATCAAGCCCTTGATTAGCTTGGTGTCCTTCAGCCACTCACCCACCTTGCCTTCTACCTTGATGAGCTGGAAGTCAATGTCCCTGTGCTGCATGTCGGCCACAGTGCGGACAGTGCACGGTGATCTCAGCCGTTTGTCAGTGATAGCTGTTCATTACTTTGGAGCCCAGCGTGGTCTTCGCTGTCTGGATCAGGGGCTCAGTGTTCTTCATGTCGACAAGGACACTGTCGCTGATCTTGTCCAGGTGCTCAATAATGATGCAGGCGGCCTGCTCCTGGCCATTGGTGATCCTGATTGGGTGAATGTGGAGGTCCAGCAGCTGCTCAGCCATTTTCAACAGGACAACCACTCCTGTGGTTCCATCTCCAATCTCATCATCCTGTGATTTGGACAGTTCAGCCATCAGGTTGGTGATCTGATGGTCAACATCCATCATGCTTAACAGGGTGGCACTATCATTGGTTATAGTCATGTCTCCATGCTTATTCACCATCATCTTATCAAGCCCATTTGGTCCAAGTGATGTTTTCATTGTATTTGCTACAGGCTTTGCTGCCATTATACGAGATTTGAGGGCCTCAAGTACCAAAAGATGAGACTTGCAGTCCTGATCCTTGATGATGAAGAAAGGACCGCCATAAATGTCGAAGTCGAGGGTCCCCACAGACCCCATGATGCAGTAGCAAGAGTTACTCTCCCTCAACCAGCGGAGACCATGCCAGAACTCAGAGCCCACCTTCCTCTTCAGGGCTATCTGTTGCTTCTTGATCTGCATACAGGTTTCTCAGGAGGCAGGTAAGGTGGTCTGGTACTCTCATCTCTTTAAGAATTTTCCACAGTTTGTTGTGATCCACATAGTCAAAGGCTATGTGCCAAGTGCTGTTCTGAACTCTTACAGTGAACAAGTTAAGCAAAATTTCTACCCTCATGTCCCTGACATTCTAGATGTAGGGGAATTGACAATAAACAAACAATAAAGTAATAATTTCAGATATGATTAGTCCTATGAATAAAATAAAACACAGTTGGGGATCAGAGTGACTTGAGTGGGGAACTTCTAGATAGATTAGAATGTATCTTTCTCAGAATATGACACTGAACAGGGTCCTGATCGTGAGAAGGAATCAGACATGTGAAGGTGTGGGAAGGGAATTTTAGGCATAAGGAAGAGAAAGTGTAAGGGGCTGAGTCTATGATGAGCTGAGTGGTTCTAGGAAAAGCAGGTGGGGCAGAGGGGCTGGAGGAGAGTGAGTAAAGTGTAGACTTATTGGAGCTGAGATGACACAGAGGCTAGGTCAGGGGACTGTACCCCATGGCAACAAGATTTAAATTTTAAGGTGATGGCAGGTCATGGAGGGTTCACATGGGCTGATTCACATTTTTGAAAAGTCATACTAGATGAGGAGATTAGACTAATAGGCAAAAACAGATAGGAAATACTAAGGAATGCAAACCATTTTTTTTTTAAGACATGTTGAGTTTGACATAGGTATCATACATGCAAGTGTGGGGTCTAATTGGAGAAGGAAATGGCAACCCACTCCAGTATTCTTGCCTGGAGAATCCCATGGACAGAGGAGCCTGGCAGGCCACAGTCCATGGGGTCACAAAGAGTCAGACACAACTGAAGTGACTTAGCACACACGTGGGGTCGAATAGATGGTTGAAAATGTAAATCTTAGCTCCTAGGAGATAGGTCAGAGTTGGAGATGTCTATGCGGGAGTCCTTACTGTGTACATATAATCATTATGCTGGGCTTAGTTGCTCAGTCATGTCCACCTCTTTGCGACCCATTGGACTGTAGCCCACCAGGCTTGAATACAATTTTTATTTTCTCATTTGCTTGTTTAATAGCAACTAGATCAAAATTTAGGTCTTAAATAAGTCTTATCTTTCAAAGGAGCCAGGTGGGAGGGCTAGCCAATTGGGCCAACAAAGCCACCATTGCTCAGAACTTTCTTGGAGTGATTGGGGCTCCCTTTTAGATTTGCTTTTTCCTCACAAGAAAGTCAGCCTAACTTTTTCATAGACTTATGTCTCATTTTTGATTGAAAAATAGAACCAACTTGGAAACTCATCTGCTGTTGTACTTATAACAAAGCTAAAAAAAAAAACAAAACTGATGATTTCACCAGAGGGAGATGACTTGATTCCACTGATGATTTTAAAATGACTTTGTCATTTGCTTTGGCAATTCTCAGAATGGTGTCTAAATATGTCTGGGTCAATAAGGAGATGATCGGAATAAGTACACAGTCTTCCAGGTGATAAGTTTGAAGGAAGTACTATTTATTTAGATTTGAAGTTTTAGCTTTATTCATTCATTCACTTATTCATTCATGAAAAAGTTTATCATCTGCCATATTCCTGGTGGTTTTTTAAGCAGTGAAAACACAGTTACAAACAATGAAAGGCGTAAAACAATGCTAGCTTTTAGTACTTCATCTTTGAACTGAAGGATACCTTAACCATCAAAAATCCCATTTTTACAAATGGCTCAATTAATCAATTTATTGAAACAAAAACATCCAAGTGAAGGAATAAAATTTAATGTGCTTGCTTTTGCCTTCCTCATCTGTTTTCTTCTTCTTGTCTTATTTCCAGAAACCTGCCTCAACCTCTGAGAGGTTTTTTTTTTTTTTTTTTAAGTCTAAAGTGATATGTTCCTTATGCTATAAATTTCCCCTCAGACACGGAACATCCTTTTACTTTTCTTTCTCCTCCAATTTTGTTTCTAGAAGATGTTGATGAATCTCTGGGATAAGATTCTAATACATGAATTAATTCATAAGAGGTATAAATGATTTGATGCTAATTTACTACAGCCTGAATTTTTTTAAACAAAAGAACAAAACAGATTGAAGAAATGCATCTGTAATAATGTAAATTAAAGAATTTGCAAGTAATAAAGTAATATATTTCTTGGTTGAGAGACTTCTCCATGTTTCTGAAATCACAGCTATATAGTAATGCCAATCAGCATCTCTAGGAACAAGAAACTTTCAGTTTCCCCTGATGCTACTATCTTTTTTTTTTCATTTTGAGGGATATTCTGCAGCCCTCATGTGCCATGTAATATACTAGCAAGATATCATAATAGTTTTGTTAGAGTAAAGGGCCAAATTTTGCCCTGGCCTTTGTTTAGCTGGAAGGTGCCTACCCCTGAACTGGGGCTCTCCACCACCATAGCGCCTTCAGCCTCATGCAACATATTATTACAATCAGCTTTACTTGTTCCCAGGGCTTTCAGCATCTGTAGTGGCAGCTGGCACATCTCCCACTTCATCAGGAAGTGCATTCAAGGGTATCCGGCTAGAAAGTTCCCCCAGCAAGCACTTCTTCATACTGCAAAATGAAGAAGCAAGGTTTCGGTTGGAGGTATTCATATTTGGGGTCAAGTAAGGTAGAGGAAAGTTGGGGAGCTCTTCCATCACCACAGTATCTTCTTCATGGGTGAGAGCAGTAAAAAAAATCCACTCTTTTTCTTCTAGTAGACTGGCATTCCTTTGACCCCGGGTTTAATCAGAAAAAGGATGAGCAGAATTATGCGATTGGCACTGCCCTTGTTTGTTTTCCAAATTCTCAGAGAGAATTGCTCTCATACCATGGGTTTCCCTCAAGATCTACGTTTCTGATTTCCATGGTTCAGTTTTATGCAGAGTTTTCTGTTTTGCCTGTGAACACCCATATTTCTCTTTCCAGCAGTTAATAGGAAAATTCCATTGTGCCGAGTATAACTTTGCTCTTCTTTCCTGTGAAAATAACCTCTATTGTTCTCCACCTGCTTTTACCTCCAGCCATCTGCACTAAATGTAATTGCATGTCAAAGAGGGTGGTGATGATGACCAGCATGTGTCAGAAACACTTGAAAACTGTTCTGGATAATTAGAAAGAGCTATGGTTTAGGAGATCGAGCTCAAGTGAAAATAATGTGGCCCAGAGATCTAACTCCTCTTCAGCATTTTCTCCCTTTGAGAATAAGAGCTTTCGGACAACATTGCTCAAGATCATTCCTTTTTATCTTTTAATTTATTAGTATGCCCAGTGTCTAGTCTGGAGTAGGAAATGGCAACCCATTTCAGTATTCTTGCCTGGAAATCCCATGGACAGAGGAGCTTAGAGGGCTATAGTTCATGGGGTTGCAGAGTCAGACATGACTGAGTGACTGAGGATGGCGCTGGCGTCTTGTAATCAACATTAGAGCCAGAAGCATTGAGCCTTCAGGAGTCTTTGATGGATACTGAAGTAGATGTATCTCCTGAAGAAAAATTAATTGAAGTCTGATATGTTTAAGGAAGCTAACAATTATTGAGTGCTTATTTTGCCAGGCAGTATGTTTAGAATTTTTGCACATATTATCTCATGTCATAAATTCTCAAATTTTCTGTTTATTCTAGTCATCCTTTGGTGTCTGTGGGGGATGGCTTCAGGACCCCTATTTTCCCCACTAAAATCTACAGATGCTCAAGTCCCTTCTATAAAATGGCATAGTATTTGCATACAATCTACATATAATCCTCATACACTTTAAATCATCTTTAGATTACTTATAATACCTAATAAAATATAAATACTATATAAATAGTTATAAGTTCAATTTAAATTGCTATGTAAATAGTTGCCTATGTGCGGCAAATTCAAGTTTTGCTTTTTGGAAATTTCTGGAATTTTGGGGGAAATGTTTTTGATCTGCAGTTGAGTTAATCCATGGATGTGGAACCTATAGATATGGAGGATGATTATAATTGGAATATAGATTTTATTTGGTTTTATTCAAATCTTATTTTTATTACTCTGGTATGAAATGTTACCTATGTAGTTTTGTGCTTGAGGGAAAATATGGCTAGTGTTCTAGAAGAGCAGTGGTGGTTGTAAATAATTTGGAATTAAACTTGTTCATGACATACACAAATAAATTCAAAGTACACCAACAAATTTAAATTACAGCATCAGGACTGGTTAACACAATAAGAGTGAAGTAAGTTCACAGGGCAGTTTCATGAATTTGGTACTATGGTAGTCATTAGGAATATGCCTCAATATTTCCAGGCAGTGCTCTTGTGTCATATAAGAGCAATCAGTCCTTATAGTTAGACTGCATTAATCCACATCTTTAAATTATATGTGGCCACGTCAGGGCTGTATATTGTCACCCTGCTTATTTAACTTATATGCAGAGTACATCATGAGAAACGCTAGGCTGGATGAAGCACAAGCTGGAATCAAGATTGCCGGGAGAAATATCAATAACCTCAGATATGCAGATGACACCACCCTTATGGCAGAAAGTGAAGAGGAACTAAAAAGCCTTTTGATGAAAGTGAAAGAAGAGAGTGAAAAAGTTGGCTTAAAGCTTAACATTCAGAAAACTAAGATCATGGCATCTGGTCCCATCAACTCATGGGAAATAGATGGGGAGACAGTGGAAACAGTGTCAGACTTTATGTTTTTGGGCTCCAAAATCACTGCAGATGGTGACTGCAGCCATGAAATTAAAAGACACTTACTCCTTGGGAGGAAAGTTATGACCAACCTAGATAGCATATTAAAAAGCAGAGACATTACTTTGCCAACAAAGGTCCATCTAGTCAAGGCTATGGTTTTTCCAGTGGTCATGTGTGGATGTGAGAGTTGGACTGTGAAGAAAGCTGAGCGCCGAAAAATTGATGCTTTTGAACGGTGGTGTTGGAGAAGGCTCTTGAGGTCCCTTGGACTGCAAGGAGATCCAACCAGTCCATCCTAAAGGAAATCAGCCCTGGGTGTTCATGGGAAGGACTGATGCTGAAGCTGAAACTCCAGTACTTTGGCCACCTCATGTGAAGAGTTGACTCATTGGAAAAGACCCTGATGCTGGGAGGGATTGGGGGCAGGAGGAGAAGGGGATAACAGAGGATGAGATGGCTGGATGGCATCACCGACTCGATGGGCATGGGTTTGGGTAGACTCTGGGAGTTGGTGATGGACAGGGAGGCCTGGTGTGCTGCAATTCATGGGGTCACAAAGAGTCGGACACGACTGAGCGACTGAACTGAACTGAACTGAACTTGCTTCAGCCAAAGAAATGTGAGCAGAATTGATGAACATGGTGTGTGGGTGCTCAGTTGCTCAGTTGTGTCTCTGCGATCCCATGGTCTGTAACCCACCAGGTTCTTCTGTCCATGGGATTATCCAGGTAAGAATATTGGAGTTGGGTTGCCACTTCCTCTTCCAGGGCATCTTCCCCACCCAGGAAGTGAATCCCTGTCTCCTGCATCTCCTGCTTTGGCAGGCAGATTCTTTACCACTGAGCCATCATCTTCAAGTAAAAGCTTGTAAGGCCAGTGCATAAGTCGCCATCTCCCTATTCTCCAGCCATAATGACCAACACTATTTCAGATGGTGAGGGTCTGCCAGTCTGAGTCCTGTGTGAAGATCATGTGATACCAAATTCATTGTGTGTGTGTGTGTGTGTTAGATGCTCAGTCATGTCCAATTCTTTGAGATCCCATGGACTGTAGCCTGCCAGGCTCCTGTGTCCTTGAAATTCTCCATGCAAGAATACTAGAGTGGGTAGTCATTCCCTTCTCCAGGGGATCTTCCTGATCCAGGGATTAAACCTGGGTCTCCCACTTTGTGAGCAGATTCTTTTATCATCTGAGCAACCAGGAAAGCCCCACCAAATTCATTCCTGACTTCATAGAGACTTGGGGATTGTTTGGTACAGTAGCACAACGTATTTGAACTAATGTAGGCATCATTCATCCAGAAAGTAGAGACCCAAAAAGTCCTTCCTAAATGTACCTTTTTTCATTATCTGTGTAGTTTAACCAGAGGTTTGAATTGACCAGACCCTTGGAATGATTAAATGGCATCGACATTAAGAGGTCTGTGCAGTCAGGCTGCTTCTGTTTAAACACTGGCCCTGCTGCTTTCTTCCTGGAAAGATTTAAACGAGTTACTTAATCTCTTTGAGTGTCAATTTCATTGCTTGGAAATTGTGGCTAATAGTAATACCTACCTTACAGAATTACTGTGAGATGAAATAAAATAATGCATAGAAAACACTTGGCTTTTCAGGTGTCTCAGTGGTGAAGACTCTGCCTGCCAATGCAGGAGAGGTGGGAGAGTTGGTTCCGAAGCCTGGGTCAGGAAGATCCCCCTGGTGTAGGAAATGGCAACTCCCTCCAGTAATTTTGCCTAGAAAATTCCATGGACAGAAGAGCCTGGCAGGCTACAATTCATGGGGTCGCAAAGAGTCAGATGCAACAGAGCACACACACACACACACACACACGCACACACACGCACGCACACACATGAAAAACACTTAATGTGGGGAATCATGCCTTGTCAGGTCTTGAAAAGAGGTGGGTGTGGAGAGTTCCTAAGTAACAGGCATAAACCTTCAGTCGACCAGATGACTGATCTGTTGTACAACATTGCACCCAATAATACAATGTACACAGATACATTTATTAAGAGGGTAGATCTCATGTTAAGTATTCTTTCTACAATAATAATTAAAGAATAAACGTTAGGTAGCGTTCTATTATTATCCAGTACACTTGACAACGACTTTATGGAGTCTATCTTTTTCAGTCTAATTGTCTGGATAACTGATTGTGAAAGCCCCTTCCAGCTCTAAAACATGCTTTATGGTTCCTACCTTTCCTTAGAGTAGCTTTAGTTGTGGTTTGAGTTTTGTGGTGCCTAAATGAACTGATTGTAGCAGAGTTCCTCTGGCTTAGTGAGAACTCTACAAAAATCAATTTATTATGCTGCAGCTTTCTCTTCCTTCTTCTGCTCCATCACTCTTAAGGTTGTCCCAGAATTCTGTTTGACTTTGTAGTTTTCTGCTTCTTTCTCACTCTGAAGTATATTTTTCCTTTTGGCTTTTGACTCTGGACAACATAAATTTTTCTTTTAATTGATTTGCCCATGTATATAGTAAATAAGATCAGGACTATGTCAGGGAAGTTTCCTCAAGAGATCAGGCCGGTTTTTGATGGTGAGGAAAAACTTGTTAGACACTTACACATGTAAAATATGTCAAAACATTTTATATACACATATTTGCAATAGTATTTCTGATGTATTGTGTTTATTTAACAGTGTTCTTTCTAGGAAAGAATAGATTGTCCCCTGAAAAACTAGTCATCATTAGCTAAAACTGCTTTGTCAAATTTAAAAGTACAGTCTTAAGTATTTTATTAGTGTGGTTGGGATCAATGACTATTGCTTTGCAATGCAGATGTGGGTGGTGGAGCCAGGAATGTGCAAGGAAAATGGCATTGTCTAGGTGAGGGAAAAACCTAGACCAGTGTCACATGTAGTTGCAGGTAATGCCAAGATTATTTGTAGAGAAAATAATGGTGGGAGGGTGCCTGAATTCCTGGGACAATAGCCTGAGAAGTCAGGCACTGGAAAGAGTAGAGGCAGGAAAAGTGAGCCTGGGGATGGAGGAGGGGGAAAATCCGAGGCAGGAAGAAGGACGAGATGAGAGAGGATGCATAATAAAGGCAGGGCAGCAGACAAAGCCCTCAGGAGCAAATGCCAGAGAGAATCCCAGTTTGTTTAGTGAAGAGACAGGAAAAAGGACATCCTCTCAAAGGACCTAGGTTATGGGACTGGATGGACGAGATAGATAACAGGAAAGAACCAGGCTTCTCTAGGGACCCAAAGAGCGAGGCCTGTCTCTCCTTCCCCCCGCGATCCCCCACCCACCCCTTCATCCCTGCCCAAACCCTTCGTGTGTGTGTGTGTGTGTGTGTGTGTGTGTGTGTTTGTGTGTGAGTTATTCAGTCATGTCTGACTCTTTGCAACCCCTGGACTGTAGCCTGCCAGGTTCCTCTGTCCATGGGATTCTCCAGGCAAGAATACTGGAGAAGGTAGCTATTTTCTTCTCCAGGGGATCTTCCTGACCCAGGGATTGAACCGGGGTCTCCTACATTACAGGCAGATTCATTATCATCTGAGTCACCGGGGAAGCCCAACCTTTCTCATAGGATAATATAATAGCTTGACTTGAGACAAATGGGACAAACTATCTGAAAGGAGATAGAACCAAGTCCTCGAGGCAGGAGACTGCCAGAGTAGGCCTGTCAGGAAGTCCAGCATACTGATGCATCCCTCAGTGACAGGCTGTCTCATGCTTTCTTTTTTTTTAACTTTTAATTTTGTATTGGAGTGTAGCTGATTAACAATGTTGTGATAATTTCAAGTGGACAGTAAAAGGATTTAGCCATATATATCCATTCTCTCCTAAACTCCCCTCCCATCCAGGCTGCCACAGAACATTGAGCAGAATTCCTTGTGCTACATGGTAGGTCCTTGTTGGTTATCCATTTCACTTATTTATTTATTTATTTCGTGGAGGGGGAGGAAGAAGGAGGAAAGGAGGGGAAAAAGGAAGGAGAGAAGGAGAGGGAGAAAGAAAGAAAAAGAGAGGAAGCTCTATGGTGACTCTTTTTAAAAAAAGTTTATTTGGTTAGATAATATATGCCAGTGTCTGTAAATGCTTATATATTATTAGAATTAACAGTGCTGTTTAAACTTTTCATTTTGTGTTGATGTATATCTGATTAACAATGTGGTGGTAGCTTCAGGCAGACAGTGAAGGGACTCAGCCATGCATACACACGTATCCTATCTCCCATGCTCCCCTCCCATCCAGGCTGCCACTTAACATTGAGCAGAGTTCCATGTACTATGCGATAGGTCTTTGTGCTTAGTCGCTCAGTTGTGTCCGACTCGGACTGGGACTATAGCCCACCAGGCTCCTCTGTCCATGGAGATTCTCCAGGCAAGAATACTGGAGTGGGTTGCCATGCTCTCCTCCAGGGAATCTTTGTAACCCAGAGATCGAACCCAGGTCTTCCGCATTGCAGGCAGATTCTTTACTGACTGAGCCACCAGGGAAGGTTATCTATTTTAAATGTAGCAGTGTGTACATGTCCATCCCAAACTCCCTAACTAACCTTTTCCCACATTCATCCCCCTTGGCAAAGCATTCTTTTATCAAATAAATGAATGTGTGGAGTGGAAAGTGGTGAACTTGAGCTGGGCTAACCAGCCGCATGGCATTCAACTTCAACTCTTAAAAGCTGAGATCCTGAAATTCCCTCCCAGGTGGTAAGATGTCTTGTCTGGATTTGGAGCCCATCAGACGCTGGGGGAGACAGCACTGAAGCTGAGTCAGCTGTGAGCGGGCCGCAGAGAAGGGGCAGAAGGGGTATATGGTATCCTGGCTGGAAAGTCAGTGCAAACGCGGGGGTTCCCTCTTTGGCTTTCCCGCCTCTCTCAGATCAGGTGAGTAATGGGGAACCCTGGTAAATCCATCACACTAAGTAAGTTGTGTTGTGTAATTCACCGAAACATTTAAATTGTTTAGTCTACACTGGGGGGTCACTGATAATCCAAAGCAGATACAGGAAGCATTTTGAAAACAACCAATGCTAGACAAAGGTCCAGGATCCTCTGTCAATTCAGTGTCATGAATCCCAACCTACTTTTCCCTTGCAATCTCCATGAATCCCAAGCAAATCACATGTGAGTCAGTCTTAGGGAATTTGGTGCCCCCACTTTGGGCAACTAGACCCCGAGTGTCCCCTGCCTCCCCTCATTCCTCCTGAGGGGGCTTCTCAAACGTCTTCTGGGAGGATGGCCTTGGCTCTCCACTCGTTAGTTTTACGTCTTTAGGAATCTGCCTTGCTCACCTGAGCTTCAGTTTCCTCATCTATGAATTGGAGAATCACCACTACCACATGCTCCTGCTGCTGCTAGGTCGTTTCAGTCGTGTCCGACTCTGTGTGCCCCATAGACGGCAGCCCACCCGGCTCCTCTGTCCCTGAGATTCTCCAGGCAAGAACACTGGAGTGGGTTTCCAGTTCTTTCTCCAATGCATGCATGCATGCATGCTAAATCGCTTCAGTCGTGTCCAACTCTGTGAGACCCTATGGACAGCAGCCCACGAGGCTCCTCTGTTCATGGGATTCTCTAGGCAAGAATACTGGAGTGGGTTGCCATTTCCTTCTCCATCACTACCACATGGGGGGTTGTATAAACCGATGACATGGTACACTGGAAAGGTTCCAAGGCTGAATGTGGGCTTTTATTGTAGCTCAGATGGTCAAGAATCTGCCTGCAATGCAGGAGACCTGGGTTTGATTCCTGGGTCAGGAAGACCCCCTGGAGAAGGGAAATGGCAACCCACTCCAGTATTCTTGCCTGGAAAATCCCATGGACAGAGGAGTCTGGTGGGCTACATCCACGGGGTCTCAAGAGTTGGACACAACTTAGTGACTAAACCACCACCAAGGCTGGATGTGGTGTACAGAAGTTCTCCAATAGATGCTTTCCTTTTTTTCCTCTCAAAATGCCAGGCATCTAGTACATCATCTTTGCCCAAGTAATCTTGGAGGATCTCGCCCCAGAAAAAAAGCAAGGCAAATTTGTGTGAGAATCTTAAAGATTGCTTCAAGAAGATGAGTTTTCTCTTAGCCAAATGGGCTTGAGCAACAGACAATCCACTGTTACTTTCATCCCCCAGCTATAGACCTGTTCTTGGAACACTGGCTGCCTGAAGGGTGGAGCCACTAACCCCTCCTTAAGTCCATCAGAGGACAGGTTTGAGAACTGGTGAAAATGAGCATCAGTACATGTACATGTAGCTCAAGCAGTAAAGAATCTGCCTGCAGTGCAGGAAACTGGGTTTGATCCCTGGGTCGGGAAGATCCCCTGGGGAAGGGAATGGCTACCCACTCCAGTATTCTTGCCTGGAGAATCCCATGGACAGAGGAGCCTGGAGGGCTACAGTCCATAGGGTCACAAAGAGTTGGGCTCGACTGAGTGACTAACAGTTTCACTTTTCATTTCATGCATACATATTATGTGAGTTCTACTTTACTGAAGGTCAACTTGCAGGGAACACGTCTCAGCAAGCCTAAGGATGGTATCAGACAGGAGTATTTGCCTGGTATGGCTTCTCAGAAACCCACATATCCTAACGAAAGACACTTTTATCTACCTTGCTGACCCTCAACCACGTCAGCCCAGAACTCAGTATGGTCACTTCATGGTTGCAGTAGCATTGCGTTGCTGTTTTAGCCATGGCTATAAAATAATCATTAGGAGTCACATGAGTGCATCTATAATAATGCCTCACGTTCCAGCCATAAAGCCTAGGAGAGACTGAACACCTGCCTGGCTGTGACCTTCCGAGGCCTGCAGTGTTAGCACTGCCAGAGCCTGGAGCTCAGGGGTTTGTATTGTGTGGACTCCTGTACCTTTTGGTGGGATCCCTGAAGAGCTTATGCCATCTGCATTGCAGGCAACTACATTTTCCAGGTTCCCTTGACAACTGGCTTTCAAGTAGATTTGACCAATGGGCGGTACTGGTAGAAGACTGGAGGGCAGGACAAGCCAGAGTATTTCTCCTCTTTTTTGCTTCCAAAGAGGCTTCCAGCTCTGGCTGCTTGTGTTTGCTTGCTTATTTTGCGGTTTCAAGCCCATCCTCTGGGTTCCCAGCTCCTGCAGAACAGCTCCTGCCACAGAGCTAACTCTCACCCAATGGCTTCAGGTTCTGGCCCTGGTAATACACATCCTCCCTGGGTCCCTTCAGCCCTAGGGATGGTGGCAGCTTGCTGCTCTTGCTAATATCTGAGTTGCTTCACCATCCTCCCTTTGGCCTTTTAGCTCTTTCATTACCTATGTTACCAATTCCCTATGTTAAGTTGGTTCTATTTAAAATGCCATGGGTGGAGTCTGTTTTCCTGATGAGTTTCTCATTGCTTCACCTCCTTCAGTCAGCTCTATTTTACCTTCATGTTGAGCCTAAGCCTCTCATGTAAGGTCTCTCCTCTCGCAGGCCATCCACTGGGAAACTGGGCAATGGTTTTTTCAGCTCTCAGGTTTCCCTGAACATATCCTGGATTTCACTTACTTCTGTGGGCTTTGGAACCCATGAAGGAGACAGAGTATTTTTCATTTCTTGGTGACCTATTTGATATAAACACCAGTCAGATTTCTTCAGATTGTCTTTGGCCTCCCACTCATTGGCTAAACTAATTTCTTTTAGAGTCCAAAAATGGCTGTAAGTTCACCATCTCTTCTCCTCCCTTCTTTGGTTTATGATATAAACTCTATGTCATCCTCCTACACTTTGCTGTTGGGAGACAAGCCTTTAATAAAACAAACACAAAACCAAGCTAACGAGCATTGAGTACCCTGTAGATCCATCCATTAAAGTGATTGGCAGCTGCATCAAGTTCCTAGGGACAGCAATGGTCCAGGGCTGTCAGCAGTGTCTAGTGATGGGAGTGTGGGTCTGCTACGATTGCTGGTGGCATGATGTCTTTACCACTGAGGCTCTGCGGCATAATTTGAACATGATCCCTGAATGGGTAGCTTCTGAACTTGGTTCTCTGACTTTCCTAGAGATTTTGTAAGCTACCCAATATAATTTTCCCCTTTAAATCCTTAAAAATTTGTTTCTGATGTGTATAACTAAGCAATAGGTATAGAAATTGGAACCATGCACAATGTTTTCTGATTCACAAAATCATGCATTTAGCTGTGTTCAGGTGCACTCTAATCTGATATGCTCTCAAAATAGGTCCACAAGGTCTGAGTTTCATGTAAATATTCACAAAAAGTCCTGGAGTACTTAGATGATCAATAAGATCCGCTCTTTGAAAGCTAGTAGCTCTTTATCCTCAGCTGAGCTCAGTGGGCTCAGTAGTTGAATGGCCATGGTGGCAGGAATTGACATACTAGCTCCATTACGTGAACTTCTTCACCAAGGCTCTCCCAGTATCACCAGCTTGCCAGCTCTAGTGACCAACCATGACTTTCCCAACTGATAACACTCCAAGGAGTCTAGTCATTCACATGATGGTAGGTTCATAGCATTTGATTCCTTCCTTTGTGGAGAGAGAAGCAATATGTCCTTACTAAAATACACAAGATTTGGATTTACTTCTCTTCCCTTAATGCCGCTGCCAAAACCATAATCTGTAGGTATTCCGAATGCCTTTTTCACTGTCACAGTATCTCATTCAATGTTGCTTCTCAATAAGAACCTCACCTCACCTGTTAGGAGAGGAAGACAATGTGCTGATGCCCATGGAAATTCACGGTCTTATCTTAAACTCTGTTTTGGAAACAGCTGGCTTTATAAAACAATGGGATGACTGAAGTAGGAATCAGTCATGGTGCCAACTGAAACTTAGTGTCTTGAAGGATTGGAGTGCTGTCTTAGAGCTGACACTGATATCTGCTTGTGTTTGATAGATAGTGCAGGCTCTTGCAGAAAATGTGGATCCAGAGACCGAGGTGAGAAATGGGAATGTCACTTCTCACAGTTACATTTTATATCATACCTTTGACTTTGGGTAATGCTCATATATGGGCTTTAATACTTGGAGAAGAAAGGAAACAACAGAGACTGCTACCCTGCCACTCCAGGTTCTTTTTAACACCAGGTTGGGCTTTCTTGGTGGTTCAGACAGTAAAGAATCTGCCTGCAACACAGGAGACCTGGGTTTGATCCCTGGGCCAGAAAGATCCCCTGGAGAAGGAAACAGCTATCCACTCCAGTATTCTTGCCTGGAGAATTCCATGGACAGAGAAGTCTGGTGGGCTACAATCCATAGTGCTGCAAAGAGTTGGATGTGACTGAGTGACTAATGCTTTTACTTTCGGGGAAAACATAGGCTATAGTCCATCCTGGTTATCAAAGGTTCTGATACATAGCATAGTCAGAGGGGAATGTGAATAAAATTCAGAGGAAACTCCTAGGTCTGCCCTGTCCAGGCATAAATTAGGGGGGGTGGTCTATAGAAATTCTTTATAACCAGGGGCCCCTGAAAACTCAGATCCCTCTGGAATAAAGTTTTGGGTCACTCCCTGGTTGGAACACAGGCCATCTGAAGAGAAATTAAAGCAAACATAGGATGAGTAGTGGACAGTGGAAATAATAAACCTTCACTGTGGCCTTCAAGTCATGGTTTGAGAATGGACATGAAAAAAGCAGGAAGTATCTACACTTGCAAGAACATAAAGGAAACCTCCAAAGCTTGTAATGTCTGGGATCCTTGATTTTATCTCATGTTTATAGTATTCCCCAAATAGTAGCTTAATATCTCAGTGTTGGACACATAGTAAATACAGTTTTAAAAAACAAAAAGCAATTGATTGACAGATTTTTGATTGATGCCTAATTGAGGCTTTTACTGAAATATAGGTGAGTTAGTATGTGTATGTATTTGAATATCTTTACCTCTATTTTAAACTTTTAGTAAAGCGACACTAGTTCTAATCTTTTCTTTGATTGACCCCATGACTCTGCAGTGTGGATGAGTGTCTTACAGCTTCATGGAAAATCCACTTTTGATTCTGCAACTTCAACTCCATTTCAAAGAAGGCAAAGAGCAGACCCTCTGTCCTCTTCAGGCCTCTTCTAGCCCAACCTCTGTGGAAGGGGAGGTGCCACCAGAGACAGTTCAATAATGTGGGCAATCAATCAACCAACTACATCTATGTAATGACGCTCTAATAAAAACTCTGGACTCCGAGGCTGGGTTCCCCAAGTTGGCAATATTCTGTATTGTCACACTAATGCCAGGGGGAGGGGGCGTTCCTGCATCCTCAGGACAACAAACTTTGCATTTGGAATCCTCCTAAACACTGCCCTTTGTGAATTTTCCTTTTGTTGCTTCTAACCCTTCCCTATGGTAAATCATGACCATATGTATAATAGCTTTCAGTGAGTTCTGTGAATCTTCCCGGTGAATGGTTAAACCTGGGGTGGTTTGGGGAATGCCGCAAACCAGCAGCTAGGATGAGAAGTAAGGGCGCCTGGGGAGACTGTGCCTTGAGACTGCAGTTTGGCTGACTCCGGTAATGACACCTCTCATTCCTCCTCTTTCAAGAGCTTGAAACATGATTGGAATCATAATTTTGTGTTATCGTAGTTTAGGAGAGACAGAGCTGACCCTTGCTTGTGTTCTGATTTATTTTATTTATTTATTTTTTCTTTTTTTTTCTTTTTTTTTTTTTCTGATTTATTTTTCTGCCTACTCTGCTGGCTTCATTTCTACTGCCTTTTTCAACTTTTAGTTTCTCTCTTCATAATGTCCCTCACCATGTACTCCACCTTACCCAACTCCAGGGCTTCAGGAAGAAAGGTGGGCTAGAGAGGAAGAGCCACTTCTCAGCTGGTGTAGCCCGCATTAAGGTACTCTAAAGGTCTCTGGCCTCCTGGAACCCAGTGAAAACCCTTGGCCACTGCTTTGCAAACTTCAGACTTCCCCTTCACATCAGATGTGGACTTTGTGCTACCACAGCAGGTCATTCTGTGTCTGGGGACACTGGCTTTCTTTTGCATTAAAAACCTTTTCTGCCCATTTTGAGTACTTCCTAAAGTTGTTTAACCAGGTGTTTCATAAATCTAAGTGATCCTAAGGTTCTTGTTAAACGTTCAGGTTCTCTGTGTATCTCATGGAGATTTCAATTGAGGTCTGAACTTTGACTCAGACTCTGTTCTTTTAATATACCTCCAGCCTTCTCTGTCCAAGGGATTTTCCAGGCAAGAATACTAGAGTGGGTTGCCATGCCCTCCTCCAGCAGATCTTCCCAACCCAGGGATCAAATCCAGGCCTCCTGCATCGCAGGCAGATTCTTTACCAGCTGAGCTACTAGGGTAGCCCAATATAACTGATAAGTATCTAGTTATTCTTTATGATCACCAACCTTATCCATGAGCTTGGACTTCTGCTTCATATCTGCTTTTAACTTTCAAGGACCATCAGAAGCATTTTCCTGTCCCTACTAATGTAGGGAAGAAAACCTGAACCTGTCTGTATGCCCTCGGTGCCGGAGGAGTCATGCCTTCACCCTGGTCCCAGGGCTGGCATTTCTCCTACCTGGCATTGTTATGGCCGGCTCTCCTCTCTGGCACTAGGATCCTTCCTGTGCCCTATCCCAGTGTCTGTAGTCTTGCCACACATAGATGGATGGATATCTAATATGATGACCAACTCTACAAACAGCTTCATTTAACTCAATAAACATTTACTGACTTGAGTTATGTCCCAGGCACTGTGCTAGATCCTGGCAAGATGAAAAAAGGAAAATACTCATAGTTTAAAGGGTGTGACAGACACATAAAGAAACAGCCATAATATCGTGTGATAAATGCTTCAGCAGAAGCATGTACCAAGTGCTATGGAAACTCAGACGGGGGAGTAATTAATTCCTCCTGGGAAGGGTCAGGAAAAGTCACAGGGAAGAGTTTACATTTGGAAGGTGACCGAAAGTTCTCTCAGAGGTCAGGAAGAGGGGAGGGCATTCCAGGCAGAGAGCAAAGCCAAATTAAAGCCAAGGAGAGGGAGACTGCTCACTGTACTCAGGCAGCTTGGATGAAGTGGTTTCATGGACCAAGAGCAGTGTTTTTTCCAAGTGTGGTTCTCAGGCCATCTGCACTGTAATTCCCCTACAAGCCTATTGAAAATGCACATTTCAAGGACCCCACCTCACAGTTAGTGATTTAGAGTCTTAGGGGTGGGGGCCTAAGCAATATTTATTCTTAACAGCCCCACTAGATGATTTTATTTTTAAAATTTTGGTGCTTGCCAATCAAATAGGTGAAAAGATGCTATTGCACATAGTGTTTTATTTTTATTTAAGATCCACTGGATCTTCATTGTGTGTGTATGGGGGGTGGGGGGTTTCCTCTAGGTGTGGTGTGGGAGCTTCTTCTTGTGGTGTGTGGGCTCAATAGTTGCAGTATGCCACCTTAGTTGCAAGTGGGATCTTAGTTTCCTGATCAGGGATTGAACCCATGTTCCCTGCCATTGGAAGGCAGATACTTAACCATTAGACCACTAGGGAAGTCCCCAAAAGATGATTCTTAAAACAATGAAAGCAGTGATTCTTTAGTTTGTTACACTATAATCACGGGGCAGGGAGGGGAAGCTTTAAAAACTCCTGATGCCTGAGTATCACCCTCAGAGAGTCTCATATAATGGGCCTGGGATGTGGCCTGGGCATCTGAATTTTTAAAGTTCCCTGGTGATTCTAATTGGAGAACTCCTGTACCCAGGTTGAGAACCATAGAACTAGAGCATCAGATGGTCAAGCAGGCACATGAACAGCTAGCTACAAATGATGATGAAGATGAAAAAAGTTTATGAAGGGCTTCCCATGCCAGGCTGAGGAGTTTGGTTTTGATTTTGTAGGAGATGGAGAGAGAATGGGTGTGGTGGAGCCTACAAGCTCATACTTCTATTTAGCTCTTATGAAATGGTAGTTTTCAGAAACAAGACCCAATCTGCTTTGTACTTCCTTTGTGTTCGGGAAGAGCTGTTCTCCAGGGAGCTTGTCTGCATAAAGTGTCTCAGCTGAACCCTCAGGAAAACTGTTCTTTCCTGATATCTGGGCACGGAGTATTCCTGTTACTTTCTTCAGAGATACATTAGACACCTATCCTGTGCCTGTGGTTGAAAAATCCCCATCTGTACCCCAGGCAAATTCTGAGCCATGACAAGTTCAAGGAGGCAAGACTATAGGCAGATTGGTGGTAGGGATTACACATCCACATAGTCTCGGTTAGGCTCAGAAGTTAGAGGTAAAAACCTCAACCAAGTCCCTGAGTTTCATGAATGGAAAGAAGTATGTTGTGTGGGTTATGGCGCCTTTAGTGTGTAGAGAGAAGCTTACAATGGATTGCAATGGCAGAGAAGAGGGAGAGGTCCCAAGTGAGACAGAAAGTCTAGGAAAACAGCCAGTCACCACCCCAGGCTGAGGTCCAGGAACCTTAGTGGACCAATTTGATCAAGATAGAATCAGATATTTTGTGAGTAAAGGTGTGAAGAAGAAGGAAAGGAGGTCAGAAGTCCAGTCAGGAACCACCTGAGGGTCCTACCTAGCAAGCGGTCATGCAGACACTCAATGAAAGTTTCTCCTTCTTATAATCTCAATTTTCTTCTCTTTTCTCTTCTTCCTCTCTTTCCACTCTTCTTTAACCCTCTGCATCTTCAGTATTATCAACAGTACTCCTGGGGACAACCACCAACATTCACAACACTCCAAAGTTTTTTTTCACGAGCCTGTGAGTCACAGTCTTTGTTGAATCCCAGAGTGAGCCGAGAAAAATGTGGGCAGTTCTTTGGTCCAACCCTTTCAATTTGTAAATGAAGAAACAGAGGCTTGGAGAGGCGAAGTGACTGCCCAGAGAGACGGAGATCACATAGCTAGTCAATGGTAGAATTATGACAGACTCGTGTCCCTGGCTTACTCTCTGAGCCTGTTCTACTTGACTAAGCTGTTGTCACAGTGGTGAATTCTTGTGTTCTGCATGCTTTGAGTGGTGAATTTCACATTCATCATGCTCAGTTCCTACAGCCACTTTGTAAGAAGTCTATAGCAATTAATTCCTCATGTTTGCTGAATCAGCTGAAGGAGAATAGAACTTTGCTTAAAGATACAAGTTTTCTCAGACAGGAACTAGAAGTTTATAAAATAGGGAATTTCAGGTTCACATGCTGTTAAGGCATATGATCAGAATTTTCGTACAGTAGATTCCAGAATTACAGCTTACCATTATCATGATTTAGAGTCCCAGAAACCCCACCCTGGGATGAGGAGAGACTTTGATAGTTCTGTGGTCAAGTGCGGGAAAGAACATTAAGTGGTTTTGTTACTTTGGCACTTTGAACTTTGTCTTGCTTCCTTTTTGAGTCTTCTGACTTTGTCTGCTGGTGCTGTCACACTAGGTTGTGGGAAATGAGCTCACTACTTTCCTCACCAAGCAACACAATGACACCTTTGGCTTTATAGAACCAGGGAGCCCAATGTGGTGTCTGACTCAGTACCTGGCACATAGCAGGCACTCAAGGGATATTTGTTGACCTGAGTTGAGATGAAGTCAGAGGAGCTGCACTGAATTACTATCAGGGCAACCTTAGGCAAGTCATTTCCATCCTCTAAGCTCATTCTTTTCTCCTATAAAATAACAGACAAGAACCAGACAACCTCTGATGTTCCTTCCCGCTCAGAGATATGTTTTGGCATCCCTTTTTCAAAAAATCCCAGAAATTTGGACCTAGGAGTGACTTTGAAGGTCAATTAGCTCAACCCACAGTTGTTCAAGGCACAGCCAGACTATTCAAAGAAGTAGAGATTTGGCAACTCTGTGGTTTGTGTAATAGTGAAAGTCAGCCAGGAAGAATAATTCAGATTAAAAATCATTTGAGGGCCAGAATTATTCTCTTTTGCTCAATATCCATCAAGTTAATGAGAAATAGTTAAGTCTCTGCTTTGGTTTTCTTCTTTATTTTTTTATTACTGCATAACTTCCAGCAAAAAGCACAGATCTTAAAAGTATAGCTTAATGAATCTTTTACGTAGGTATCCATCCATGCAACTACCTCCCTCATCAAGACATAGAACATTTCAACACCCAGAGAAACTTCCTCATACCCCCTTTCAGTCATACCCTCTCCTAAGGAATAAAGATCTAGTTTCTACCACCATAGTTTGGTTTTGCCTAGTTTTGAACTTTGTATGAACAGAATCACATAATATATAGCTTATTATGTCTGATTGTTTCACTTAACATTTTGTCTGAGATTTATCCATGTTGTTTCATATGTCAGCAGATGCTTTTTATTTTTAATTTCTAGATGTGAATTGTATGTGTGTATCACACTATATGGGCTTTCCTAGTAGCTCAGCTGGTAAGAATCTGCCTGCAATGCAGGACACCCCAGTTCGATTCCTGGGTCAGGAAGTTCCCCTGGATAAGGGGTAGGCTACCCACTCCAGTATTCTTGTGCTTCTGTGGTGGCTCAGATGGTAAAGAATCAACCAGCAATGTGGGAGACATGAGACGTGGGTTTGATCCCTGGGTTGGGAAGATCTCCTGGAGGAGGGCATGGCAACCCACTCCAGTATTCTTGCCTGGAGACTCCCATGGACAGAGGAGCCTGGCGGGCTAAAGTCCATGGGGTCGCACAGAGTCAGACACGACTGAGCGACTAAGCACAGCACAGCACATCACACTGTATAACTATGACAACTGAGAATTCAGAATATTAGCTATATCGTAAGAGAAAAAGCCGGGAGAAATATCAATAACCTCAGATATACAGATGACACCACCCTTATGGCAGAAAGTGAAAAAGAACTAAAGAGTCTCATGATGAAAGTGAAAGAAGAGAGTGAAAAAGTGGACTTAAAGTTCAACATTCAGAAAACTAAGATCATGGCACCCAGCCCCATCACTTCATGGCAAATAGATGGGGAAACAGTGGAAACAGTGTCAGTCTTTATTTTTTGGGCTCCAAAGTCACTGCAGATGGTGACTGCAGTCATGAAATTAAAAGACGCTTACTCCTTGGAAGGAAAGTTATGACCGACCTAGACAGCATGTTAAAAAGCAGAGACATTACTTTGCCAACAAAGGTCCATCTAGTCAAGGCTGTGGTTTTTCCAGTAGTCATATATAGATGTGAGAGTTGGACTATAAAGAAAGCTGAGCGCAGAAGAATTGATGCTTTTGAACTGTGGTGTTGGAGAAGACTTTTGAGAATCCCTTGGACTGCAAGGAGATCCAACCAGTCCATCCTAAAGGACATCAGTCCTGAGTGTTCATTGGAAGGACTGATGTTGAAGCTGAAACTCCAATACTTTGGCCACCTGATGCAAAGAACTGACTCATTGGAAAAGACCCTGATGCTGGGAAAGATCAAAGGCAGGAGGAGAAGGGGATGACAGAGGATGAGATGGTTGGATGGCATTACCGACTCCACAGACATGCGTTTGGGTAAACTCTGGGAGTTGGTGATGGACAGGGAGGCCTGGTGTGCTGCAGTCCATGGGGTCGCAAAGAGTTGGACATAACTGAGCAAATGAACTGAACTGAACTGAACTGAGAAGGAAAAGTCAAGAAGACTAGAGTTCTAATTAAGCTACCACTAAGGAGCTAAGTGAACTTTCTGGACCAGTTGTCCTCATTTGTGGATGAAGAAGTTGAACTAAAGCCATTTTTCCAACCTGAAGTTCAACAAATAATGTACTAATCACACACTCAATAAGCAGTTGGAAGAGAGTAACAATCTTATACCTGTCAGGGCAGTCATAACAGCAATGTATAAGGATAGGGTGGGAGGAAAGAGACAGGCAAGGGATATATGTGTATTTATGGCTGATCCATGTTGATGTATGGCAGAAACCAACACAATATTGTAATTATCCTTCAATTAAAAATAAATAAATTAAAAGGACATAAAAAGGACTCCTATAAATCAGTAAGCAAAAAATATATACAACTCAACTAAGAACAGGAAATATGTTGTGTGTGTGTGTGTGTTACTGTTGTTACAATGGAGGAGAAATTTGTTGAATGGGAAATCTTGAGGTGCTATGATGATGTAAAAATTGTTTAGACACTCAGAAACATTTGTTATCTACATGCTGCAGAGGCTGATTTTGTTAAAAAAAAATCCTTTTGTATTGTTTTCTATAAGGGAGACACCATGTTTAATGTTAATGCATGAAATGCACATGAAAGGCTTCATAAACTGTAAAGCTTTCTGCGAATGAAAGGCATTATTATTATTCCCAGATACAATATGAATGCAGCTGATATCAACCGCCATTCATTTCAGTTGCAGGTGTAATGACCAACACAAGTATTTTCCTTTGTTCCTTTGCCATGGCCATGGGAGAATGTCTGAACCCAACACAGAAATAACAGCTGTGATTTTAATGGAGACTTCTGAGAGGATAAGCAAGGTGTACATGGAACACATAGCAACAGATAGATTTTCACTTGGGCAGCCACATTATTATTTCCTCAGACTTTGAAAAGGGAAAGTTTTAACAGACCTCTTGGAAGCCACCCTTGTTTTCCCCCCACCTGTTCAGTTACTGTCACAGAATGCGTCATCTCTCTCCCACGCGCACAGTGGGAAACAACTTTGCCATTCAGAGCAAAGGCAGTGTTTTGCTGTGTCAGGGATCGGGAGTCTGCATATGGTTCACTGTCCATTTCTCCATTAGGCTCCCTCCGTGGCTACTGGAGTTTTCTGCCCAGAGAGCCTACCTGGGATCCTTATCTTTTCAGCAGAAATAAGTCGGCGTGAGAGGCGATAGCAAACCAGAATTTTGCCAGAATGCTTGTGGTCTCTGCCTTGCCCTTTTGAAAAATATTTTGCAATTCTGGTTTTGCCTTAGCAGGGTGGGAAATCATCCCAACAACGTAATCAGCCCAGATTGGTCAACCAAAGGGAATGCAGTGATTTGTTCACATGTGTTGCCTGTATCTTCTGGGACCAGGTGGTCCTGGAGCTCTGTCCCTCAACTGGGCTGTCTAACTGTTGGTATTCTCTTTCTAGTATTATGTACAGATGTGTTTCAGACTTTGTATTTGCCTATGAACATCTCCCCTATGATAGATTTAGCAGCTCTGTAGTAACACACACACACACCCCCCAATCTAAATACTGTAGTCATACACACTGCTAAACTTAAAATGGATAACCAACAAGGTCTTACTGTATAAAAAGGGAACTCTGCTCAATGTTATGTGGCAGCTTGGATGGGAGGGGAGTTAGAAGGAAAATGGATCCATGTATAGGTGTGGCTGAGTCCCTTTGCCGTCCACCTGAAACTATCACAACGTTGTTAATTGGCTATACTCAATACAAAATAAAAAGTTAAAAAACACTATAGTTGTGGGGGTCTTTCCTGGTGGATCAGATGGCAAAGAATCTGATTGCAAGGCAGGAGACCTGGGTTCGAACCCAGGGTCGGGAAGATCCCTTGGAGAAGGGAATGGCTACCCACTCCAGTATTCTTGCCTGGAGAATTCCATGGACAGAGGAGCCTGACGGGTTATGGCCCATGGGGTTGCAAAGAGTCAGACAAAGTTGTAGAGTGTAAAGGGTCTCAGAGTCTAGAAAACCTTGGTTTGGATCCTGAATTTATTATTATACAATGATAGGCCTCAGCTGCCTTATCTGTGAAATGGGGATAAAAATACTTCCCTTGTTTCCAGGATTCTTGTGACGTCAAAGGAGGCAATGCGTATATAGCTTCCCAGAGAGGTCTGGTCCATAATAATTGTCATAAACGGTGAATGAGATGAGTTTTCTGTAAATGTTGCTTCTGAGACTGTCACCCAGGACACAGAAGTGGCCAGCCCATTTTGCAGTAAATTACTGGCAGGCGCAGGACAAAAGCTAAGGCTCTTTTCCCCTCCAGAGCAAAGGGAGCCATGTCCAAGAATTGCTTCTGGGGTTTGGGGAGGAGACAAAACAAAACAAAATGGAATGAAATACACTTCAATGAGGTGAGTTAACAAGCTTTGGTGATTTCTTAAACTTAGTGGCCTATAGTTGACTGTCTTGAAAGAGAAGTTTTTGGTTTTGTTTTTGAAATATTAATCTCTCTTTAAGTTTCAGTATTTTTTCCCTAATGCAGCCAGTAATCTGTATTACTTTGAGGAGAACTAGGATTGTTAGATAAGGAAAGCAAAAAGGAAGAAACTGGTAGGTTTCTAGTAGGCTGCCCAGCTTACAACAGAAGCGTGGATTTCAGTGCCAGAACTTTTGATTTTGAAGAACCAGGTTTGGAGAGAGGAAACAGTCACTGAGAATCTGAGATAAAGGTTCTTAAGGAAGCAGGCTATAGAATCTATGACATAAAATTTGGTGACATAGAGAATAGGGAAAGAACCAGGTTACTGAGCCCTGAGCCCTCTCTCTGGGCTGGCAGGTGGTGGTCTGGTTAGCTGATTAGGAAACGGAGAGGTGATGTGGTGGGCTGAGTGTTGGGATGAGTCAGCCATACCTGAGGGGACCAGGTAGAAGGGAGCTGGTGGGCACACATGGGTGGTGTGTCCTCCAGACTGTGCATGGCCATTTAAGGGAGGGCCATATTGGCTGTTTCTTTAAGTCTTTTCTGTTGAGGACCTTCCATACACAGCTTCCTACATGGCACTCATGTATTGTCATCAGAAGTGATACCCCACAATCTCCCAAGATTCTGCTAAAGTCCATATGAGCTACCTATTTGGACATGACTCTTTTTAAAGACCAAGGATACTAATAAAAAAGGCTGTGAAACACAGGCATAGTCCCCAGAAGATGGATGGAGATGTGGTGGGGAAACCCCAAGCACTCATCCCCAGCCATCTTTGTTAGATTTAATTTCTCTCCATGGAATTCTCCAGGCAAGAATACTAGAGTGAGTAGCCACTCCCTTCCCTAGGGGATCTTCCCAACCTAGGGATCAAACCTGGATCTCCTGCATTACACATATATCCTTCACCGTCTGAGCCACCAGGGAAGCCTCAGTTATTAGGATTGTGTTCTCTGGAGTCAGGATGATTGCTTTGTGTCCTGGTTCAGTTCCCCGATTAGTTGGGAAGTTTTGAAGAAATTTATGTAACTCTCGGCTTCCTCATCTGCTAGAGGACATAATCCCAATGTCTGCTACATAGGTCTGCAATGATCAAATGATTAACACACACAGAAGACTTGGTTAGAACAATGCCTGATACGTAGTAGGGCTCAATAATTGTCACTGACAGTTGTTCTAACTGTCCGTGTTTAGCCACACCAGGGCAAGTGTGTGTGTGTGTGTGTGTGTGTTAAAGAGCTGACAAACTCTGACAGCATTTTATAATAATCAAGAGAGAAGTTACATTTTAACTCTCTTGACTTTATGGGGTTGTTCACTTGATTTTCTGTGCATTCATTGTATATGCTTTCAAGAAACATTGGGTTGGCCAAAAAGTTCATTTGGGTTTTTCTGTAAGATGGTATGGGAACTTTTTAATCCAACCCAATATTTATTGAGCCCTTTCTATATGCCGTCAGGCACCATGAAGGTGCTAAGGATAAAATGATGTATCCGGCACGTATACTTGTCCTCCTGTAACTTGTAACCCCAACTATTCTCTCTCAGTAACCCTTTTCCCTTCATCTGATCTGGGGGCCAGGGCGAGTTTCTTGAGTGCATTCCCCAGTGCTGGCAATCTGGGGTCCTGCAACAGGCCATAAAATGCATGGTATATGGGTTTAATAATGTCAAGGGAAATTTTCAGTTAATCCCTTGGACTGTGGGTACACTCAGGATTCAAAGGCCAGACCAAAACGGCACGAAGAGAAACAGAGAACTGGTAATTATCTGGTGAATTTGGGTCATGTGGAAAGCCAAACCAAATTACTTTAGCCAAGGAAAAAATGATTTTTTTTTTCTCCTCGCATGAATTAGTCGTTTTGGTAAGATTTTGCTGGGGTCTCCCTTCCCCTTTTTGCTTTATTCCACCAGATATTTCCTAGAAACCAGCTCCCTGTGGGAAATATGCAGACAGGACTTAGAGGGAAAGGACCACCATCCACTCACGGGAACCCTGGTTGTATTCCCAGTGCATCTGTAGATAGGAAGGTTGAAGCAGGATTCTCGGCTGGACTGAGCTCTAGGCTGGCAGAGCTGTCACAGACCCAGCCAAGTCTTAGGTGCTCGGATTGTGAACTAGATCTGACAGCCTCTCTCAGCTTGTGAAACAAATGTTTTGAGTTAGATGCTCTCTTATGTCTCTTTTAGTTCCAAATTATCTTATATCATGAATTTGTGTTTCTAAGGCAAAAGTGAATGAAGAGAACATGCTTTAATTTTGATGTTTCAAGTCATTTATTACCCTTTTAATAGAAGGTTTCAATGCAGTCCCCCTCCAGGAAATGGTAATGGAAATTGCCTACTTCCAGGTGTGATCTATAAAATCTCGTTAAGTAGTATAAAGAGAATTTGTCACTTTGTCACCTAACTGACCTTTTACAATGCTGAGACCCACAGTGATGTGACACCCTCCCCAACTCAGATGAAATGCCCACATATTTTACTGTGTTCTCACCAAGAAAAGCCTTCAGCCAAAATTTCAGCTAGTCCAAGTCAATTTTCAAGCAAAGTGCATAACCAGAAATTGGCACAAACATTTGTGTATCATCCTTTCCATATTCAAAAGCTGTCTGAGACTCATTTGATTAAGCATAAAAATAACTCTGTGAATGTCATTAGAAAGGCTGATGAACATTCCATGTCTGGTCCCTTGAATTTGTATTCTGGAGATGTATTATTAAGTCACCGCTAAATAGTTTCTCTTGTAAGAACCTGATCATGCTCTCTAGAGTCTGAAGGAATTATTTTCATATTGAGTTTAGAAGGTTTAATTTTTCTATTTCCACTCAACAGAAAGGAAACAGCTGGTAAATTAAGGAAGGCCGGTATAATTTATTTGGCTATGTGGCCTCCACTGGCTTCTTCGGTTAACAGAGCATCTTTATTCCAATGAGGGTCCCCTCGCTGCCAAATCTCCTCATTAAACTGAGTTGTGATTAGAAAAGAATAAATGACATTTCATTTCATATGCGATTCCTTCCAAACTTCCATACTCCTCTTTAAGTTTTCCTCTTACACAACTTTTCCTTTGCCTGGCATTTCTTCTCCCTGGCAGCTCTTCAACACAGACTGTGCAAAGTTCTTGTCCAGTCCTGTAGACGGCTACTCAAGGCAGCATCTCCTCAGCCCTTCCTTGGGTTCAGTTGTTATCCATTCATTTGTTTCTTCCATAAACATTAATTCTTACACACAACATGGCCTTGTGTTCTTTAGACTCAAGCAGTCACCTCTGAGGATCATGTATTGGTTCAGAAATGGAAACCTCATTTCACTTCCTCAGATTTATTTCCCTGTCATGCGGTGGTGGTGGAGTGCTTCTTTAAAAGTCAGGATCCACCACAATATACC
This sequence comes from Cervus canadensis, assembly GCF_019320065.1. Taxonomy (NCBI): domain Eukaryota; kingdom Metazoa; phylum Chordata; class Mammalia; order Artiodactyla; family Cervidae; genus Cervus; species Cervus canadensis. The sequence goes on from NC_057406.1 coordinate 50,072,144, forward strand.
TTGCATGTGGAAGTATATGTTCCACATATGGGCTGATGTTGACTGAAAAAGTGCCGCTTGAGGACCTTGTTCAAAATGGGAATTTTAGGAGCCTAATTTCAGAAGTTCTGAAGCAGTTTAGGTAGAGCTCTGAGAATTCTCATGTATAGCTGACTTTGGTCCCTGTACTATGTAGGGCTAAAGCAATAGAAGTGGTTATGGAACAAGAGGAGACATTGCGAAAGGATGGATCTAGAAGGTAGAATGGGAAGGCTTGACTATTACAGGTGGTGAAGGGAGTGAAGAAGAGAGAAGAGCCTTTATACATATTGTCCTCAGTTCATTTATAAAAACAAAAAGAATGCTTCTCATTTAAGGGATGGAGAAGCTTCCAGAACAGCTTTAATAAAACCATACCAAGGAGTATTCCCTATGTAATTCTTTGACCTCAAAAACAAAACACCAGTTAGAATGCACATTTTTTAGGAAGAATTTATTTTTAATTGAAGGATAGAATGCACACTTTTTGACTGACTGTAAGGAGTTTACTGGAGGTTGAAGAAAGTAAAATTTAATGCTGTATTTAACAAAGACTTTGACCTTTTTCTCTAGTATATGCAACTGATAGCAGTAGACAAGTGGTCACACTGGTATCGCTGTGTATTTGCAATTATCATCTTCAAACAGACATTGTCTGCTAATGCGTTTCTCTCCTGTATGACCTTCTACCTTCTGCAACAGATAGATATCCCCTAATTACCCACCACAACGAATATATTTTTTACCTTTTATTCCCACCTCAGACTTCCACCTCCCCTGCCCCCTCTCCCCATCCCACACTACCCTCAATTTAAATGATGATCTTGAATCCTACTTCATGGAGAATATAAACATCATCAGATAGGCACACCTTTTTTTTTTTTTTCCTACAAATTTATAAACCTACCTGCAGCTACACATTTTTTTTCTTTTTCCCTGCATTGTTATCACAGAGGAAGTATCCTTTCTCCAGTCAAAGACCTTTTTTTTTTTTTTTCAATCTGTTGGGGTCGGTCTGGATCTCATCTTCATGTTTTCCCTTTTGTCTCTTTTTCATTTTAAACTTTTACCTTTTTTACTGGGTCATTTCTATATGGCTGCCTCAAATTCATATGATGAAATCTTAATGCCCAATATGATGGTATTAGGAATTGGGGCCTTTGGGAAGGGCTTAGGTCATGAAGCCTTCATGGATGGCATTAGTGCTTTTATCAAAGAGACTCCACAAGGCTCCCTACTGTCTTACGCCATGTGAGGACACAATGAGAAATGTGCAGTCTGGAAGAGATTCCTCATTTGACCATGCTGGCACTCTTATCTCAGACTTCCAACTTCCAAGACTGTCAGAAACAAATTTCTGTTGTTTGAAAGCCACTCAGTCTATGGCATTTTCTTATAGCAGCTCAAATGAACTCAGATATCTGTCGTCTATCTATCTATCAGGCTCGTGCAAAAGTAATTGCAATTTTGCATTGCTGAACTTCACTGATATTGGAATATATTCTTAAATAAATGTGGTTATGTTATACATCAATTTAATGCACATTTCTTGCTTTATGTTTTTTGCTGATGACTTATTACTTGCTGTTTGTCCTATATGTAATTTAGACTATGGAAATGATGTTAGACAAAAAGCAAATTTGAGTGATTTTTTTATTCGAGTTCAAAATGGGTTGTAAAGCGGTGGAGACAACTCACCAACATACAACGTATTTGGCCCCGGAACTGCTAATGAGCCTACAGTGCAGTGGGGTTGGGGAAGCTTTGCAAAGGAGAGGAGAGCCCTGAAAATGAGGCGTGTAGTGGCAGTCATCAGAACCTGACGATGACCAACTGAGAGCAGCCACTGAAGCTGATGCTCTTGCAACTACATGAGAAGTTGCTGAAGAACTCAACGCTGAGCATTCTTTGGTCATTTGGTGTTTGAAGCAAATTGGAAAGGAGAAAAAGCTTGATAAGTGGGTGCCTCATGAGCGGACCAAAAATCAAAAACATCGTCATTCAGAAGTGACTTCTCTTATGCTATTCAACAACGAACCATTTCTCTATCAGATTGTGATGCGCGATGAAAAGTGGATTGTATACGACAACCAGCGATGACCAGCTCAGTGACTGGACTTACAGGAAGCTCCAGAGAACTTCCCAAAGCAGAACTTGCACCGAAGAGAAAGGTCATAGTCACTATTTGGTGGTGTCTGATCCATTACAGCTTTCTGAATCCCAGCGAGATCACTATACCCGAGAAGTATGCTCAGCAAATCGGTGAGATGCACTTAAAACTGCAACGCCTGCAGCCAGCATTGGTCAACAGAAAGGGCCCAATTCTTTTCCATAACAACGCCCGACTGCACATCACACAACCAATGCTTCAAAAGTTGGACAAATTGGGCTAGGAAGTTTGCCTTCATCTGCCACGTTCACTTGACCTCTCATCAACCGACTACCACTTCTTCAAGCATCTCAACAACTTTTTGTAGGGAAAACATTTCCACAACCAACAAAATGCAGAAAGTGTTTTCCAAGAGTTCACTGAATCCCAAAGCATGGATTTTTATGCTATAGGAATAAACAAATTTATATCTCATTGGTAAAAATGTGTTGATTGTAATGGTTCCTATTTTGATTAATAAAGATGTGTTTGAGCCTAGTTATAATGATTTAAAATTCATGGTCTGAAACTGCAATTATGTTTGTACCAACTTTAACATCTAACATCTGTCAATCATTTCCATAGAAAATGTCTTTTTTGCTGTTGTATACATGATATTACACATATCTTTATAAATCTTGCTTTTTTTAATTTAGCATTATGTCTTGAAAATCTGATCATATATTTCATAGAGATCTGCCTTATTATTTTAACTGTTTCATAGTGTTCATTGCCATGAATACATTCACTGTTATGTAATTGTTCCTCATACTGTGGACATTGATATTATTTACAGATTTTCGCTCTAACAGACAACACTTCAGTGAATATCCTTGTTCTTTCCTTTGTGGACATACATATAAAAGGACTTCCCTAGGGCAGAAGTAAAATCGATGAACCACAGGATATGGGCATTTAAAATATTAATTATTATTGCCCACTTGCCCTTTAATGAACCAGCTTATACCATCCATAAGCAGGATACACATGAGAATATCTGTTTTCCCATACTCTAGTCAATACTTGGTATTACCAAACTTAAAAATTTTGTCAATATGAACAAAAATTCTATCTCATTGTTTTTTAATTTTTCTGCTTATAAATGAAATTGAGTACTTTTTTTTTTTCAAACGCCTTATTTTCAACATACAAAAGACAGCCATTTGTATATTTATTTCCATGAGTTCTATGTTCATATCTTTTGCCCATTTTTCTGCTAGGTTATTTGTATTTTTATACTGACTTACAGGAATTTTATATAGATACTGGATACTTCTACTTTTTTACATTTCGTATTTTGTTTACTCATTTTTAAATTAATTTTTATTGGAGTTTTGTTGCCCTACAATGTTGTGCCAGTTTCCATTGTGCAGCAAAGTGAACCAGATACACATATAAAAATACATTCCTTTTCGGATCTCCTTCCCATTTCCTTCACCTCAGAGCTCTGAGTGGGGTTCCCTGTGCCATACAGTAGGTTTATACATAGTAGTGTGTGTATTAATATGCTAGGCCTAGTCTCCCCGCTCATCCCACCCCCTTCTTCCTCCCTTGCTAACCATAAGCTTATTCTCTGCATCTGTGACTCTATTTCTGCTTTGTGAATATATTCATCTGTACCATTTTTCTAGATTCCACATAAAAGTGATATTATTCAATATTTGTTTTTCTCCTATGACTTATTCTGTATGATGATCTCTAAGTTCACCAACATCTCTGCAAATGGCATTATTGCATTCTTTTTTTATGGCTGAGTAATATTCCACTGTATATATGTATCACATCTTTGTTATCCATTCCTTTGTTGATGGACATTTAGATTGCTTCCATGTCCTGGCTATTGTAAATAGTGCTGCAATGATTGGGGTGCATGCATCCTTTTGAATTCTGGTTTTCTCCAGATATATGTCCAGGAGTGGAATTACTGGGCCATATGATGGCTCTACTTTTAGTTTTTAAGGAATCTCCATACTGTTCTCCATAACGGTACCAATTTACATTCCAACCTACAGTGTAGGAGTGTTCCCTTTTCTCCACACCTCTCCAGTGTTTATTATTTGTAGATTTTTAGATGATGGCCATTCTGACTGGTGTGAGATGATACCTCTTTGTAGTTTTGATTTGCATTTCTCTAATAATTAATGATATTGAGTGTCTTTTCATGTATTTGTTGGCCATCTGTATGGCTTCTTTGGAGAAATGCCTATTTAGGTTTTCTGTCCATTTTTCAATTGGATTGTTTGTTTTTTTGATATTGAGCTGCACAAGCTGTGTTATATTTTGGAACATATATAAAGATATAACATATATATCTTTAACATATATAGGTATATATGTATCTATAACATATATAACATATCTATCTTTATAACATATATAAAGATATATGGGGCTTCCCTAGTGGCTCAGTGGTAAAGAATCTACCTGCCAATGCAGGAGACATCGGTTTGATCCCTGGGTTGAGAAGATTCCCTGGAGAAGGAAATGGCAACCTGCTCTAGTATTTTTCCTGTGAAATCCCGTGGACAGAGGAGCCTGGCCAGCTACAGTCCAGGTGTGTATACGTGTGTGTTAGTCGCTCAGTCATGTCTGACTCTTTGTGACCCCATGGACTGTAGCCCGCCAGGCTCCTCTGTCCATGGGACTTTCCAGCAAGAATGCTGGAATTGGTTGTTATTTTCTTATCTAGGGAATCTTCCTGACCCAGGAATTGAGCCCACATATCCTGCATTGCGGACAGATTTGTTACCATCTGAGCTACCAGAGCAGCCCATGGGGTTGCAAGAGTTGGACACGACTTAGCGACTAAACAACAACCACAACTACAACATGAGGATATATATGCAGATAGTGAGAAAGCGAACTTCGGATATATTTGTAATGGAGAGGTAATGGGGTTTGCTGATGAATTTGATTGGGGCATGGGAGAAAGATATCAAAAAGAGCTTAAGTTTTTTTACCTGAGTCCCTGGGTGAGTAGTGGTATCATTTCCTGATATGGAGAGAATAGCAAGTTTAGGGGAACAGGATTATGAAGACTTTCCCCATTTACTCTGATAATACAGCATAGAAATTAAGAGAAAGGCCTTTGGGGTCAGACAGGCCTGGGCTCACAACTGGTGTTGTGTTTTAGGGCATTTACTTCATCTCTCTGGACCTTGGGATCCCTATCTGCAAATTGGGTGTATTAATAATATCTCCCACATAAGGCTGTTGGAATGATTAAATGTGACTATAGATGGACATGAGTTTGAGCAAGCTCCAGGTGTTGGTGATGAACAGGGAAGCCTGGCGTTCTGCAGTCACTGGGTTGATACGACTGAGTGACTGGACTGAACTGAGCTGAGATGTGAGGTACTTAAGCGTTCAGGGCAAATAGGCAGTACCCCCTCTATAACTCTTATCTATCCATTATTTTGAGAGGATCCCACAAGGATGCCCAATGTTCCTTCAGTTGTCACATTCTTTGATTCTGTTATCAGTGTGTTAGATTTGGAAAACTGATACAGCATCAACGTACAGGTTAGATGGGAATGGGGAGATTTGTTGTTGTTTATTTGCTAAGTGTGTCCTACTCTTTGTGACGCCATGGACTGCAGCACACCAGGCTCCTCTGTCCTCTAGTATCTCCTAGAGTTTGCTCAAATGTATGTCCATTGAGTCTGTGATGCTATGAAACCATCTTATCGTCTGCCACCCCCTTCTCCTTTTGCCGTCAATCTTTCCCAGCATCAGGCCGTTTCCAATGAGTCAGAAATGGGGAGATATGGAAGTGTACTATAGCCACAGCCCTTAGCATACGGCTGTGGCGGTGCCCTATTACTGACCCCACCCCCGTTACCCGGCAACAGTTACCCAGTACCATTAGTAGTCCTGCTCCGCCATTGGTCCATGCCTGTCAGAAGACCCCTCCCCAAAGCAACCAGCTTCAATGAGCAACCGCTAGTGGTCCTCCTCAGTCACTGGTCAGGGCCACAGTGGGCCCCTCCCACAAGCAACAAACTGTCAATGAGCGACCATTAGTGGTCCCATTTGTTGGTGGAATAGTGGCCCTCAAGCAGAGAGTGAGGTAAGAGGCAGATCCCGACTTTCTCCCCTGGGGCCCCCAGCTCATCGGGCCCTGGGCCAGCAGCGGAACTGGTGTTTCAGGGAGCAGGCTGGGACTGCATGTTCCAGCAGCACGCGGCCCGCTGGCCTTGGCTCAGGTCTTGAGGGAGCGGTGAACCTCTCTTCCATCCATGTCTCTGTGACCTAAGGGCAGCAGAAGTCTGCCTGGGTCGCAGTCTGTGGGATCTGGCCATCCCCCACCTCCCCTCCCCGTGGGGTGGCCTGTGGAGTCTGAGGACCAGTTGGGTCCTGGGCACTGCTACAGTTGGGCAGGGTCTGGGGGCCTGGCCCTGAGGAAGCTGCCAACTGAGATCTGCCTCCTCTTAGTTAGGACTGGGCCATCGTGGGGTGAAAGCTGTGCCTTGGAACCTTGCCCTTTCTTGTTAGAACAGAATAACATTTGTTTACTGGAGGTTTACAGGAACATCATTACCTGATCATGACCTGACCTCAAGAATAAAGGATCTGACAGGAAGAAGTTTACAACCCATGTGCCTCCATCACCTTTCCTAGAAAAGGGCTTTGCTGGAAGCTTGTGGGGAGTTCAGGGATTTTTAAGGCATGAGCTACAAACCTCCTTGCAGGGCCTTGTTATAAATCTTTCTCTGCCCCAAAGTCGGAAGTTTTGGTATCGCTTGGCCTCATTGTTCATCGGGCACACGGACTTGTGTTTCAGTGACATGAGCAGCATGCAAGCTAAGTTACTTCAGTCGTGTCTGACTCTTTGTGACCCTATGGACTGTAGCCCACCAGGCTCCTCTGTCCATAGGGTTTTCCAGGAAAAATACTGGAGTGGGTTGCCATGCCCTCCTCCAGGGGATCAAAACCACGTCTCCTGCATCTCCTGCATTGCAGGCAGATTGTTTACTGCTGAGCCACAAGGGAAGCCCAACAGGAGCAGAAATCACTAAATTATTCTTCGAGAGACATCAACAACAGTGGTGTGGGAACAGAAGGGAGGGAGGAAATAGAGACCATGCTACAGAGGAAACATGACAAGATTTGGTAAATGATGAGCTGTGAAAAAAAGGATAAGGATACCTGACTTCCTAACTTGGAAAAGTTGGAACAGAATCATTAACAAAGGTAGGAAGGCCAACATATCAGCTTCCCAGGTGGCACTAGTGGTAAAGAATCCACCTGCCACTGCAGGAGATGCGAGAAATGAGGGTTCGATCTCTGGGTAGGCAAGATCCCCTGGAGAAGGAAATGGCCACCCACTCCAGTATTCTTGCCTGGAAAATTCCATGAGCAAAGGAGCTTGGCAGGCTACAGTCCATGGGGCTGCAATACAAAACACGTATAATACATAGGAAAGCCAAAATACAGAGTAGCCTTGGGGAAAGGGAAAGACACCTTCAGTTTGAATTGAAGTACTAGCAATACTAGAAGTTAGGTATCAAGTAGAATCATGCCTAGTATACAGTAAGTGCTCAATATCTATTGAATGTTTTGTAGATCTTCTGGGTAAGCACTGTCTGATAGAAATACAATGAGAGACACAAATGTAAGCCATGTGTCATTAAAAAATTTTCTAGCAGTCACATTTAAAAAAGTAAAGAGAAACAGATGAAACTAATTTTGATAATATATTTTACTTAATGCCAAAATATTATTGTGCCAACACTTAGTCAATATAAAAATACCAAAAATACTAATATATTTTCACGCTTAGTCTTTGAAATCTAGTACATGTTTTATACCTACAGTGTATCCCCATTTTGACCTGCTGTCCAGTAGCTGCTGTACTGGACAGTTCTAGGTGGAGGTGATTGTCAGTGGGTTATAATGACTGAATTCCAGAAAAGAGATCAGCCTAGCATCGTCTTCATGGCAGAGAAAACCAGATGACAGGATGGGCTCTGTTAAGGGAGAGAATGCTAGAGGAAAAGTGAACCCAAGGCAAAATGGGATAGTAATTCATTTTGTAAGAATTCGACTTCTCCATTGGATTGCTTGGCCCCAGAAAAGAGATGAATTAGTAATACTGATTCAATCCACGTTTTCTTGAATTGCCCTCTTGTTTTCTCTACTATTTGAAAGTATCTTGTTCATATATTTGTCTACTCTTCACCTTCCTCTTATTATAATGTAAGTCTTTTTTGTTCATTATTATATTCCCAGGATAGTATTGCTCATATTAGGGCTCAGTAAATACCTGTGGGTTAAAATCCAAATCTCTGCCTTCAGAGATTTACAATATGATTGATAGACAAGTGTTCCATAGAAGAAAAAATAACATCATGATAGATTAGTAGAGAATTAAAGTCCCAATGAATAGTACTGCTAACGTGAGGTCCAAGAGTTCAAAAGAGATAGATTTATAGGGTTTCAAGTAGCCTAGAAAGACAGAGATGAAATATGCACTGTGTCTTTAATGGTAGCTAGCCTTTGGATATTTAGAAAAGAGGGGCATATGCAAAGATGGGGATGAATAGAAATAGTTTAGTTGTAATAGATTTTGGGAAAATGTAAGATATCAAGTTGTAACAGTAGCCACTGAAGTTTCTGAGAAGATGTACAAAGCAGAATTTTACAAATGGTCTATAAAATGGATCAGAGAAGCAAAAGCTGCTAGGCAGTTATTATAATATCCAGAAGGTGATGAGATTTGGATTGTGGTGATGCTTCTGGCGATAGGCAGGAGAAGAGATATGAGAGATGTTTGAATAAAGGCCTTAATGAATTTCGTTTTGGACTAAATATGCGTTGGATGGTCAAATGTGTTGCTAAGGACAGCGCCAAGTTTCTGAACTTGGTTGACTGAGTGATGGTGCCATAAACTGAAAGTTCCAAATGGTAAATTCCTTTCAGGGGTGGGGGCTGAGGGAGGAAAATGGTTGAAGTCAAAATGATGGAAGCTATCCAAGTGGAAATTTCCAGTAAGCCTTCAGATGACTAAGGGATTCAGAAAATGTAGGCACTTTCCAAAACGTCTGTTCTTTTTGCCTATATACAAAGTGTTTACTTTATGTGTTTCCCTGTGGCTCTGTTGATTACATTCTTAAGTGTGGTTTGAAGCGCCTCTGGCTTCAAACTTGTATTTGTTTTGGGCATGGTTGGAGTAGAGTGCTAATGAGCACAAGGTCAGAGGTTTGATCCCCAGAAGGGCCAGTTCATTTCATGGAGAGGAAAGTTGTGTTCCATGGTTCACAGACCTTACTCTTAAGCCTGTCTGCCTGTCTCTAAACTATGCAGCATGGGTCCCCAGAGGGCCCAGTGAGAAAGTGTGAGTGGTTGTTTGCAAATCATTAAAACTACTGGAAGAATGGCTCCACGTGGGTTTATCTCGGGTGCTCCTTCAAAAAGCTTAGTCTTCCTTCCTCCCTCAGCTCGTGGGACAGAGATCAGATTTTCAGAGGCAATAGCCCGACGAAATGCACATGAAACTGTCCTGTTGATGGCCACCCACATCTGTTTCCCACATTCATTTACTTCTTAGGTAAAAAGCAGTGTACTGATCCAGGAATATGTGGTACTTCAGTGCAAGAGTTTACTTATGAGTTTTGGAGTTTTATATGTTTGACTTTTAGAATTGGCTTATTAATACTATACAAATAAACCCTGGAGGGCTTGAACATGCCCCAGAGCCTCTAAGCAAACCTTTCACTGACTGATTTTCCTTATCTTATCCAGCTGCTTTTAGCTTGCTATGTATTCTTTCTGGGAAATACAACTCTACAGTCAGAATTCTTGCAATGGTCATACAAGGATACAGCATAGAATGTGCTGTGTTTAAAAGAGTGATGGTCTCCACAGACAGCCGCTGGGCAAACCCACAGAAGGCATCTTCCACAGAAGTGTAGAGTTGCCAGCATTTGCTGGGATAGCATCTGAGGTCTGTTTCTGTGGATACTGCATTTTCAAAAATCAATCCCAGAGATTCTCAAGTTGCTTTTCCAGTGACTGATACACCCCCTGGGTCCTGCAGGAGCAACCCCAAAGAGGATTCGGAATAATGTTACACATACAACGAAAGATAAAAACTAAATTCTCACAGCTTAAGAAGGACTTGAGAATATATTCTCTTCTCTTTCAGGGATGTGTTTGCCTCATGAGGGATATTTCTATTATTTGATATTATGGAAAATGGAAAAAACTGAGAAGTAAGAGACCAGGCCATCTAATATCATTTAACAGCAATTGCTAAGAATAATTGTGATGACTTAGAAGAATATGGATTGGAACAAATATGACTAAAAGTAAAAGGCAGAATAATTGAAGTTGTGTGTTGAAAAAGCCAGTAAAACTGGTTGAGAAATTATTGAAAAATACAAAGCCAATGGAGATTTTGCATGATGACAAATAACTGACTTATTTGCATTGTTTCTTTGAATTACTTAGATTAAATGTTTTGGTATTATTTAGGAAGGGCCTGAAAATACCATATAAATAGTTAAAAATCATTATATGGAAAATCTGTAGCTGTGCTGACTGGGATGGGCTGGGCTAGGGAGAAGAAAGAGAAAGGATTAAAGTGACACAGCAAGAAAATGCTAGACTTGAACTTTTACATTTGCTTTTGTAGTAGAAGGATTTTTTTTTTTTTGGCTCAAACATTACTTTCCCCCTGAAATGCTAAGTCAGAGTAAAATTAGGTGAGGAGGTGGTCACTTGTTCAGAATAGTTGGGGCCAAGAGAATTGTGCCTTGAATATCTTGTATCCTTATAAGTACTGTCATTCCTAATAATAATAATAGAAGTAGTGACAACAGAAGTATCAACAAGAACTGAGGAGCAGACCAGTGCTGGACTGTGCCAGAGTTTTCAACCGTAGAAAAACCAAAAAGATGAAAGGAATGAATGGAGATGATGTGATGTTTTCCATAAAGATTAATTTATTAAATTTAAGAAACTGCTCTTAAGTCTGAGATTATATTCATGTCATGTTTTCAAATGATTCTCTTTGAATCACATGGTGGTAATGATTGGTTTTTTAAAATGTCCTTACTTTAACCAGATAAAGACTTTGCCATCCTGTTTCAGTTTCTTGAAAATTTTACTCTTATTTTTGGAAATTTTACAATTTTGAGAACCCTAGAAATTTAGGAACTGTTACATGATAGTGTTTAATCCTCAAATAGCAGTAAGAGGTAGATATTGTTGTTGTTAATACCATTTTACAAAAGGGAACTGAGCCTCACAGAAGTTGTTTGTCTAGAGAACCCAGCTAGAAGGGTCAGAGCCACAACACACACCCACATCTGCCTGATTTTAGCACCCATGCTTCTTACCTCGGTGTGATTCCTGCGGGTGTTAGTTAAGGTCCAGAGAGGGGAGCAGAAACGATTCTAGGTATTTTAATCAGAGGATATTTAGTACAGGTGATGGGAGAAATAAGTAGTCAAATAAGAGAAGGGAGTCAATCTAGAGATTAACAAAATCAGGAAGTCACAACCATCTCTAGAACAAGGGAGACACAGAGAGGAAGTCATGTTCCCATCTGAGAAAAACCATGTGGATGGATCTAGGTCCACCGGGGGGATAGAGTGCTGCTCCAGGTGGGAGGCCAAGACTGCAGTTACTGCTGAAGATGCTACTTGAAGCAGAGAAAAAAGGGAGGAGACCCCTGGCTCCTTCCTTCTTCCTGATCTCTATTGCTGTCAGTGCCTCCTGCTAGCCAAACCTGCCTGGAAATCACAGAAACAGGAGCTAGAAAATGTGAAACAGTGCAGATAAATAGAATGTTGGGAAATGGATATGAGAGCAAATAGATGAACATACAGTACATTCTAGCATACATATATATTAAATTATTTCACTGTCTCTTTTATTACTGCAGTGAAGACTAGAGATACCAGAAGAGACTTTTCAATATTAACTAAGAGAATGGCTCAGATGGTAAAGAATCTGCCTGCAGTGCAAGAGACCCAAGTTCAGTCTCTGGGTCGGGAAGATCCTCTGGAGAAGGGAATGGTTACCCACTTCAGTATTCTTGCTTGGAGAATTCCACGGACAGAGGGGCCTGGCAGGCTACCGTCCAAGGGGTTGCAAAGAGTCAGACCTGACTCAGCAACTACACTTTCACTTCAGGAAAGGAATGGAAATGTTTCCATTTCCAAAAGATCTTTAAAGGAGAGAGAGACAGAAAAAGACAAAAAAAATAGGGAGAGAATATTGGTCCTGGAGTAACCCTATCTGAATATTTTAGATTCTAGAAGAGTGGCTGAATTAGAAGATCTGGGCCAAATAAGGTGTGGGAGTACAATCCTGAGTATGATTTCTGCCTCTCTTACTGCTGTCTCCTTCCCTCTCTAGGAGGACCCTTTCTCCATCTCTGTTTGGATCACATCTTTTGGGCACTTGGGTTTGGGAAGGAGAGTTCCGTGTTTGTAGGATGGAATGGAGGATTCAGCCACAGCACTCATGTAGAGAAGTTGCTGTGAATACAGACTAGGAATCCCCCAAATTTCCATTTGGAGAGCCTCTCCCCAGTGTTCCCTCTAGTGGAGGAGTTTGGGGACTAGTGGGAGCCAATGACTTCAATAAATGCAGTAGAGTTAGAAAGTCATAAGACAGTTACTCTTAACTTGCCTGGGAGTAACCATTATAAAGAGAAACCTCCCTTCTAGGCCACATTTCCGACCTTGCTTGAAATCCAAGGTCGAATTTTACTTCTGATGTATTGCTGCTATTGTCTCAAATCCAATTTACATCTGTTTCTGTTTTCAGTGATTGCTTTATTCTTTTCCAAATCATCTCATCCCATCACAGGGTGAAGGAAAGAACATTTAGAAAACAGATGTTGTATCAACCATAACCATTATCCTTTATTGGATCCCAAAGAGGTTTATCTTTATCCATAAACAGGTGAGGAAGATACAAGCTTTCGGCTCAGCTCTACACTAAAATGCCTCACTGGGAAGAGGGCAAAGGCTCTGCCATCCATCTGTCATCATGACTCAGGTAGAATCATAAATGTTGTATTCAGCCCTATCATACCCAAAGCTCTCCTTTTTATAGCAAACATTTTATGATATACTCTTTAATATCCCAAAGTGAAATTCATAGATAATACATACACAAGTTCAACAAAAATAAAAGTGATGCCTGAACTGTAATATAAAGTAGAATGAAAACAGTTTGTAGCAAAATAACATGCATTGCAAGATAGAAATGCTAAGGCTCAATTCTATTAGAAAACATAGTGGTCAGATATTCACCCCATGTGGAAAATTATGAACATGACAGCTGCAAGATGACTGATACAGGTAGAGAATGAAGAGATTCAAATAGCACAGTTAGCACTGACATCAGTGATGCTTTTTTCTGGAACAGTGGGCAATGTTTGATAAAGTTCCAAATGAAATAAGTTACCACCTTCCACTTAGTTTACAATGGTAGCATTCCTGGAAAATTCAGTTTATGTTAAAATCATGCTTAGGTAATTATAAATAGGTTTTATCATTTGCATGAAGTGTCTGGAACTCTAACCTCTGCCCAATAAATATCCATAATACCCCCTAATCATTGTGATTGACAACCCCAAATGTCCCTGCACATTTCTAAAATGCCATCTAAGACTAGAACTATACCCACTGGGAATCCCTAGAGTGGAATAATTAAGGCCTTTTTGAAAGACAGGGATATAGAAACTAGGAACATGGACTCTGGGAGTCTACATTTTTGTCTGTGGAAGCCTTGCTTCAACTATGTTTCTTGAGACCTCACTGACTTTGACAAAATGTCACAAGAACAGTAGGTGTATTGTTGCCAGAGCCCTTGGCAAGATTCTTTGTGATCAGTTTCTAGTTTTAGTTTTTTAGAAAGAGTTTATTTCTGAACTGTGTAAGGACTCAAGAATACCCTTCCTGGCTGAGACTGATTTACCCTTGGGTATTATCTGCATGATGGGAAGGGCTATCACAGAATGACCCTGGGATGTGGACTGTGGAGGAATGGCCGTAGGTAAGGTTAAAAGCCTGGTTAGACATATTGATTATTGAGCAGAAAAGCTGATTTACCTTAAGTTCATATTCAAAAATAGTTTATCACTCAAACGTCCAATTAGCTCTGTTTCTGCCTCGTACAACCAAATATGAACAAGAATGTATCTGTGTATGGAACTGTCTTTGTGTCTGGATTGGGGCATGAATGATGAAGTAGTGAAAACACATGTTTTGAGGTCTTCAAACCCAGCTTCAAGGCTGCTCTGCCTGTCTCTGAGCTTCAGCAAGTTAAATAATGTCTTTGAACCTCCATTTCCTCATGTGTATAATAGGGTTCATAATAGTGCCAAACTCATAGGGTTTTTATAAAGACTAATGATAAAATATGTGTGAACCCCTTAGTGTAGTGACTGATCCATAGTTAGTACTCAGCAAATATTAACCATTGTTGGGGTGGCGATAATTTGTCACTCACACAGATCTTATAGGAAGGGAAAATATAATTTTTAAAAAGAGACTATAATTTGACCTTGATGATCTTGAAAGGAGGCAATTCTTTTGTTTAGGAAAGAAACAAGTTTTGGGCATATGCAATGATAAAAGGCGAGCTGGCCTGCCCCAGTTCCCACTATGGGCAAAGCTGTGGTGGAGAACTGTAGTAGAATTTTCTTGCAAGTTCTTTCAAGAGGGGAAGATGAAGGGTTGGATAGGAAGTAATTTCTGGGAGAGTTTGCAGAAGAGAGGAAGGGAACTTACTAAGATGACAGTTATGTTTGACGTCTTTCTGCCCTCTGCCTTCACCATCCACAAAACTTCTGATGAAAAGGCTGTACCCAGACGAGCCACACACATGTCACATCTGTACACAATGCACTTAGAAGCTTATGGTCACAGGAGGCGTGATGCTGAGCACAAGCAGAATGAGGAGGTTTAGTCCTCCCGTTGGTCCTAGGCAGAACCATGGAGACTCTGAATGAGTGAAATTGGGTGTAGTGGTGAGCCCCATGTGGGAAAATGATACAGGAAACTTTAGTAATATTATTAGTTCCTTAAAATCAAGTGCAAAACTTGTGAGCCTTTTTACATTTAGGTAAATTTCCCAATAATTCATGGAGGGTTTAAGTAAAGGGAAACAGAATGAGATGCTTTCAAACAACAAGAGGGAAATTATCAATACTAATTTCCACCTGGTGCTTCCACAAATGCTACTGTGAGTTTGATATTCACAGTGTCTATTCAGTAAAGAATTAGATTTATTGAAACAAAAATTCAGTGTTGAGAGATCACATTCTTATAACATCTCTCCACATGGGAGTGTATTAAATGCTGCTTGTATATTATGTACCCTGCATGATAGAAAAGTTTTTCCCAAATGCTTTGTGTCATGGGTTATAACTCACTGTTGGATTACAGTGAGTGGGATGGCTTACTTAAAACTGCTTTATTGTTAATGGATCTATTGTACAATTCATACATCTCTTACATAGTTTATACAAGTTCTTTGAAACATTTATTTTTAAATATAACCTGTAAATTTTGTAAGATATCTCCATTCTGGTGTATGATTAGTTTTATTTTCTGGGTAAGTTTTCATGTTTTATTTGCTGCAATGATCTTAATAAAAATGCTACATTACAATAGAATTCTTAAGGAATGACACATTACACCAACATTGTCCAAAAGAACGAATTAATCAAACATGATTAATTTTAATGTAACTACTAAAGAAAGATATATCATTTTATTATGACGCTCTAGCCATACATTTTCAAAATATGCTTATTAAACAGTAAATGTCAGATAATGATTCAGTTAGTTACATTTTTAGAAGTCATTAGGATCAATATTCCTCTGCCATAAATGAATTGAATAATAATTTCAAATACAGAGTTAATTTAATAAAAAATATGTTTTGAACTAAGACAGATATAGTGAATGACCAATCATTATTTTCTGGTTTCAGAGTAGCAGGGAAGATTAATTCAGTGTCTGTAAGTTTACTTATCACACTTGGCCTATAAATGTGATAAAAACAAATGAAGCAAAACACACGATGTAATCCCAGGTTTCAACTTCATTAGCTCTTTCAGCAAAAAGAGATCTGACATAGTGCTTGGGGCCTTTGTATAAACTGAATACAAGCTGCATGATGTTTGAAAGTTTTTGATATTTGAATAGACATTTTAATAATACACAGACACAGATAAGAGATGTGAGTAGGTGGCTTGAGGTTTCAGAGTCCCTCCTGCAGTGTGTTTAGCAGCAGGTACAAGATAAATACCCAAAAAAAAATCAGATTAAGGGATTAACAGTAGTGATTTTGCTATGGGTAGGTGAGTGGGGCCAGTGGGTGGTTTGGAAGGGATTTTTGAGCTCTTCTTTCATTTTTCCTACTTTTACATCAGTGCATTTAGGCCTGGGCAATTAAAAAAAGGGCATATCCTAAGGAGAATGAAGGCCATTTGAAGGTGACAGGTGAGATTCAGTAGAGGTTAAATTGGAGAAACTATATCTTAATTTACATTTCAACTGGGCAGTGACAATTGAATTTTTGTGTTCTCTTTTTAAGTGATTTTTTCTTGAAAGACCTTATCAATGACAGTTGAAGAATGGGGAGAAATGGGGACCATGTTTAAGATCAATGTGGCTTCATAAATTAAGAAAACAGGTGAAATGTATGTTTTAAAAGAGGTCCCTTTCATTTCAGGGTTTCAGTTTGGTCAGTCCTCTACAAAATTTTGAGACAGATACTAAATGAATAAGGACTAAGAGGAAAAAAAGAGTTTGAAAACTTCCCTGGGCCTCTGTCTCATCTATGAGAGGTTCTCTACAAAAAGTATTGCTCCAGATAGGATTTGATTGTTTAAATTTGTATCTTTATCCTGTACCACACGCACTTAAAGCTCAGACAGTCATCTCATCTCCTTTTTTTTTTTAAATAGAAATCACACAAAAAAGATATCTATGTATCAGTTTCTAATACCTAACAGAAAAGTCTTTTAAAATATTAACGTAGCAATAAGCAAATATGTACTATAGGATTAAACACTAGCATAAAAAACAAACAAACCCAAAACAAAGAACCAACAAAATTTTCTCTTGTTTTCTGCCCCTTTCAGATTTTGGACTTTACGAGCATTGCAGGAGAGGGGCATGAAGAATCACACTTATTTTATTTTAAAATTTGAAAATAAATGATGCCATAATGATGCATAAATCAGATTATTCTTTCAAAAACATCGATGGGAAAGCCCAGGTGATTTGAAGGGAAATGCTCTTTCTTATGAAGAAAGCCAAATAGGATCTGTCTCTAATAAATTAGTACAATCTTTTAAGATTAAAAATAGCAAACACATTTTTAAATAGTCTGATTATAGCTTCAACAAGTCAAACATACATTTCTATCTAGCCTATAGTTTTAAAGAATCAGTCTATATGGGTTTAACTTATCATCCCTTATTCCAATATAAAAAAAGAAGAAAAAAACAAGTCATTTTTGAACATTAAGATATTCATAAAGACTGTATAAAGTAAAAACAAAAACAAAAAAATCTTCACAGATTGTTAGCCATCTCTTTCAACGATTTCTCATAAATTCTTCTCTGTCCTTATCAGTAGATAACCCCCATCTCAGAAGGAAATACTTTCCAACACTTCCCAATGAGATCAGTGATTGCTTTTATGAGAGCTACTGCTCTTTGAGATGTTTAGGTGAAGGGAGAATATCTTCTATTAAACCAGTCGACGCCAAAGAACTACTCAAGGGGGATGTGGCAGAAGCTATTTTTAGCAGGTGAATCTATGCATTTTTCTCTTTGTTTTTATTTTCTCCACTTGCTGAGTATGTTTTAGAGCAGAGAGTACACACACACACACACACACACACACACACACAAATCAATGAATAACTCAATCATCTTTTCAATTCTGCCGTTTGCCTATAAGGTCTTTTTTTTTTTTCTTTTTTCTTTCCCTTCTATACTCCATGCTCCTGAATCAAACAACATGTTCAGATTGGATAATATATTGCTAATTTTGTTGAGTTTGAGAGCCAACAAAACAATGGAGCCTTCTAACTTAAAACAATTTTCATCTTCAGCCCTTGCACCCCCAAACTCACAATTTGGTGAACAGTACACTACTTGCAAGTGATAAAAAGTTGAAAGGTGGTGGTGACTAGACCTAATGCTATTTTCTTATGCCATCTAGCTATAGAATTGTTGTTTTCATACTTTAAAAAAATATGTCTATGCTTTCTTTTTTTTCTTTTTTTCTTTTTTTTTTTTTTAGTCAAGTACTTTCTTAAAGAAACATTAGCACCACATTGGCATAGCTGGCCAAACAATAAATGGGAAAGCAAAATGTGCTACATCTTCCGTTTTAAAGCATTCTCCCAAGTGCATAAACTAGTAACAGAAACCCTGAAGCCACAGTGCATGAGATGGTTTCATCTACACAAACATTGACATTCCAAGGAGGGGAAGGATTCTCCAGGGACACCAGGCTTTTTTTTTTTTTTTTTTAAAGATTTTTCAAAGAAGCGATTTCTTCTCAATATTCCATTGGACTCTTAGGATGAGTGTGTGTGTGTGTGTAGGGTGAGTATTGGGAGAGTTTTCCCTTATCTCTAGAAGAGTGGATTCTAATGGAAAGATGCTTTCACTTTTTTAGTGGGTCTTCTTCATTTTAAAATGTTCTAATAATGCAATTATACTATTTGGGGAACTGGGAACGGACATTTGACCTAGGTATTGTGTTGTCAATTAAACTGGAAATCAACCCATAAATTGAAAGCTCACTCTTACATGTATTTATAGTTCTTTTGCAAATATCTTGATATTGCCTCATCTTAAAATTCTAAAGTAAAGCTTACAAATTGAGCTGTAAGATTTTTTGTGCTTCCTTCTGTCAATACTGGGTCATTCTGCTGTACTGTATAGTGATCAGCTGGTTTTTGGAGTTGACAGCAATTTGACTTCTAGTTTTAAATCATTTGAAAATAAGACAGTGGGTTAGCATAATTAGCTAATTTTTAACTAGCTGATTTATGATACAGTTGAATAGGACTGTGTGTTAGAAAAAATTAAGAAAAGTAATATGGCTTTCCATATTTAAGCTTTCCTCACTGGAGTATTTTTGGTTATGAATAGAATTATTAGTGAATCAAATAAGTCATAGACACTCTTAGAATTAACATATTCACCTATGTCTGGAAACATAAGTCTGTTGAAGGTTGCATGTAACATGTTATTGGTAGTCAGTAATTTAAAAAGGTATACACTAGGAATAAGAAATAAAAATCAGAAGTGCCATTTTGGGAAAATGTATCCATTTTCCCAGTGGATCCACAGAACCCATATGTCTAGAAAACAGATGAAGAGCAAAACCGCCTATGGTTTCTTTTACATTGTCCACAGTGATCAGAACATAGTTCAGCATGCTGGAGGTGCTGAATTCAAATAACACTGTGGACTGAGGTTAAAATACCAGTTGGCTGAAAGGGACATCCATTAAAGAGGCCTCTTTTTGCATAAGTTTGGAGATACAAGAAATCTCTTTTTTTCTGGCCTCTGAACCTTGAGGTGAACCAGTGGAATGAAAACCAAAGATGCTATTTTTGTTTTGCATGTACACTCTCCAAGAATAAAAGGGATATAATTTACATGAAATAATCAAGTCTGGTTGCTTTTTACCAAAAAATTCTAAGGCAGATAAAAAGATATGAATGATGAATGATTTGTTGTTTTAGTAAGAAAACCTTGATATATAGACAGGAAATATTTTTCTAGGTCAGCACGGACTTGTTCTTATCACTGGGTTTTCTTGATACCAATTTTCAATTGAATGGATAAGATACATCCACAGAGGACTAGAAGCCACTCTTCTAAGCAGACAAGAGTTATGAGCTAGAAAATTTCTAGCTGTGAAAGAAACTTTTGTCTCTCAACTTGCAACTCTGGTTAAGCATGTTTTTGTGGAAAAAAAATTTAAAAATATATGTTTATGTATATACTTCCAAGGATAAGAACAAAATACATTCAGGAAAGTAAATTTGTGACTTTTTACTAGTTATTATTTCAGTATTTGAAATCTTGGGCTTAAAGAGAGGAAATAACTGTGGCTTTCAAAACGAATAGTCTCATTTATGATATTAAAATAAGTATTATTAGATTGGGTTTCCCAGGTGGCTCTGTGGTAAAGAATCTGCCTGCCAAGCAGAAGATGTGGGTTCGATCCCTGGGTTGGGAAGACCCCCTGGAGGAGGTAGTGGCAACCCCCTCCAATATTCTTGCCTGGGAAATCCCATGGACAGAGGAGCCTGGTGGGCTATGGTCCATGGGGTCACAAAGAGTAGGACACGACTGAGCGACTAAACAACAACAAATTATTCGATTATTAGTAAATGCCTGGAAGAGTCAATATGTGCTAACAAAAGGAGTAACCATTCTTTCACTTGTAGAAATCTGTTTTTCTCCTTCTTTCTTTTCCTTTCTCCATTTTCACTTTATATTTATAAATCCAAATGCAGAATTCAAAATCAAATTGTAGATGCAAATGTTTCTATTTTGAAAAGTGTTTTAAAAGAGATTGAACTGTTAGCTTTTAACAGATAGTTAGTTGGATAGCCTCACTGACAAGAACTGGCATGTCAAGAGCATTCAGCTTATCAATTTTCTAGCTATGCTGTGAATGGGTTGTTTATAGAATTCTTTGCATCCTAGCAACTCAAGGGCTCTGATCTTGATGCCCTCATAGCAACTCAGGATAAAAATCTGGAGCTTTATCTTTTTAATCCTCATACCACCCCTGTGAGGTAGGTAGATTACATATTGCCCCCATTTTGCAGATGAGGAAACTGAGGCACAGAGAGGTGAAGTGACTTGCCCAAGGTCACACAGTGGTGAGTCCATGGCAGAGTCGTCAGATGTTTGTTTCTTCAGCGAGAATAAGAAACCAGGATTATTAAACTCCTAGCCTTCTGCTTTTTCTACTCCTCTCTGGACTTGCCAATCAAATTTGTATCAGTGGACTTGGTGTCTTATTTTCCTTGGAAGCCATAATTGGGGAGCTTTTCTTTCCCAAATGTTTGAGTTTTGAGTACCCTTCCCCTCTGTGTAACCTTTGGCTCCAGGCTTCCTCTTCAGTTTTGCTTTCACCTTTTACCGTTTTGGCCAGACTCTTTCATATAACAAACTACAAAATAGCACCATTGTACTAAAAAACAGAGTTTTACATACTGTTTGATATATCCTGTAATATTGATACGCTAAATTTACATAGTGCTCTATATGGAAGAAATAAAAAGAGAGAAGTACTGATCAGGTCACACACTAACTCATCTCTTGAAGGAACCACTCAGTTTGAGACTTTCTATGCTTAAAACATACGCCTAAAACGATTGGCCTCAAAGTTGTAACTACTTGCATCTTTTAGCAAGATGTGGAAAAAATAAAGCTTTGTGTCTAAAATAAATGCATCCAACTTATATTTGGTACAAATGCCACAGATGGGATCTTGTGGGTTAAACACTGGTGTGCTACTTAACTGCTTGCTGCTGCTGTTTCGGAGGCCAAATTCAGCAAATATAAAGGTGATGGAGAGGGGGGCGGGATAGAGGAACAAGGTTTTCAGACACTGTAAAACAAACAGCCTGTGTTGCGTAAAAAGAAGTGCAAATAAAAAAATTAATAAACACTTAGACAAGCCTGCTGAATGAATGTCTCTAGCAGCCAAGATTCAGAGATAAATTTAGTGCAACTGGATCTATACAACACCCATGCATTTGTGGCTCTTGAGAGGCAGGGACTAAGATCTATATATATATTTTTTCTCTATAGAACATTATTGATAAAGGATCAACAGCAATCTACCAACTCCAGGGTCATTTTTGCAAGGTGCAAAGCTTTGAACAATCACTCCTAAAGACAATGTTGGAATGTTTACTCGTTTCACTGGGGGGAATGCCCATCTTCTGAAATGTTATCAAACTTGTTTTTGGTGGGTCTTCTGGTGTTTGACCGGTGACTCGTGCAGAGCGAAGGGTCCTGCCGGTGGCGCATCATTCTTCACTCTTTGGGGAGGTCCTCCTACATCCTGTAGTTCTTGCTTCCTGCACTGCCTCTGCTTGTGTTCTTCAAATGTACTTCCTAAAAACATGGGAGAAAAAGTGACATCACTTGGATGAATTTTTATGTACCCAACCCATCTATTTCTAACACTGGGTCTCAACCTTCATTCCTTATGTCTCACCAGTCAGTTTAATAGACAACTTGGGCCAGGGTTTTCTGAGAAAGACATAAACAAGTGGATGGCCTTGGGTTTTTCATTTAGACAAACCTCACTAAAGCTACTTCAATTTACCCTTGATGGCATGGGGACCACAAATTGCTTTGTAATCACACAAAAATATGTGTTTATTCATCTGCCACTATCACAGGTTCTTTGGCAGGAAGGGGATCCTTTAAAATCCAGTCTTCTGGCTTGGAACATCTTTTCCTAGTGAGAAAAAAAAAATCATATGCTGGGATCATCCTCCATTGTTTTATTGCTTTTTGTTCTGTTTTAGTTTCTGTAAAAAGGAGATAACTTTTCACTTTCTTCTTTTTCTCCTCTGGAGAGAGGCAGAGGTTTTGAAGTAGAATATTGGGAAGTTTTGTACCAGATTTGGAAACTACAAAATCACAGACATTCTGAGCTGTGCTCAAATCCTGGTTCTTCTATTTTCTAGCTATGTGAACTTGTGTAAGTGACAATCTCCCGTGTCTCAATTTCATCCATTAACTGGGATAATAATAGTTTCTACCTTTTAGGATTAAGGATTAAAAAATTAGAACATAAAATCACTTATAATAGGCCTTGAACACCGTGAAAACTACATAAGTATTACCAATTGTTATTTACTATTATTATTATTATTCAATATTTATTGGAAAGGAACTATTCTTGGATTAAACATTCTGGGTTCCTTGTTTTGGTGCTACCATTCACCTATCAACAACCATTCTGTTATCCAAGGAATACTGAGTTTTGCTTAGAATAGAAGCCCTATGATAATAGGGACATGTCTCTGCTCACTGTTACAGCTCCATGTCTACACCAGTGCCCAAAACATTTCAGGTGCTCAATAAATACCTATTGAATGAATATAATGAACCCTCTGATAATGTGCAGGATCAAGTCATTATACTTCTTCTGTAATTATTATTTTATCCTTGAACATACTTAAGTAGCAACATTTATTTAGACAAATAAGCTGCAAAATAAAATCCAGAAGGAAATGACATTTACATGCATAAACATCAGGTGCGGCTTCTCTTGATTTTCCTTCTAGTCAGGAGGCCCTGAGAGAAGGACGTAATGGATAATCATTGGTACAGAATGAGTTTTAAGGATTCCTTTTTCCCAGGAACATTTTCCATCCAGACCAAAACCAAGGGTTCTCATCACAGGCACTGGAATCTCCAAATCTTTCCTTCTGGCTAAGGAAATGATCACTCTTCCAATCATTGTTAGACATTTAAAGATCATTGTGAGGGACCTTGGAGATCACTCAGACCTGAGAACTGGAGAGGGTGAGAAGCTGAGGCAGAGTCAACTACTAATCACTGGAAATGATACCTTTTGACTCAGACCCACAGGGATTTGATCATTTTTCTTACACATATTTTCAGCTCTACCTGGAACATTAGAGTTATCACCAAGTCCTTTATAAAAGCAAGTTAGTACTTTGTATGTTGATGGTGAAAATAGTACCATTACACGCCAGTCAGGATGGCTGCTATCCAAAAGTCTACAAGCAATAAATGCTGGAGAGGGTGTGGAGAAAAGGGAACCCTCTTACACTGTTGGTGGGAATGCAAACTAGTACAGCCACTGTGGAGAACAGTGTGGAGATTCCTTAAAAAACTGGAAATAGAACTGCCGTATGACCCAGCAATCCCACTCCTGGGCATGCACACCGAGGAAACCAGATCTGAAAGAGACATGTGCACCCCAGTGTTCATCGCAGCACTGTTTATAATTGCCAGGACATGGAAGCAACCTAGATGCCCATCAGCAGACGAATGGATAAGGAAGCTGTGGTACATATACACCATGGAATATTACTCAGCCATTAAAAAGAATTCATTTGAATCAGTTCTAATGAGATGGATGAAACTGGAGCCCATTATACAGAGTGAAGTAAGCCAGAAAGATAAAGACCAATACAGTATACTAACGCATATATATGGAATTTTAAAAGATGGTAATGATAACCCAATATGCAAAACAGAAAGAGAGACACATATGTACAAAACAGACTTTTAGACTCTGAGGGAGAAGGCGAGGGTGGGATGTTCTGAGAGAACAGCATTGAAACAGGTATACTATCAAGGGTGAAACAGATCACCAGCCCAGGTGGGATGCATGAGACAAGTGCTCAGGGCTGGTGCACTGGGAAGACCCAGAGGGATGGGATGGGGAGGGAGGTGGGAGAGGGGATGGGGATGGGGAACACATGTAAATCCATGGCTGATTCATGTCAATGTATGGCAAAAACCACTACAATATTGTAGAGTAATTAGCCTCCAACTAATAAAAATAAGTGAAAAGGAAAAAAAAATCTTATACCTCCTGAATAGAAGGAGGAAAACACCATTGTGTAAAAATGTTTATTAAAATATCTAGCTCAAAAAAAAAAATATATCTAGCTCAGTGGCCACTGAAAAAAAATCTTTGTGGGAAGAAGATGGGCATTCGTGTAGGAGAGCTTGAGATGCTATCTGTTTACAATCCTGGCACTTTCCCCTCTAATATACAAATTTTACCATGTTCACTTGACATGCATTTGTTGCTCTACAAAGCATCTGCTGTTAAGCTACCGGTAAAGTTTTTATTTCTAAACTTACACCTTATTCTGCTTCCTTAAAGCAGTTCTCTGGAAAATGGAAGAAAGACATGTAGCGACAGAGTGGACATACTACTGTCCCAAACTCCTTGAAACATTTCTGTTCTGTTCTCAGTAGACCCTGCTGACGGTATATGGCTCATCAAACCCCCATAATCACTATTTTTAAGGATACTATTGCTCTATCTGACTAGTAACCAAATTAATTAACAGGACTAAAAATACCCTAATTTGGGTTTTAGCCTCTTTTTCTGTTTACAAGGCATGACAGCTTAGAAAAAGGATTTTAAAGAATCTGAATAAAGCCCATTCTAAGGAAACACTCGGTTACAAGTAAAAAGAAAGTATGTGAGGTATTTAATCTCCAGTCTTCTTCTCAAGCCAAATTAGTCACAGGCTTCCAGAAGAAAAAGTTCAGGTATCTTCCGTACCTCTCTCTTCACATTCATGATCGCTGTAGCAAAAACGATTGAGGTTGGTTTGGCCAACCACATAGATCTTATCCCTTTCCCCAATTCAGAAACTCTTTCTTTTCTCTTAAAGCAGAAGTATAAGGTGTAAAGTCTGAGTGGAGGGATCTTCTGGGCTCTTTCTGCTGGGTCTGTCTCGGCATCACAGCCAAGTCCTGGGCAGAAACTCACTCGATTAAGCTGACACTGCTCCAAGTAGCATGGTTCCCATGCACACAGGCGTATGATGGGGGCCATTCAGAACCAGCTGGGATGGCGTCTGGTTTGCATTTGGCTCTCTGCCCAGGCTCTCACATGTGACTTCTTTGTTGCAGACAATGACAGTGACAAAACAAAAGCACTCAGGATTTAGTCTCATTGCATCTGTTGCTTTGCTCATTGTTTTAATTTAATGACGCGGGCCCCCCTGGACAATGGGTGCAAGTGGAGGCCTGCGCGGGGCAGCCGTCGGAGCTGGCATCCTCCCTCCTCAGTGTGCTTCTTGAAGGGGTTATGAAACTGCCCCACATTCAGCCAAGCAAAAACTTTTCACTTCAACAGCCTGTCCAAGACAAACAAGCCAGCTAAAACCGTTTCTAGTATGCAACTAGACAGATTTTTTGAAAGGAAAACAGTAGTGAGTAAATACTGTTTCCTATTGACACCAGAGAAGGTAAGATTATTTACAAAAAAAAAAAAAGTTGGTCCTCAAGCTCAGTGGGGTTGGCTAAGGAAACATACCCTCTGAAGGAAGGGTTAACTGACTCATGAGCGATAGGTTTGCTAGGGGTTAATTTGTGATATACATTATTACACAGTGTATGCCATACACAGATATATAGGAAGTTGGAAAATGCCATGAAGGGATCATTCACATTCCCCCATTATCTCTTGGTGATCCTAGCTCTTAGTTCTCCAGTGGAAAACTGTCCACAAACTTTTTAAGTTCCCTGAGAGCTAACGACAATGGCAGTAATAGTTATCTTGATTAAAATTTGCACGCATTTTACAGTTTACACAGTCATCTCCGTGAATCCTCCCAACAACCTCAGGAGATGAGGTTGTTTACATTGGTATCATTCACAGTCTGAGGCTCCTGAAGATTTAGTGACTTGCTTGAGGTCACATAGGAACAACTTGACAGACCTAGAACTAATAGTAAAACCACCTATTATTTTCATCAAAGAATAACAGTTCTACCAGTTGAACATGTGTATGTGCTGGTCACTGTTTTATAAGTGTTAATTGTAGACATTTTATTATTTAATTCTCATAGTTCTCTCAGAGATGGGTACTAGTGTCTTACCCATTTTACCTTCATGAAATATGAATAAAAAGCAACGTGCCTGATTTCTTACAGTGAAGATGTAACCATGTTTGGGATTTGTATCAGTCGCTTCTGATCCTGGAGCTCACCAGATAGATACTCGACCATGATGCTTCCCAAAGAGGTAGACCAATATCTGGTGTTGCAAAACGCAACAGTAATTGATAATGTCATGAGTTGCCCATGATCCCAGATGGTGGCAGATGCTGGTTTAGAGGGTAAGGCAAGACTCTAAACTAGGGACGTGGGTACCCTCCCTGATCCCAGTGTGAGCTGAGTCCCGTTTGTATGCTATTAATGGAGATCTAGTAGCACAATATTCATTTAGCAAAAGCTAGCCCTGTGAATATGATTAGCCCTTACTTTCTCCCCGCCTATCTTTGTGAGACATTGCCTGAGAGGCAGAATCTAAAAGGATGATAATAGCCCCTTTAAATTTTAGGGAGGAAGCAGTGATGTTTTCAATAGACTATGTTTCCATCTCCACCCACTACAAACAAGTTAAGTATTGTATGACATAAACGCTAAGCCTGGCACCCTATAAAAAATGCTGGGAAAATACTGCCCATCATGGAATGTTAATAGCCTATTGTACAGCCTAAAGTTCTAACTCAGCATTGACTTTCTCCTAAAAAGGGCAAAATAGAAAAAAAAAAAAAAAAAAAGGCAATGGATGATTGAAGAGATGGCCCAGATGTCAACCTGTTGAAAAGGATGTGCCCTGGCTATTTTGCTGGCTTAGCCTGGAGACATGTGAAATATTGGATGATGATTTAGATGTCTCAGTATCAACTTTGATATCATTATTTTGGGGGACTGCAAGTCCAAATTCCAGGAGAGTGAGGTCAGTCTTTCATCTCTGGGAGCCACGTAGAGTGAGTGTCATGAGATCAACTCAGTGCTCTGGGATGTGACTTTTAAAACCAATCGGGATGGGGAATACATGTAAATCTATGGCTGATTCATATCAATGTATGACAAAAATAAAAAATTAAAAATTAAAAAAAAAACAAACAAAACAAACAACAAGGTGCACTTTTCAAGAGATGTATGCTCCTGGTAGAGTAACGGCCTCTTCAGCAAAGAGATAGGTCTAACCGTCTGGGCACAGGGTTGGTCTGCCCAGCCCCCTTTCTATTTATGTTTTTCTAGAAATGACCTCACCCTATCTTTTATGTGGTTAGAGTGGGAAAGGACATTTTTTCCAACATGATCGTCTCCTCTGACCATGCAAGGTAGATGGGTCCCACAGCCCCCTCTCAGAGCTCAAGAGTGTAGTGGGGACACCAGGGCAGACCCAATATCTGGGAAACCCAAGACTTCTTTATTGGCCATCTTTGGCTCAAGGACTCCTCAGAGGCTTTGCTGACTTTTCTTTAGATGGTACAGCCATCCAGGATGCTTGTACCGAGTCATCTCTTCTCGGCTTCACTGAGGTCAGACTTGCACTTGCATTCTGCTGACTTACTCAGGCTTTCCTGATCCTCTCCTGCTGCTTTTCACATGGGTATTTTCCCTCATCAAACCCTTGCTCCTGTAACCCAGTCTCATACATATTTCTCAGAGAACCTGGATTTATATACCTAGCTTGGATCCCAGCTCCCAACACAGAATTGTGTGACCTTTGACAATCGCTACACTGTCCTCTCCTTCTCAGTTTCCTGTTCTGTAAAATGAAAGGGTGGAGTAAGAGCACCCACCTCATAATGTTGTTATGCTTCCATGTGATCACCCTTACACATTTACCTACCGCAGTGGTGTGCAAGAGAGCCAGTTGTTTCAAGGACCCTTGGTTTAGCTCTCATTTGTGAACGTGATGGCAACAGCTGTCTGTTCTGGCTCTGTGCTGTCAGAATCCACTCTGGGTCTGCCTTTGTTAGAGCACTGACGTGTTGTGGAACAAATTATCTAAGTGTTTGCTTTCCCACTAAAAAGTAATCTCCTTGAGGGCAGGTAGCATGGTCCCTTCACCTCTATCTCCTCCTTGGATGTGTGAGCAAAATGGCGAACCCGGAAATGCGTGTTCCATTGATTTGCATTTCCTGCAGGAGCGGTGGCATAGAGTTCAGGTTAACGGCAGCCTTACATGGCTTCCTACTTCCTGCTGCGCACAGAGCCCATCCTGTCTTGGAACTTAGAGGTGGCAGGCTGCAGTACAGTAAGTATCAGTGAAGAAATGCAGAAGAGAGGGCACAGTGCATGGTTAACATGCGGCAGTCCACCTTGAATTTGGATTCTGGTCTGACCACTGGTTAGGGCAAGACCTTGGCAAGACATCTAGCCCCCTTAGTCTAGGTTTTCTAATTGTACAGTGTGGGAGGGGGCGTAATTATAACATTTACCCTTTAGGCTAATGGTGAAGATTAAGGAAGTGATTTGTGAGAGCCTTTACCTCAGGGCATGTGCCTAATAAATAACAGCTATTATTATTGCCTTTTTAGAAATAGTTCCTGTTGGGAAGGCACACCCCATGCTCGAGTACTGCCCTTTCTCCGATTGGGGGGTAATAGTTACTTGTTGGGTGCCCAGGGCACCCTTGACCGCTGCACTAGCAGATGCGTAGCTCTTGTTTCTAGTGACAGGTACACCCCTAGGAATCCCCCAGTCTAGGGAATGTGTTTATCCTATAATTATTCACAGATTATCCTGTCTTGGCAATTCCTTACTTTTCAAAGGATACCACCTGACTCTGTTTGAAGTATTTTTGTCTGTGATGTAACAAATCACTACCAAAATGGTTTAAAAGCCTGAAAAAAGAAAAAGGAAAGGGAAAAAAAGCTGAAGGGTATTTTCCCTTGCTGGCAAGAGTTATTTATGTTGCCTTGAATAGTCTTGAAGGATGTTGTAAAATACTCCAGGGCTGCTTAGGCTGTTGATTTTACGGGCAGCCTGTTTTGTTAGCTGTTTGCGTTACATTTTTAAATTAAAAAAAAACACACAACACTTTGAGCACACTATCTTTCCCAGAGGGAGTTGATTTTAGAATTGCTGAAAGGTTCAACTGTTGTGGTATTTAAAAAAGTGAAACACCAGATTCTAGCAATTTTACTGATATGTGCTAAAGATTCAGCATATTTTTACCTAAAAACTGGATTTGATTATTTTTTTCTCGTTAGCCTCCAAAATAGCATTGTTTCATCTGACATAAAACATATGTTGGAGTCCTTAAACTCATGTATGCAGTAATTTATATTCTAATATTCTGGGGAGATGTGGGGCTCAAGGTTGTTACCTTTTGGTATCATTTCAATGCAATAGTGATGAGTTCAGAGATTAGTAGGAAAGGGCGTTACCCTCTTTCACTCATGCTTTGTGTGTGTGACAAATCTGGGCAGAACATTCAAATACTGTGTTCTGAATTTTCCTCCTCTGAATTGAGAGAAATTTTGCAAGTTTGGAAGGCTCTTCTGAACTTTTAGGATGAACAAAATAACACCATGACAAGTTAAAGTGATTTGCGTCTGTTTGAGGTTGACGTGAGTCTTCAGCATATAAAGTAAACGTGCATGGTGCCAGCCAGTGCTTTTCCAAGACAGAAAATGGCACAAGAACAATTCATGTGTGTATACAGTTTAAAAGAAAATCAGAATTGTGCCCAAAGTACTTTTACTTCCCTCCTAGTGTTCTTTGAATAAGGAAACAAGTATCATTATTGACAGAGACAAACCAGAGCATCCAATAGTGGCCTTGGTCATTCAATACTGACAAAATAATGCTATGTATTTATCGATTCCTTTAATATTTTCCATTTTTTTCTAGCCCTCCAATGCCTCATGAATGATTCAAGTTTGCCACACTCAGATTGTGACATAAATATCACATATTCTCAAGTCTACAATAGGATTCCTTATCCAACCCTCAACCTGCCATAGTCTTACTCCTAATCATTTAGAATTTTTGTCTTGCCATAATTGTCATCTACAGCTGTGAAAATACCACATCATATTTTCATGGATGGCAGAGCTGGCTGGTCTTTGATTACATGACCTCTTGGAGCTGACCAGACAGAAAGCTCCATGTGAATGTTTATATATTTTACAGAGAATTTTGTAAGAAATTCTGGCATGTGAATCCCACTGTGTGCACGCGCACACACACACACACACACACACAAAGTAAAGAGAAAATAATCTTTCTTCCAAAACTAATTGCTGTAGTTAACTACAGATTGTAAGTTACCACCAAGGATATTTGGAATTAAAGTTGGATGGACCTTTAGCATTCTTATTTCTATCAAACCTCCACTTTTTCAAAAGACTTAGTTTTCTGACCAAATGGATCTGAAAACTATAATCTCATCAGTGAATAAAATAGATGGGAATCTTTGGAAATGTTTTCTAGCTCTTATTACTGATGGGGTAGTAGCCCATTGAGCTATGGTTGAGTTCCTCATGTGGTGAGAAGTTTCTTTGCTGCTCTCCATTAGTACCAGACATGAGCTCATATGCCCATTGTCCCACATCTCTCATAATTTCCTTGCTGTTATCAGTTTCCATTTCTCTCTACTTGAGTTTAAATGTAAGTCTATATTTCTAAGCCATCTCTTTTGTTTGCAAGATAAAAACAAGGTGGCCCTAAGGGTATTAAAGTGTTAGTCGCTCAATTGTGTCTGACTCTCTGTGACCTCATGGGCTGTAGCCCACCAGCTCCTCTGTCCATGGAGTTCTCCAGGCAAGAATACTGGAGTGGGTTGTCATGCCCTCCTCCAGGGGATCTTCCAACCCAGGGATTGAACCCAGATCTCCCGTATTGCAGGCAGATTCTGCACCATATGAGCCACCAGGGAAGGCCCCCTTAAGGGAGTTAAAGCAGTCCCATTAAAGAAGGAGTCCTAAATAGATGAGTATCAGGGAACGGTACTCAGATTTCAGTTAGAGCTCTGAGGATGAAAAAACTGACTTTGACCTTGCAGATCTGGAAATTTAATGACCACTGAAAAATTTTTCCTAACCTTGCCTGGTCCTTCTTTAAAAATGGACTTATCTTGCCTAGGCCAATATATATTGTCACTGATTTTCAGAGGATTCAGGTGCTGGGCTTTTAATCACTGGAGAATTCTATAGTGGATATTTAGAAACTCATAAAGGCACTCTGCTTCTTTTAAAACAATTTATCTTTATTTTTATTTTTATAATTATTTTCTATTGGAGTATAGTTGCTTTCTAATGTTGTGTTAGTTTCTACTGTAGAGCCAAGTGAATCAACTATGTGTATGCATATATCCCCTCTCCTTTAGATTTCCATCCCATTTAGGTCACCACAGACCACTGTAAGTGATTTATCTTCTCATTGTCAGCAAAAGGCTTCCACCTTAACTCTAGACTATCAGTTTTGTCCTGGATTAAAAATCAGCTCTCTGTTGTCTAATAAACATTGCTCAAAGCCCTATTCCCTTCATACAGGCAAGCAAAGAGAACAGACCTCATCTTCCTCCATGGTGTGTAAGTGGACTTGAGAAATGGCAAGCCCTATTAGTTAGGAAAACATCGTTTCCTGTTGGTGCGGGTGGGAGGGAGAGGGTCAGGAGCTGGAGGGGAGAGGGAGGAGGGGCTCTCCCGGAGCTTCTTTCTCTGCCTCCTTTTCCACCCTTACATCCTAACAGCACGCACATGAGAAGCTGTATGAGGTTTTGTTTGTTTTCAAGAGATGTTTGAAAGAAGATCAAATGCTTGTGAGAGGCACTGAATCGGCAGCCCTAGAAACCGAAATGTCCCGGAAGCTGTGTGAGCCCGGAAATATCCCACATTTTTATTTATTTTGGCAATTTTACTTTAAACTAGTAAGGGCTGGAGTTCATGCTACAATTAAATTTTCCTCAGGCACTGTGAAATGAAAACACATATTACATTTGATTTTAACTGGTTGAGAAAAATGGTGGTTTTCTGAAAGTTCTTTTCTACAACCTCAAAATAAAAGTTAACAGTTCCTCATACAGGACAGTCGAACTTCCATTGAAGTTGGAATAATTCATAGAACTGGGGTTCTCTGGGTTGGAAGGGGTCTTAGGTCACTGAATTCTCTTTCTCTTATCATGTGCTTGAAAGACACTACCACATCACTGGAAAGTGTTGGTAAGCTTAAGCTTGAAGATTTTGGTGACAGGGGACTTACTTCCACTCAATGAGACCTATTTCTTTTTCAGATGGCTCTAATTTTAAGAACTAAGAAAAATAATATCAACTAAAACTTTAATAGTGCTTACTATGTGCCAGGTACCATTTTAAACACTATAATTTATATTTGCACACACATACACAATCTCAATAAATCCTCACAACTCTTATGAGGTAGATTCAATTATTACTCCCATTTGGCAGATGAGGAATCTGAGGTACTGGTAAATTACATTATTTTCCCAAGGACATACAGCTATTAAGTGAGATAGCCAGGGTCTGAAACCAGGCAGTCTGATTCTAGATTCTGTACTCTTAACCACTATGTTTTGTTGCCTCTCCTATCTTTATCATTCTCCTTCATGCCTTGTACAGAGGTTTACATATCGTGGGGTACTCAGTAAAAATATTTTTCAACAATTTAAGGATCATGAGTCCTTACATATTCCTGTTAGTTTTACACACAATCATCAATTTGCCCTAAAAGAAGCAGTTGAAACAGAGGGCTTTTAAATTATTATGAATACTCTGCCTACTACAAGAAAGCATTGAGGGGATGAATAGGGAACATGACATTCACTATAAAGTACTCAGCTGGTTTCCATCTTTAGCAATAAGTCCTTGAATGAATTCAATTTTGGCTTGAGTATAGCAAATTCCAAACATGCAAAACTTGTGCAAGCACAACTCCTCCGCCTTCCCTCTTTTACTCTGCACTTGCGTTACTGTCTTAGGCAAGGACGAGAGGAATTATTTCATCTCAGCAGTGCTACCCTGGTGGCTCAGACAATAAAGAATCCACCTGCAACACAAGAACCCTAGGTTTCATCCCTGGGTTGGGAAGATCCCCTGGAGAAGGGAATGGCTACCCACTCCAGTATTCTTGCCTGGAGAATTCCATGGACAGAGGAGCCTGGTGGGCTACAGTCCACGGGTTTGCTAAGAGTCAGACATGACTGAACATCTAACACAGATACAGTGCTACTTATGGTCTATTTCCCTACCACTCTTCCCCTCCCTATCTCACTCATTTGTCCATCCATCCTTTCATTCATCATTATATGCCATGTATCACTAGTGCTTGTTTTAATAGTAGAAGGGAGGAGATGAAAGACAGCAATAGATTCTTTCTGTTTACTTAATTTATGTTATTTAGAAATCACATGTAGGCATTCAAGATGACTGCTTTAGTTAATATAACCCATTGCAAAAAGAAAGAAAGTGAAGTCGCTCAGTTGTGTCCGACTCTTTGCAGCCCCATGGACTGTAGCCCACCAGACTCCTCCATCCATGGAATTTTCCAGGCAAGAGTACTGGAGTGGGTTGCCATTTCCTTGTCCAGGGGATCTTCCTGACCCAGGGATCGAACCCGGGTCTCCCGCACTGCAGGCAGATGTTTCACCATCTGAGCCACCAGGGAAGCAGCGTTTTAACTAATAGTCTGATGGTGAAGCATTCTTTAACTGGAAAGTTCTATTGCTTTCTTTTCCTTTTAAAGTCTTTGCCTTTTTTCTTGAATGAAGTTCATTATTGGGTATAATTGTCATTTATCCCTGTGTTATAATGGCATTGATCCAACCATCAATGAAAAAGGGAAGGGATAATCCTCTAAGAAATCCCACAGAACATCGACTGTTACTTTTCTGCCAAACTGTGGTCCCTTGAAAAGCCATCTCAGTTTGAGGGTTACTCTCAAAGAAACAGTAGGTGTTGGCTTATGCTTGAGGCTTATATCTGAGGCTGGTTCCAAACCATAGGTGTAATAGCAGGAGAACTGGGAGTCTCCTGAAGAAGGTGGCTGGCCAGATGGGCTCAGGCTCCAGCCTGGCTTTTATCTGTTCTGATAAGCCAGGACCCACATTGCAACCACAACAGAAGTGTCTTGGCTCCCATACGATACTCTGACAAGCTCGTGATCAAACTTTTTCCTCCTGGCTTGAGACTTGGACATACCTATATATCATATATCCTGCATTTTCAGTGAACCATGGACAAAGGATGATCCTGAAGTAGAAAGCACGGCTGGGGCAAGAAGGACAGGTAGAAAGGATGTTCCTTTATACCTCGACATCTTCCAAGGGGGCTATTTGGATGAAATGCTTCACTTCTTACCCTGTGTCATCATTTGCTTGGCTGAGCACTTCTCTCTTGCCCCCTCCCTTAGCTTGCATAATTCACAATTTGAATGATCTCGAGACTTTTTGCTTTATTATCTATGAAGATACTAACCCTACTGCTTAAATCAAGGAAACTGAAGGAGGAAAGTCTCTAAGACTCAAATTCTGTGATTCTACCTGGCATTTCTTTACCCTCAAGAAAACTGAGTGCTTTTGTTCTCATTCGCTCCCATCTTTTCCTTTTGGAATTCTTTCTTAGTCTATGTTGATTTTGTGCTGCTTTCTCCTGGCCAGAAAGAGGGTGTGGCTTAGAAACCAAGCCATTTTCAGCCATTTCAGCCATCCTTCAGCCATTTATAGATCTCAGTATCTTTATCTTTAAAATGAAGGGATTGAAGCAAATGATTTGAGTCCTTTTGCAGCCCTAACATAACATGGCCCTGGTATTTCATGGAACATAAAATCATAGGATTTCAGGTCTAAATATCTAGTGGGGGGCTGTGTGAGGGGGGAGGGGGCGCATAAGAGAGAGACGTTTATAGGTGATAGAATCATAGGGCAGTAGTCAGACATCAGGAGTCTTTGATTTGGGGCTGACTTGTGTTCCCCCCACCCCCGCCCCAAATTCACAAGTTGAAGTCCTAACCCCTAGTACCTCAGAATGTTACTGTATTTGGAGATGGGGTCTTTACACAGATAACTTAAGTGAAAATAAGATCATGATGATCATATTTTAATCCAATATAACTAGTGTCCTTATAAGAAGAGGAAATCTGGGCACAGAGATTTGTACAGAGGGAAGATGATGTGAAAACACAGGGACAAGAAGGCCAGTTCCAAGTGGAAGAAAGAGACCTGAAACAGATCCTTCACTCACAGCTCCCAGAAGGAACCGATCCTGCCAATACTCTGACTTTGTACTTCCAGCCTCCAGGAATGTGTGAAAACGAATTTCTGTTGTGTAAGCCACCTAGTCTGTGGTGTGGTACTTTATTCTGGCAGCCCCAGAACATTAATACATCTTTCATATCTGATTCCAAAGTGCACACACAAAAAGTTCAGTGACCTCCTTTCATAGGTAAGCTCTCGGGCCTCGCGGGCCTTTAGGCAAATACTGGGTGCCCTTTGGCCCGGGCTTGACTAAGAAATGCAGGCTCCAGTCACACTGCAGGGAAGGAAATCTGGGGATGTTTATGACACAATTCAATCTTGCTGAAAATTTGAGGTTAACGTTTAACTCTGGACATTTATTGACATGGAAATTCTTGTAAAATTCACACAAAAAATTAAAATGCATATAAAAACCTTGATTTTTATTTTAATGCTTGTTTTTCTGTGGGGAAGGGAATATTGCTTTATTTCCCTCTTTCGTAATTTTTGTTCATGTTTTCATTCTTGCCACTGTCTTTGTTTGGATTTTCCCAGGCATTATATGTTACTTTTCCATTTCTCCATGTTTATCAGCCACTTCCTACAACAGGTTTCTTCTCCTCCTTCTGTCCCACGCATTCTCTAGCTCCAGCTGGC
This sequence comes from Cervus canadensis, assembly GCF_019320065.1. Taxonomy (NCBI): domain Eukaryota; kingdom Metazoa; phylum Chordata; class Mammalia; order Artiodactyla; family Cervidae; genus Cervus; species Cervus canadensis. Next base: position 50,108,728 of record NC_057406.1, read on the forward strand.
CTACTTTTCTTCATTTCCTTTATAGCATCTCCCACTTTTCTCTCTTGCCGTCTGCTTCTCTCTCATCCTCCTCATCTCTGTCTTAGTCTTTCTTTCCTCCATGTTCCTTTCTTGCCTGTGTTCAGTTCCTAGCTCCAGTCTCTCTCCTCTGCTCTTTCATCTTCCCTTTCATCTGCTGACTTCCTTCCGTCCCCTCCTTCTGTTCCCCTCCTGGGTGTTTCTTTGGCCCACCTTTCCTTCTCCTCTGAGACTTCATTTTCTTGTTGGTAGATGGGGGCTGATACTGTAAACATCACAAAAATAATTGCATTGAGAACAGGTGATCCCCTTGGTGTCCCAGAAGACAGAGCCTTTGAATGCCTTGGCTCCATAGATGCAGAAGACAGCACTGGTGTTGGAGAGGTGTCTGGACCTCAGTCACTATTAAACCTGCCATTCCAGAACTTAGGGACTCATCTCTGACACCACCCACCCCCTCCCAAAGTGGAAATTGAAAGGCATTGGGTCACCTGGAATGAGAAAGATTTAACCTGCCTCTGCTCACCTTGAGCACACTTCTCAGTAACATTCACCTGAAAGGTATGTGGGGCTTGCTCCCTGACACATCGACAGGCTCCCGTGTTCTCTCTGAATCAGACTCTGCCCAGTCTCTTCCATCACTCAGGGTGGCTCCCTGGGGTCACATCTCTGCTGAGGCCCCTGTTCCAGCCTCAGCTGCAGATGAGGACCAGGAAGCCACAAAGGTGCCATTATGAACATCTTGATCTCTTATCATGTGCCCTCTGCACGATGCTAGTTTTGACTCCAAAGATTAAAACCACTAGTTGGTTTTTTTCAAAAGAGTCCCCAGGGAAATCTGAGAGCATTTAACTTTCCTTATTCATTCTTCCTCATTTTCTTCACCTTCTCTTTAGTTCTCATTCTTTCTACTTAGTGATGAAAATGTAATCACTTACATACATTTGTTCACCCATTCACTCACTCAACAAAGGTTTATGAAGTGATCAATGTGCATCAGATGATTTACATATTTTTGATGGCATAGACAGTACCTCTAAGGCTTGTTTAAAGTCTTGCTGTTAGTAACAGACACCTGCAGATTTTGATCATTAGAATTTTCTTGCTGTTCTTAGAGCCAAACTGAAATTTCTATTTTTTTCCTCTGTGTTTGCCACTAAATGTGAATTTCTATTAGTTCCAATTTTAGAGTGTTATTTTTCTTTGCATGTTTACAGAATACCAGGACTTGAAAGGTCACATGCTTTGTTCATACAATTATGACAGAACTTAACACTTGTCTGACACTTACTTTGTGCAGGAGTGTGGAAAGCATTGCATGTGCATTAATGACCTGATGAGGTAACTGGTACTGCTATCCCATCTTTACTGATAGTTTCATCAGCAAAGGCTTGGGAGGCTACATTCTTTGGCCACCAGCTCTCAGCTGGTGATTGGCAAAGCTAGGATGTCAGTTTTGTCTGATGCCAAAGCCCAGGTTTAGTCACTCTTCTCCACCAACTTCTGGTGATCAGATGGGCCACAGCAGTGGAAGGGAGAATTTACCATGTGGAGTGATGGAATTTACAATGGAGCTCTTTTGACCCTATGAGCCAGCAGTCTATGAGGGTGTGAATTACTATCCGGCTGCTAGAGGCTCAGCCGCATCACTCAGCTCTCGCGAAGCTGGCCGACCCTCCCCGCCACCCCTGGCGGGCTTACCTTCTGAGCCTTGGGCATGTCGGTGTGGCGCTGGGCACGGACTGAGCGGGCCGCCTTGGTGGGCTTGAGAGGCGCGCAGTACATCTCCAGCCTCCTCAGATCACAGCTCCGGAAGCAGCACTCATCCACTATTCCCGTCTGGGGCGCCCTCCGACTGCTCGAGCCGTACCCCGTGGGCTTGTCTGTTCAGATCAAACAGAGGGCCTGGCTTTAGAGTGGGATAGTACGCTGTGTTCACGGCGACACCCAGCCCCTGAACACTCCTCTCCCCACGCCAGGTCAACCTACACCTTTACAAGTTAGTCTTCTTTCGAAGCTCCTCCAACAACTCCTGACCCTCCCAGATTTTTCCAGATTCCAGTATGCCTCCAGGAGTCAGTGCCACGCTCATTGGCAATAGCTCATTCATCATTCATTTATTTGTGTTAATTGTCCTCAAATTCTTAGCCACCTGTAGTCAAGGATCTTGTCTATGCCCAATCCTCACCACTCCTCATATATTGGCTTAATTGGGAGGCTGCTAAGAATATTAATTAAAAGATCATGTTTTCCACTTTTTTAATCTTTTTAGCAAATCTGCATGGTTTTCGTGCACAGGATGGCCCCAATGTTTGTTCTTTGTCTTATCTGCTTCCATTATAACATTCCACTGAAAATCAAAGAGGTTTTAAGTCTGGGAAGGTCTCATCACTTAACTGATGTGGAAACCTAGACTCAGGGTTGGGAATGACATACTCAAATGACAAGTCATTCAAGTTTCCTGGGCCTCAGTTTACCCATTTGTAAAGGAGAGTTAATATGTTCTTTCTAATCATCGCTTGAGGATTACATGGCATACAGTATGAAAAGTACTAAGTGCATCACTTGACACCTAGTGGATCCTAAATATATGTTAGCTTGCTTTGAGCATCACTTTCTAGGATCATATAGGATCTGTGAAGAGACAGCATTGCTACTGACTGCATCCAGAAGCTTTAGAACTTGAACTGATAACAATACCAGTGTGATAGGACTTCTTCTCCTATCACCTTAGAGGGACCAGAACCATCAGCTCTGTTTTCTTGTAGAATGATCACTAGACTAAGAATGAACTAAATGTCCACCTCTCATTTGATTTTGATTGCCCAGAGGGAACACCATGAATCAAATTTCTTTTGATATTTGCAAATCAATTAGGCCTCTTTACTTGGCAAGTAGGTTTTAGTTTGATTCTATTTTGTTTTGTTTTGACTTGGACACACTTTCCCTGGCTCTAGAATTAAAAAGAGGGCAAAACAAGTTTATATGAAACTAAATTAAAAACGTACTTGAATTCTTTGTAAACTTTTTGTCATAGTAGAACTTTTGTTACACCAAATCTTGCGTATACATCAGTATACAAAAGAGACAAAAGTGAAACTGCCTTGGCTTATGCAAGAAAGCTATGGATCTTGACTTTCTCTGCCTCATTTTTCTCCCTTGGGAGGTGGAGGGCCTCAGTCTTCTTCACTGATGTCCAGGCTTCATGGAAGAAAATCTGTGAACCATTGACCCAGAAGGATCCAATCAGTCGATGTGATGTATGTCCAATCTCAGTTCCTGACACAGAAGACAGCATTATATTTTAAACAAAATTCTTACATTTGTGTAATGATGCTGTACTTCAGGATGGAGTTTTGAGAGTCAAAATCCCCATATGTATTTTGAACTCCCTAGTTGAAGGAGATCAGACCCACGGTCATGGCCTGCTACCAAGCTAGTTTGGCTGCCTTGCAGCCCAAGGGGCCAGCCATTCGTGGAATCTTCTGAGAACCCAAATGTGTTCCTGATGCTTGGCACTAGAACACGAGGATGCCTCCTCCCTTTAAGACAGGTTTATTGTCATTCTTAGGGCAGCTGGGGATAGAAACTCAGCGAGGGTTCCATTGTGGTCTCTCTGGGTGGGGTGTGCTGCTTTTGCTCAGGGCAAACCCTGTGGGCTCCTCATGGCTGAGGGATTTGGAAGGGACAGGCAGCTGTGCCCAGCTGGAATCTCAGTGGTGCTTTCACTTGCATCGGAGGATTGTCCAGCACAGAAGACTCTCTGCCTCTGCTCACCAGCCGGGGCAAACCAGGACTCATCTAGTTCCTTGAGCAATGTAAACAATGCTTTTTTGCTGTTGTTGTTTTGTTTGTTTGTTTATATAATATTTTCCTGTAACTATAAATTAAGGACAAAAATGTGCTTACATGGTTTTTTGTGATCCACAAAGGACTTCTACATACTTTTAGCTCAGTGGCCATTTCAAGAGGCTGAAGCGGTCAGCCAGTGGAGAGTAGCTGATACACTTTGGTTTTCTCTTGGGGAGGGAGAGAGGGGAAGGTGACTCAGTCTACTTTGAGGTAACTGTCCCCATCATCCACCACAGGTAATAATTGCTTTCTGCTGAAACAATACATTTCTTAATGGGATATAACTGAGGTTCACTTGTTGGATTTGGAATGGTAATTTGAGGTTTAGAGGTAAAGTGGCAGGAGTGGTTTCAGAAACCTTCAAACTTGGCTAATTTAGAAATGACTAATTTCAAAATTCATCCTTATGGGTTGAAGATGGGGAAGGATAATCTCTGTGATCCTAGGACCTACTTAGCACCTCTGTTTTAAGTATCCCTTCTGTTTCCTCCTGATGCTTCACAGGTTCTGGAGCTCCTTGCATGCCACTGGAGGAAGACTCTAACCTTCATCTGAGAATAACATTAAACGTTGTGTATAGTGCATATTCCCTTCTTTGTGACTGTCGACAGGCATGAAACTCACCACAGGTCTGTTTCCTCTTGTGAGACAGAAGGTAATCCTCAGCAGAGCAAAAAATAATAGCACACACCAGGCGTCTGGTTTGTCACCTCTTAGATGAGCTCAGAGTTTGACACGGCCCCGTCTATAAAATAGCTGTGCTTTTTAGTCCATAGATCAGTGAATTTAGGAACAGAGAAATTTAGGACTCTTCTGTAATGCTCTAAAAAGAAAGTTTACCTTATGTCTATATCTGTTTTTTAATATTGTTGAAATATTATAGGCTTGGATTTTGCCATAAATGTAACTACCAGTTATCTCTAACCACTGCAGTCCTAGAAAGATGCTTTGTCTATTCATAATGTCTACAATGGACTAATTGTACTTCATTGAAAATATATGAATATAACAAGTGTTTACCTTGCCTTTTAAAGTTTAATTGATCCTTTGAAGTATCTTATAGACTTGATTTCTGGTTCTACATCAAGATATTTAATAACAACAACAAGAAATTTCTCACCAATTGAGAGGCCAGAGTTAGAGGGTCAAAGTTTTTCTCTTTATCTTCAAATGCCTCATATTTCTTATTTTTCCAGAGCCAAAATAAAGATATTTGTTGCTATGGGCTAAAACTAGGAGCCTGATGCAATGTGGTTTTCCAGGAAAGCAGTAAAATTATTTGCAACAATATCAATTTTGAGAAAAGTAGAGATTTTTAATGATCTCAAAATTGCACCTATTGTCAGTATGGGCAAGTTTTAAATGAGATGGAATGAACTGTTTTAAAGGAATCCTTATCTTTAAAAACTCCTCATTAAGCACTTGTTATCAATAATTGTGCTCCAGTGGGCAAAATTGTTAGACGAACAGGAAACAAATGTTGGATTAATATAAGAAAAAAATGTTTAACAATTTGAACTCAAAAGTGTTAAAAAATGGGACTGACTTCTTTTAAAGGTAATGAATGTCCCATTGCTGGAATCAGTGATGTAAATAAAGGCTGTATGAACACTTGTTAGAGATCCTACGAGCATATTCCTATACTGAACAGGGTCTGACTGCTATGGTCCTTTCTATTCCAAACATTCTGCAATATGTAAAGAAATGGAGAAAACTCATCAAGGCCAACTAAACATTCAGTATGATTGGAAGCCACTTACATTGTCTTCAAGAAAGAGGTCCAAATATTTTCTAAGTTAGAAGGTTAAAATTTGTTTTCTATTTGTCACCTGAGTTCCTGAAGATGCTCAAACCATTTTTCTGTACTCAATACTATAACAAAAGACAGGTGACTGGGATAATAAATATTTTCTACAACTAAGTATACTCCCAGAGTCCTGTTACACCAACATTTTTATGAAGGATCCATATACTTCCTCAACTGTTAGAGTGAACAAGTATGTATAGAATTTCACAGAATTTTCCTTGCTGATGAAGTACTGACTTTGGAAATCTATGTATTTATGTATTTATTTTTCAGTAGATTTGCTCCAGAGCACGCAGACCAAAGGCTGCTTAGCAGACAAGTTGGCTACCACCTGACTAGGCCTGAGTCTTCCATAAGCTGACACAAAGTACCATCACAGTGCTCTCCTCTATCCTGAAAGTTGGCCAACAGACAGGATTCCAATGATTAAACAGCTGGCTTCTATAATTATAGCACTTCCTTTTAAATAATGCATGGTCAGTGGAGTAATTCAATAATCTTCAGGGCAAACTTGCTAGTTATAAGGCTTTGGGGCAGAATTGTGGCATCATCAAAACCATCCCAATTAGCTAAGTGTCACATTTTGTCATGGATGCAAGATGCTTCCCTCCATCTCTGAAGGAGAAGGGGTAATACTGAAATTAAACTGGGGTCATCACTTCTAGAACAAAGAACTCTGGTCATTCATCATTGGTAAAAGAAAAAACCAGTACTGCCTTTATTGGTGCTACATAAACTGGTGTTTCTTATAGCTTTCTGAGAATGTAGTTGGGACATTGTACTCAACTTTAATTTCCTTTAAAACTTTGCCTCTCGGTTATTGGGACAGCTTTCCTTTAATTATTTTAACTATGTCATTAGAAAGAAGAGACATTGATTTGAAGAATCAGTATTTAAATAATGAAAAGAGCAAACATTTTCCAAATAGGGAAATATTCAATTCTGAAGACATACACTTGTTACTCTTTGAGTTCCAAGGACTAAAACTGTTCGCTAGAAATTGCTAAAAGAGGGAAGTTGAAAAGTTGATTGTGTTTTGAAAACAGGAAAAAAGTAAGACAGTTCACATACAGAGTGAAGCAAATCAGAAAATCAAATATTGTATATTAATGCATATATGTGGAATTTGAAAAAAAATTGGCACAGATGATCTTATTTACAAGGCAGAAATAGAGACATAGACATGGAGGACAAACCTACGTATACCAAGGGAGAAAGTGGGGGTGGGATGAATTAGGGGATTGGAGTTAAGATATATACATGATCAGTACTATGTATAGAGCAGATAATGAGAACCTACTGGATAGCACAGAGAACGCCATTCAGTGCTCTGTGGTGACCTAAAGGGGAAGGAGAGCCAAAGAAGCGGGATTTATGTGTAACGTGTAGCTGGTTCACTTTGCTCTACGGCAGAAACTAACACACCATTGTACAGAAAGAAGTAAGACAGTGCAAGTTGTATCTTCAGGGCTACTTCTAGAAAATTCACCTTTTTGTGTCTGCTAGAAAATGCACATGGATTATTAACTAATAAAAAAAATTTGCATTTAACTTTGATCACACAATCAAACACTGCAGTTAATATGTGTAGAAGTCAGACAGTTAGGTTTCCTATACCAACTATCTATCCAAAACCTCTAGATGTTTTTAAAACTTAGAAAATTCTAAATTTACACAATTTAGAATAACACAGAATGATTAGCTTCTTAGGCAACAATGCTCCATGGAACCACCTTATCTAGTAAAAATTCATCCAGGTAACATAATTCTGCGTGGGATGCTAGTAGGAAAGTTGGGTAAAATGTAAGTAATCTTAAATTTATCTCCATGTTAGCATTTTAACTGCTATGTGCATGTGTGGAAACGTGAGATTTGCTTCTCAGTCTTTCCTGTTTTATGGCTTTATGTGGGAAAACAACTCCTTTCATGAATTCCTAATATAAGGAAGATTGTGATAGGGCCATTACCTAGATCCCAATTGAAATACATTCTATAGTCAGTATTTCCTGAGTTCATAGGATTTGCATTTAAATTAAAGCCTTTTGATGAGTCAATATTTGCCTTTAAAAATTCTACAGAAATTATACTTGAATTGAAACAAATATTGAGATATATGTGGTCATGTACTTAGTAAAGATATGGAAAGATGCCTTCACTGCTGTTAAGACTATCCACATCATAATGCATTTAGAATAGCAAGGGTCTATACACACATGTACTCAAACACATATTGGGGAATTAAGTACCTGTCAGTATCAAGACTATTGTCAAAATATTTTGAAATTAGGATTGTTTTTGAAGAAATTTTTCAAAAATATATACCTATTGCCTGCCTCATATGTTGCTTGTGGACTCTGCACATTTCTGCCTTTTCTGCAGGTCTTTCCAAGTAGGACTGGCCTTTGGCATTTATAAAAGCGAACACTGAGAAAATGTCCTCTTTTCTATGAAAGGCATGTCATAAACTTTTCTTGAAAACCTATCAAATTGCATCACTGATTTCACTTTGGCCTGTGTTAATTTTTAATTGCCAGTGTTTGCTGGTCCCACTACTTCTCAATTGGACGAGGTCGTCTTTTCTAGGAATTGTGGTCCTATTAGACCTGCCACCACCCCCACAACCCAGCAACTCATTCCCAGCTACTAAATCCCCATAACCCCAAAGACCAAAGTCTTCCCATTACCCAATCAAGTCAATGTTTGTGTATCTCTGGGCAGAAAAGGAATGAAGCAGAGCTCGGTGAGGCTGCTCCTCTCTCCAAATCTGCTTTTCTTTTGGAAGCCCCAACTCAAGGGCAGGTGTGAAACCAGCGCTGTTCAGTCTGCCTGTGTCCCAAAGGCCAGGGAGCTAAAGCGTAAGGCCTGCGGGCAAGAAAACTAGAGACTCAAAGAAGAAACATTACTGTTTTAGGGCTCTTTGGAGAAATGGGCCGACAGAGTGGGAAGCAACTTGATGTATTACTTTAGCCTGAGACAATGCCCTGGAGGGCGAGCGTCTTGCCAGGTCAGCAGAATTTACTAGTTTAGGTTTGATTCCAGGGCTTGGAGGAGACAGATGTAGCCAACAAAATTATACTTTGGCAAGAGAAATGCTTTGCTGGACAGAAATGTTGTCCTAAGGGAATGGTTTGGTTTATCAATGTCTAAGGTAAAAGATAATCAAATGCCAGGAGGTCATTTTTATTTTTGAATTATTTCAGTTGGGCCTGCTATATAACTTAGCTACCATTTTCCAGTTACATAGTTTTCATTATTTAGGACATACTGCAGGATTTGAGTATGATCTGCCCGTGACATCTGTCATACCAATGAAGGAGGCAACATGTGGCTAAAAGCACAGGTTTTGGAGTCAGACAGATCTGGAATCTGCCACTTATTCATCATTCACCTTGGGCAAGGCTCCAAATCTTCTAAGACTCAGATCCTCTTATGTAAAAAAGACTGTTGTGAAGGTTAAATGAGAATGTATGTAAAGTGTTTTGTACAATGTCTGGGATGCAATAAACTCCATTAGTTCCATTTTTTTTTTTTTTAATGAGGAACTGAGCCAGAGCAATTGTTTTTTTTAATTTGTGTTTGTTTATTTGTGGCCTCATGACACAGCATGAAATCAGGGATTGAACTTGCACTCCTTGCACTGGAAGTGCAGAATCTTAGCCACGGGACCACCAGGGAATTCTCATAAATGTTAGCTGTTATAATTACTATTGTTATGGAATTGAGTTGGTCAACAGGGCTAGCTGGGCAGGTATGCTCCTCCTTTCTTCCTCTTAAAAATGTGTCTTTCCAAAGTTTTGTTAAGAGATGGCTTTTCTAGATAAAACAGGACTGTTCTCCATTAAAGTGAATAGTTTTAATCTGGAATAGGCACTTTACAAGAACGGATCCTTCAACTGAGTCAAACAAGTTATATGGGCTTATCTGGAACTCTTGTTACCTTTGATTTCTCCCAAACAATCCACTCACTAAAATAATTGGTTTTTCAGCATTAGTAACTATTTACTTATTTCAAAACAATGCTGCAAGGCATGGGATGGGTGTGGACAAAATACATGGTCAGAAGTAGTTCCCCAATCACTTTTTTTTTTCTTTTTATTTATTTATTTTTTTTTCTGTGGGTTTTCACTTTTTTTTTTTTTTAACCTTTACAAATTTACTTATTTGGCTGGACTGGGTTTTAGTTGTGGCATGTGGGATCTATTTCCCTGACCAGAGATTGAATCCAGGCTTCCCTGCATTGGGGAGTCTTAGCTACTGGACCACCAGGGAAGTCCCCCCAATCACTTTCAACCAATGTATGTATTCCTCCCTTCTTTCTTTTCTCTTCTTCCTCTAGATCTTCTCATCTTCTGTTATCAACAATCACTAACATTCTTTTTCTCACTGGTGCATTTTAGGGTCAAAGCTCATATTATGCAGAGTTCATAGAAGGGTAAGAATTAGAGTTTAGTTCCCTCTCTGAAATGACTGAAATTTAAGGCTCCCTTTCCTGCCAACCATACTTTGGAAATAAGCAGCCGCCAGGTATACAATATCATCAGTCCCACTTAATCACTACTCCACCTTGGACCCATGCCTGAATGAGATGAAAACAGACAAAACAAAAGAAAGAATAAGAAGGGATGTTGAGGAATCACATACATGGACCTGAGTTATCTCACTTGTTTGACAAAGACTGTGACGGAAATTGTAAGATGAATCCGGCTCCAATGTGGAGATTGTAGCCATGCCACCACCAGCATTATCTCCTATACTTACACTGGTATTGTCAGTTTACCCTTTCAGATGTGGGAAGAGAGGCCTCTTAGGCAAAACATAAGGCATTCACGAATAGAGGGCAACGCCCCTCTTCCTGGTGCCACAGGAAGATGAATCAGCCAAAGGGGTATTAAAACACATTCTCTTTATTTTTAGTTTCACTCTAAAGTCTATCATTTCTCTTTTCTTTTCAACTTGGCACCTGCCCCGTGTTCTCAGGGGCCCTACTCCCCATCCGTCTCCTCGCCCAGGCCTCTGTGTTTTGCTCCGGGTACACCTGGAGGTTTTCCCAGGGGTGGGTGTGACACGCTCAGCATGGCAGGTAAAGGGGTGGCGGCTGCCAGGGCGGCCTGGCGTGTCTGAAGGGAGAGTGTCAGGAGGCGGAGGCCCTGGAGGGAGAGGCATCCGGGCCTGCATCAGGGAGTGAGCTGCTGGAAAACGGCCTCCACGGCAGCAGAGACAGCCCTTGGCATCACTGCAGAGAAGCAACAGCCAGAGTCAGCGACAGGTTGAACACAGGAGAGAAGCCGGGAGGGAGAGAGGGAAGGAGAGGTGGTTAGAGTGTCACAGGATATAAATAACTGCGGTGTGTGCACTTCAGTGCCAGTTGGGCTGTATGTGATGTCCCTTTCATGCTGGTGTGTCAGCAGCGTTGTTCCTGAACTGAAAAGGCCTGGGGAGTGTTTCTATAGCACCTAGCACTGTGCCATATGCAGAGAGGAAATAAGAAAGCAGGCAATATGGTATACTGAAAACAACATTGGCTTCCAGCCGCGGATTTTTTGTGCAAACTCACAAGTCGCACAGATTCTCTGAGATTCAGTTTTCTCATGAAGACAAAGTACTGGGTAACATCAAGCAGTCCTCCTAACAACGTGACTCTAAGGATTATCTAGATGGCCCCGGGGGCCCACTTTTTAATCAACAATGCATATATGGCACATAAGTGTTTTTCCCTGAAAGTGTAAGTCGCTCAGTCATGTCCAACTCTTTGCAACCCCCTGGATTATACAGTCCATGGAATTATCCAGGCCAGAATACTGGAGTGGGTAGCCTTTCTCTTCTCCAGGGGATCTTCCCAGCCCTGGGATCGAACCCAGATCTCCCACGTTGCAGGTGGATTCCATTACCAGCTGAGCCACAAGGGTAGCCCAAGAAGGCTGGAGTAGGTAGCCTATCCCTTTTCCAGTGATCTTCCCAACCCAGGGAATCGAACCGGGGTCACCTGTATTGCAGGCAGATTCTTTACCAACTGAGCTATGAGGGAAGCCTGCTTTTCCTTAATAATAGAGAAGAATCTTCTGAAGAAAAGTTTGATGAAAGAACTAGGACTTTCCTCTTTTTCAGGTTTAATTTTAGACAAAAACAAGATTGATATTTCAGATTAATTTAAGAGAAGTAGGGATCAGCATTGAGTATGATGGAGGAAAACAGAGGAAATGCTCAATATAGAGGCGGGTTTGGGTAAGGAAAGGGAACAAGGCCCTGTTGGGACTGCAGAAGCCAGATCGAGGCATGATACAGGGGGGAATTAGGAGGCTAAGAAAGGTAAGAGTCATCTGCTGGAGCTGTTGAAACAGAAACAGTTTCCATCTCAAAAACTGAGATCCTAAAGGTTTTGAGGCATGAGGAAGTGGCCTCGCTTGTGTGGGCACTTAGAAATTAGAATGAGTATGAGAAAAGTCTTTCTAGAAATCACTGGACATGGTCTTTTAGCATTTCACAAAGCTGTATCTTCTAAAGGTAAGTGACTAGTCCTAGAAGGGTTGTTAATATTGTTGACCAGAGCACTGAACTTCCTAGTATTCAGTATGGGTAACACTTTATTTCACTGGTTTCCTGAGTGTCTGTCTATGGTATATGAATCCTCTGTGTGATATTCAATTCCTTCCTGGGGGGACAGGTGCAGAGTCCCCAGAAAATTCCATCTACAATTGCATGGTATTTTATCTGATAACATGAATGGGCCTCCAGACAGGTCATCATCTCTGTCATTGGTATCCAACATCTGCCCAGAGGACAAAATAAAAAGTGGACCATTATAAATATGGTTTTACAAATGCTACACTTTTATTTATTTATTTTTTTTTTATAAATTAATGTTGAGGTTGTTAAAATTTTGAAATCTGTACAGGGAGTTCTCAAGCAAGTGATAATATTAATATGATTCATCCGAATATCAAGCAAGTATGCAGACTGAGGCTGACTGCTTCCTTTGGAGAGTGATTATATTATCTAGGGGCTTCCCTAGTAGCTCAGCTGGTAAAGAATCTGCTTGCAGTGCAGGAGACCTGGGTCAGGAAGATCTGCTAGAGAAGGGATAGACTACCCACTCCAGTATTCTTGGGCTTCCCTGATGACTCAGCTGGTAATGAATCCATGTGTAATGGGGGAGACCTGAGTTACATCCCTGAGTTAGGAAGATCCCCTGGAGAAGGGAAAGGCTACCCACTCCAGTATTCTGTCCTGGAGAACTCCATTGATTGTACCATTCATGGGTTCACAAAGAGTCAGACACGACTGAGTACTTTTCACTTTCACTCTCTTTCTTTCTATATTATCTCAGAAACTTTCAGCTAAAATCTGGACTCATCCTACCATTCTTTATTTCTTTTTTTTATTTCTATAGAATTTTGCTATTATAATTTTCTTCCCTCCTCCTTAATGTTTACTTGCTTAAACATGACTAAGACTTCAACAGTTTTCCTCAAATTATTGTATTTTAGAAGTTTATGTATCTTTGGATATGATAGCTGTCCTTAACATTGACTTCAAGGTCAACTAAGAAGTATCTTAGTCATATGACAATCACAGAACTCAGTTTAGCCACCCCACTTCTCCCAATCTCTTTCCCTACCCCCAAATATTATTTTTCTGAATTGAGCAAGTGAAGTATGAAAAAAGAGAGAGGTGTGGCTAGGTTGCGACTCATCTCCAAGCTAAATCCTGTTTTGATCTTTACTTCTTCTGGGATCAATATCATGTCTGTTATTTCCAAACCTCATTCAATGCTTTTAGCAAATATTATTATCAATCAAGAAAAATATCTGCTTCTCTTATTTATGTTACTAACGGAAAACATTTTCAGCTTGTAATTTTGGCTGGAGAAACCAAACTTTTTCATTTTTATTTTTTCTCACATACTCCAACACACTTGTGAATGACCCCCTCACTCTACTCTGGGACCACACTCAGAGGCAATGTCCTCCTGGCCTTTGAGCCAGTCACTCACTTCTGTGAATTTTCTTTCTGAGAACTGGAGACAATTGCCCCAGAAGTCACTTTCCAATTTATCACAGAACCTGTCCGTGGCTGCAGAATTAGTTGGCCTCATTAGAAGCAAGCAACGTGAGGCCTGATGTGTCCTACAGCTGCAGAAGCTCCTTTGTGCAGGGACACTGGGCCAGGATAGCTGCTTGTGGGATATTTTATTTCCCTCAACACTTGCCTCCTGTCTGCTCGCTTTGGCTCAGGTCTGGGTTTGGGAAGCCTGCATGAAGGCACTGCTGATGCTAATATTTGGCATGATTGTTGTTGTTTAGTTGCTAAGTCATGTCCAACTTTTTTGCAACCCCATGGACTGTAGTCTGCCAGGCTCCTCTGGCCATGGGTTCTCCCAGGAAAGAATACTAGAGTGGGGGTGCCATTTCCTTCTCCAGGGGATCTTCTCAACCCAAGGATCGAACCTGTGTCTCCTGCATTGGCAGGCAGATTCTTTACCACTGATCCACCATGATTAGCTCTGACCTAACTCTGTTAGAAAGTCAGGGCCCAAGTTCAGGGGCAAAATACACAGTTGTCAAACAAGGTAGCCTCTATTCTCTCTTTCCAGCCTGCAAACAAGTACCTGCTTCCTTATAACCCTACAACTAGCCTCTCACATGTCTGAGAGAGGAGAATATAAAATCCAGTGACCTCTTAATGGGTATGGTCTCCATAATCACCACAATGTCAATTAAATACCTATTTGTATAATATTTGTTAAACTGCATGTATAAACCTTTAGGTTGATGAGAAGAAATGATTGTCAAGGTCTTGCAGCACCTTCTGTGTAATAGGGATGGGAGGAGAAGTGAAGCGTTTTGATTCGAGTAGCAGGGATTCTGATAAGAGAATGTAGAGAGAGCTACATCCTCATTGTTGGATGTCAGTTCAAGTCTTTGGCAATGATTTTCACAAGAAAAAGTGACAGGAAAAAGAGGGCTGTTGCTTTAGAAATATTTTAATCTACTTCTAAAGACTCGCTAAATTTATTAATTTTTCTTCTCAAGCAACTTCTTGTCTTCCTCTTCCTCCTCCTCTGCTCCTGGTTCAGGATGATACTCTGAGAAAGGTACTTGTGAAGTCCTAGTCTTCCCGTATCTTCTCAAAGAACCAGTGCTCCCGCGGCCCACTGAGATCTGCCCTCTACAGGCATTTCCCGCGGTCAGACTATGAACCATCATAAATTCCTTGCATTCTTCAGAACATCTGTGCCTTCTTTTGCCACATCTTTTTTCCTGGTACTCAACAGGCCACAAATCACCCTGGACTTCTTCTTCCAGGCTGTTGATGTCTTAACACTCCCCTTTCAAATCAAATTCCTCTCGTCCTTGGCTGTGGCTCTTGGCTTTCCAGTCTTCTCATCTCCCCCATCTGGGTTAGTCATCTGTGGCATCACCACCTGTGGTTCTTCCTCCTAGCCTTCTATCTGGCCTGAAATGATGCACTTCTTCAAGTGTCAGAGTTACTACGCAGACCATACTACCTGGTTTGATGCTTAGTTAAGCTTCCTTTCCTTGGTTTAAACACAGTGGTGCAGACAACATCTTCACGTGCAAGAACACTTGAGAACACTAAAACTTAGAGGCTATTGATTAGCTAGTGAGAAAGAAGGAGCTATACCAAGACCTAAAGGTATATGAAATGAGGTTTGAACCTTTTCTATTAAACACAAGTTTCTCTGGAGATTGAAAGGGGCATTTCATTCTTCTGTCCATTTTACGTTTAAACTTATTTCTTTCACATTTAGAACAGATGGATGCCTTTGCAATAATATATTACCAACAGCTTCCCTTTGTTGAATGCTTTCTATTAAAATTGTATAGTAAATATTACTTTTCTTGTCTTATTTCATTTATAGCCTCTGCATGGAGTAGGCATTATTACTATATCCATTTTACAAAGGAGGACACTGAGGTTTAGCAAGGTTAAGTAGCTAGTAAGTTACCGAGCCAATTCACCTCAACTTGGGATACCTTGAAAGTGGGAGATTTCGCAGGTAAGGAAAATTTCTGAAGCTGATACCATTACCGGGATCCTCAAAGGCACATAATGCTAAAATCCATGATGGATGTGGGGAAGACTATCTAAATTAGCCCACTAACTCCAGTGTTAGAGCTCATGAGGCAGACAGAGGTTTAGCCTAGGCATTCCAGAGAGTGCCAGAAGGAATGTCATGCATGGCTTTTGCCCTTGAGAAAAAAGTCTGGGCAGCCCTGTGGTTTAAGGCATGGCTGGGTGTTCACATCTCACCCAGTACACTGCGATTCTTTCCACTTTCAAAAGGGGTAGTCAGCTCTGTCATGCAGCCAGACCATCTTGTTTCCAATCCCCTTGAATTGCACAAAGTCATAACAACTTTAGCAGAAATTGAAAAGAGAAATGTTAACCAGACTCTTGCTATCCCAACAAATCAAATATCATAATTTAAAATTTTTTTTTAGTTTTCACCCAGATGCATGCATCAGTTTGACACAGGTACGTCACAGCTTAAATTCAAGGTAGCATTTTTGTGTTTTTTCACTTTTTTTTCATTTTTGTGTTTATATTGTAGGCATTTTTCATACTGTTATATAATCTTTATAATTATAATTTTAAAGCTGAAGAATATTTTCTTGAGTAGATTTGCCACCATTTATTTTTTAAATCATTTTCCTGTAGTTAGACATTTAGGCTATGTCCAGCTTTATCACTATTTTAACTAATGCAACAATAAGTGTCTTTGTGCACATAACTTTCTACTTCTAGATCATTTGTAAGAATAAATTCCCAAATAATATTATCAGACAATCCTAATTTGATGAAAGCCCACAGTTTCTCATAAGGACCAAAACAGAGAATTATATCCAGATTTCCCCCCAGGATTAGAAAAGAGAGCATCAAGGTGGAGCATAAACAGGAATCTTACCTGCATCCCATGAATTAGAATAAAAGAACCAATTTCTGTTTTCAATTACTAGTGCAGTAATTGAATTGCAGTTTCCTAGTGCGTCCAAAAGTTTGCCAAGTAGAAGAAATACCAGGAAAAATGAAATTGATGACAAGAGACCCTGGTTCTCAGTTTTCAAAATCACCAAGTACCTATATGAGTTTTCTTCTCTGGGGTGGGGGAAGGGGATCCCCAGAAGCATAGCTGCTGACAGCATCACACCCCCGCAGGGAGCGGAGGAGTTTGTGGTCTAAATAGCAAAGGCTCTGCTCTCAGGAGCCTTCTGAACTCAGGTCCTCTCTGGAATGCCTTGTTCTGCCCAGCCTGGAGTCTCTCAACCTGCTTTCAGGGAGTAATACCCCTGACAGCCCATCTGACTCCAGATTTGACCACATCTGTCCTCCTTTTACTACATTATTCCTCTCTTGCTTATAATCATTCCATCACAAATGTTCATTGAACACCTACTATATTCTAGACACTGCTCTCAGTCCTGAGGATAAGACATGAACAAAACAGACGAAAATGGGATCACAGGTCACCATGCCCTCCATGACCCCGGTTCCTATGACAACCTGAAAGGAAGCTATAGTGCAGAGATGCTGACTTTAGCAGTTCAAACACCACTGCCCAGAGTGGCTGGAGTCTGAGTCTAGCAAGGGAGTTTCCTTCCAGTCCCTGAGAAAACTCTTGTCTAAGGGTTTCATTCCCGCCAACCTCTTTGCTATGGTTTTTCCAGTGGTCATGTATGGATGTGAGAGTTGGACTGTGAAGAAGGCTGAGCACCGAAGAATTGATGCTTTTGAACTGTGGTGTTGGAGAAGACTCTTGAGAGTCTCTTGGACTGCAAGGAGATCCAGCCAGTCCATCCTAAAGGAGATCAGTCCTGGGTGTTCACTGGAAGGACTGATGCTGAAGCTGAAACTCCCATACTTTGGCCACCTCATGTGAAGTGTTGACTCATTGGAAAAGACCCTGATGCTGGGAGGGATTGGGGGCAGGAGGAGAAGGGGATGACAGAGGATGAGATGGCTGGATGGCATCACCGACTCCATGGACAAGAGTTTGAGTAAACTCTGGGAGTTGGTGATGGACAGGGAGGCCTGGCGTGCTGCAATTCATGAGGTTGCAAAGAGTCAGACACGACTGAGCAACTGAACTGAACTGAACTGAACCTCTTTGAAAGTGCAAAATGATTGTTTTGTGCATCACAAACTAGCACCTCATCTATACATTAGTCTTTATTTTCTGTTTTATTTCAAATGGTAAACATTCTCCACCCACATAACTGCCTCCTAATTCCCATGAAAAGACCAACTTCAGGTTCATATGCCTGTGGGGACTCTTGAAGCCTCCAGGGCCCAAGGTGACTCAGACGTCATACAGTGGGTGATTACACAGTGATACGTATCAGTACTTCTGAGGTTGTGCATCTATCAGTATCATCCAGAATTCTGGTTAAAACAACACTGTTGGGGTCCACCCTCAGTTTGTGTATCAGGAACTGTGAGCTGGTGCCTGAAAACCTGCATTTCCAAGTCTTCAGATGATGCCCTTGTGTTTCTGGTCTCCATGGGATACAGGCATCTAACATCAGGATGTAATATATGACTAAGTGGTGGAGCTCTGGTTAGGAGGAAAGGGCCAGTGAGGACCGACATCCAGAGAAGGACCCCTTACCCTTTCAAGACTCCATAAAGACTTCCTATCTCTTTGGATAACTGGTTAATAAAGGTAACCATATGTTAGTCTAGTAGCAGATCTAGTTTTACTGCAAGAAGGAAAAAAAAATCATAACCCTCCAAAGTAAGAAACTACACTGAAACACAAAATGCATGTTGACCTTTTTCCCTTCCCTGCCTTTTTTATCTGCACAGCCTGTGTTGTTCTGACTGCAGCTAGCACCTGAAGACAGCAAGCCAGTTTGCGGGGAGGGAAATTAGAGCCTTAACAAATTCGCTGGCCACGTGGAAAGCTGGAAACACAGGGACGTCCTCTGATATGGAAAGCTGCCTTTTCTAAGGATCAGGTTCAATTTATTTTTATGCTTCCAAATTGTCAGGTGGGTATTCAAGCCAGTCTGCTCAACTGTAAAACTTATTTCTAGACGACAGACCTCCCAAGGATCCACATCTATCGTTTCTATGTCCTCACCCTTTATAACCTCCCAGGCTAATGCAGAGAAGCCAAACAGGGGTGGGGTGGGTTTTTGGCACACTCTCAGGACCACATCATCAAAACCTCTTTTCACGGGTCATTCAAAACTCATGGCAAAGGAGTGTGCAAGGGAAATACAGAACCAGGTGGTTAAATCTACCAGAGGGCATCCAATTTTGCAAAAAAGAAAAAATCATAATTTGTTATTTGTCAGTCAGGCTACACATACACATCAGCATTTCTTGAGCAAGTGTCAGGATCAACCCTGCTGAGGAAACAGGGTTAATTAATCCAACTGCTTCCATGCAGACGTGGCAGGAAGAGGACAAACGCTGCTCTATTTCTTTGCCGAGCCCTTCTCATGAGAGCGTCTGTGAGGCTCCCATAGCTTTAAATCAAATGGTGCCCCGCAGGCAGGAAATCCATATCGGGAGCAGGGGGAGGAAAGCAGGGGCCACTGCTGGCTTGGCAATTATAACCTTCCTCCAGGTCCCTGTTTCCATTTCCCTTTAAAGAAGAAGTTGGGTTTTTAATGATTCCCTTTCTAGTCACTTCCTTCCCGTTGCCTTGCGAGGTCATTTCAGTGCACGCCTTCTTCACAGATCTATTTCTGGAAAACATCAGAGGGAAAATGACCTCATTCACTAATTGGGAAGCCAGTTGGGTATCCCCAGGGTTGGCTGGTACTTCTCTGTTGAGGGGTCTCCCCACCCTCCCTGGCTGTTACTTATTAGCATCCTTTGCGTACTGAGCACTCCATCAAGGCTGAAGGAGCTTGGGAAGAGGTAGAATACTTGGTCTAGCCCCAAGAAACTCAGAAGTTAATAAGAAATGTGAACCAACAGGTCAACATGAGCGCAGAAACTTAGTAGAACTCTAGCACCAAACAGGTCCTTAGAAACCCTCTAGTCCAGAGATGAGTTTTGGTAAGAGGCCTGTGAGTCCTCTGCATGGCGTGTAATTATGTGTGTTTATGGATTTTCCTGGAGAGTGGAAATTCAGACACTCAAAAGGTCCCATGATCTGAGGAAAATAGGGAAATACAGGCCCAGGCTTGCAGGGAAGCCAGTCGTGTTCCTGTTTTACCTTTCACAAACATCCAGCTGGCCTGCACGGCGTATACCAAGTACTGCAGTCAATCTCGAAAGACACCAGAGGATCTAAGACCCCGCTTCAGCCCAGTGTTCACCAAAAAGCCACACAAAAAGCTCAGGAAACAGCTATACATGTCATCCCATTAGAGAGTCTGAAAGTTCACCAGCCTGTTCAAGTTTGTGAGAGATGCTATAGTGAAGAAACTTATCTGATGGTACTGAAGTCCACTTTCCCTATATTTAATGGACCATTGGACTCCTATTTTCCAGAAATGTCTATCAAATTCCTAGGGAACTAAGGCAACCATATCCTGAAATTCCTTCCATTTATCACTTCTTTTGATTAAAGCACATGAAAGAGTCCTTTGGAAATGTCAATAATTTACTAAGGAATAAGGCATTATCTATAAATTAAATTAATCAATAATTTACCAAGGAATAATGCATTATCAGGCTTCCTTTGTGGCTCAGTTGGTAAAGAATCTGCCTGCAGTGTGGGAGACCTGGGTTCGATCCCTGAGTTGAGAAGATCCCCTGGAGAAGGGAAAGATTATCCACTCCAGTATTCCAGCTTAGAGAATTCCATAGACTATACCCATGGGGTCACAAAGAGTTGGGCATGACTGAGTGACTTTCACTTCACTTCAATGCATTATCAGCCATCGACATCCCAGCAGAAGTGAAGTCTAGGTCTAGGAGAATAGCCTATAAAGAGCGTTGGTTTGCTAATGGGAATTGGTTCAGAATAGCAGACAACTGCTAAACTGTAAGATGTTCAGAGCTACCCCCACCTCTTGGGAAGCTTTCTCCTTGGGGAATCTACCACATAGCCACCATCTGGACATCTATCATTCCATTGTTTCTTTCAAAACATTGATCAAGATTTGATTGGGTTCTGTTTATTTATTGCTTGACTTGTACCTAGCCTCCTTCCTCCCCACCCCCACTGGAATGCAAGATCCATAAGATTCTGTTCACTGCTGTAGCCTCAACACCCACTGCAGACCTGCAAATAGTACAAGCTTAATGAATACATTTTGGTGGTATACACTGTGTGGACATGCTACTGAATGAATAGAAAAATTGTGATTTGTTCACTGCTGTATCCCCTGTGCCTTTCATTAAGGCTCAAAAAGATGTTGAATCAAATGGTTGGACAGAAGTGGTTTGCATTGCTTATCATGCTCAAACCATGCTTGTGGGTATTGGGAGAAGTGAGTGTTATTCAGATTCATATAGGATTGATATAAATTGAGATTCCTTTCTCAGTGACTGAAATAATAGAAGGTTTTTCAGATTGCACGAAGGCAGGAAAAAGATTCCCAAGCATTAGGAGGTAGGATTACAATCTCAAGTGACCTTTAATAGTGTAGAAGGGGGTGGTCATTAAAAACAGGAAGATGTTTAAAGTGAACAAAAATGGGCTCCGATTGGCAGAGACAAGTACTACAGCAAGATAGCTGTGGACTCTGAGTGAGTGAGAAAGTTTAGCAACAAAACTGTAATATAATGCGGACGTATGTCGAGAATTATAAAATGAAAGCCTAGAGAGTAATCTTTCCACAAAACTTGGCATTGCTGAGGTTTTAATTAGAGTGGGAACTCAGATTTCATTCTCCTATTTTAAGACTCATTTGGAGAATCTGGAAAGGATCCAGATAGGAGTAAAAAAAAAGATTAACTAGGTGGAAAATAGAATGAAAACTCAGCCCCAAAAAGGAAAGACTAAGAGGTGACTTAATCTTCACCACCAGGTATAATAAGGGTTATTATTACACGGAGTATTCCTTCTCATCTCCACTGAGGACTAGACAAGGGTAAACAGACTTGCGCTGCTTTGAAAGTGTTTCCACTTTAGCATCAGGAAGAATTTCTTGATTGTAAGGGGGAAACATGCCGACCCAGTGTGCTGTGGGAAGCTGCCCTGGAGATCTTTAAATGTAGGATGACAACCATCTGCCTCGGAAGGCTTAGATAGAAGCAGGGGACTGGACCTAAGGACCTCTTGGCTTTCCTTCCATCTTTGATTCTGTGTTCAGAATCCCAGCCACTAAGCACCCCATTCTACACTAATCCTCCATTCCCGTCATAAGACAGACCCCACACTGTCAAAATCCGAACGGCTTCCCCCCGGGAGGAGCTCAATTGTTCTCTCGTGAACAGGAAGGAAGCTGATAGTGTTGCTTCAGCTGCTTCCCTCCTCCAGCCCCCACAGAGCGAGGCCAGCTCTGGTCCTGATGGGCCTCCCCAAATACTGGGACGGGTCTGCTCTCCATCTTGTGTGGGACTGGAAGATGTGCATCCAGTTGGAGACAGTTGATACCTCCAAGAATCAAGGAACACCAGAGCCGCCAGACATGTCAGAGCTAATCCAGTCCAATCACCTGCTGCTCAAATGAGGAGACCTCAAAAGCTGCAATGACTGTCTTCAGGTCATTCAGCCAGTTCTCTCTGCTTGGGACTAAAATATACACCTTGTTTTTCCTTATTCCACAGTGGCTCCTCTCTAATTGTTTGTACGCTAGTTGGAAGGAATATTTTAAATGCAGATAGAATGTCTAAAACCGTATCTGCAGTAGCTTAACTGTAGGTGTAAAGATAGGAAAGGAAGAGCAGAAACTCCTCTGGCAGGTTACGGATACCTGGGAGCATCATTCAGCTGGAATGAGCACACACAGCTCACCCTTGGTCTCTAGTAGGTCACCGTCTCCTGTCAGTGAGGTCAGTGGACCAGGAATATTTTAAGGCTTATTCCACTGCAATATGTTGTGATTCTGTGATTTTAAATTTTTGTTACAAAATAATAGTGAACAGAAACTCAGTTGCTGGGCTAAAGGAACGAGTTTGGGGGGGAGATTATTTGTGATGTAATCAGATAGCTGCTCAGTTTATCTGAGACTCCAAAATGGCAGTTTTCTTTCTTTTTATTTAAAAAATAACGTAAAAGTTTTATATTGGGGTGGGGGATGGCCAAGCTTCAGCTGCCACCTGTGCAAAGAAATTTCCAAACCTGTTCCTCTGGACTGTCCTCTCTGAGCTTTGGACCACCACCACTCATGAGCCTGGGGATTATCTTCTGAATGCCCCATTATTATTCATTATCTCTAGAACCAAAGTGAAAGTCCTTGTCATTAACAAAAGTTAACCAAAGTCAAATATTCCTCTAGACTTGCCCATGTCTGCACCATCATCCTCTTACTTATCCAGACCCAAAATCCTACAATCATCCTTGACTACTTTATCCACCTTTTTCCTTTTGTCCAGAGAGGCAACATATTGTATCAAGTCTTCCTTTATCATAGCTGACAGATTTCCCAATTTCTGCCCATTCCCACTATTCCTGGAAAATTCCAGGCACTCATGACTGTTCTGTCTCCAGCTTTTTTTTGCCCTTGTTTATCTTTCAGATGAGCTAGAGCAAATGAGGCAGGTGACAGAGGATTGCAGTTTCAGAAGTCAAGAGCGATAACTGGGAGTGGGAAATAGCTGGAAAGCAGACTGTGGCAGGAACTGACTTGGGGGAAGCTTGGCACTGCACATCTTCAGAGGTTGGGCAGTGTGTGGATGTCCCACAGAATGTGGGAAGGAGGTCACAAGACATTTTGTATAGATATTATAAAAAACTGTAACCTAAGTAGACTACAAACTTGGGGACATCTGATTTATCATTTAATTCTTGAAACAATTCTATAAGATAGTAATTCTGTAATAATTTCATTTTTCCCATCTTACCAGTGAAAATACCAAGTGTTAGAAAAGTTTATTGATTTGTCTTAAGACCATTTACCTACTAAGTGGCCAAGCCAAAATTCAAACTCAGGTCTGCCCAAGCACTAAATCATTCTACCATAGTAATCCTGCCTAGAGCATCTTAGAGCATTCTCAAAGAGGAACTGAATATGAAACACTAGAAAATAAAGCCTAGTATATCTCTTAATCCATTTACTTGATACAGCAGTGTGGATAGTACCAAAAGAGATATATTTTTATTTACCCTTTTCCAGAGTGACTTGTCACATTATTTTGCTTGGCCTAATAAATAAAGTTATGTGAAAACAAATGATCTTTCCATTACAAAAAATATACTCCCTCCCTCCATCATTTTAGGCTCCTTTTTAAGTTCTGCTGATCCTAATTGTCATCTCTTAAGGTGCTGAGAAGCTTGTTAATTGCTTTTGCCTTGTTCAACATCATCTAACAAAGGCAGAAAGGAAAGGACAACTGAGGATAAAGTCATTCTCTTGGGTAGCCATTCATTTGCTCTAATACAATTGGTTAATGGACAGGGCATGAAATTGCTCAAGAAACATGGCCACCAGGAGTTTTGTTAATATTTTCTATACCCAAGTTTAAATAGTTTAAAATAATCTGGAGTGAAGCCAGTCTCATATGCAAGCATAATGATAAAAATAATAATAAATGTTAGCTGAGCATCTACTATGTGCCAGGTGCTAGTCTAAGCACCACTGGTCACCTCATATCATCTCATAGGAACAAAGAGAGTGTCCCTATACCTGTGCTTGATAGCATGGAAAGTAGTCCAGAGATCACAGAGCTCATCAAGTAATGCTGCCAGGACTGGCATCTGGATCTGGCTGATACTAGATCAACCTTTGATTCTGTGGTGCATAGATGAGCACCTAAGTGGTATGACTTGTATTTTGGGGTGGTCCTTCTGGCAGGAATTCCTACTCATTGCTCAATACCCATTTTCCCTCTTTTCATAATAACAGAAATCCTAATTTTTAGCTAACCATGTTTCTCAGACTCCCTTGCAGCTATATATGGCCATTTGCTGAAATTCTAGACAATGGCACATAAGTGAAAGTGTTATGTGATAGCTTCTAGAATCCTTCCTTAAAAGACAACCAAATATATATATATATATTTTTTTGCTTTTTGAAAATCTTGCTGACTGCAATGCTGTTCCTAGATGCTCCAGGAGCTAGTGTGGGCCATACAGATGAGGCCAAAATGTAAGGATGATGACATAGAAAGATATTAATAGAAGGAACCTGGATCCCTTAGGACCTTGTGGAACAGAGCTGATGTTCAACAGCCCTGATCTATGTATCTTGGGGTGTCTGCATGAGAGAGAAATAAATTTCCATGTTGTTTAAGCCAGTATAATCCTAGAACTCTGTTACTTGCAGAGTATCTTAATGATAACCACTTCTTGAATGAACAAAACTCGCTGGTCACCAAATGACTCCTGCTGCCTCGAATGTCCCTATTATAGCTTTGTTCATTTGGATTGTGAGTGAGTGAAGTTGCTCAGTCGTGGCCTACTCTTTGCGACCCTGTGGACTGTAGCCTACCAGGCTCCTCCGTCTGTGGGATTCTCCAGGCAAGGATACTGGAGTGGGTTGCCATTTCCTTAGGGTATACTTATACTGGGCTTCTGGGAAGGAAGGTAACAGACCCCACAGGGTGCATGGATGGAGCATGAGGAGGCATAAAATAGGTAAGCTTAAGATGTTTATAATTTTGTGGCGGGCCTTGGGAGGTGCTGCTGTAGTGGTGTGTGTGAGGGGCCAAGATGGAAGGGACAGAGTAGAGTTAGGGTCTTCCTCACTCTTGACAGTATGGAAGAGGCCTAATTTGTATTTTGTCTACTTAACAGTTTAGTTCAGGGGCTGGTCTCTTTTAGGAAATTCACCCAATTCTGTGATTACACAGAGCAAAAGTTCAGGTTATATAAGAATTGGATAAGTGGTGATGATGACACCTTTGTATCAGCTATACTAGACTGAAACAGGAGAGTCATGGTCATACAAGTAGAGCATTCTCCCAGCACTGCCTCAGTTTCACAGGGAAAAAAGAGAGCAACCTCTGTAAGCAGTTATTCATGAGTGTATTCACTCAGAAATTCATGCAACAAATGTATTTACTGAATACTATTTGGTAGGCATACTTTTGATGGATTAAATATTAGAAAATGTTAAGGAAATTCAAATCTATGGTGACAAAATGACTTCTAATCTAAATAGTCTTCTGCAAAGTTAAAATCCAGTTTAAATACAAATCACTTTAAAAAGCAAACAAAACTGTTAATAACCTACCATATTTAAGGCACCATCCTAAGTGTTGTGGAGTATGTGACAATGGCTGGGTAAGGCAAAGTCCTGGCCTTCACAGAGTTTCTGATTCTGCAGGGGGATGAGATAGCCCTTCATATAAAGCAGAATGAGGTTAAGTGACATAGCAGGTACAGATATAATGAAGGTCAGAGAAGAAACACTGCTGAATCTCCACTCATGAGAGAGACGACTATCTCGTGGATTCCTTTAGTACTCCATTGCTATGGTTTTCTGCTTGCAGAATAGGGGAGGCAGTGGGGTTGTTCTACCACTGATATCCGCACCATTGTAGGGTTTCAGCAGAGGCTTTCTGTCAGGACATTGATGATGGGATTGCTTTCTCAGAAGAGAGATTTTAGGAATTGAAAGGTCTTTTCCAACCCTATAATTCCGTGGTTCTTCTATCTCCATTCTTAACAGAAACTCTTACCATCTGGACTACCTAGAGTTTCTAGGTTTTGTCATATGATATGTATTTGGCAGAAGGAAAATATGAACATGGGTAGTACAGAGACCTCCAAGAGATGCTACCTCATGAATTCTCTTTTTCATCTCTTCCAGTAGAATAGATAGAGGTGCCCAAAAGAAAATGTTCAACAGCATTGAATGAGGGTTGTGAGATGAAGACTTAAGCATTTTGGTAAAGTGATGGATTCTTCAGAACTAAGAAAATCCATCCAGAGTATCTCTGTGTTACAGGTGTGTGTAAGTTTTTACACAGTCGATTTTTTCCCAGGGCTTTTACATTATTCTCCTATCACTGTTTCTTTCCCTCACTAAATTTCATGCTTTTCTTGCCCGTTTCGCTCATTTGTTGCTCAAAGCTCAAAAATCTCCTTATTTTACACAATTCTCATAGAAATTGCTCCATTACAAACAGAAAAGGAGTAGCACAAAGAGCTAAGTGAAACATTTTGGTTGTGACAGGAACCTTATTTGCCTTTTGGCCCCGCTTTCTGGCTTTCTTTGTGAAGTTTCTCTTGCTCTGATGGCCCCAGCAGCTTTTCACCATGAGCGGAAACACAGCCACCAGGCAATGCTCCACTTGGAGACAAATGGACTCCTGATAGCTCTAGGACTAAATTAGATCTGATAAAATACTCTTTTTTTTTTTTTTTTGACTCCTCAATCTATTTTCACCCCTCATTTGAAGGTCAAGGGAATGTACCGTCTAATTTGGAGACTGTGATTATTACCATATGTTGGCAAATACAGATAAAGGACACATTTTCTTTCTCTTAAACTCATTTTGGTGCCCTCAAATTCTACTGATATTTTAAATTTCGTTTTCTCAGTATCTACGTGCTGCTGGTCAGTATTATGTTATTCTATCTGTGGATCTAATTTTGACTCATTATTTCCAATTTGAGTAAGGCTGTAATAATAAATTGGGTAGACTTTCAGAAGAAGGGTCTTGGGTCATTTCTCCTAAACTCCTATTTATTGCAGGCTTTGGGATCTAGGGATACAAAATTGCAGAGGGTTAGCCTTCAAAGAAGCTTCCTATCATCTCATTGTACAAAGTTAATCTACTAGTGCTCATTACTAGTGGTAGAGGAGAGCAAAGAAAAGGATTTTTCAAAAATGAGCAATGTTACTGGCAAGAAAATAAGCTAATGTCAAAATATACATCCTAATGCCATATCAAGTCACAGTTTCATATCTGGAATTTGATCAGTGGTTCCCCACACGTAGTCTAGCTTCTATATTCTGAGAACTCTTTCAGGGAGACCAGTTGGCTCCTAGATAGGGGATTGGGTTCATGAACGAAGTTTGATCAAAACCAGCTACTTACAGACTCCAGCTCGCTTCAAGGACCAGAGAGACCATTGCTTTCCCTTCTACACGATCAATTGTATATTTCTCAAGCAAATAACTGGAATACTGTCTTTTTTAAAAAAATTCTATTTTGCTTGTTTGTAGAGTTGGTAATAAATTTCTAGGAAGCTAGTGCTTCCAGAAGTTTAAGAGCAAGAGACCAAGTTATAGTCCAGTGGAGATTTTATGGTGTCCTTTCCTTAATACCTTCCCAGGACTAGAGGCTTCAGTGTACCTGGAATTTCTCAATACTTGTAGGAAAACAGAGAGGACCAATGAGTCTGACTCCAGATGGAAACCAACATGTCACACAATTTTTCAAGTTGCCTCCCTTGGTTGGCTGGGTTAAGAGGAAAGATTAAGAGCTCAAACTGAACCTAACAGTGAGATTTTCTTCACAGAAGAAATCTAAAACCAGGAACTGTATCAGTGGCAATGCGTGCTGTCAAGAGAAAGAAGAAGAAAATAAGAAGAAAGGGGGGAAAGGAGAAGATGGGAGCTTGAGTAGAAAGACAGTCCTACAGTTGGTAAGGAAAGAAAACTTGGTACTGTAGAGTCTCGTCCAGGCAAATCCAGGGCACAAGGATCTCACCAAACCTCATTCCCCCTTAGCACTAGCATCCTGTATCTTTCTGGCAAAACTCTAAGCACCTAAGGCAGAAGCCCTGTCAGTCTGGTTCAATACTATATTCCTAGAACCTGCTACAGAGTCTGGAGAGCAATAGTTGCTCAGGAAATACCTCTGCACGGAGCACATTTTATTTTAGCACTCAACTCTGCAGAAGTATAATGCTCAATATGCATAATGCTCTTGCCAATTAGAAAATTGTAGACCATTCTACGTGCTTGTTTGTTTGACATCCTTCCAGAAGGCAGAGTGCTGTGTTTGTTGCTCAGTCACTCGGTCGTGTCCGACTCTTTATGACCCCCATGGACTGCAGCATGCCAGGCTTCCCTGTCTTTCAGTCTCTGTTGTCATTGACTATCTGCGTTTCAAGGTAATTAAGGACACACATTAAAAGTATAATTTAATAAGACGATAAGACCTTCTCTTCCTATTGGCTATGGGAGAACAACATCTTGTAGGCCAGAAAAGAGTTGGGTGAAGGAGGAAGAGCATGGGCTGGAATCTGCCAGAGCAGTTTGGCCCTCAGGTATATCTAAGCAGCAAAGCAATTTAAGGACATGGGCCCTAAAAAAAAAAAACAGCACCTGCCTTGCTGAACAGTCTAGTCTGGAAACTGCTAGGTTAGCAACACGTTGTACCCTGTGAAAACTTGTGACTTCAATGTGAAAAAAAAAGAGGTTTTAATTAAATTGGATGTTTTTGAGTCTCCTGCAGGGAGCTGGGATTGGGGGGTTGAGAAGCTGAGAACTTTACTAGAATAGAGGGAGCCTTCTCAGAAACCCTGGAACCCCACAGCCCTTGGTGAGACTTCATCCATGGGTGGCTGTGTTTTTGTCTTTAGCAGCTCTGTTACCATTAGCCTTCTTTTGCAGCCAAGCAGGACTGAACCTGGAATTGTGTTCTTGGTCTGTGGCCTGAGATAGTCCACATCATGCTTTTCCAAATGGTTTTTTAATGAGTTGTAGGTTTTCAGGCGTGAGAGAGTTCCCTATGAGGCCTAAGATTTCTTAGGATTTTTTTAAA
The DNA here is from genome assembly GCF_019320065.1 of Cervus canadensis. Classification (NCBI taxonomy): domain Eukaryota; kingdom Metazoa; phylum Chordata; class Mammalia; order Artiodactyla; family Cervidae; genus Cervus; species Cervus canadensis. Next base: position 50,138,153 of record NC_057406.1, read on the forward strand.
AATTGTTTTGAAATTGGAAAGATGATCTTAAGGAGATGTGGTGGGATTAGGGGACATTTGGGGCCTCGGCCAGTGGACTCTGATACTCAGTTCAATTCAGGCAATGTGAATTGAGCACTTGACACATGCAAAGCACTGTCTCAGGTTCTGAGGATTCTAAGGGGAATAAGATGTCAAAGCTGGCCTGAAGAAGTTCACAAATGAGCACATCCTGAACTCTAATGTAGAAAAGATTGGAAAAAATCACTGTAGGTAAAAGAGAGAAGCCAGGAATAGGGAAAGATAAATTCTTGCTGACAAAGTGAGAAGAGGTCTCACTAAGGAAGGAATATATGAACTTGGCCTGAGAGGTTAGCCAGTATCTCCACAGCCAGGGAAGAAGGAATGAAGGGAAAAAAGCAAAGAATAAAGGCATGCTATAGATAGGCAGCTGAAAAGCCAGCCATGGACCATGGGTGCTGGAATTCGCTGCCTGAGAACACTTCAGTTTTGTCTTACTCAAAAGCTATGTGGGAACTTCCCTGGTGGGCCAGTGGTTAAGACTTCACCTTCTAATTCAGGGGCTGGGGGTTCAATCCCTGGTAAGGGATTAGGATCTCACATACCTTGCAGCCAAAAAAAAAAAACCCCAAAAAACCAAAAAACAAAACATAAAACAGAAGCAATATTGTAACAAATTCAATAAAGACTTTAAAAATGATCCACATTAAAAAAAAAAAATCTTTAAAAAAAAAGCTATGTGCCCTTAAATACATTATATACTTCTGGGTGCCTCAGTGGCCTCACTTATAAAGTGAGGAAAATGCGAGAATTCACTTCACAGGTTTCTGTGAGGATGATAAGAGTTGATGTGTATCAGTGCTTAGAATAGGATGGTGCACACCTATTATTGTTCTTTAACACAAATGTTGCTCTAAGCTATCTTCTGGGGCTTATCCTGAGCGACTGTCTGCTAGCATGTGACCCCAACACCCGCCTGGATAGTGTCTGCTCCTGCAAGAGTCCTCGACATTCTGTTTATGTGCTTTTCCACTGACTTGGTTTCTCTACCCAGTGTTTCCCCAGCTATCAAAACCCTATCTATTCAAGGTCTATGTGAAATATCAGATATGACTTCCAGACAAAAGGGAGTAAACTCATTACACTTTACAGGCACTGTGGCCAATTTTTGGAAGCTCCCTTTCTGAAACTTTCCATTAACCAACACTACTACTGACCCTCTTGAGTGATTCCTGAGGTCTGGGGAATGTCAAGGTTTTCCCCCCTGTCTCCCTAGAGGGGAGTGCATGTACTCGGGGAAGGGCCCGTTTGTTCTTCTGCTGGTCCTAGATTTCCCTGAAAGGTGACAGCCACAGAGAAGGAACAAGGTGAGTTGGCCACCTGCACATGCCAACGTTTCACCTAACCCAGTCTGAAGGCCACTGCCACCTCTGTAAATAAGCCAAGACTTAGAGCTCTTCATGAAGCTCCTGAGAACATTCTAGGCCAGCCTGTTTTAGAATGGGAGAGTCTTGCCTTCTCAATTTTGAAGTTTGTTCCACAGTTGAATCTGAGAAATCACCCAACTGGTTAAAACATTTCCCATCAAGGGGTCAACCAAGTCAGAGGTCAACATTAGCCACTGAGTCGGGCTGTTGGACAGAACCCCAAATATCCGATGGGGAATGCCAGGACACGTGGGAAGAAGCCCTTCCTATTCTATGTTTACCTAGCAGTCTGGGAACAAATTGACGTTCAGTCTCAAGTTTCCACAGCCCACTGTGTCAGAGAGCCCAGCGCAATGCAGTGCTCAGCAGAGCTTGAGGACTGAGAGCTGCTTCTCGAGTCCGGTCTCTCCAGCCTGGAGAATCTGGCCTGAAGGGGTGGGGGAAGGGAACCAGAGGACCCAGCCACCCACCGTGCGATTCCTGGGTTTTGATGAAAGAAGAAATGATTGGCTCTGACACTCTTGAGTTGCAAGATCCAAATGTATTTTGACTGTTTAGAAGAACCAAGGGCTCAGGTTTCACGGGAATGATCCCACTCAGGACTTCTGACTTAAAACCTAAAGCCGCTTGGCTTCTCCGTGGTGAACGCACAGCAAGTGCCGTGAGCAAAATGACATTGTGATGCCTGGGAATTGCACAACTGCATGATGTCAGCCTTCTGATGGGATCTGGGCTGTTGAGCAATGCCACTTGGAAGAGAGTGGTCACACACAGAAACCTGTCCAACGGTTCTAAGAATTTTATATCTTTAAAAATATTCAATAGATGTCTTTATGTGTTGGAAGCCAGGCTTTCAAAATCCCTGATTAGTGTTTTTCCAGAAATCTCCCCCTGAATCTTGGGTCAGGCAAAGAATTTCCAGTTGACAAGCTAAGTTCTCTTTAAAATATCCCACAGTGAAACCAGAATTGGGCATTTGAAGTAGAGGAGGAATCTCCCAGACTGGTCCCTGCTTATTACATCTGCCCTTTCCTCCCAGTTCTCTCTACCTATAGCCTGTCTCTTTCTCTCTTTTTATCAGGGTATAACTGCTTTACAATGTTGTTCTAGTTTTTACCGTACAGCAAACTGAATCAGCCAGGCTTATTCATAATCCCCTGTTTCTTGGATTTCCTTCCCATTTAAGTCACCACACGGCATTGAGTAGAGTTCCCTACAGCCTCTTTCTTAATGCTGAGTCTGGAGTAGCTGGCATTAAGACCTTGCATGAGGCAAGGTGGGTGGACTCAGGTAAGACTTTTTCCGTTGCCTCACCCTAGCAGGCGGGAGACACACAGTCTATTGCATTCCATTGCGCCTGGTACAGGACCGAGGTACCCTGCTGCTCCATCCACAAACCCTCGTCCCAGGATGAACCTCGCAGACAGCTTGGATGGGAAGCTGCCATTTCTCTCCCTGGCCCTGGGAAGAGATGAGTCATAGACATAAGCAGAGGACAAGGAGCTGGCTAAGTAGGCCTGCAGAGCTGGGATCCCTCTGCATATTCTTCCCTCCAGAACGAGAGAAAATGATCGCATATCTGACCATGTTCTCAGTAACTGCAACCTATGGTTTGGGACCCTTCATAGAATGATCTTTTACTTTATCCCTTTAGCCATTATGCTTACTAACATGTTAATAGCTGAGGATTCACATGTACACAGTAACTTGGTAAAGAGTCTCCTTTGTGAAAAGGAGAACTTTGGTAATAGATCGTGGTGACCTTCTTGAGAGGTGTCTGAGGGGAGAGTTTTGCCCTTTTTGAATTCCTAACTTTGATAGTCAATTTTTCCATTTTTTAAAAAAGGTGTGTGTGTGTGCGCGTGTGTGTTCTAATCGGGACGGTATGGAGAGATCCTAAGGAGCTGATAAAATATGAACAAATGTACTTCAAAGACTAACAACTAAATTCTAAACTCAAATGAGAAGAGTGTCTTCATTTAGGGAAAATCAGAGAAAATACCACAGGGAGGAAAAGGTATCAAATCTAACTGTTAGCATGTCATAATATTTTGTCAGGAGTTTTTCCCTCATTTCTGTTCAACTACCGACTTTCAGCTAGCATTAATCTTCTAATCAAAAGGGAGCAAATCTATTTATAATTGACATAAATGATAGTCCTATTTATAGTTCTCTTTGGCGTTCTATGTTTCTCTGTGGGAGATTTTCTCTGAAACAAAAGCCTACTTTCTGAAGCAACTGTGTTCCAGGGACAGCCTTGATCATTTCTGTTGCCCGAGAGATATATTTAATTAACCTCTTATCCTTACTCATGGGATGGTGGATTATGAGAAGCACTGACCAATAATATAGCTATTCCTGCTTCTGCCCTTGTAATTCCAGTCCACAGAAAGCACACATGCCCCAAAAAGGAACGGCTGCAGAGGAAGCTTTCGAGGAGGATGCAGGAATTGAATGCCATCCTGACTAACTCACTTGTAACCTCAGTATGGACTCCAGTCTAGATCAGGTAGGTATTTCACTCAGCTGTGTCCAGCTCTTTGTGACCCTATGGACTGTAGCCTGCCAGGCTTCTCTGTCCATGGAATTTTCCAGACAAGAATACTGGAGTGGGTTGCCATTCCTTCTCCAGGGGGGTCTTCCTGACCCAGGCATCAAACCCAGGTTTTCCACATTGCAGGCCACCAGGAAAGTCATTCAAACAACACTTCTTCAAATTATCTCTGGAAGCTTGTAGCTGGCCTTGATTCCCTGAGCATTTTGTGATGACTCCATGGGTTTTATCTAAACTGATACTCACAAAAAACCCTTTTGGGAGGCAAGGAAGGGCTGACTGTACCCATTTTACAAGCAAGAGAACTGCCCAAAGGTAGCCGGGTTATAATCAACAAAGCCAAGTCTCTGCAGGTTCTCTTCACCTCAAATTCAGAGCTTCTTCTGATATCTAATATCTCTTCGGTAACAGAAGAAATATTATTGAAGTATACCCAGGCATTCATAGTTGGATTTCTGTTTAATTCAGAAAAATCTCTGTTTTGAGGATTTCTTGTGCTGAAAGAAAAGGAACCAGTGATGCCCATGTTCTTTGTGTCAGATCCTATCTGGACTGGGGGGTACAGAGGATCAGGTGGGAGGGGGAAACGCCTGACTCCAGGTAGAATTTGCATTGACCTTGCAAGGGAACTGTCCTTGAGTTGTCCCTGGACATCAGTTGGAAAGACTGGTTCAGCAACTCCACAAAAGAAAGGGTTCTTTTATGAGCTTTCCATCAACTCAAAGTCAAAGCACTTTGTTTGCCCTTATTTCTGGCCTCTCTCTGGCAATATAACTTAACCATACCTCTACCTAGTCAAGAACCCAGGCAGAGAAAAGGGACATAAAAGTGAAAAATTCCACCTTACTGTTAAACATCAGTGGAAAACCTCGTAAGATGGTAGATAGGGAGAGGAAAATGAAAATCCTTGGTCTTCATTTGTAGACATGATTTGAAATTGGCCATGTTCTGGAGGAATAGGGGGAAAAATACCATATTTGTATTTATTATTTATTTTATTGCTGTCAAATTAGTTTGATGATGACTCCTACACATGGGTAAGTGCTACATTCTTAAGCAGGTTGAAGACAACCTTAAGGCTAGTTTGATGTCATACTTTGAGAATTTCATAGGTGCCCATTAATATTCGTTGTCTCTACTTTGGCTTCCCTGTTTCAGTTTTCTTGATTTCTAGCACTATCCTGGGTACACAGTTGTCCATAAGACACTGCTGAATTAAATTACACTTAAGAAGAGTGGCTTTCTTATTTTTTAGTCCACAGTTTACAATGATCATTTTGATCAAAATGGTTGGATCCATTTCTGAAGTCACTGAGTTTTGACGTCATAATCTTCTAGCTTGTTGACAGCTCTTCTGCCAGGGCAAGAAGGACTGAGAGCACCTTTCTGGGCATGCAGTAACTTTAGAAATAGACATTTCTGTGTGTAGTGTGCAGAGCTCTTTCTATTTCCTGTTTTTTTTTTTTTTCTGGGGCATTTGTGCTCTACCTGGCGCTGGCTCAATTCACTCTTTCAGCCGGGCCCCCAGGAATGGATGGACTCCTGTAATTCTGACACAGGATGAGCATACAAAGGGTTTGCTGAAGTTCCTTGCGAGACACGTGATAGTGATTTAATTTGAAGATCATAGCAGCTTCCAACAAAAAGGATCGTGTTCTGTTTACCTACATTCCCTCAGTAGTGTCCTTCAGATACAGCGTTTCTCACTCCCTACTTGAAAATGCCTAAAAGTCGACAGGAGTCTTCCAACTCAGCCGTGCCTGCCTCTCAACTGAGTTACTGCCTTCTTGTGGGTACACACAACTACTACGGGCTTGAAAGGCCAAAGGAAAATGGATAACTTAATTAATTCCATGCAAACACAGCCTGTACCGTCTGTGTACAAGAGAGTAGGTGGGACTCAACAGCCTTCACCTTTGAGGCGCTTTTAGTTAACTAGATGGCATAAAGCATGAATACCCAATTAAAAAAAAACACACACACAATATAGGATAGAGTATGTGTTGTTAGAGGAATATTATTGCTATTCAGAGGAAATAGAGTTAACATCTGGTAGAACATTTTACAGAGGAGGTGACATTTAAGAGAGGAACAGAAGGAAAACTCAGGAAAATAAAATGTGTGGTAGTAAGTCATCTAGGTCGGATATTGGCTATCAGAGCCATGCAAGTCACATAAAGGAGTGAAGTGGACCAGAATAAGGTAATAGAGAATGGTGAGGATTTGGGTAAAGCAGAAAATATGTGCCAATCTAGAGGAAAGAGTCATCTAGTAAATATTGACAGATAATTCAGTTTCATGAAAACACTGTATTTGCCAAACAAAATACTTTTGAAGACTGGATATCACTTACAGACTGCCAGTTTGTGAACACTGCTGTAGGGAAACACTAGTTAGACATTAGAAACAAAACATTACAAACAAAAATACATTTGGGAAGTTAGATAGAGGCCTTGTATCGAATGCGTTACCATCAAGCTGGGGAGTTTGGATTCAATTTACTTAGCCATGAATGGTCACTGGAAATTGTTTAGAAGAGGGATAAAGTGATTAGGACTGTGCTTTAGGAAGATTAATCTCATGGGTGGGATGGCTGGTGTCAAGCACTGTTGGACACAGAGCCATCACTGAGGAAGTTGTTGCAATAGTTTTGGTGAGTGATGAGGGGGACCTCAACAGTGATGGGAATGGAAGGAGGCACACATGTGTAATCTTCCAGGGAATTGGTAACAGCTGTTCTGGATCTTGGTGCAAAACAAACTACAATGCTACAACTCTCTTTGTCTGAAGAGTTGGGTTTGATGGTCTCCACTGTCCTAAACACTCCGAGTGATTGTGCAACTTGTCCATCGCTCTGGCTGGGAAGCTGGCCTTTCCTGCTTTACAAGGTCACTGGCCAAAAACTCCACTTGCTCTTGAAGAAGTATCTCTTTGATGATCTCTAAATTACTGAATGTCCAGTTTTTCAGATTTAGGTTTCTTTCTTCACCAGCAGGATTTTCTTGTCTTTTCAATGCTACCTGAACTGTACTTTTGCTATATTTGAGGAGAGCTGCAGATTTTGTTAAAAATAAAATGTGTATCTTGTTCATATGCATTGGCAGTGGCTATCCTAGTGCCTGGGTGACAGGACACAGGCAAGAATTGAGTGTTGAACTGAGTAAAAAAAAAAGGATATATGATTGGTATCCAAAGAAGTCTTGCATATCTGGAACATGAGGGTCATGGATTGATGTATGCTGAGGCCATAAGGGTACATTGAATAAATCAAGCCTGTAAGGCAGTGGTCCCCAACCTTTTTGGCACCAGAGACTGGTTTCCTGGAAGACCATTCTTCCATGGACCAGGGGGTGGGGATGGTTTCAAGATGATTCAAGTGTATCACCTTTATTGTGCACTTTATTTCTATTATTATTATTATATCAGCTCCACCCTGTATCATCAGGCATTAGATCTCAGAGGTTGGGGATCCCTGCCCTAAGGTATTGTGATCAGCTGGAGGGGTACATACTCCACTTAGAAGGCTCTAGCCTATAGCTGCCACTCAGGAGCACCAGCCAGCAAAGTTAGATCACCCAGTTTTTCGAGGGAAGCTGTTAATCTTCGTCTCTATTCAAAATCTCTTGATTTTCAAAATTTCAAAATTTGAAAAGCTTATCAAGTAGATCAAAGAGAATGTATTTGTTGACTAGGTTCAGGTGGGATGGGAGTAGGGTCTGGGACCATTTGGTGACATCTGTTCTAGAGTATTAACTCTATGAGGGTAGGAGCAATGCTAACTCTATGAGGGTAGGAGCAATGCTAACTCTATGAGGGCAGAGGCAATGCTAACTCTATGAGGGTAGGAGCAATGCTAACTCTATGAGGGTAGGAGCAATGCTAACTCTATGAGGGTAGGAGCAATGCTAACTCTTTGAGGGTAGGAGGGTAGGAGGAGCAATGCTAACTCTATGAGGGTAGGAGCAATGCTAACTCTATGAGGGTAGGAGCAATGCTAACTCTTGGAGGGTAGGAGCAATGCTAACTCTATGAGGGTAGGAGCAATGCTAACTCTTTGAGGGTAGGAGCAATGCTAACTCTATGAGGGCAAAGGCCATGCAAACTCTATGAGGTAGGAGCAATGCTAATCTAATTGAGGTAGGAGCTGCTAAACTCTTGAAGGGTAGGAGCAATGCAACTCTTTGAGGGTAGGAGCAATGCTAACTCTTTGAGGTAGGAGCAATGCTAACTCTATGAGGAGGAGCATGCTAACTCTATGGAGGTAGGCGCAATGCTAACTCTTTGAGGGTAGAGCATGCTAACTCTATCAGGGTAGGAGCAATGCTAACTCTTTGAGGGTAGGAGCAATGCTAACTCTATGAGGGCAAAGGCAATGCTAACTCTATGAGGGTAGGAGCAATGTAACTCTTTGAGGGTAGGAGCAATGCAACTCTTTGAGGGTAGGAGCAATGCTAACTCTATGAGGCAGAGCATGCTAACTCTATGAGGTAGGAGCAATGCTAACTCTATGAGGGTAGAAGCAATGCTAACTCTATGAGGGTAGGAGCAATGCTAACTCTATGAGGGTAGGAGCAATGCTAACTCTTTGAGGGTAGGAGCAATGCTAACTCTTTGAGGGTAGGAGCAATGCTAACTCTTTGAGGGTAGGAGCAATGCTAACTCTATGAGGGTAGGAGCAATGCTAACTCTATGAGGGTAGGAGCAATGCTAACTCTTTGAGGGTAGAAGCAATGCTAACTCTATCAGGGTAGGAGCAATGCTAACTCTTTGAGGGTAGGAGCAATGCTAACTCTATGAGGGCAAAGGCAATGCTAACTCTATGAGGGTAGGAGCAATGCTAACTCTTTGAGGGTAGGAGCAATGCTAACTCTTTGAGGGTAGGAGCAATGCTAACTCTATGAGGGCAGAGGCAATGCTAACTCTATGAGGGTAGGAGCAATGCTAACTCTATGAGGGTAGGAGCAATGCTAACTCTATGAGGGTAGGAGCAATGCTAACTCTTTGAGGGTAGGAGCAATGCTAACTCTATGAGGGTAGGAGCAATGCTAACTCTTTGAGGGTAGAAGCAATGCTAACTCTATGAGGGTAGGAGCAATGCTAACTCTATGAGGGTAGGAGCAATGCTAACTCTATGAGGGTAGGAGCGATGCTAACTCTTTGAGGGTAGGAGCAATGCTAACTCTTTGAGGGTAGGAGCAATGCTAACTCTATGAGGGTAGGAACAATGCTAACTCTATGAGGGTAGGAGCAATGCTTACTCATTCCTTTCATCATTTCATGTTTTGCTAACTAGAAGGCACTCAATGAGTCATGTGAACTGGAATAAAATAGGGGAGAATTATTCCTGTCTGAGTCAAGCTTGGGGTTGTCTGATTGATATAATTTTTTAAATTGCTTACTAGGACTTTATTTAAGATCCTTTTACAATGCTGATTTCCTGTGCAATTTAATCTGGAGTTCACATGATATTAAGTATCTCATAATAAGTTCAATGAAATTCTGCAGGGACCCAGTTATGATGCCATAATAATGAGAGATTAGAATGAGAAAATGCATAAAGGTCCAAGTCCAGAAAAATCCACTGTGATGCCAATTTGATAGCACAATGAATATGATAGCAAAACTATTATCGTGCAAGCCTTTGGAGAACCACATTGAGGGATGTGATTATAAATGGAGGCCAGTACATATTTTTTACTTGATATATATAATGAGTCCTTATTTGCTATTATGAAACCTCTTTGAAGGCATGGCTACATCATCCCTTGGGTATTGCTTAGGACAGAGCACATGACTAACCAATAATGCTATAATGAAATTGATTAGTTCATGCTATAATTTTATATCCATACATTTTACTAAAGTACTGAACAAGAGCAATGAAAGAAGAATGCTAATAAAGCAACATACATGATCCACATCCAGTTAGATCCCTTAAAAATTTTTACAGATTTCCACGAAATAACAATAAATGTCAGTTCTGGAAAGGTCTTAGAAATTATCTTGTCAGCATTCTTTCAATGGGTAGAGTGCCAAAGAGTCAGGGATATTGTTGTGTTAAAATGCTGTGGGTTTAAGTCTAAATGAATTCAATATATATGTGTAAGCTAAGTCCAATGCCACCTTATCCTAGCATTGAATACAGTGAAGACGTGGCAGGTACTTACATTTTAAGAAAAATGTTTGTGAAAAAATATCAACATTCTATCCATGGCTTATTCCCCTCCCCCACCCCTGGAAAATTGTGAAAAGAGACCCCAATAATCCCATTTCAGAAGCAGACTGTCTTGGTTCATCCTAATACCATTGTTCCAGTGGAAACATGAAGACCCATGGGACTAATCACCAAATTTATCAAGCTATTTCATGGAAGAGCTCTGAGTAAATCCAAGATTCCCTGACCCCTCAGTGCAAATCCTCCCTTTCTTTTAGTGTCATTCAAGGAAGAGAAGTTACAAACTGGCCTTCTCTCACTTCCACCTACCCAGCTGAGGCATCATGTCTTTCTGAGGAAGCCATGTCTTTCAAATAACCAGACCTTCATTTATGGTCTCCTCCCGGGGAAACAGCCCAGCTCCAGAATGGGTCTAGTGAAGGCTATCAACTGGGGAACCAGCTGTCCCTTTGAAAAGCAGATGTAAAGTTTACCCCTCACCTCTCAGTAAGTGACAGAAACCCATTTTTTCTTAGTTTAAAACTATTTCTCTTACATCCCAATGGGAGTCCTAATGGAACTAATCAACTTGGAGTTAGAAGAAATAATACTAGAACCTGGCTGAGGATGACAAAGGCAGGAATATGATATGAGTAAAACACATTTCTCCCCTCAATGCAATTAGAAATATTTTTTTAAAGGACTCTTGCTTGGCTGTTCTTAAAAATGTAACTATTGAAAAAGAAACTGGCAAGATCTTAAGGCCTGGATCTGAGTTCCTGGCCCCAGTGATGGGTTTGGAAACTGCAGCCACAGCAATTAGGAGTTCCAATTTCCAGTTCACAGAAGGTCAGGCCATGGGGTTATGCGTGGAGCAGTTCTATATTTCCTCTGAGGAAAGGCTCCACCAACTTCAGAGGATTAGGACTTGATACTGTCGAATCAGCGTATACATTGTTAACCATCACAAGCAAGTTTGGCCCCAACACCATTTTTCAACTCCTTAGTGAAAGTCCAGATCTGAATATTTTGTGTTCTCTCTCTTAGATGAGAGAGAGAGAGAGATATCAGTCAGCAGGTATCTGCTATTTCCTGTGATTCGGTAGACCAGGGCTCCTCAAACCCTCACATGCATAAAATCTCCTGGGTATCTGCTAAAATGCAGGTTTTCTTTTAATTAGCTGAGAATAGGGCCCCTGGTTCTGAATTTCTAAGAAGCTCTCAGTTGGCTCTGAGCAGCACGGCTCTGGATCCATCTACACTAACCTGTAGTTTTACCATGTGACACTGTGACATTTGTTAATTAAACCCAATTTTCCCATCATTAGTAAGAGATTATTTCTTGTCACAAAACACTTTCCCTGGCCTTCAGTGAAGTCTGGCTTCTTCTAAGAAATAGACTGTTTTGTTTGTTATTTTAGCTATTTTTGCAGGGGAGCATTGAAATCATTTTTGTTGATTGAAACCAATTACCGATGGAATGACTTTAAGACACTAAGTGACCAGTGCCTACTTCAGAACCAGCCAGAAATAAGCCCTTATGTATCTTTAGCCTACGTTTGATGGTGGTTGAGAGCAGTGTTACAGAATCTTTGTCTGATTTCTCTGGTAAGGGAGATCTCCATAATTGCATGCAAAGTACTGGTAATCTACAGAAATGTCAGCCAGATTTGTGGCACTAATACTTTTACAAGTCTTAGGATTCATATGTTTCAGGGCCCTCAGGATGTCTCTCTTAAAGTAACCCTGAAATAATGCCTACAGTGGGAGTAGGTCATAGATCTTCTCAAAATCTGTCCCCAAATATCTGTTCTACAGTGAGAGGCAAGAATCAGAGAAGGACACTTTGGAGAGCCAAAAACGTTTCTATACCAAATGGAAAGAGTGGAATTACAAGGTGAATGAAATTAGCTGGCAGTGGCATCTATGCCTAAAACATAACCATCCCTTTAATAGAGAACATTTGCTGTGCTTGACAAACTCAGAGTGAAATGGTTGGATCCATAGGAAGGAACATGCTGAAAATGGTTTCAATATGATCCTGCTTTTTCGCTCAATAGCCATTGATTGAGGGTGTCCAGCCAAAAACAATGAGAAAATGAGCCAACAATAGTCTTACCCTTTGACCATATTAGATATAGTTGCAGCTGAAATTTGTTACATGTTTCAGGAATAACAAAGCATCCATATGGAACAAATATTTGGCAGTATGGCAGCTGATGAAACCAGGAAAAATTAGACAAATTATCAATTGCTCGCTCCCAAATTACCCCAAAAAAGAAATTAGATCCATTTCAGTAGCTTTGCTTTCAAATTTCTTCATTCCATGAGTCACCAGTACCTTCTGCCAAACTAAATATGTCTATGAACGGCTGGAAACTTTAATGGAAAGAAACATAAAACTCAAAATACGTAGGAAAATTTAAGCTTCTTCATGGAAGGCCTTCATGGAAGACTAGCAAGTCAGGAATGTTTAGAGACAGAAATAATGCATCAAGAATACCTTTTGTTTTGGGTAGCTTCTGGGTTAACAAGCAATACAAAATGCATCAACCAATCAACTTGCTGATGTGACTTTAAAATGGCCTCTAAAATGGAAATTAGTTCTTTCCCTTTTTGTTTGTTATAAGCCTCCAAACCATCAAACTACTAGAGTCTATGAAGATCCATAGTCCTACAGTCAGATTGATCAGATTTGGGATAAAAAGACTTGATAATATTATCCAAATGGGTGATAGAAATTGGGGAAAAGTTCTTATGAGTGGTTAAGGGCTTAACTTTTCAAAGACTGTCCCAATGCATGACACCAGAAGAATATGACATAGCTGTTCACTTTGAGTTTATGAACTGTGGTTACTAGTGCTGCCTTCACGATGGGTTTATCAAGGTTAAGTTTAAAACATCCAGCTATGCAAAGAGCCCTAAACAGAAGGGTGAGGTGACTGAATTACAGTCCTGGCTTTCCCATCAGCATGCCTTGTGACCTCATGCACGTCGTGTTTTTTCTGGATTTTTGTTTCCCTCATCCGGGAAGCGGGAACACTGAACCAGATTGCTCTATACGGTTCTTTCCAGCTCTCCAGTTCTTCAGTTATACTTTGGTAAGGAGAAAGCACTTGTGTTCCCTGAAGGCTGGTGCCCTTGTTGTTATACCTACCTTGGGATTTATTTGCCAGGAATATATCATTTGTTACATATCTTCCCTGCCTGCCACTTCTCCTTTTAGTATGCTGCCTCAGTTGAAGTAAGAAAGAGGAATTGAATGGAGGTTCTGTTCTCAAAACCATTCTCATAGGTGAAATCTATTTGTGCGGAATCCTATGATAGCTCTTGAAAATTCCCTGCTGACTAGAATTAGCTTACTGTTGTTCTAGAAGTCTTCACTGGGGCCACAGTTGAGGAGTCCCGCAGGGTGACACCTCAGGGAGCTTTTTCCTTCTACACCTTCAACCTCAGATTCACAATGGCGGCAGTAGCAAATGCAAAGTCATGGGGTATAAACCCCTGGGGGCCGGTAGAAGGAAATAGCTTTTGGAATGCCTTTTTAAACATCAAGTCCAGGAGTTTTATTAAGTGTCCTGCATGCTGCAGAGGACATAAAGAACTATTAAAACTTAGTCTCTGTTTTTTTTCTTGAAAGCACTCAAAAGACAGAGGATGAGAATTCATGGCAGCAGTAACCAGTATTTGACCGTGGTTTTCTACATCAAACATTGTGTCTCTAGGAGTGGTTGTATGTGAAGCTTCTGGGCTAGAAGAATCACATGTTCACAGGTCCATATGGTGATCAGACTCAGAATTTTTATTTCACCAAAGCCATGCTCAAACAAAAAATTCAATTCTTCTAAGTCAGACCGTGATAAGGAAGCAGTTGAGGTGGACAAAGATACTGAGAGCACAAAGATACTTTTCTGATTACGGAGTATATTCCCTCTGCTGAGTGTTGCTTTTTTGAGGGTAAGCAAAAATCACCAGTAGCTGACTTGGGAGAATGGAAATCTTTTTGCTTACGTGTGGTACCTCAGTGACTACCTAACCACTATCTGGAGTGTGGTAAAGTGATAGGTTCCCCCCCCCCTTTTTTTTTAAAATACTTTCTCCAATAAGGATATAAACAGTAATACTAAGTATTCTGAAGATCCATTAATAGACTTTTGGGTGGTCTAAATTCAAAGTGATAGGTGAATAGAAGATACCAGCATGCTTTTATTTTTAATTAATTAGGTTGAGAAGATACACCGCCAAATTAACTTTTCTAGACTGTAATTATTGCAGAACCATTGAACTAATGGTTCAAAGCCACTAAAGGCTGTCAAACCACTATTCAATTCAGTCCACTAATAGTGACATATTTGGATTCTCTTTCAGTTTCCAAAGCCCCTCTACAGTTGAGCCCTAAAAGAACTCTGTGGCATAGTATTTTTACTCTTATTTTAAAAGCGAGGAATATAAGGCCCAAGGAAATTAAGTGGCTTCTCCAAGAGCATACAGCTGTTAAGTAAGGGGGCTGGGTGAGCCTCAAATGTGAAATCTCTGATTTCCAAAGTAATACTTTATTGATCTGTTTCTGCTTTCTGGTGGGGCTGTTTATAGATAATAAAATGACTAAATGACACTCAGATAGGAAAGACACAAGCAGGAAAAATGAGCCAGGCTTTCACTCTGAATTGAAAGCCTTTGACCAAGAAGGGAATAGCTACAAATACTGAAGTCAAAGAAAAACCACTTTTTTATTTCATTTACTCCAAGGGGTCACACTCAAACTTCTAAGCACACAATGTTGCTCATTTCTGCCTTCCCATACTGCTGTTACTAAAATAAATGAGTTCCCTAGCTATCAGACGAAAAGGAGGGCTTGTAAATACCTTTTTTTTTTTTTTGGTAGCCTATAGGAAGAGAGCTTTATTCTCAGAAAGAAGCTTTCAAAACTCCAGTAATTCTTCTCATTTCTTTACTCTGGGCAATGAACCATGGACCCCATTAACCAGTGACTGATAATTAGTTTGTGTGTCTCTTACACTCACGGCTTTCCCATCTCTCCAGTTGCTTTTTTCTGGAGCCAGCTCTAGTCCAATAGTCCTCAACAAGGTGTAATTTTGCACCACTCCCCTCCCCAGGGGATTTTGACAACACCTGGACACATTTTTGATTGTCACAACTTGGAGGATGGGACTTCTGGCATCTAGAAGGTAGAAGTCAATCAGATATGGTGCTAAACATTTTACAATGCACAGGACAGTCCCTCTCCACCAGCAAAAAACTATCTGGCCTAAAATGTCAATAGTGCTGAGGTTGAGAAATCCCGGTGCCGATGGCATTGCTGGGGGAGGTGAGTAGGGAGCGGGAGAATAAAGTAGAATTTTAAGACATGCCACTTGGTCTTACAAAAGGGCTGGGGCTGGAGGCAGGAAGGGAGGAGGAGCGAGGAGGCTGAAATGATATAGTGTCCCCAAGTCAGCTGAATCCAGAATTCCCACCCTTGGCGCTCCTTTCCCCAGTTTCATAGATTATCAGGAGCTGGTTGCATGTAGGTTGGCTCAGCACAGACTTTCTTCATCACTTGCCTCTGATGAAAGACCCATTTCATCAGGGTAAATGGTACAGAGGTAGGACCATCTTCTCACAGAACTGACTCACAGAATTGACTCTATGACTAACCCATTCTGAAAGCTTAAAAGACCCTTCCAACAGCCTTTCTAGTACCTCAGAAAGACCACAGGTGAAAGAAGAAAAATCTGAAGAGATTTCATAGAGCATTTGCTTGGAAATGTGCAAAAAAATCAGGTGCAAATTTCTTTTGGCTTAGGGCCGTCAGAGAAATCTCCAGAAAAGAAGCTGATCCAATGACTCGTCAGGCTGTTTCAGATTTTCCAGGAGCACAGCTTTGCTAAGTCATTCCAAAGCAGTTCTACCCAAGTTGACATTGGAGAGAGTGACCAAAGAGTCAGAATAATATAATATATAATAAAACTCTAAATCATGACCTGAAGTGGATTTGGAATTCCCCAGGCACACTGAAAGGCTGAGTGCATGGTATAGGAAAAAGGCAGGGAATACCTTTGGTTTGTACAAATTTCTACAGCAAGGGAGTAACAGTCTCTTACTCTCTGAATTCTCTAACTTCAATCTCAGGAAATTTATTGGAATGAGAGCATCACCAAGATCTATGTTCATTTGGATGAGACTGACTGAAGGCATCTCCTGGTCATTTGAAATTTACCAGGTAACTTAGACATAAGCTTGGTCCATCATAGATGAAGGTGGAACACAGCATGAAATCAGGAAACAGAATCAAAAGTATCTCCTCCTTCTTACTTCTGCACTAATTAGCAGGGGCATGACCTTAGACTTGTCCCTTCTCTCTGAGTTTAACTTGTCATGTTTGACTAGATTATTTTTCAAGGGCTTCCAAGCTTATAGCAATCTTCAATTTTACTTTCTGTGAACAATTAGGTAGTTTTATTACAGAGATATATACTTAATCAAGAATCAGGTTCTTGGGTATCTTCCCAGGGACTTCAGCATGCCCATTCTCTCTCTCTCTCTGTTTTGGCATGGAAACCCTTATCCCTGCACAACGCCTGAGCATTTGATGCAAAAAAGGTTTTCATTTAAAAGACTGTGTGGTCTCTGCTGATTGCACAACTTCTTTTTGTGTCCACACTGCTGCTGATCAAATATTGCAAAGCCATTAATTACCTTCGGACAAATGCAGAGGGCCATGTGCAAAAGTTCTGGGCAATTGCATAAAGTAATATGCCAGATGTAAAGTAACTGAAGGATTTTTCTTGGTATTTAAGGTTCAGTGAAAAAATAAGAGGGGCAGCTATGCCAAGAATGAAAAGCCAGAGCTTGCCAAGTGCTTCTTTAAGGGGCTTTAGCCAATGTGAGACTAAACAATGCATTAAATAGGCATACAACTTACTGCACTTAAAGAATCACACGTCAAATAACAGCTCTTTGCTATGTTTTAAACATGATCTCACATATAGATAAAGACAAGTGAAATGTTCTGTTGTCATCTCCTTAGTCTAACAGCTAATAAGGCCTGGGGACTTGAACTTTCCAGGCAACCAAAAGTAATTCTTTGTGATGTAAGAGCTTGCTGATGTTCCATGGAGAGGTGTAGGATGGAACTCTGCCAGGGCAGCAGCTCAGTACAGGAATGATTTTTTGCCACCAAGGTTGTCAAAGACTCTGGCTGCATAAAAGGGCAAAGGCTTCGTAGCCCATCATGAAGAACAATGAGCAATCTCCTTGGGAGAAATTGCCTGCCTGTTAACAGAGTGTTTGATTCTTTGGTGTAGGCTCTGAAATCAGAAGAAAGTCACCTACAGGCTTGAGGTTGGCTCTTTACAGAGGCCTTGAGAAATACTGGCACGGTCCATGATGTCTGGCCTAAGTATACAGAGACGCAGTGGTTTGGAAAACACCAACACTCTTCTGGATCCAAAATGGAGCTATGAGCCTCCCAGCCATGAACATCTGAGACCTTCCAATACTGATGGTCTTCAAGCAGCTGGTTGAGAGGCACCTGCCCCGGTGGGAGCCTCCCAGCCAAACCTTCCACAGCTCCTTTCATGGTCAAGTTGGGGAAGACACGTCCTGCCTGGCCCACTCCCATATGCTGCCTTATAGCCACTCCTCCTTTACCATCTCTCTTATAAAACCCAGAGAGAGAGAGATGTCTGGTCCAACAAACAGTTCTTCTTCAGCAGGTCTTTGAGAAAAAAACAACAGAACTCGTAGCTACTAGGAAAGAAGCACTGGAAGTGTGGTGGCCAAGAAAGAAGAAAAGTTGAAGTTGGCCAGTGGAAGGAGTCCCCCGGATCATAAGAGATATCCTTATGCTCAACAGGGAGCTGCAGTGTGCTATCTGAGTGGAGCCCAGTCTGTGAAAGCAAGGGACTCAAATGGCAGCAGCCTCTAATCGAAGAAGCTTTTCTGGTGCAGCCTGAAGAAATTCTATAAATATTTCCTAAACTGTAGGGTCGGTCATTCCATGGATGTCTCCCTTGAGTCTCCTTTCAAAGAAGTTCAGAATCAACTGCGCCCCCAGGGGTTTCTGTTCCTGCTCTCCCAGAAGATGCCAAGGCCTTTTGGAAGCATATCTCTACATTGCAACACTATGGGCCTTTAAGCGATGTGAATGGGCAGATGGACATGCTTCTTGGACACAAGACACCTTGACTTTGTTTCTGGATCCATCCAGTAAGGTAAATCACAAACTCTCTGGGTCTCACATTTCTCACTTGTCCAGTAAAGCAATGATTTTTACCTTCTAAGACTGGGGTAAAGACATAGTGAGAGAGTTGCTACAATTGGATTTTGAAAAAATGAAAATGCTGGTCAAGCATAAGACATCCTTTGTGCTACTGATACTACTGTAAGTGTTCCCATTAGCAACAGGTTTTATCAGCTGCCCCTACAGAGAGAAATAGGTTTCCCTGGTGGCTCAGATGGTGAAGAATCTGCCTGCAATGCAGGAGACCCGGGTTTGATCCCTGGGTTGGGAAGATCCCCTGGAGGAGGAAATGACAATGCACCCTAGTATTCTTGTCTGGAGAATCCCACGGACAGAGGAGTCTGGCAGGCTACAGTCTACAGGATTGCACAGAGTTGGACATGACTGAAGCAACTTAGCACACATTGAGGGAAATGAGTGTGTAATGAATTGGGCTGCCCAGACCTTTGCAGTAGACTCTGTGACTGATCCCAGAAGAGAATAAATAAGTATAATTGTTAATGTGTTTATGATGCTTCCCGTGCCAGGCAGTATTCTAATTTAATATGTTCTAACAGATTAACCAGTTCTGTGAGGTAGTGCTTGTTTTGGGGATGAGGAAATTAAAGAACAAAGAGGTTAAGTGACTTGCTCGATGCCACCCACCAAGTAAGTTACAGAGCTAGAATTCACATCCTGGATTCTTGGCAGTAGAGACCACACTTGGCCTTGACTCCTTCCCTCTCTTGCTTCTTGTAACTGTTTATCGGGGAGAAGATGGTCTTGAGGCGCTTGACCATATCAGAAAAACGTAAATTATTGCATTTGCAATATTGCAATATTTTCTAAATTTGCACAGAAATCATCAGTTTCTTAGAAGTCCCTTGGTTGCCCAGACTAGTCCTCTTGGGCATATTTAAAGAGTAGTAGCCACTAGTGAAGGTCAATATGAAAACTCACTGTTGCTCTTTAAGCATCTCTGTGGCCTGTTAGCTTAGTGGTGCTAATGAGGCCAGGGCCAAGGTCAAATCCCACATGTTCCAATTAGCTTCAAAGAGAAAGTAACAGCCAGTGACTGTACCTCTAACTTTGACCAGCTGTCACACAAATGCATAGCTGGAGGTCTAAGGGTTGCCAAGCCAAGGAATGCAAACGGTGTAGCTCAAACCCAGCCCCACTCAAAGCAACGCTCATGGTGGCTGAGTGTGTCTTTGGATGTCCCCAGTGCTGTACTCTCTTTAATTGGATAGGTAGTCTCCATAGCTGGGAAAAGGCTTTTAGTCAAGGTTTAGAAGACTACAGATTCAATCTGCCCTCTAATTTATAAAGAGCAGCTAAAAACTGACCTACTTAACTGGCCTCGCTTTCAGGAGACTGGAAAAATGTAAAGATGAGAACTGTCAGTGAGTCCTTCCTAGCAAAGAACAATGGCCATCTGTTTTCATGAGGTGTGTGCTCCTTTGGCCAGATAACTTGCATGTATTTGGTCATGTCTGAGCTTCTATTCCATCCCTGAGGGGTTGGAACTCAGCTTAAAACAAACTAAAACAAAGGCACTGGCTTGTCTTGCTTTAAGTAGGTGGGGTCCCCTATCTGGGGATGAACAGAAACTATGTGAAGAAGATAAAGGAGTCTAAAACGTTCTTTGGTCACTATTTAAATCCAAGATTCTCCTTTCTTGAATAGTACCAAATCCTTGTTAATTACAACCTAGACTATGAGTCTGTTAAAAGTTAGAAGAGGTCATTTACTTGAACAAAATCCCCTTGTTTTATAGACAAGGACATTTTGGCCCAGGAAGTTTAAATGCCTGCCAAAGTCATACAGCTAATGAATGACAGGTCTGGGAGCAGTTTTCTGAGCACTATATTTCAAATGAAAGAAGCTTGAGTTAATAATAATAACCTCAATCTAGGAAGGTTGTTGCAATCAGTAACAATGAAATTCATTGCAAAGTTTTACTTAAACTCTTTATAAAACAGTATGTTTTAACACATGAAGAATGCCATTCATTTATTCAGACCTGTTCTTAATAAGTATGCATTGGAAGTATATTTTATAAAAGCTATAAATCTGGACTAACCAAAAGGGTATCCAACTTTCCTTTCTAATTGATTTACTTCTCCTTTTTCCCAGACCGCAGAGATAAAGCATATACAGTTTATTTAAGGGACTGTTTATAGACTCTTAAAACTAAAAAGGACCCCAGAAACTCGCTTTCTTTTGGTTGCTCTTAATTGAAACCATTCAAGGTGGTTGGTTGTCTGTCAATTTTAAAAGTATCTTCAAGGAGAGAAATTCCACAAGCCTCTAAAGCACATGTTAAGATGGTTAATCACCATGACTGTCAAAAATAGTATCTATGGCAAGCTGAACTTCTCCTATTTCACTTGAAGCTCTTTTCCTCTTGTTCTGTTCCATGCCACAGCAAGGTTGTGACAAACTGCTCTCTATGAGGCTCCTCCATCAATCTGGAAAGATAATAGCTAGCTCTTTCCCAATGTGCCAACTCCATTAGGCCACCATTTTTCTCCCAAGACTATGAAAGTACGAGACTGGTTGACATGCTCTCATACTATGATACATAAGGAAGAATCAATACTTAGCTCTTTTATTGCATGTAATGTGTGGTGAAGCTGTGTTAATTATAGAAGAACTTTTGCACTTATGCTGGGAAGATGGTCACAAAACAGATAATCGAGAAGGTGGCACGCTCTGTGCTCTAGTGGAACTTAGGCTTGTAGAGAAATAGGAGCTCGTTTAGAACATTGGGTTGATCAATACAAAATTAAGTGTTACCAAAAAAATAAAAGTTATTCAGGATAGTTTTGTCTCTTAATAGGGTTAAAAATTCCCCTTGTTAAATATTCTGGCCCAGTAAAAAAGATAGATACGGAGGTAACATTTTTTTAGATGTTTTCATTTCAAACTAAGATCAGAAACTCCCTTCCACAGTTAAAAAAATACATACGTTCAAAATGGATTTGAAGCAGCTTAAAATGAAGAACGCAGCCACAATAAAACTTTGAAAAGGGTAAAAACAATAATAAGAGTCAATTGACAGGGGATAGAGGTAGGGGAGACTGCTTTCCTCTAAAAAGTATTTCAAAGGCTGTAAATGCTTAGAGCTGACTTCTTCACACAGAGTAAATCTCAAGGGACAAAAAGGAAACTCAATAAAATTTGTTGACAACAGTTAATGCCTTTAAGAATAATTGGCTCAGACGTGAAACGGACCATCAATGTAGCTTAGGGAGGATCTAAATGCCGCCTCTAAGTCATTGTTGGTATACATTGTATTCAGTTGAAAAAAGATAAAGTTTTATCAAATAGCTGGGTAAATATGAGGCAAGAAGTACCTGACAAACCTAATTCTTGATGATTCTAAAGACTAAGATCTCAAACAAGTCATGCCATTGCATTCAATGGGATTCAGTTCAATTCAGTCCTGCCAGTTCAACAATCAAACTTGAGCCGCAGCTATATCAGCCAGGCATTGAGCTAGATACTGGGATTCAGTGGTAAATAATCTGGCCTTTGGTATCAAGGAACCCATTGAGAGGGTAGATCTTGGTCAGCTGATTTTAAAAATGGGAAAAGTATTTAGGAAAAGCATAAAGGATTGCATTTTTCCTCCATGATTATTTTCCTCTCTGATACTTGATAATACTTTTTTTTTTTTTAACCTCCTAACTAGACTGTGAGTTCCTTGAAAGCAAAGTTAATCTCTCATTCATTTCCAGGTATCTCACTCATGCCTTGTACAGTGTCTTACACATAGCAGAGGTTCCATCAATGTTCTGAATTTAACAATTTAAAGGGGTTAACGTCTCTTGGGCAAAAAGGCTAGTCCAGTTGACTAGAAAATTGACAAGAATACTTTTGTGCATGAAAGTTTATGTCAGACAAATAATTTACATTGCCACAGAGTTCTATAAACCAGAACTTATGAAACCTAGACTCTCAATAATAAAACACAATTTATAAAACCACTTTCTATCCAAAGTTATATTCTATATATGGCATTAAGAGTTGCCATGTAGAACCTTCCCCTTTCAAATTAAGAGAGAATTAAAACACATTTGTAAAATTTGATCATTTGAATAATAGAATGCCTTCCAGTGAGTTGAAATCAGTTTCCATCATAGTTATCCAACACCCTTAATTCTTTGTGTGAACATATATAAGTATCAAAGGGTAACTTGGGATCAAATTATTTTTTTTCTTTCTCATTTTCTGTCATTTAATTATAAGCATCACAGTCATAGAAAGATCCAGTTTTCATGCACTGTGCATGGATCCTGGAGCATGTCACATCAAACATGGCAATTCAACCTGGCACATAACCCAAGACACTTGGGGACTCGGCCATCACCTAGTGAACTGGATAAAAAGAAATGGCACAAATGGATTATCAAAGCAAAAAAAAAATCCTCTTGGGCATAATAACTGAGACCCACTTATCCATTTTTTAAAATGTGGCTCAGTAGTAGCAAAGTAAAGAGTAGTGACAAGCCATCGCCGGGTGATGTCGATGTGACACATTTGCCTTCTGCCAGATACTCTGAAGGTAAAACGGGTCTGCTATTCGAAAAGCACTCACCAAATGAACTCATTCGTCTGCATAGAAACAGAGAATGGGACAGAATTGCTCTATTGCCAGAAAAATAAATGAACTCACTCAAAGCGTTGGCTGGAAACAGAGGGTGGGAATTTGCTCATTCAAAGAGTAGAACGCACTTCTCACTCTCTGTCACTAGTTGTTGAAAAGCTATTTGTCACCAAATCTACAATGAGTACAGACCATCAACATGCCTACCAGCCTCTTCCTTCCCATTCTCCCTACCCATCCCAGAGTGCTACACTCACAGACCACTCCTTCCAGTCTCTCTCTCACACACATACACCTTCCTGGGAAGAGGAGAGAGACTGGAAGTGTGAGTCATCACAGGAGCTATTCAAAGCCTAGTGGGTAACTGAGGTAAGCTGTCTACACTTAAGCCACATGAACCTCTAAGAATGATTCACCGTCCTGAAGACCTGCGTGTCCGTTTCCTGAAACTCTCTAAATTTGCAAAGAATTAAACAGAACGAGCATATGGCTTTCCATCACTCAGTGTCCTGTAACACAGACGAGCCAGATGCCTCTGAGGTGTGTTCTCTAAGTGATCCATTCCCTCAGGCAGCAGGGACTCCCGTTTGTGTTTATTATTTATCTGCAAGCGTGGACTTGGCTGTCTACTTTTTATTGACTGTTGACTTTTTAATCACCTGAGACCTACTTCTGGAATAAGTGACCTTACACTTGTCAGAAACCCTTTTCCAGATGGAGGCATCACTGGAGAGCCCCAGAGAAGGGTGACATCAAAGGAAGGCAACAGCGAAGACTCAAGGTCAGTGTGAACCGAGGGCAAATGAACTCAGCGTTTCAGTTTGCATTGAGCGAGAGCCTGTGTCTTTGCAAATGTGCCTTTCGGCGATGTTCACCTTCTGCCTGTTCGGGGTGATTTCATATCACATGGAGACACCTGGGATGTGCCCCTTTGCCAAGTCCACCTTTCTAGTTTCCTCCAAGTGACCTAGCACTTAAAACATCCCTACATGTTCACAGATGTCATTACGTGCACCCACAGATCTGGAAAACCAAAACTTCAGTCCCCCAGGGCCATCTTGTCCTGTCTTTTCCCTGGAAGGAATGGAATAGTGAGGGCAGAGCAGAATAGTTGCGGGAAAGCCTAGCGGGAAGTAGTTAAAAGACAAACTGCTAAGGAGGAAAATTCCATCCAAAATCTGCAGAACGTGCCACGGCCCCGCCGAAACACTAGGCTTGCATTAAGGTGAGGAATCTCGGAGGCCGAGGATGGCTGCCAGCCACAGGCAGTCATTCAGTTCTTTGCACACTCCCCACGGTTGTAAACCCACAGAGCAGTGAAGGGGAGGCTACTTACTGAAATAAAAGCCCCTGTCTCCGCACACGAACTGGAGAGCATCCACCAACTCAGCCCCGCAGAGGGTCTCGGGTCCCGCCGTGGCAGAGCTGGTGAAGGCGAGCAAGCACAGGGCCAGGTAGAAGAGATGCGAGGAGGATGTGACGGGCATCTTCACCTGCTGAAAAAGCAGAAGGAGGGTCATCTTCCTCCTGGGTCCGTGCCAGGGCAGTGCGGCCAAGGCAAGGGTGCCTTCACCCCAGCTCTGCATTCCTGTTATTAATCAAAATTATCCCCTCAGGAGTGCAACAAGGTGTGTGAGTGACTTCTGAGCAGGTCTTGGCATCATGCTATCTGACTTTAATCCTCTTGCTACTGTGAAACCTTGGGGAAGTCCTTCTTGAACCCTTTCTTTATGGGTTCCTATTACAATTCAATGAGATAAATGTCCTGAAACATTTAATGTGTGAAGGTGAAAAATGCTCTTATTGCATACCACTCAGAGATCCTGGTAAACCTTTGGAATCATCAAAGCTTAATTTGTGCTCAGTCCAGACTTGGGACCAGATATGTTTTATTAATTTAAATTCTCTCAAATTGGCCATTCACAGATGGCATGTGCATTCATTACTGACCAGAATATTAAATCAACCAGAACGTCATTCCCCAGCTACTGATTAAAGAGAATTTACTGCAGCTGAAAAAGAACTTGTGAAAATACTATATATCATTATAGCTTTTTTTTTCCACTTAAGAGAGGCAGAGACAGAAACAGAGGGAGAGAAAGAGAAACTGAGAGATTTCTTACCTGCTGAATGTCAGCAGTTAACAACTACAAGTAAAAGTTAAAAACCAGGAACAGGAAACATCTGAGAATTTCAGAATGAAACTGGTTTATGGTAAGTAAACCCGACTCCTTTTGCATTCTAAAGCCCCTTGTGTCAAGCTCAATATCAGATCAACACACATGTAGAGAGTGCCTTCCACAAACAGGGAACTGGGCTCAAAATCTGCAAAAGGCTTTTTTATTTTTTTAAGTCTCAGGAATTCTGACTTCATCTGTTGGAGGGACTTGAGTGTCACTGTATCCTTTTTATAGCAGAGACCCCTGGTTGGCTTGACTTAGCCAGTGACAGCCAACTGTCAGGCCTGCCAGAGGCAGGATTCCTGTGGCTCAAGTCTCCATCCTTGCTCTCAGCAGTGAAACAATGCAAAGGTGATCATTAATTTTTTCCACATTGCTACTTGTGGCACAAAGATGTGGTTTCTTCTAGGAAGCCTCCCAAGGTGAGTAGCTTTATCCCTCTCGGATGCATTTACTTTCAGCAGCATCAGCAGAGTCAGTGACAGGATGTTAAACCAGGGGCCCTATCAAAAGGTCATAGAGTTAAACTGGAAACTATCATTATGAAAAGAAGCTTTTCTGAACCTCCCAGTGGTGGCAGGTCCATTCAACTCCATCACTTTCAAAGAAACAGGCTCAGTCATTTATTTTCCGACCACCTTCCTTGCCCTCCCTGGACTCTTAATGGCTCTCTACATCAGTGGCAAAGTTTGCTCCATCACTGTAATTAAGATTTCCATTTTTGTGGCCAGACTTTCAGTTCAGCAATTGGGGAAAAAAACCCTAAACCCCTGATTCTCGTTAACACAACGTAAATATTTAGTTAATGCTTGTAAAACAGTTGAAGATGAAAAGCGTCCTCTATTTGCAAATCATCATAGATAATAGACATAAAATAGAAGAGGAGGTGAAAGCTTGATGGAGAATTTCTTCCATTTTCTCCATAGGACCTGTTCATGGAAACCGTCCACCCCCACATAGCCAAAGCCACAGGGACTGCTAGAAACAAGTCATCCAATCCTCATCTTTCTTAGTTATAAAATAATTGGTGGGAGTTTTCCCTTTCAGTATTTCCAGTGGAAATCTCAACAAGTCCAAGCCAACTGGACTTCCTTGCCCTTTTCAAAAGAGAACACTCATAATTGATCTTACAGAACATACCCCGCACTCTGGCAACCAGCCAGTTCTAGAACGTATGTTATTTTGCCAGTCCTATTTCTCCATCGCTCCCGTCTCTGTTGAGTTAATGGTGAAGCTTAAGGCAAAGCACCTGCAACTGTAGATGCCTTCAGGTTCTTCAGTTGTTGTGAAACCCAGGGGAAAAGGAACTCAACTTAAAGTCTTAGGGAACTGAGAACTTTACATTAGATGTCAACATTATACTTTTAATAGCTATTTCTTTTGTATAACACATTTGAAATCAGCAATACCTATCAGTCTCTGGCATTTAAGAACTTAAGATTTATTTTTTACAGATTTCCCCCTTTTCTTTCTTCTTTTTTCCCCCTTTTTACTGAGTTATGTTCTCAGATAAATATCAGCACTTATAGTTCTAGGACAAGATAGAACCTCTAGTGCATTTTCTTTTAGTTCAGGAAACAGTCCATCACACCCACAGAGAACCAGAGAATTTATCACATTATGTTCCCCCAAAAGAAAACAATAAAGAACTTGCTTAGGAGTTAAAAGTTTGAAATGAGTGGCCCCATATGTTCATCATTTCCTTGGCCTTTTATTTTTCCAAACACAAAAGAAATGAAGAGAGAGAAAGGAGAGATCTGAAAGAAAGAAATGAAAAAAGAACTAGAAAAAGAAGAGAAAAAAAAATTCCAGAGCACTCTTTTTCAAAAATCATTCACAAATCTAAAATTTTAAAGACCTTTCTTTTTATCTTAAATAAATGGAATATCAATTGGTTCCAGATGTCTGGGTTATAATAAAAATGCCCAGCAAAACTTGAGGGCAATAGTCATAAGAAAATACTCACTGTAGGTGTAACCATTTTTGTTTGTTCCAGATCTTTTACAGCAGGTCAGGGTGGGTATTATGAGACTGATGTGAATAGGAAACTGAGGACTTAAAAACATGTGCTGCTTTGTGGGTGGGGTTTATGAAAGCATCTAGTTACATTTGGACACCCAGGCAGGTATGCTAGGAGCCGGGGTGAACTGCCTTTTGTCCATACAGACAATAAACAAATTGCACGGCTGGGATTTGAGTCAATCTTTTCCTCCCAATCAAGCCACCGATTTCCATCGTGTGCCTATTGTAGCCAGCCTGGACAGGGACCCAGGCTCTAATCCTCCCCTGTGCCCTCTTCCCTCTGACTCAAACACTTGGAAATATCTTGAGACTCACAGTACAATCAGCTTGTGAGCTCTGCCTGGCAGACACCTTTACTCATTGAATTACATTTGAAAGAACCACGTAGCTCCCTGAAACCACTTCCTGCTCCAAGTACAGGAAAAAGCAACAACTTATGGCTAGCTAGCTCTACTTCTGAAAAGTTCAGCATACACAGCAAAGTTCATTTGGAGTTTTCCAAACTTGTAATTAATGCAGAGATAACACTACACAGTCCCTTTTAGGATCATCTAAGCGGGGAGACAAAATCCCCAGCTGTCAGACCACATAGCATATGTGTATACTGACTTCATTTCTTTTAAAAGCAAGGTAGCCAGTGTGCATCTTGGCATCTCAAGGGCGGCAGGATCAGGTGCCCGACAAGGATGTATTCTTAACTCCTAAGCCACGGACTTGACTAAGAAAAGTCCTAGTGGTGGAGTACTTGAAAGCAGCTGGACTAAGCGGTAGGGATGTACCATGAATTGAGCCCACAGGCAATTGCATCGGGGAGCCAGTGACAGCAGCTTAAAAGTGCTTGCAAATTGGAAAAATACAAGTCTTGAAAGATATAATTTTGCTGAGAATGGAAACTTGAACTAGGGCCAGTTATTGGAAAGGAGAAGTCAGTGCATTGACAACGCTAGCCAAATTTACCTAAAGAGACTTTACAATCCCAAACACAAAATCCGAGTTTTACAACACAAAACCCCAAGTCCAAACTTCGCCCCTGAGAGTCCTCTTCAAAAGAAAAAACTTGGAATAGCAGTTGCTAGAAAGTTTCCGCTTTCCATATACAGTGTGCATTTGTTTAAATTATCCGAATATGCAAGGTCAGCAGGAGTTCTTAAGGAGTTCTTTTTCAGAAGAGCAAATGAAACTTCACTCTAACTCTGACTCTCTGGGCATAAGTGCAGAGAGTTCCGGGACCTTAGCTCCAAAGATCGTATTTAAAAGCTTTAATATCATTTAAAATGTAACTCTTTGTATGTGGCATGCCTTATAATCAAAAGTCCTGGCAAGTTACACACACACACACACACACACACCACACACACACACAGTCCTACATACACATGAACATGGTCTTAAAAATAAAACATCTGCACCTGCAAAAAAAATCCAAAAGTTCATATCCATGCCCTATAGCCCTTAACCGTAGACCGGATTTAAAGGAATCTTCTATAATGACACCACTCAAGCCCTGAAGAAGTGGAGGATTTAGCATAAGTACCTTGCAATAGTTTTTACTCATACAGATATCTGTGCAAAGGCATTTATCTCCCGGAGCTATTTTTTCAGATCCCACAGAATTGCATATTCAGCAATTTATAAATAACTCCCAGTGCCGAAACAATGAAAATTCTAAAGTGAAGAACATTTCTAAGCAGAAGCAAACAGTACACAATTTAAAGAAAATTCCCCAATGACTTCAAAGAGTAAGAAATATTTACCTTCAAGAAATCACAAAAGCAGCACTTAAATAATTGGGTTGGAAGACTGCTGATTTTTCCCATTGCTTCTGAAGTGCAAAGTCTGGAAATGAATTGGTTAGCAGGAATAATGAGGCAAAAAGAAATCCAGGGAGATGGGAGATGTTGAGAGCAATGTCACATTTCAATTTTGAGGACTTTATTCCATTGCGCAGGCTCTATCTGCTCTGAATTTAGCAGTGACAGTGAGATTTAGCAAACAGAAGAGGGATTTAGAGAAAATCCTCACATTTATCTACAAAACACAGACACTGTAGACAGGAAACAGCTGGGGGAACGCTTGCCTTCTCTCTCTCTCCCTCTTCTGGCAAAGTTATCGAGTAAGGACTTTTTTGGGCATGGTGACAAATAACATCATACCTTTGCATTTTAAAACTAGAGCACAGAAGCATTTTTTTCCCTTAAAAGAATGTGTGTTAGTGACAAGAGGAGCAGACATTAAAATACTGATGTTGTCCTCTGATTAACTTTCTCCCGGGCACGAAGACACACACATCTGCTAATACACCTTACCAGTATGAAAGGAATATTCGTGGAGGATGGGCGAGCAATTTTATATTCCAGAGCCAACACAAAATTTAAAAAACAAGAAATGAAAAAAAGACCATCTCAAGCATACTCTACGATTTTAACCCTCAAACGACTGGGGTAAACTAGAGTGGAGGACAGCGCTGGGATGACCCCTCGTCCTAGTTGCCAAGTGAGGGGAATGATCTCATTTCCTAGAACCTGGAAAGGGGCGGGCAGCTTTGTAATTGGCTCCCCTCAGGACACTGTCTCATGCTTTTTGCCCACGACAGGGCAAAGATTTTGCTGAGCTGTAAAGCCAACTGAAAAAATAAAATCGAATCTTTTTCTTCCTTCCTCTCCTCTGTTGCTTGGCCCCCACCCCGACCCCCACCCCACCCCAGGGGAAGGGCATCTGAGGGGCAAATGATTTTCCCATTGTTCATATTTTTCTGCATAACTTGAACCTCTGTGTGTGTGTGTGTGTGTATTTGTGTGTGTGTGCACGTGAGTGCATTTTCTTTCCCCCATTTTTGTGTATTCTAAATAACACCAGCTGGCTAGCAATACCCTCTCAAGGGTTATGATGTCATTCAAATCTCTCAGCTGGATGAGTGGCCAGCAACATGGTCCAAGCCAGCTGTTTTGCTATTTATAATGTATACTTGCCTTTGCCATTGAGGATCAAGTTGTGATCTTTTGTCGATAGAATTTGTACCAATTTCTCATCAGTTTTGTGAAGGAGGAGATAAGAAAGTGGATTATGAAATAAGATTGCAAAAGCCCAGGTTAAACATCCCACTTTCCCTGGGGTCTATCGGGGCATGGTTTCCTGGAATGGTCAGAATAGCCGGGACTTTGCATTTCTCCCTCTTGATTCTCAGGGGACACAGTGGTCCTGACGCTTCGACTAGAAACAGAGGTCTGCTTGAAACTCTTGTCTGGGTCTTTACGGCCATGGCTAGGAAGTTGTTTGCAGAGGTGGGTGCCCTCAAAGGAAAACCTGATTGGTTTTGAAAGGGGGTTGAGTTTGCTCAAGCCTTCTCTGTGATTAAACTTGGGGCAGTGTTTACCTTCGAGAAAGACAAGTTAGACATGAGGCGTGATGCCATTTCAACAGTGCACTACATTCAGAGTTCAGTGAGTGCGTACCTACTGTGCGCCCAGTTATACACGTCACAGGGGCTTTCGATGAAGCGGCAGAGACAGAGGAGAACAGTGCGGTCATGTGGTGGGATGTGCATGCGGTGGGATGTGCTCTTTTAAAAATGTGAGAAGTGCACACTTTCTCTGGAAAGACAGGGAAGTGAAACTACTGAGAATCCAGGATGGGGGAGGAGGGGTGTGTCATGAGAGGCTTTGAAGTGCAAAGTTGGGAAGTTTCAGGGGATGTGGTTTGACCTGAAGAGTCTAGAGATACGCATCATCAAGAGGTAGGCTGGGGGGCATCTTCAGGTGTGGGGGCAAGTCCTGTACTTTGAGAAGAATCCAAGACCTCCTTTCATGAGGCCCGCTTCATGCATTTACCTTAGGAATTGTTCACTAAAAATCTGGGGTTTGGGTTTTTGTTTTTTTTCCTTCAGCTCCAGCACATCACACCTTTCGTGAAAAAAGCCCAGCCACCTCTCATGGACACTGAAGGTGCAGAGTGTCTCACGGGTTGAAAGATCTCCGATTTCCATGCCTGCAGAGTCTTGGTGATGAGTGCCTCGCTCCACCACTGGGCATCTTCACCGGTAGAAGGCCACAGCGTACCCATTTTAGTTTTCACTTGTTTGAATCATTCCAAGGTGTCCTGGGAGCTCACTGCCCTCTCCAAGGCTCCCCCCTGGTCTGATGTGCTATCCAGGAGCGCCATGTGCGTGGATCACCTTATCCCCAGCCGTTTCGAGGGAAAGGCTGCTTCGGGAGACAGAACGCACGCCGTTCCATCTGACACAGGGCTCCTGCGCCACCGACACACTGACTCACAGTCTCTTGGTTTTATAACCCCAATTACCCTTAAAGAATAATTGGGTTTTAATTTATGTCCTAGTTTTTATGTCACAATCAAAAGAAAACTGAAATTTCAGTGAGTCGTAATTATCATCAGCTGTACTGTGGAAACATTCCGATGTGAGCTCTCAGTTTCCAATAGGGAAAGCAATTTCCTGAAGTGATTATTGTACACTTCAGTGCGGAGAATGGTCTAGATTTCTGGGTAGGGTGAGCAATCATTCCTAAGGAAATGCCCATTTTCTTGGCTAATTCCAGGAGTCAGCCTGAAAGCCAAAGGGCAATAAATGTGCCATGTGATGACTCTTTAACGACTGAGTCCTGCACCTGTTTAGGAGGAAAAGAGAGGAAGGCACCAGAGGGTCCAAAGTGGTAGTAAATCTAAGCCTCAGGAAGAGTTCAGGTCAAGAAGCCCTACTGGAGAGAAACACACAGGGTCGTTCTAAAATTACTGAATGATTATGTCGTCTCCTGCCTGGAACAGCCTGACAGTTAGATTTTGGAATGGTGTGCCACCAAAATAACAAGGATGTGCTTATCATGAGAACATCCACTCCTGGAAATGCGGAGATTCACAGCTTCACCTTTTGCATGTGTAATGCCTGTGGGATATAAATAACTCTCCCCTAAAGCCTTCTTCTTGAGTAGTGTATTTGCATAAAGCTGCGATCTCAGACTTCTGACACCTTTCTTTAAAAAAAAAAAAAAGGCTGTTCATCTCCTTAAAGCACAGGCTGCCTGAGATTCACAGAAATGGGAGGTGCTGGACCTTCCACGCTTTTTGCTTGAGCCACATTTCCAGTCTTCCCCATGTCAACTGCAGAGCTGCCCATTCAAAAAGTCATCTCCTATCCACGTGTGATGGGGAAGACTTACAGCTTATTTCATGAATGTCTGTGCTGACTCCTGAGAAAAGCTCAGGATGAGTATCTGGAGGTAAGAGGACTTTGGAACCAAATAATGGGTGAGGTGTAAGGTTCTGGGGCCATCCAGCAGGCAGAGGACTTGGGGTAAACTGCTGGACCTATCTCTTGGCTCACGGTTTGTGTGGTGGGTTGGTCTGGGAGTGTGTGGTCCAGTTTCTAAGATCAAGATCTTGTCAATTCATAATGTAAAACTCCGAGGAAAAGGCTAGGTCTCAAAAATACAACATGCTGCCGAACAAGGGGACCAATGTCAGCACCAGAACTGCTCAGAAGCAGCTCTGTGAGCCCGCAGAAAGATCTTCAGCTCAAAGGAACAGCTTTAAATCCTTAGAGGCGATTTTCCCCCACAGCTAGGGAAAACAGTAATAGGGAGAAGAAATCCTCCCACTAGAGAAATCAATGCTTTCTTTTCAACATCAAACTTGGATCTTATTTCTTCTAAAATGTCAAAAGGGCAAATGCTGAGAACAGTCAGAAGCAAAACTTCTGTGGTTTGGGGAGCAAAAGAATTCTCCGTAATGGCAGACGAGGAGTCACTGCATGGGGCGAGGATGGCTTGGTGGAGGGAGAGAACCAAGGGCTCACCACAACTGCCCCAAGTTGAAAAGAGAGTAAGGAAAGGAGACACCAGCTCCAAATTTCTGGGGCAACTACCCAAAGAGCGCTTTCTTTTGGAATCGAAAAATGTGCGCGCCCTCTAGTGGGCTGTGGGGAAACTGCCACCGCAATCTTAACCGTTGATGCGTGGAGTTTGGTAGGCGTGGGGCGTTTTGAAACGTTCTGGGTTCAAATATACTTTAAATTGCATTAATCTTTTGAAACAAATAAGCTAGGTATTTAATTCACTCTAGTTTTTTAAAAGATAAGGGTACTAAGAGGAGAAGAAAAGATGATAAACTTTATGAGAGCACGGATGCTCTCCTTGACTCGACTCCCAGCGCTTACTCTTGGGCTCCAAATAAGATTTGTTGGTTGAATCCAAGTCTGGAAAATAATGATAATGAAGGTAAACTATTTCACATAAAAAGGCAATAAACTCTCTGAGAGCGAAATAACCAATTTCTCCATTTTATAAATAAGAAGAATGAGGGGTGGGGGAGTGGTGAATAGAAAAATGACTTGTTTTAATTAACAAATTTAGATTGCACGCTGAGCTCAAATCCAACCCCTTGGTCTGTTCTCCACTGTTTCTTCCACAGCAGTGTTCAAAATGTAGGTTTAACACTGATGGTCAAAGACATGGCATTAAAGAATCATGTAAGAGTGGAAGTGGTTCCATTTTTAATTCTCTTTCTAGCCTGAATTTACTGAGGGAAAAGTCTGTTTGGTACATATCTGTGTTCAGTGCCTGACAGTTGCTAATCACTTTTTTTTTTTTTGACAAAACAAGAATAAACAGACAAAACAAAAGCAAAAAAAATGAATCTTAAGTCACAAGTCTTTGCATGCAGTGGTTTTATCCAGAATTTAATAATACTGTTTTGTGTTATTCCTTTTTAATAATACTTTCTCTTTAGGACTAGTGATGCTGTTTTTGAAGTAGGTATTTTAAAGCTTAGTTTTAAAATATGTTTCTAAGTCTTAAAAAATCAATCTAAGAAAAGATATTTTTAAAGTGAGTAAATTATGTTACAAATGGCAGACAGTTACGACAAAAAGTGGTATTACTTGGTGTTTGAATTCTGATGTTTGGGCATCATTGTTGTGTAACATGCTATGTGTTAGAAAAAAAAAAAAAAAGAAACATAGCCACAATGAAAAAAGCAGGGAACAAAGACCCTGTATACAAAACATGCCACCCTATAAATGTATTAATTATGTTTCCTGAGGTATGAGTTCATGTCCAAGGTAATAAAAATGGTCAAGTCTCTTTCAGGCAGAGGAAACATGTTATATGGAAATGAGGAGATTCTCAGTGTTGCTGTAAATATTTATTTATCTATTTGAGTGCACCGGGTCTTGGTTGCAGCGTGAGAACTCTTAGTTGCAGTATGTGGGCTCTAGCTCCCTGACCAGGGATTGAACCTGGGCCCCCTGCACTGGGAATGCAAAATCTTAGCCACTGGACCATGAGGGAAACCCTCCTAGTGTTGTAATGTGGGAGCTGAGGCTGAGGGCATGCTCTCAGACTCCTGCATTGTGGAGGCCTTTATGGTCTCTCCTTTCCCCATCAGTAGCCTTCACAGACCTGCAAGACTAGAAAACAGTCTAATTCCCTCATGATTCCCTTGTAAACAAAGATCTGTATGTAACTGAATCTGTGATTAATTCTGGGAATGGCACAGTGCCTCAAAGTAAATAGGCACCAGCAGACCCGGGTTACATTATAACCCAGGTCAATCTGAGTAGTGCTGGGTAAGGGGAACGAAGGTGGAGATTGATCACCCAGTGGTCTTGCCAGAGATTCCATTTTGAATGATTTAACTGTGGTGTTTATCTTTGATAAGCAGATTTTAATGGAAAAAATGAAATGATTACACTTGATAAAGATTCTCCACAATAAAGATTGAGGCAAAAAGATCTTATTTCTGGTGAACTCTGAACTTCTTGGAAAAGCTGGTTCATTAGAGCATCCCACTCTTTCTCTGGGTCAATTAAGGCAGTTTTATCATCCCCTTTGAGAGCAGGCCACACAGCCTCTAGCCTCAATTCTTTACTTGAAGGTGGCTGCTGAGAAATGTTTCAGATTGCTTCCTGTGAGTGTTCCTCAGTAAACAGAAGTGTGAGTAGTCAATTGAGGAGGAGACAGAGAATCCAGGGGAACCCTTGGAAATGACCCGTTTGGGGAGCATATATCCTTGGAGACTGTACCTCATCCTCTGCCCAATTGAGGGTTCAGTGCCGTAGAAGCGCACACTTTGCTCTTCTTTATAACACCTTGGTAAAGCCCTCAGCTTCTTCCAGAGCTCAGAATACATCTTTAAACCCAGTTACATTAGTCAGAGTTCTCCAGAACAACAGAATAAATAGGATCTATCTACATATCTATCTTTCTGTCTCCTCTCTCTTTTTTTAAATTTAATTTTTATTGATGCTAATGGTAAAGAACCCACCTGCCCATGCAAGAGACATAAGAGATGCAGGTTTGATCCCTGGGTTGGGAAGATCCCCTGAAGAAGGATATGGCAACTCACTCCAGTAGTCTTACCTGGAGAATCCCATGGACAGAGGAGCCCAGCGTGGGCTGCAGTCCATAGGGTCTCAGAGAGACACGACTAAGCGACTTGGCGCGGCACAACACGTATTTGATTTACAAAGGTGTGTTAGTTCCCGTTACACATATGTCCATTCTCTTTCAGATTATTTTCCCGTTTAGGTTGTCATGGAGTACTGAATAGGGTTTCCTGTGCTATAGAGTAGGTCCTTGTTGATTATCTGTTTTATATATAATAGTGTGTATTTATTAATCCCTCTCTCGATCAATATATTTTAAGGAACTGGCTCATGTGATGAAGAGGTTTAGCAAATCCAAACTCTTCAGGATAGGCCAGAAAACTTGAGACTCAGGAAAGAATGGCAGTGTGAGTCCTAAGGTGGTCTGCTGACAGAATTCCCTCTTCTTTCAGGGTGATTGGTCTTTTCTATTAATAAAGTGGCTAACTTGATGAGGCCCAACTTCTTTATGGACGATAATTTGCTTTACTCAAAGTCTACTGATTTAAATGTTAATCTTATCTAAAAAACACCTTCACAGAAACGTCTAGAATGTTTTCTCACACATCTGGGTACTATGGCCTGGCCAAATAGACCCATATAGCTAACCATCACATAACCATCACAATACACTCACTGGTCCTCCCTCCCAAAAACTGAGCAATAAGGATAGGTGCAGAAAAGCAAACTCAATTGATTACATCTCCCAATCCTCAGTTTTCCTCCCATACATTAAACTTCAGATCTTGGGCTTACTGTTCCTTGGTTGTTGCCAAAAAGAAGTCACAGCAAACTTGCCTTGACTACATCATTAATATTTTATGAGGATTCTGTTCATTGGTGACGAGTTTTGTTTCTTCCTACCGCTAAGGGAACGGGTGAGCACGTGACACTCGGGCACACCCACACTCAGACCACTCAAACACACGCACACAGTCACACATGTGAGCATCTGTGCTTGACCTCCCTAGACAATAAGAAGTGTGTTCATTCCCTTACTTGAAAAATTGCAGTTTTGATCAACGGAAAGAAGTTTCAGGCATAAGGTGGTGTTTGGGGTGGGGTGATGTCCTGCTTTCTGCCAAATGGAAGGAGACGTTTCTTTCCCATATCCTTTGTTCCTGAGAGACCCACTCTGTGCCTGGTCTAATGGGGGGGGGGTCCCATGCCCTTTGAGTAGCAGGATGACAAGTGATTTTAACTTTTTATTTCATACTTTTCTGCGTTTTCTAGTTGTTATTTCTATTTAGCAGGTATTACTTTTATAGTCAACAGTTGTTAAAAACATCATGATTAGAGCTATCTGTCCTTAGTATTAACTGAAAATGTAGCTTATACGTGTATGTTTATGTGGATGTATGTTTAGTGACTTAGTTTACCTCTTTATTCTTCAAAACTTAAACCTCTACGCTTAACGTCTCTGACTTGGCTTGTTTATGTGGCATCCATATGCGCTTGCTCATCAAACCTCACCCTCATTTCCCCTTCTTTCCTTCGTCATGTCTTTGTCTTTGAAGTTCAGCTCTCCCTCTCAATTTGCCCAGCGTTGTTCTAGATTGGATTGATGAATTCCCGGATTAGTGCATGGGCTTCTAACCAGCCTTCCCTCATCGAAAGAAAGTGAAAGTGATAGTCTCTCAGTCATGTCCTGCTCTTCGCCACCCCGTGGACAGACTCCTCTGTCCGTGGGATTATCCAGGCAAGAATACTGGAGTGGGTTGCCATTCCCTTCTCCAGGGAATCTTCCCAACCCAGGAACTGACCCCTGGTCTCCTGCAATGTAGGCAGATTCTTTACCATCTGAGCCACTGACGAAATCTAGCCGATTCAGTTAGTTAGAATCATCTTCTTCAAACACCACATTCATGTTACACTTCCTGAGAGTCCCTTGGTCACATCTAAGTCCCCTCCTGCCACTCAAAACACTCAGCAGCCTGCTCTTGCTGATACCCGTTATGGCTTCTTCTCAACCCTGTTATTCTTCAGCTGTACATCCCTTGCCCCAGCCTAGTGTTCGGTCTTTAACTGGTTCTTACTAAATATTTGTTAATTAATAATGATAAATGGAAACAGTGACAGGCTGTATTCTCTTGGGCTCCAGAATTACTGCAGATGTTGACTGCAGCCATGAAATTAAAAGACACTTGCTACTTGGAAGAAAAGCTATGACAAACCTAGACAGCATATTAAAAAGAAAAGACATCACTTTGCTGACAAAGATCTATCTAGCTAAAGCTATGATTTTTCCAGTAGTCATGTATGGATGTAAGAGTTGGACCATAAAGAAGGCTGAGTGCTGAAGAACTGATGCTTTCAAATTGTGGTCCTAGAGAAGACTTGAGAGTCCCTTGGACAGCAAGATCAAACCAATCAATCCTAAAGGAAATCAGTCCTGAATATTCATTGGAAGGACTGATGCTGAAGCTCCAATACTTTGGCCACCTGATGCGAAAAGCTGAGTCATTTGAAAAGACCCTGATCCTGGGAAAGATTGAGGGCGGGAAGAGAAGGGGGCAACAGAGGATGAGATGGTTGGATGGCATCACTGACTCAATGGACATGAGCTTGAACAAACTCTGGGAGATGGTGAAGGACAGGGAAGCCTGGAGTTCCGTAGTCTATGGGGTCCCAAAAGTCAGACCCCTCAGAGAAACTGAACAACAGCAACAAATTATTGAGTATATATTATATTCAATTCTTTATTTTATATTA
Source organism: Cervus canadensis (assembly GCF_019320065.1). Taxonomy (NCBI): domain Eukaryota; kingdom Metazoa; phylum Chordata; class Mammalia; order Artiodactyla; family Cervidae; genus Cervus; species Cervus canadensis. The sequence continues at coordinate 50,176,412 of NC_057406.1, forward strand.
TTTAGTGATCTCACTTAATTCTCACATACCTCAATTTCCACTTTTGTTTTAGAGTGCCTGCTGCTGTTTTGGAAGCATGTCAGATTCTTAAAAATATTTGTTGGGTGAATGAAGAGAAAATTGAGTTGGGAAAAGTTAAATGATTTGCCTGATGTCTGATGGTTAGTAAATTACAAAGCCAGGATTCAAGTTCAGTTTGGTCTAATACACAGCACTGCATGGGAGATGGGTAATCTCTTTCAATATTTTGTTGTACTCCCTCCAACATTCCCCACAGTACAATGTTGGACTTTCTCCGGTATTCACTAAGGGGATGATTAATTCTAAACATGAGCTTAGAATAATTGTGAAGTTCACTTTCAAAACAGGCAACCTGAAAATTTCAGAGATGAGCACTTAGGATGGAGTCTGGTTACAGCCATGTTGGGAACATTTTTAGGGTCACAGCTATGTTAGAAGCATTTTAGGGGAAACTATCAATGAGAGACTATACCTACTGGTCCTCATTCCTACCACTTCTAGCCTCAACTACTGCCTCAGAATACATAGAGAGGAAATCAAGTCCCTGCAGATTTTTCTCTGTACCTTGCTGCTTTTAATAAGGCAAAGTAAGCAACCAAAGCTCAGAAAGAGACAGTTACTCTCCAGAAACAAGATATACAAGAGTCTAAGCCAGAAGCAGGCAGAGCCTGTTTCATAAGCTGAAAGCTACTTATCCTCTTCAATCACAGTAAGAACAAAGGACAGATTTTCTGGGGTGTAGTGTTCCTAGAGTTTGTGATGTGGGCAATGGCAGTAAAATCAATTCACACTTTTCAAACATCAATCAACTGAACCCCACTCTGATTTAGATAAACTTTGTTCTGATGAGACATAAAGAGTTTGACTTTTCCCACTCTGTGACAATTTATGCTCTACTTCTTGGAGCCCTAGAGGCTAGGGCAAGCTCAGTCTTTGGTGTCTATTCTTCCTTAGGTTAGGGAAGACTCCACAGGTTGTTGTGGAAGAGATGACATAGCTAATCCACTCTCAATTTGCTTTAGAGCTGGTACAGCTCGGGGGTCCTCAAAAGCTATTGCATTGCCTCTCTGGCAATTCCCAAATGGAACTTATGATCAACTGGGGACAGTTCCTAAAATCTGACTGACTCTGCTCCAAATTCAAGATAGGATGGTTTGACCAGGTTATATTCTCACTGACTAGTATTTTAGCCTTTTGCTCTCAGTCATCCTTTGCGTTTGTTTTGTTTTACTGCTCCCTTCTTTCCCTGGCTATTGGATGCTTGCTGAACTAATTCCTTTTAATCAACTGCTCTCTGGGTTTACATCCAAGATTCTTTGCAAGGAAAATGGTGACTTCAGATTTGGACCTTGCTGGGGCTAGAGCACTGCCAACCCAACTGGCAGGCTCCTTTTCAGCTTGGGTTCCCATCGAGGTAGCAATCCCACTTTCTGGACTGGCCAGCTTCTCTGCAAGGTGCCAAGGCTGTTAAACTCACTCCACTGCTTTGGAGAGCAAGAGATAATCCAGAGGCACTTGTAGCATCTGCAAAGTTTGGAGAGAGACTGGGACTGTTAAGTGAGGATATCTGTTGTTCCCAAAGGGCTATAGAGGTCAAGTCTTCCACTATCTGGACTTCTCTGACTTACTATCTTTTATGGATTTTGCAGATGAGACAAAGGTTTGCCAGGTATTGCCCCCATGGACAGCCTCGTTGGGGCAGGGGACTCTTGCGATCCAAACCCAAGTGACTCTCAAGACCCAGACACAAAACAGACAAAACATAAACCCCCAAACTCCTGGCGGAATGAAAGGAATCTGTTCAGTGGGAGAGAAGAACCAAGAACAGACACTAAGTGCAGTCAGGAATAACCAGACAATAGCAATCATCAGCAGTTAGCACCAGTGCTGATAAATTTGCATTTTTATGCTTTATAAATAACAATTCCGCAGGATCTTCACTGAGTCCTTTGAAAAATTTCAGCAGCAACCATGTCCCAAACAGGCCAAACCCAGGGCTGTGTGATCCTACATAAGAGAGAATTTTCTTTGTGAAGGGAAACCATTTCTGAAACACATGACTGAAAGATACAATTCATGAGTTGGGGCAGTCCAACTAGCCATGCTAAAGCTGGGGTCACACTCGACTAGAGGAAGCATCATTCTCTTAGAACTACTAAAGCGCTGCCTGGGGAAGAAGTTTACACAGCTCAGTGTCAAGCAATTTGGTTAAGTCCAGAAAATGGGCAGGAAATGCAGGGCTGGGCTAACATGGGTGCCCTGAGCTAAAGCATGACCTTAAATGGATCTATTATTTACTTTCTTAAATACATATCATGTGGCAAAATCTTGCCTTATACAAACCAGCTGAAGTGTGTGATGTAACTGTGTTAACACATTTTTATAGTCCTGGAAGAATGCTACAGGATTGGGTCTATCAGTAATCATGTAAAGAAGCCAAGTATACATTCCAGATGTTCATTATGTCCTAATCATTCGCTAGGAGCAAAGTAGAGGCTTTCTTCTTGCTCAGGAAGTCTGATTTTAGTAATTGAGACAGAGACACACTGGAAATCTGATACATTTGGGATTATAAGGCTAAATCCCAAGTTCCAGTTGGGTAGATGGATGTGTGCAAACAAACATGTGAAAAAGAGTGGGAAGAAAGAGAAAACGAAAAAGAGTAAGCCAAGGCAATTCTATAGGACCTTTCCATCTGAGGTCTGTCTTTTCTTGTTTAGCCTCACAGGGCTATGCTCATTTCTACTGTCAAACAGCCTTCGCCGGAAAGGTCCAGGGGTACGGAAAGTGAATGCAGATGTAGATCAGCTTGAATGGATCACTGAGTAACTGACCTTTGTAGAATCAGACCGTTCAATGTCCTATATGGCCCGAAAAAGATGCTTTTATTTGTTGAGTTGCTTACATTTCAAAATCTCCTCCAGAAGGAATTAGTTCTAAGCAACCTCTACTGAGTCCTCTTAAAAAGTGTTCAGACTTTTAGACCAGAGCTATCTGCCTCACAGTGTGCTTTATCCTGGAGGGTAGTGTATTGAATCACGCTAAGTTTTTGGTTGAGGTTATTATGGAGTCAGTACAATTCCCAAGCCCTTTACAATCCAGCTTAAACTGATCTTTGTGAACAAAGGTACCTCATCACATAACTTTGTCTGCCCCTCTGGCCAAATTGGGACCTACTTACTACACATGCTTTGCCCCATTTGACCCTTTAGTTCCTGATGAAGTATCTTAAGTTGAAAATTTCAGCACGTTCATCTTTCTCAATCTTTCTGCCATCTCTTCGCATCTCCACTCCTGCACCAGCTAGAAGTAATGATTCATCCCATCAACTTCCATATCTATTTGTCCCATGTTTTTTTTCTCTTATATGCACTTATGTCATATGAAGATTATTATTCATATATTTACTCCTTCATTCATGAAATAGTTACTGAGCATAATATGCAACGGGCTAAGAACTAGAAATACAATCTATGTTTTTCTACATGTATTCTTCTACCCAGCACCTGGATTAATTGATTGTAACCTTGACCCACTTTGAAAAAAAGGCCTTTTAGAAACACGAAGAGTGTGTGTATTGTGGGTGCTAATTGTGGGCTTTAACTAAAGAACATGAGCTCCAAATAATTTTTTCTAATGCAGGGTGACTTGAGAGATGGTAGTTAATTTAATGTTGAAATAAGACTAGAAATATAAGAATCTAGAGGCTGTTCTTTTTTTAAAAAAAATGAGTATGCAAAAATTACCTGTTACAACAATCATGGTTTAAAGCAGCAATAATAAAAACTAACATCTCAAGTTGCTTCAAATCTCTTAGCTGGCAGGATAAGCTTAGTGTTATAAGCTGAATCAAATGTTCTCCTCATTTGAAACTGTAGTTCCTATAAATTGAAAGCACAGAGGTAGGAAACAAATATCCAAATGTTCTTGAAAAATGAGCAAGCAAATGGATTAAGAATAAACCTCAGCTAACTTATCTAAATGCTACAGATAAAGATTTTACTATATTTGCCTTGAGCCAGATAAGGTTTCATATGCTTGCCTGGCAACATTATAATAAACACAAGTAAGGCTTCCAAAGCGGCCTCTGTGGTCTGAAGTCCACGTGGAGTAGACGGCTCTCCAGTGTGGATATTTGTATCCCAGTTGACGCCCTCCTAGTTAATGATCACCCCAAGTCAAAATCTCTTACGTTATAAAATTCAAGGAGCTCAAAAGCAAGCGTCCTAAAAGACATTCCCTTTCTGTGTTGGCATCAGGATTGTAAGTTTTACCACATCATGTCAGTTTCTGATCCTATGTAGGTAGCAGATGTGATTCTAATTGAATGTGGTGAGTGTTCATGAAACCTCTGCTGTGTGCCAGCTCCCTTGGCAGTCACTATAAAGACACAAGTACATGACATGATCCATGACTTTGAGGAGCTTGCTATCTTACTTTAGAGACAGTAAACACACACACATAAATCAAACATGATACAGCCGTGAAGTGGTTAACACATGATCAGTTTCTAAATTATGTGATTATTGCTACATGTGTGCTCCTGTGGTGCGCAGAGAGTGGAAAATGGACCCTTGACCTTCCCTGGTGAGCTTACTCCATTTCTCTCTCTGTTCACTCACCTCCTTTTGTGGATCACTCTTTCAGATCTTCTCTCCTTACCCTAATTCTCTACAACCTCCTCACTCTTAGTTGAAGACCTTACTTCATGTTTCATCAAAGACATAGGAGCAATTATAAGAGACTTTTGGCAAGCTTATTCCATAATACCTATTTTTTTTTTTTTTTGGTCTTATACTCTTTTCTTTCCTGTTAGTAGACATGAAGTTCCATGCTTTTAGTTGAGGCCAACCACCACTTGCATCCGCTTTTGTCTATGCAAGGACCTCACTCTAGAAATCCCTGCCCCTCCTGTATTTCTGCTCTCTCTCTCCTGCATCCTTCTCATCAGCACATTAATATTCTGGCCTTTCTCCCATCTTGATTCTACTTCCCCATCCAGTTGCCACCTCATTTCTCTCCTTCTTTTTACCACAAGCATTATTTTGTTGCATTTTTTCCCACTTAATTTTTAAAAATTATTGTCATGGAGAGCAGGGGAAATCACAGTTTATTAGCACTAAGGGTTCTTAAAGGTCTGGTTCCAACTGGATAGAAATAAAACGTTTAGGGAAAAAGAAGACAGCTCTTAAAATTAGGTACAGTAAAAGGAAAATTGAGATAAAATCAATGACTTGTGTACCACAATGAGACATCACAGCCAATAGCCTAGCAAATAGATTAGTGCCCCTAAGCTTCAATTTCTTCATTCAGCTCAGATTTCTTGGAGTGGATGAACACTGAGAACACAAATTATTGGTGAATTAGGTACTGTGATTATAAAACTGATTTATAGCAATAATTTAGTCTTTTGGTAGGGAATAATTTATGCTGTAGAACTGAACCAAAATTATGGTAGATGTAGGTAGACAGCTATTCGAGAAAACTCATGGAAAGTCAGAAGCTACAGTAGACAAAGGTTAATTGGTAAACTGTCAAGACGATTTTTAAAACAGTTGACCTGTAAACATCTAAATGAACATGAACTATTTGATAAATACATATCTATCATCAGCCTCAAAGACAAAGGCAATCAATATCATCGTTTCATCTTACTGGAGCACTTGGAACTTTGAAGGGCCAGTGACCATGACCATCTTCTCCCTTCAAGATCAAACCTTGTTACTTGACATAACAGAAGAAACTACAGCAATGAAAATCCAACATTTAAAATAATCACTATGCATATTTTTGCTGGGAGGGATAGGAGAGGAGCAACAAGAACATTAGAGCTTTATGTTCCATGTTTCAAGACAAGAATCAGGAGTACAGTATTGATAGACTCATGGAACTTTAGAATTGGGAGGGACCTTAGAGACCATCTCAGGTCTAACTGCTTATTCATTTAATATCTGATTGAAATGGAAAGAAGATCTAAGGAGGGATAGTGTACAGAATGATGAGGTACAGTGATCCCAACTGGGCAAGAGAACAAGAATGAAAAAAATGTGTATTTTTGCTACATATGTTCACTAGTATGTCCAATTCTCTGACTACTAGAAAACCAGTAGTCATGTATGGGTGTGAGAGTTGGACAATAAAGAAGGCTGACCACTGAAGAATTGATGCTTTTCACCTGTGATGTTGGAGAAGACTGTTGGAAATCCCCTGGACTGCAAGAAGATCAAACTGGTCCATCCTAAAGGAGATCAACCCTGAATATTCATTGGAAGAACTGATGCTGAAGCTCAAATATGTTGGCCACCTGATGTGAAGAGCTGACTCATTAGAAAAGACCCTTGCACTGGCATCAGTCTTTTCTAAAAATTGAAGGCAGGAGGAGAAGGGGATGACAGAGGACAAGGTGGTTGGACGGCATCACCGACTCAATGGACATGAATCTGAGCAAGCTCCAGAAGTTGGAGATGAACACAGAAGCCTGGCATGCTGCAGTCCGTGGGGTCACAGAGTCAGACATGACTGAATGACTGAACGACAACATGTTCACTAATATGGCACTTTGTAGACAAGTCAAAGGGTGAACAGAATGGCTTCTTGCACATATTGATGGGCACCTGCCTGGAAAAAGCATTTCTTCTGGATTTGTGTGCCTCAGAAAAGAAAGGCAACACTAAAAGAAAGGAAGTTTAGAAACATATTTTTGGATGGATAGGCCAAGCTTAAAGATGGTCTAGATGGGGAGTAGAAGCATCATGTGAGAAAGAGTAAATAAACGTCCCCCAAAGTAAGTGTCACCAAAGTTGAGACAAGACCTGGGTTTAAATCATAAGAATATCACTGAATAATTATATGGCCGTAGCAAGTTATTCACTCTCCCTGAGCTTCCCTTTCAACAATCCCAGGATGAGACAGACTGGGATGGGAATCCTAGAAGCATCACTGACTGTGTGTGTGACCTTGGGCAAATTATTCATTCTCTGGCATTCTACTTACTTATAAAATTGGGATATGAATACCTACTTCCCAGATTGAGCACACAAAAAGTGCCAATAGACTAGATGTTATCAGTGGGAGGATGTTTGTACATATTTAGTATTAACAATTGGCTTGTAAAATTCTCCAACTTGGAAAATATTTTGTGCTATCTGCATACAGAGTTTGTCTAATGACCTCTCCTTGGAAGAAAAGTTGGGTCAAGGTCAAGGTGACCTGTTTCAAACTGATTTGGGTAGTCCCAAATTTATTTAAGACTTGAGGAATAATCCAGCTAACATGAATAATGTAAAGTTCTTAGGAAGTATCACCTACTATGAAATTTACCACCTCTTTCATCAAGCCATAGTGGAAACCAAATCTAAAAACTCAACCTAAATAGCTACCCAGAAGAATTTCTGATTATGAAATTGTATTCAAACTACAAGTAATTACATTGATCTTTCTGTCATATCTACCAGCTGTGATTTCGAGAGACATGACATCAAATGAGTATTTATCTGATTCTAGTGATTTAATGATGGGAGAGTTGCAGCTATAATCTTTGTTCTGCCATATTGCCTCTCTAGACAATTAGCTGAGGTGAAGTGCGGAGCATGCATAAAGGTTGGTCAGAGGAGTCAAGGTGCAGAGGCTCAAAACCTCTTTTTTCCATCTGCTAGAGGAAAACAAATTCCCTTGAAAATGCAAACAACACTGGAAAGATTACCATTTACCCAGAGCTTAATAGGAATTGCTTTGATGTTCCAAATAAGGCTAATGGAGGTCCTCATACTTTTTGGCAAGAACAAGTGTTGCTTTTCAACCCTTCCCAAGTCATCACTGAAACTTGCTTCAGAGACCAGTTTCAGAAACAAGGCTACTAACTTTCTTCTAAAAGACCACGTGGACTGACTTCCTTATGCTTTTGATCCCAGGTCTTGCGTCACCGTGGGGAATCTCTATACTTCTCTATACGTCTCTTAATGTGACTTACTCTTCTGTGTCTCTTCTGCTGTTTCCTCTGGAACTCATGACATGTCATCAGTAAAATCCCCTATTTCTTCATCATCTTCTGCTTCCCCTTTTTGTTCTAACAGACTCCAACCTGCCTCTCCAGGACAGTGGTTTTTTCCCCTAGCCTTCTCTTGGGACCATTTTCTTTTTTTCATGTCTTTCATGAACAACAGGGACAAGACATGATGGATTGCATGTCCCTTGGGGCTTCCCAGTTGCACTAGTGGTGAAGAACCCGCCTGCCCATGCAGGAGACACGAGACTCAGGTTCAATCCCAGGGTTGGGAAGATCCCCTGGAGGAGGGCATGGCAACCCCCTCCAGTATTATTGCTTGGAGAATCCCAGGGACAGAGGAGCCAGGAGGGCTACAGTCCATAGGATCTCAAAGAGTCAGACATGACTGGAGTGACTTAGTTACTTCATTTTTGCTCTCTCTTCCCTAAGTTAGTCCACTTCCAGTTCCTCTGGACCACAAGCTATCAGAATATGCCACCTTCTTTCCCATCTTGTTGCTGTTATCCATTGTCTTCCTGATCATTCCCTTTCATTTGCTGAAGATTTATTCTCTATATTGTTGAGTTCCTTTCCACCATTGTTCTGACGCCATTCTTGAGGACTTCAGCATTCATATGCACAGACTATTTGACAACTATTTGACAACTTGGCCTCTGAAGTTCTTGACTTCCTTGCATCATCTTCCTCCATCATCTTCCTTCCAATCATCTGTTCCTCCATGTTCATACCTTAGTCATTGTTAACTGAATTTCTTCTAGCCTGGATAACTCAGTCCATAGAATGTCAGACTTTCAATCTGAGGGCCCAGGGTTCAAGTCCTGGTTTAGCAGTCAGTTGTGGTTTTGCCCCTTACTGAGGTTACCAAATATTATCTCATGAAAATCTCAATGCTGAAGTGTGCTTGCTTCTACCTTAAACCAAAGTTCACTTCAATTTTACACTGATTTTTGGGATACACTAGATAAACATGGTCTCAGGGAAGAAAAAAAGGTTTGTCTCCAAAATCTTCATTCCAAGTACCTCACTCCCTACGAGACATCTTCTATCTTTCCAGCTCACTTATTTTAGTACTCTTACTCTAACCATTGTTTCTCCCTTTAGTATCTCTAGTCCTTTCATTCTACCATGTTTTCCTGTCGATTGTCTCCTTATGCCCTTGCTTCCCTCTTTACGCAACTTAAATTCCACGACACATCACTTGAATCCATTCTCTTGTGTTCATATACCTTGTCCATCTCCCCTCCCATTGTACTTGTCTGGCTAACTACTGACTCCAAATTTCTGTCAACTGCACCATACCTGCACCTGGGCAGCTGAATGTGGCCAAAGAAAACACATAATCAGGTGAATAGCCTCACTTAGATTTTTTGACCTCAAACATCAAATCAACCTTCAGAACTGAACTGCCTGGAAATCCATGACATTTCCAGAAATGATGTGGAGAATACTGGGGGAAGGGAACAAGACTACAACCAAAAAACTGGGTAGAATTTGGATGAGCGATTCAGAAGAGATGATGGGCTGTGGGCTAAGGAGTTGGTCACAGGGATGGAGGTCAGAGCATACTTTCCAGAAATATTTAGGAGATAGAACTAGCATGATTTGGTGAGTGAAACTGAACTTGGGCAATTAGGTAATCAGCTTTGTTCACATCATGAGTCATTGGGTAGAAACTAGAAACAATGCACAAATGAAGTCATTTTAAATTTAAGAACTTTATTCAGAGTGCTTCACTGGGGGATTGAAGGGAACTTCTTCAGATGGCCATTCACTTCTTTCTTCCCTAACCATCTTTCTATAAGCGTCCTACTTCAGACTTCTCCAAAATGGTCTTTGTAGCTTCTCTCTACTCCTATTTTTGTTACTTTTACCCTACTGCACTTTACTATTTACTGTCTTCAGTGTGAGGGGTGGAGAGATGATATTAACCTCTATTAGTTAAAAAATTATTTATTTAGAAAGAAAATAAATTCAAATAAAACTAAGTAGAAAGTTAGAGAATATGCTACTTCCAGTTTGGAACATTTCCATTTCCCTATTAAGTGACAGAGTTAATAGGCAACTGGATATAATAAAGATGTACACCTAGGTGTTGTATCTATTGTTTTTGCCCACCTAGAATTCATTAATCCACCTGTTAACAGCATTCTGATTTTCTCTGAAAAGTTACCCCTTTCCCACCCCAGGAGCCTCATCATTCTCCATGTCTTCTATCATCCCACGCTTATCTCTATTTGTTTGTTTTATTTGTTAATTGCTTATTCTTCTAATGGGATATAAACTCCATGAGCCTATGGACTTTGTTGTTTACTGTTGCATTCCCAGAACCAAGAGCAGCATTTGGCAAGTAGTAGGTGCTTCATTTATGTTAAATAAATCGGTGCCAATTTGGTCAAGGTTGACCTGACTTCTACCTTCAGGGGTGGTGATGTAACTAAAGCTTAGGAAAAATTGTCATATTCTACTTCATTGGTGACAACGATTACTTTAGAATGGACACGTAAACCACCATGGCCCCAGAACTGTAAGCATTTGCTTTTGGAGCTTCAAGGGGCTTCACAGGAGAACCGGGACTACAAAGTCATCTCATAAGGAAGCAGTGCTAAGAGACAAAAAGAATGAGACCAAGTCCTGATGACATTACTTAAGATCCTGGATCAAGACAAGCACATTACACTGAGACTAGACATTCCACATTTTGTTTAATTTTGTTCAGATTTGCTTAAGTTGAATTGCATTTTCTGCCACTTATAACCAAGAGTCCTGATGAATACAGGTTGTAACTGAAGTGTTGTAAATAGATGACATCACCAGGACAGAATAGATAGTGTGAGAACAGAGCACTGGAAACACCTTATTTATGGATGAACAGAAGAAGGAGGCTAAAAAGAAATGTCAGAGCAGTATTAAGCTCACAGAAACCAAATAAAGAATTTTAAGGAAGACAAGAGGTTAGCAGTATTGAGCTCAAACTCAGCGTATACACAAGAGTCACATAGAGGGCTTGCTCAAGCACAGATTGCTGAACACCAACCCCGAGTTTCTAATTCAGTAAAGTCTGGGTGGGGCCCAAGAGTTCAAGTCTTTAACAAGTTCCCAGGTAATTCTTTTTGCTGGTCTAGGGACCACCTTTGAATAACACTGCTATAGAGATTTTGAATCAGGCAAGATTTGATAAGGGGAAGGGAGAGCACTGTCTGTGACTGTGTTGTGGCAGGCACTAGAAGGTGCGGGGAATTAGGATTGCAAGGAGTGGAGGCAGTGAACTTGATGGTTTTTTCCAAGGCATTACATTATTAAAGCAATGAGAGAAGGGAGCAGCTAGAGAGAGTGACTGGGGAAGCCTCTTTATTTAAAGATGGGAGAGATTTAGGCATGTTTATTTGCTGAGGACAAAGGGTTGTAATGGAGCCTGGACAAGCTGAAGATACAGGGAGTGAACCCTAGAGTAATGAATTGGAGAGGACCAGAGGAAACAGCTGGGGTCCTCAGGTGGAGAGGCTAGTAACTGAGGAAAGGGGATGGAAGCAGATGTGGAGAGGTTTGTGGATGTAGGATCTCCTCTTTGGATTACCTCGTTTTCCTTCTAAAATAGAAAAGAGGTTAATGTGCTTAGAGCAAGGAGAAAAGTAGAACGGGAGGCTTAAAGAGGAAGGAGAAGATTTAAAAGAACTGTTGAGAAAAATGAGAAAAAGTTGACTGTGGACAAGTAGAAGTTTTATTCAGAGCATCAGGGGCCCAGCTGTGGTTGCAGTCCATGATTATAGAATAGAGGGACTTCCCAGCAGAGCTTGGCAGCGCTGGTTTAGGAGCAGACGAGGCAGACAGTGGCATTCATCCAGGATAGGGGTGACTTTCCTTCTTGTTCTTTTAAAAACAATAATACCTCCATTAATTTGTGCTCCGGGAATAAAGCTCTTTACTATGAAAACAGGCAGTCTGAAAAACAAAAACATGTCCATAAATCACAAAGGCAGAACATTTGTAGCCTTATGACAAAATTGCTCAGCACACAGCTTCTTTTTGTCCTGGACCAGACCTTTGTCTAGATCAACATGTGAAATCTCTGAAAAATATCTTCTGTCCTAGGTCCCCTTGACCTAATTCAAGGGTCTGACATCTCCTATTCTCTTCAACTCCATCCCCTAGCAAACCTGGAAAGGATGTGATCATCACTCTGCTGTTGCCCTTTACAGATTGTTGGAAGCCTTCACTTTGTGTATTGCTTTAGTCAAGATTATGCATATTCAATGCTTTTGCTCCAGTTGTGGAAGAATATTGGACTTACCTTTTAAAAAAGATGTTTAGATGTCACTTTAAAAGAGGAGGGGTACAGGTGATGGAGATGGTATGTCTGATCTCCAGGGCTCTGTATTGCATCCATGGGTGGGCCTGGCACAGAAAATGCTCAACAAGTGTCTACTAAATGAATGAACAATGATTAAATAAACAACAAAAGTAGTGGTGAGTTGGAGTGGGGGTGGAATTGAGGTGAGGACGGGAAACAAGATTGTTGGTGGAAGTGAAAACTATCTCAACCTTTGTAGAGGGTACCTTTTAATGGAGTTTCCTCAGACGTCAACCCTGAGACAAAGATTTGAGGGCAAGTGATTTGAGATGTGGGTCTAAGAAATATACATACTTATGTGTGCAGAAAGTACCACTGGAAGGGTGAAGAAGAAAGTGGAACAGTGATTCATCTGGCATGGAAATTTGGGGTGAAAGAAAAGGCAGACAAGGTGAAAGGGAAATGTGTGTGTATATATATATATATATTTTTTTTTTTTTCTTTTTACTATAATCTTTTGTATTGTCTGGGCTTCCCAGGTGGCACTAGTGGTAAAGAACCTACCTGCAAATACAGGAGACATAGGAGACTCGGGTTTGATCCTTAAGTTGGGAAGATCCCTTGGAGGAGGACATGGCAATCCACTCCAGTATTCTTCCATGAAGAATCCCATGAACAGAGGAGCCTGGCAGGCTACAGTCCATAGGGTTGCAAAGTGTCAAACATGACTGAAGCGACTTAGCACGTACCATGCACTCACTGTCTAATTTTTAAATATGTTCATCTAGAACATATTTTAAGAAATTAAATTTTCAAGCAACTTGTAGTTGTGTGTGTATGTGTGTGCAGATAGTAGTTAATAAAATAGAAACCTCTTCGCCTACCTCCAATCCCACCTTCTAATCTCAAGGGAATTGAATCTCAAAGGATTCCAGTAATTTCCTGGGGCTCTTAGATGTCCTCATGTTGGTATGATTCCACTTCAAGACAGTCATAAAAGTGACTTAACCAGGTGTTATATTTCTGTTGCATTTTTCACAGGTCTCTGCATTCCTGGAACCAAAGAAATGGTGGTTGATGAATGTTTTTAAGACAAACACAAACAACAAGTAAGTTCTGGCACAAACCAGATTAGATATTCTTGATAATACACTGCCAGCAGAAATGTCATCTTTGGGAAAATCTTTTGAGTGGTCATGATACTCTTGGGCAGGGAAGTCAGTCCTTAGTGGCACTCGAATGTCTCAATTATTTGGCTGGGCTGTGCCTTGTCACAGAAATGTCTAATTAACGTAGGTCTTCATTTTGAGAAACCAGTGCTTTTTCTGTGGTGTGTTAGAGGGATAGAGGAACTGGGGTTGGGGTGGAGGGGATAGAGGAACTAATTTGCCCTCATGAAACTGCTGAACCATTGATGTTTCTTCTGTTTTCTCAGCCTCTCGGTGGAAAAGAGGATTAATCAGCTAATTGCTCAATTTAATCAGTGACAGGCAGCCACATTCAGAATAGACTGCCCAGATGAAATGGTTTAGTCTTTGGCAGGGAGTTGGGGAAGAGGTACAAAATTCCCATTTCTCTTAGTTGGAGCCATTGAATAACAATAGAAAAGATCATAATTTCTCATCAAGATCATAGCAACAACAAATCCTAAATGCTCTCCCTTTCTCCAGTCTTGCTACTTTTAAAATCATCTACCAAGATGTGGTCATAGTGATCTTTTTAGAATGTGGATATAACCCACATTTCATTTCTTGAAATCTTTTCATGACTCCTATAAAGTAAAACACATTCTACTAACCAGGATGCTCAGTCTTTCATGGTCCAGCCCCTGCGAACTTTTACACCTACATCACCTACCCTTTCTCACCTGTGTGTGTATTTTCAGCAGTGCCTATGGATCTTTATATGCTGCTCTTGTTCTCTTATATTTCTAAGCCCAGAGATACCTTTCCCAGCCCTTTGGGTTCCTGTGGCCCAGTTAGGATCCTACTCTATTATAGTATTTATTATGCTATATTGTAATTTCTTATTTCCTTATCTATAGCCTTTATTAGAAGGTAAAACTTGTCTAGATATAGACAGTCCCTTATCTTTATATTTCCATGCAGTCGTCATTCAGTAAAGGTTGCTTACATAGACTAACTGCCCTCTGTCCCACTCCCTTCAAGAGCCTCTACTTGAATACTTCAAGCTTACCACCTCTGTAGATGTCGAATTCTACTCTTAACTATTTTAACGACTGTTAAGAATAGTGCTAAGGAGCAGAAGGGGAAAAGAGAGAAGCTGGGCTGTGGTGCGGCAGCAACAGGGCCTTAGATGACCCCACAGGGGATCATGAAGCTGGGGTGGCCCTTTAGAGTCGGCCCAAGTTGGGGGATGGAGGCTGAGGTTTTATATCCCTGCATAAGCCAGATGTTGCATGCAGGCTGCCCAAGGAGGGAGTCATGACCTTGGGGAAGGTGACTGTTTTTAGCCAAAGGCAATTCCTTTAGAGGCCTAAGAGCTGAGAGGGGTTGGTGGGAAACACTCCCAGCGTTGGAGTGAGTATACCTTTCGGTCCTGGTCCTGTCAGGCGATCTGGGCGGGGCGTAACTGTATCAGTTCACACTCCCACCAACAGTGCAAGAGCGGTCCCTTTTCTCCACACCCTCTTCAGCATTTATTGTTTGTAGACTTTCTGATGATGGCCATTCTGACTGGTGTGAGGTGATGTGTGATTGTAGTTTTGATTTGTGTTTCTCTAATGATGAGTAATGTTGAACATCTTTTCCTGTATTTGCTAGCCATCTGAGCCTAGGTCCAAATGTGAGCTCCATCACTTGCTAAGTGTTCCAATGACCTGTTGCTATATGACAGACCACCTCTGAATTTTCTTTAATTTTGTTTTTAATTGGAAAATAATTACTTTACTATATTGTGATGGTTTCTGCTGTAGATATACATTGTCCCCTCCCTCTTAAACCTCCCTCCCACCTCCCTACCCATTCCCCTCCCCAGGTTGTCACAGAACACTGGTTTTGAGTTCCCTGAAACTACTCCCAAACTTAGTGGCTTCAAAAGCAACCATCATTTATTTATAGCACATATCTGCCAGGTTGGTAGGGGTCAGTGGGGACAGCCTGGTTCTGCAGTACATGGTGTTAGCTGGGGTGGCCCATCTAAGGTTGCAAGTGCCATTTCCAAAATGGCTCACTTACATGGCTAGCAATTTCAGCATGGAACTCTCCACTGGGAAGCTTGGGCTTCCTTATAGAATGGCGCTTGGATACCCAGGAGGAGCATTTCAAGATAACTAAGCAGAAGATCTATCGGCTTTAATAACCTAGCTTCAGGAGCCACAGATTATCACATTGTGATAGAGGGTGGCAATGCTACATTGTAAAAGAAAAAGTGAAATTAGAGCTATTTTTATGGCTATTTTTGGAAAATATAATCTTCCATAATCTACCTTTTGGGCACAATGATTCATATTCATCCTTTATGCAGAATATTCTTATATCCCTTACTCAGAATCCAAGTCTTAACCCATTATGGCATTGGGTACAACCATCTGAGTACCATTCTGAAGACCTGTGACTAAAGCAAGTATAATTTGGGACAGGCATTGAACATATAATTTGGGAAGGCGTTGAATAACCTCATAGACATTTCCATTCAAAGAGAGAGAAAAATAAGAGACATAAAACTGTTTGGGGTCATAATAATTCTGGAATCCAGTCAGAGTCGTATTCCTAGATCCTTGATTAAGGTTCATCTTTCTCCCTGGAATGATTTTCCATGGCACTTGGTTCTACCCTCTGACTCTTGGTTTCATCTTCTGAATTACCCTTTATCTTTCATAAACTGTAGCCCATGTTTATAGCCGAGTCATTTTCTTAGTCCACATCCCAGTCCAAAAGTGTTTTTAATTTTGTATAGTTACTGTCCCTTTAGGACTTCCCTGATGGCTCAGATGATAAAGCGTCTGTTTACAATGTGGGAGACCTGGGTTTGATCCCTGGGTCAGGAAGATTCCCTGGAGAAGGAAATGGCAACCCACTCCAGTACTCTTGCCTGGAAAATCCCATGGATGGAGGAGCCTGGTGCAGGCTACTGTCCATGGGGTTGCAAAGAGTCGGACACAACTGAGCGACTTCATTTTTACTTTCACTGTCCCTTTTAGCAGTGCTTCCACCAGAAAAATGATCATAAATACACTGTGGATTTTCCATGAATCCTATTGATGTTTACCCATTAGACAAAAGTTACACTACAAACCCATTTTAGACAGGTGCTTAATCTTTGGCTCCCTCTAAGTCTTCTGAAGGACATTGCCCTTAAGATTATTGGAAGGCCTGTCATTTAATGAGAGGGTCTGAGATACATGACCCTCATATGCTTGTGTGTGTGTGAGTCACTCAGTCATGTTCAATTCTTTGTGACCCCATGGACTATAGCCTGCCAGACTCCTCTGTCCATTGCATTGAATACTGGAGTGGGTTGCCATTTCCTTTTCCAGGGGATCTTCCCAACCCAGGGATCAAACCTGGGTCTCTTGCATTTTGGGCAGATTCCTTACCATCTGAGCCAACAGGGAAGCTTCCTCATATCCTTCATAGCTTTTTTTTATCTGAAAGGATTTCTGAGCTGCCACCTTAACCGTTCCTGAAGTCTTAATGAAAGGTCACAACTTACACAATTATCACACCCTTTCTTTAACCATCTTTGCCTCAAAACTATTTATAGATTTGAAAATCTCAGAAAGGCCAGCAATGAGAAATGATTTTATTTTTGAAAACTGGCAAACACTGGCTCATTTGTACATATATTCTTCAGCTTCTCTCTTTCCTCTCACATTTTTTTTTTATTTTTTTATTTTTTGTCATACATTGATATGAATCAGCCATAGATTTACATGTATTCCCCATCCCGATCCCCCTTCCACCTCCCTCTCCACCCGATTCCTCTGGGTCTTCCTCCTCTCACATTTTATCATCGGCATTAAGAAGCAAGATGACTGACTTGTCAAATTTTCTGTCACTACCTGATATGGAAATTCTTTCCTCCAGTTTCAAAACATTTTATTCATTTTTCTTTCTGATACCACCTGAGACTCGTTAGGCTTTCACTAAACCTTTTAAGTTTCTGCCCACTGTCCAATCCTAAAGTCAATGCCATATATATACACAGACGTATACACACATTTTTTTCCATTCTCAGTACCAAACTTTCTTTATCTATTGCTCCATAACATACCATCACAAACTTATGACTTATAGTAAAACCAATTATTTATTTCATTCATGAATGTTCAACCTAGTCAGTGCTCAGCAGGACCGTTTCATCTCTACTCCTCCTGGTTGGGGTCGCTCAACTGTTTTGGATGACCCACTTCCAAGATGGCTTATTCACATGACTTGCAATTAGGTGCAGTCTTCCAGTTTCTCTCCATACAGGCCTCTCCACAGGATGACCTGGGTTTCCTCAGAGCATAATGTCTAGGTTACAAAGGCAAGTATCCCAAGAGAGCCGGGTGGAAGCTGTCTTATTTTTTTTTATGTTTATTGTTTCTCAAAAATCATCCAATGTCACTGTGCATGCGTGCTCAGTTGCTAAGCTGTGTCTGACTCTTTGTGACCCCAAGAACTGTAGGCTCCTCTGTCCATGGGATTTCCCAGGCAAGAATACTGCAGTGCGTTGCCATTTCCTTCTCCAGGGGACCTAATGTCATTCACTGTACCATAGTCATAATTTTACCCAGAGCTGAAGTTAGAAAGTGTGGGCCCCGCCTCTTGAAGAGAAGAGTGTCAAAGTCGCATTGTATGAAGAGTGAGGATAATGAGAGATGTTGTTATGGCCAATTTGAAAAATATAACCTGCAAAGGCATGTTATATAACTGTTCTGTGCCTTGGTATTTTCTAAAGTTTAGTACCTGGGAGAAGACACATTACTACAGTTCTGACTAGCATAGAGTAGAAGGAATTACCTGCTCCTTTTATCTTTTTTTTTTGTCTTTTAAAGCTTTTTTTTTTTTCTTTTTGGATATAGACCATTTTTAAAGTCCTAGTTGAATTTGTTAGCATATTGCTTCTGTTTTATATTTCGGGTTTTTGGCCCCGAGGCATGTGGGATCTTAGCTCCCTGACCAGAGAATGAACCCACACCCCCTGCATGGGGGAAGGCAACGTCTTAATCTCTGGGCCACCGGCTAAGTTCCTCCTTTTGTCATTTATACCAGGATTCTGCAAGCTACAGCCCAAGGTCCAGCTAGCCGCATCCCCTCCCCGCCACTCCCCAACCTATTTTTGTTGATTAAGTTTTCTTGGACCACAGCCACACTCATCTGTTTAGGTATTAACTCTGGCTGCTTTCACGTTATAAAAGCAGAGTCTTATGCAGCAGAGACCATATAGCCTGAAAAGACTAAAATATTCACTCTTTGCTCTTTTAGAGAAAAAGTTTGCCAATATCTGCTTTCCACCCTACTCAGTCATAGAGAACTGGAACTGAGAGGCACCTTAGAGATGATCTTGAGTGAATTCCATTCTATGGATGAGGATGCTGAAGCTCAGACAGCGTTAAGTGACTAATCAGAAGTAGAGTCATGATCATTTTTTACTATGCACTGTGCTAAGCATTTTTACAAACATTCTCTCCTCTCATCTGTCGGGAAGGGTCTATTTTCATTTCCAATTTATGCCTAAGAAATGGGAGAACTCTGGTTAAGGAATTTGTTTGATTACATAGTGACAGAGCTGAAATTCCAACCCAGGTCTTCTGGGCTTTAGACCTGTTAACCATGACAGCAATCTTGCCCAAAGGGCAGACTGCATCCTACTTGCATCAGATCACCCAGTCTGTAACTCATTGCACCATACATGTTCTAAACTGAAGGTTCTTGACCCTGGCTATACATCAGAATTACCTGAGGGGGTAGTAGAGAACACAAGTGCCTGCTAAAAATACAAAGCTTGTCTTAGTCTGTCCAGGTAAAGAGGAAACTTGGGGGAGGAAAACTTGGCAGCTTCCGCAGAGCCGGGATCAACTTCCAGCCAAAAACTATGATGTTGAGCTTTTACCTGCATCTCTCTTCTACTTTAATATTAGCATATTTGCAGGGGATCTAAAAATGAAAAAGAAGTGCTCAATTAAGCTTCTTACTTTGAAGTAGTATAACAAGTGTATCTCCATTTTTACACATGGAAGTTGGGTTTCATTTATAGGAGATATGATTTCCACATATATATTACAGGTCTGGTGAGTTACATAATTGGCAGGGCAGGGACTTAATCCTTGTTCTTTGGGGAAGAGAGAAGCTTTCTAATGAAGGTTCTCACATTCACAAATAATAAAGCTTTGTTACAGCTTAGGAAGTGGCTTTTGAGAAATTATAGATTCTTCAAATGTGGGAAGAAATATTTTTTTTTTATTTTCTCATTTTGCTCATTTACTCTGTTACAAAACTCAACAATGTTTTGCAAAATTCAACAGTCTCTTGGATTTGTAAAAATGTATTTTGTAACCTGAAGTCAGATGAGGTCTCCAGCTCCCATAACTGCATGTGTTGCCCTCAGGTGATTAATTACCTTGGTTTGCCCAGGACTGAGGGGTTCCTGGGACATGGAACCATCCTTTCTGAGAATGGGAAAGTCTTAAGCAAACTAGGTTGAACTGGGACAAGTCAGCCTACTGGTGGCCCCAACTTGGATTCAGAACTCAGCAGTTCCATGGACTTCACAGAAAGCTGTCTACTCACCATTTTGTGATCAATTTTTCTCAACCATTTCCTCTTCCCCATCCTTCCCTTTATAAAGAACAAAATACAATTCTCTTTTTGCACAGAGAAGAATTGCACCCACTTTCTTGAAGCCTTCAGTTCAGTTCAGTTCAGTTCAGCTCAGTCGCTCAGTCGTGTCCGACTCTTTGCGACCCCATGAATCGCAGCATGCCAGGCCTCCCTGTCCATCACCAACTCCTGGAGTTTACTCAAACTCATGTCCATCAAGTCGGTGATGCCATCTAGCCATCTCATCCTCTGTCATCCCCTTCTCCTCCTGCCCCCAATCCCCCCAGCATCAGGGTCTTTTCCAATGAGTCAACTCTTCTCATGAGGTGGCCAAAGTATTGGAGTCTCAGTTTCAGTATCAGTCCTTCCAGTGAACACCCAAGACTGATCTCCTTTAGGATGGACAGGTTGGATCTCCTTGCAGTCCAAGGGACTCTCAAGACTTAGCACCAACCATTTCATGGCCCCAAGGCTTCAGCTTCTAGTCCAAGTAAGCGTACATTAACTTTCCTTGAAACAAACACTGTGTGAGTGGAATGCTGTGAACACAGTTTCATCTTGTCCTGTTACTCTTTTTTTATCTCTCACCTTATTCCAAATGGATAGATTTGTGAAGGGTCTTTCTAATTTGTGACAATCTTTTCCCACTCATCACATGAACACCAGTGTGCTTGCTACATGTATAAGAACATGACTTGCTCTTCAGCCTAAGACAAGTTACTTGACTCCTCTGAGCTTGGATGCCTCACCTAGAAAATGAAGTAAAACAAACTGATTTCTAAGATTCCTCCTGCCCTGACATTCTGGTGTACTCTTCACTGTGTGTGTGTGTGTGTGTGTGTGTGTGTGCATATGTGTTAGTTGCTCAGTTATGTCTGACTCATTTGTGTCTGATGGTAGTCTGCCAGGCTCCTCTGTCCCTGGGATTCTTCAGGTAATAATATTGGAATGGGTTGCCATTTCCTTCTCCAGGGGATCTTCCCAGCCAAGGACTCAAACCCAGGTCTCCTGCTTTGCAGGCAGATTCTTTACCATCTGAGCCACTTCATTAAGTTGAATGCAACTGGTCATGATCCTTTTTACATGTAGCCTGAAAATCTCACTACAACATCCTTTAAACATGTACTAATATAGAACATGGAAATACCAGCAAGGCGGTTTCTTAAATCTTTCATAACGACGATGTAACAGTGGCCATTTTGTCTCCATCGGTTCAGGAGTTCCTGCTCCCTGCCCTGTTCCTCCATGGTAAAGGGCTAATTTTCTTTTTTATGGCTGTGAGGCATGTGGGAGCTTAGCTCCTCAACCAGGGATAGAACCTACATGCCCTGTATTGAAAGGTGAAATCTTAATGACTGTAGCACCACGGGACCACTAGACCCCCTAAAGTGAAGTCACTTAGTTGTTTCTGACACTTTGCAACCCCATGGACTGTAACCTACCAGGCTCCTCTGACCATGGGATTTTCCAGGCAAGAATACTGGAATGGGTTGCCATTTCCTTCTCCAGGGGATCTTCCTGACTCAGGGATTGAACCTGGGTCTCCTCCACATTGCAGGCAGACGCTTTACCCTCTGAGCCACCAGGGAAGCTGGTGGACCTCCTAAAGTGCTATTTAGAGAGTTGTTTTTGAATTAACTACTTAGAAACAAAAAGATATATCCCTCCCCCAACCCTCTAACTTCAAAAGTATTGTAAGTACTTTATATAGATTGCAAGAAATTTGGAAAATATAGAAAAGCACAAAGTATGACAAAAATCACCAATATTCCTCCCCTATGGACATAATGACTGGTAAACTTTTAGTGTATTTGGTATTAAAAAAAAAATACAACCCACTGTGCTGTGCTGTTTTATAATCAGCTTTCTTCACTTAGCAATGGATTGCCCTTTCTCATTTTATTGTGAGATTTCTGAGGGCCCAATTATATTACATTTTATAGGTAATCACACCTGATTTAATTAAGCCTCTGACTGGATATTGAGGGTTCCCTCTCAAGTTTTCATAAACAAACATCTAATAAATTACTTTCTCACCAGATAGTCCTTTTTATAAACTTTTAACTTTATATTGGAATATAGCTTTTGAAGCCAACAGTGCTGTGACAGTTTCAGGTGGCCAGCACGTGGACTCAGACATACATATGTATCAGTTCTCCCCTGAACGCCCCTCTCATCCAGGCTGCCACGTAACATGGAGCAGAGTTCCCTGTGCTGTAAAGCAGGCCCTTGTTGGCTCTCCATTTTAAACATAGCAGTGGGGACACGTCGATCCCAAGCTCCCTGACTATCCCTTCCCCCCTCTACCTCCCTGGCAACCATAAGTTTGTTTGTTCTCTAAGTCCATCTCACCAGATATTCTTAACGGCGAATTTCTAATACACAAGTTATATACATTTTTGAATTTTTAATGGGACTTTTAAATTGTCTTCCAAAAAGTGTTCTCAAGTTACACTTCCTCAGGCTGGATATGAGAGGGACTCTTCCTTGCAGCTTTGCCAACAATTAGTCATGATCAGTGATAATACCAGCCAAGGGTTTTGGGCAGTGGCAAAGTCCAGTGTTACAGCAAAACTCTGACACTGCTCTTTGATATTGGTGTGTTTATACAACATCCAAAAATAGAACAAGAAAGCAAACAGAGACGTTGATCATTTGGGGTCATAGTCATCCGCCTAGTATTGAAGCATCTAAACGTACATCGGGAGCTCTTCACCTGGAGTTGATGAACCTTACCCCAGACATTTATCCAACTTAATATGTCTGTTTCAACTTGAACAAACCGATGGCCTTTAAACCAGAGGGCATAGCTGCTCTGAGGAAACTTGAAAATAAATAAAGGGTTTATGAGAAAAGGAGTGAGGGGAACTTGCCCACAGTGAGTGCACTTGTCCCATGGATCAACTTATTTCATCCTGAAAGTATGATGTGGATGTATTTTTAGACCCATTTTATCAATTTTTTTTAGACCTCATTGACAAAATGGGTCTAAAAAAATACCCACATCATACTTTCAGGATGAAATAAGTTGATCCACGGGACAAGGGCACTCACTGTGGGCAAGTTCCCCTCACTCCTTTTCTCATAAACCCTTTATTTACTTTCAAGTCTCCTCAGAGCAGCTATGGCCTCTGGTTTAAAAGCCAGCAGTTTGTTCAAGTTGGAATAGACATCATTCTATTGATGAGCAGGGGCTTCCCAGGTGGTGCAGTGCTAAAGAATCTGCCTGTCAATGCAGGAGATGGAAAAGACCCGGGTTATATCCCTGGGTTGGGAAGATCCCCTAGAGTAGGAAATGTCACCCCACTCCAGTCTTCTTGCCTGGAAAATTCCATGGGCAGAGGAGCCTGGCGGGCTACCATCCTTGGGGACGCAAAGAGTCAGACACGACTGAGCAATTGAACACACATGTTAGTGAGGGACTGGAGAACTCAGAGAAAGCCTGAAACTTCCCCCACAGTCATCCAGCTAATTAACAACTCCCCTGGGAGCTGAGCCATGGTTTATGTTTTTTTTTTTCTCTAAACAAGTGCTGTTCCTCTTACAACACAAAGGCCTTCCTTGAAAGGAAGACTAAGACTGAGATTTAAAAGAAAGTGTAAAGAGAATGTGAGGTTAAAAGCATAACACCTAGTGTACAGTAGGACTTGAATGCATTTGTGCTGAGGGAGTGAATGAATGACCAATATTTCCTTCTGATCAAGTGTCCTAAGCAATAGCAAAGGATTGGGAAGGCTTTCTCTTCCATTGAGTTTTGTCCCAGCCTTCACCCTTTAATTATGGTGCATATTTTCTTCACTCCAAATTGGTTCAGGACAGCTGACAACAGTTTCGTGTGCCATGTCTGGGTGGGAGAAGTGAGCCGAGAGAGGTGGGGCTGAGTGACATAAACCTTCTATTTTTGGTAGGTAGCAAATCAGCAGTTTCATGTGGTTAACTTAATAGTTCAAAGCTAAAATGCTGACATTTCTTTTCATTTGAAGTGTTTATGTGAGCAACAGACCCACTTCCTCTTCCTTTTTAAGATCTTGGGGACACCCTACCCTGTTTCCATGGAGGAGGAGCAGAACAAATTTGCTTGTTCTTGGTATAACAGCCTTTAATGTGACCTGTCATCCAGGCATTGGTTGCTTTGGACAAAGGATCAGGGGAGAGGGATGGGCAAGACTTTGATGGGGGACACGGGATAGATCCAGAAGAGGCTCACCAGGTCGCAACAGCAGTATGGTCTGATCACAGGGCCTGGGATAAGGCCCAGGACTCTAACTCCTAGGGTGGGAGGAGAGTGGATAAGAAAAAAGCAGATGGAGAAGCACGGAGAACAAAGCAGAGTCCATGTATGACCTGAGAAATAATATGACTGTTTAGGTCCAAGAATAAGCCACAGACTTGGGAGTTAAACCCTGGGCAGTGGTGATAGACGGTGACAGTGTTATAAAGCAAATACCCAAGTTGATGGAATGGAGTGTAACCAGGAGAGGGCCATTTTAAACAGGTTGTCCCAGAGCAGTTGATCAGAGAGCTGAAGGGTGGAGATACGCAAACCTTAGGAAGAGCTGCGAAGGAGCAGGCCAGGCAGAGGAAGTAGCAGGTGTAAGGGCCTCGGATGGGACTGGGCTGCAGGTTCTGGGGTCAGGGGAATGAAAGGAGGCCTTTGTGGGAAGAGGGAGGCTAAGAGATGAGGCTGGAGAGATGTCCATGAGGTGGGATGGGCAGAAACTTGAGGATCCCAGTTCAGAGTTGGGGCTGTATTTTAAGAACAATGGAAGGACATTTGAAAGTTTTTCATGATAGAATGGCATGATCAGAATTTCACTTGACAAATTTAAGCCTGGCTGCTGTCTGGAAATTGTAGAGGGGCAACAGAGCATCCAGGTAAGAGACTTCAAAGCTTTTGGGGGAAATCAAAGCCATTCCTCAACTCCTTGTGAGATATCCCAGAAAAGGCACTTGGCAAAAGATCACACTGCTCTTCATGAATATCTAAGATTCATATTGGGATAGAATCATGGACAGAATCAAATAAGAACTATTTGGACACTCTTTTATGAAGATGCATATATGTAAAGGAGATGGAGAAACATATGTTTGGAAAAGTGCCCAAAATCCATGCATCTTTTGATTAGGTTAATTAAGCATTCATTTCATTCACTCACTCTTCCTTTCATACAACAAATCTTTGTCAGCTGTCTGTTCTGTGCCAGGAGCTATGCTCTATCCAGGGAGTTCAGTGGGGAATTAATGGAGAAGATACTTACCTTCCTGAGGCATGTGGTTGTGCTCTAGGCAAGTGCTGTAGGCAACTTTCATAGTTTCCAAGTTCTTAGAGAACTGAGTCATGAAGAAACATGGGGAGGACTGATGGAATTTTACATGGAAAGGGACTTGAGTTCTTCCAGGAGTGGGAGCTTGATGAATATTGGTTGACAAACAGATGATGTTGAAGAAATCATTAAACTTCCTTGATCCTGTTTCTTCCTTTGAACAGGTTAGAAAAGCTGGGTAGGGGGTCATACACTTAGAGTGGCTTCAATCAGTGTTGAATTCCTATCACGTAGAACCTGGATAGAAGGATTGGGTGACATCACCTGAGCAATCGTAACATCGCTAAGAGTAGAACAGACATTACTGGCCTTCTGAATGGGCACAATGAGATCTGTGTTATACTCCCCATGAAGTCATCTTGCCAACAAACTGGACACTAGTCTAGTTAAGCTTCTCCATCTACCCTCCAGCTTTCCAGAAATAATGGACTGGAGGAACATGTTTAGTGCTCCCCAGTGAACAAGTATGAAAGTGAAAGTGTTAATTGCTCAGTCATGTCAAACTCTTTGTGACCCCATGGACTCTTGCCCTCCAGGCTCCTCTGTCCATAGAATTCTCCAAGCAATAATACTGGAGTGGATCTTCCCTACCCAAGTATCGAACCCAGGTCTCCCACTTTGCAAGCAGATTCTTTACCATCTGAGCTGCCAGGAAGGCCCTGGTGCTCCCCAGGAAACAAGTATATAGCCAGACAAATGAAATGCAGGCAATTCTATAGGACAAATGACCTGGTTTCTTTCTCTAACAAACAAATGGTGCAAAAAAGTGCTAGGTTTTGGGTGAGAGGGCAATGCTCTTTTAAGGGAAACTTATCATGTTAATATCATATTAATTTTGTAAAGGATGAAAGTACTATTGGATTTTGCTACAGGCAAAAGTCCTCAGGCATTTTATGCTACAACATGGATGAAGTTTAAAGACATCCTGCTAAGCGAAAGAAGTCAGGCACGCAAGAGGACAAATGTATGATTCTACTTATTCTGGGTACCTATTGTAGTGAAATTCCCAGAGACAGAAAGTAGAATAGAGGGTGCCACAAACTTGAAGAAGAGGGTTGAGGAGTTGCTATTTAAGTGGTACAGAGTTTCAACTGGGGAAGATGAATATATTTCTAGAGATGGATGGTGGTAATGGTTGCGTAAGAAAGTGAATATACTTAATGCCACTAAACTGTACACTTAAATGGTTAAAATAGTAAATGTTATGTTATATTTATTTTACCAGAACAAAGTAAGTCCTCAGGTGTTAGAGATAAATGCTAGAGTAGTTACACCTAAATAGTATAATGACTGGGATATGCTTTGAAACAACCGAGTAAAACAAAATAAACAGAAACCCTGGAAAACAGAGAGAAAACAGGACTGAGAAAATGTGTGTAATTGTTAAGTTGAGTGATGGATAATGGGGGCTCATTATACTGTTCTTTTCCTTTTTTGTACATTAGATATTTAATACAAAGTTTAAAATATATCTATCATGTTTTGGAATGGTGAGGTTAATTTTCTGATATGTTCTGAGCATTATACATATTTTAAGAACTCAAAGAAAAACCCCCCATTATCCTAAGCTGTTGTGGTATGAAATTGAGCATGAAATAGACCCAAGCTTGAGGAGGCGGTGATGGAGGCTGCCTTTTAGTGAGTGATCCTCTTGTGTTATGCATGGTATTCCTGCCACTTTGGTCAGATTGCCAGGAAGAATAAGCACAATTAGATATATCAGTGTTGCTTATTGCTGCCTCCACCTTAGAGTCATTAGCAAGCTTTTAAAAATACTAATGCTCAGCCTCCATCCCAAACTAATTGAGCTAGACTCTCCAAGGGTGGGCTCCAGGGAGCAGTGTTTTTAAAAACGTTCCCTAGGTGATTCTAATGTGCAGTCAAGGTGAAGAACCCCTGGTCTATAAACCACCTGGTACCTAGTTGGTGCTCACAAAATGCTGATGGAAAATGAATATGGAGCTAGTTACCTAGTATTACATGTTTCAGTCACTTGAAAAAACCTTTTATGGAAAAGAATTTATATACAAACTTTTCTCCCCCCCCACCCAGGAGATCCAACTTCCAGAGGCTATATACTTATTTCTTGATCATCTACTAGAGTAGGAGCACCGATACCCAAGACAGTATTGTGGTGGCTGTTAGCAAGAGCCTGAAAAGATAAGAACAGTTTCAAAAATGTTTTTGGGGCATCACAAAACCCCCATTGTAACACAATGCTCTTTGGAATAACATTAAAGAAAAGTGAATTCTGCCCGTTTATCAAAGGGAAAATGAAAGCCCCTTGGACACAAATTTTATTTTGAAGCTGAAGCCTTTAATCAAATTGACATTAAAGATAGGGTCCTTCTCTGAACCGAGGAACGATAGGCAGCATTTGTGATCCCAGTGCGTGGCCGCTGGTATTTAACTCTGTGTTTCCGCTATGTTTAGTTGAGAATGGACAGATTTTCACTAGAGAGAGTTATGCAGAGACAAATGGAGATCTTCCACTGATTCAGTTAACTGAATGTGGTGGAAACAGCCCTCACCTTCCCTTACCTCTGCACCTTGGGATTTGTAGAGAATATTTACAAGGCAAACTGTTCAAACAGACTTACCAAAAAATTTGCTCTAAACTTTCATTGCTGGTAACATTTATGAAATGATAGAATAAATGATCCTAAGTCTTCAGTGTGCATGTATGTAGTGTGTGTGTTTGGGAGTGGGAGGCTCATCTTTTTCTTTTGTCAAAGCCCACCAGAGTAAATAGAGGAGTAGGATTGTTAGATTAAGCAAATAAAAATGCACAATGTCAATTAAATTTGAATTCAGACAAAAGTTTGCAAATATTGCTTGGAATGTGCTTATGCTTAAATGTTGTTTTAAATTTGAAATGCAAATTAAACTAGGCATCCTGTATTTTATCCTATACTTTTACAGAGAAGAAAAGAGAGGTCTTCTTAGATATACTGAATCTAAATCTAAATATTCTATTCAGGATGCCCAGGATGTTTTGGAGGTATGGGTAGTCAAGGAATGTCCAAGAATATGGGCCAAGAGGGCAATACTGGAAGCCAGTCTAAGGAAGTCAGGAAGTCAGTGTATCAGTTAGCAACCGCTATATAATAAGTCACTCCAAAATTATGTGGCTTAAAATAATCATTTATAATTGCTAATGCTTTTGCAGGTTAGCTGTGACTTATCCTCCTAGATTGGACTTGGGTGAGCAACTCCATCTCTAAGTGAAAGTCTGTAAGTTAGGTTGTGTTAGCTCAGCCTCAGGCTATTGCAAGTACAGGAGAGGGGCTGACACAAATGTCTCGCCCATCTCAGGGGACCAGTAGGATAACTTCTGATGATAACAGAGCCACAAGGGAGTAAATGGAAACATGAGAGTCCTCTAAGGCCCAAGCTTGGAGCTAGCACACTGTTATTTCTGCCTACGCGCTATTGGTAAAGCAAGTCATAGAGCTCCAATCAAGGTCTAAACGTAGGGAAGTACATCGCAGCCATGAAGAAAGCATGGCACGGTTGTGCGTGAAGGAAGTGAAAAGAATCAGGGTGAACAACTCTGTTTACCATGGACAAGCACAGAGATACTGAGGTTTAAAAGAAAGAGATGATCGGGATGGGGAACACAGGTAAATCCATGGCTGATTCATGTCAATGTATGGCAAAAACCACTACAATATTGCAAAGTAATTAGCCTCCAACTAGTAAAAATAAATGAAAAAAAAAAATAAAAGAAAGAGATGAAGCCCCTGTCACTTTGAAATCCAGAAAGGACTCAGACATAAGGGGAGGAGGAGCCAAAGTAAAAAACCTGGGGGCTGGGCTACAAAAGTTACAGGGATCTAGATTCAAGGATCATTTGATTTTTAATTTCACCCCGTGATTCCAACATTTCCATGTTTTGCCACCAAAAGTTTTCATGCACTAAAGTGGAGACTTAATGATCTCAGCTGTGAAAGTTAGAGGACGGGAGTATAGTTTGAAGTTCTCTTAAATTTTATCCATGACTCACATGTATTCCTTGCCATCATGCCCACCATTAAATACTTCTTCGGTTGCAGAGGCAAGACATTGAGGCCATTATAAAATCACAATTTGCTTCTATCAGTACTAGTTTGTGGTCAGTATCTTTTCCATTCAAGTAAGATAAACCCAACTTGAACTGGCCCAGGCTGAAAAGGGAAATTACTAAAATAACTAAAAAGGCTGGAAAGACTAGATTCAGGCGGGTTTGGATCCAGGTGCTCATGTGATGTCGACAGGAATCTGTGTTTCTCCACTCCTAGGCTCTGTGCTGGCATCATTCTGGGGCAAGCTGCTGCTTCATGATGTTACAGTGGCTGTTGAAAGCTCTGAATTTACTCTATCAACTTGGCAACCCGGATAGAAAAACCATACCTCTTTTCCTTTAGCTCAGTGAAATCCTGGAATGGAATTTCAGGCTTAATATGGATGCAGTGCTCACCTCTGAGCCAGTCACTGTGACCAGGATACTGATTTGCCAGACATGGGTGTCTAAACCTGGGTCATGAGATTTGGTCAACACCACCTAAGTCATGTGGGCTGAGAGTGGGGAGAAGTGGGAAAATTGAAGTGTGATGACAGATGGAAAATATGCTGGGCAGGTAACAAAGCAGTAGTTATCTCCGTCCAACGGCTGCTTGTTTTCCTTAGAGAAGAAGAGCCTATACCATCTGCCCTCCCCACATCTCCTTACCTCATCCCCCACTGCTGGCCTCCATTTCATTCTGCTTCCGCTGTACTTGCTCTTCAGAAGCATTCAGGAGTCACCTGTCTTAAGGACTCTTGTGCTGACTGTTTGGTCTCTCACTGACACCTATCCTAGACACTTTATTTTGATAGCAATCTGACCCCTCCTCCATCACTTCTGATTTCTTTTATTCTGATTTATTCTTTTTTCACTTTTTCACAGTACTTCTCATACTGTATAATTTAGCTTATTTTTCATGTTTATTGTTTATTCTTTGTATCTATCTTCACTCTTTCCCATGCTATAGCCCAGTAGAATGTCAGGTGTGTAAGGGCCAAGGTCTTTGTATCATTCACTAAATTATCTCAAAACCAACAATAGTGTCAAGTACATAATATGTGCTCAACAAATATGTGTGGAATGAGTGAATGAATGAATAAATGAACCTAATACAGTTCCTGAGAGGTGCTAAATATCACATTAATTTG
This sequence comes from Cervus canadensis, assembly GCF_019320065.1. Classification (NCBI taxonomy): domain Eukaryota; kingdom Metazoa; phylum Chordata; class Mammalia; order Artiodactyla; family Cervidae; genus Cervus; species Cervus canadensis. The sequence goes on from NC_057406.1 coordinate 50,207,009, forward strand.
ATAGGAGAAGAAAGGTTTGCTAGGGTTGCAAGTACACAGAACCCAACTCCCCAGTTATGTACCCATGTCAGAAACATCAGTGTTTTCTCTTGAATATGGACAAGACTCACCCATCAGTCACTATCAATAAATGAAGGGTGTCTGGAGACTAGAAAAACACAAGATAGAACTTGGGATGTCAGTCCAGGTGTGATACAAATGCAGAGGACCAGGTACCTTGTCTGCTGATGCTGGCGGCAGCTGGGGGGTTGAGTGTGACTAGGGAAGTAGATGGCACCAAAGTGGAGGTGATGGACATTGAAAGAGACACAGCGCTGCTGTGTCCCCAACAAGGTTGGACCTTAACATTTTCTACCTTGTGGGATAAAGGAAGGAGTTGCCTTAATTGCCTGAATCAAAATCAAAGGGTGTCTTCTGGGCTCATTTTTGTTATTCCGTTGCTCAGTTGTGTCTGACTCTTTGCTTCCCTACAGACTGCAGCATGCCAGGCTTCCCTGTCCTTTACCGTCTCCTGGAGCTTGCTCAAACTCAAGTCAAGCTCTGGGCTCATGCTATGTATATAATTATGAAGCAGCTTTTTTTTTTTTTTCCATTTATTTTTATTAGTTGGAAGCTAATTACTTTACAATATATTGTAGTGGTTTTTGCCATACATTGACATGAATCAGCCATGGATTTACATGTGTTCCCCATCCCGATCCCCCCTCCCGCCTCCCTCCCCATCCCATCCCTCTGGGTCTTCCCAGTGCACCAGCCCTGAGCCTTTATTTGTGCTTGTTTTGCAACAGCTTGTTGAGTCTCTTACTTGTGGGCCAAAGAAACTTCTCAACGTCACTGTCCAGTCAACACAAAGTCATGGAATGTTCCAGGTGTGGGCTCAGAGGTCTTCTTCTACCTATCTGGGCCATTGCTGTGCATTTTTCTCAAACATGAGCATCATTGATTGAGCTCTGGAGAGATCCACTGTCCACTGCCCAAGTTCCATTTGGCTTTCTAAAGATGAATACTTAGACTGATACTATTGAAAAATATTGTAGAGAGAGGGAAAGTGAGGTAAGATGAGCAGTGGGTGAGGTTATGTGCCATCTCTAGCCAGAGCAAGCATTTGGAAGCAAGTGTATTTGAAAGGCCCTGTCAGAAAGGTTACTTCCCAAAGTTTTTCTGGGAGAGCTTCACTTGAACTTCAACAGCAACAAAAATATAAACAAGCTCAGGGTGAAAGCAGAAAGGGTAGTCTCCCAAACTGGGGCTGAATTCACCAGGGATCTTCTGGAGAGCTTAGATCCTTGGCAGTGTCTTTCTTTGCCAGTGACCTTGTGTTTATTTAACTGTCCAGCTAAAGTTTCACTCTGACATTTCAGCAATGAGGCAGAGTCCATGGATTTGGGGTGACCACTCAGAGAGGAGAAAGAGAAAACTGCTGAACAGGGCTGCAGGGAGATTCTTCAGAAAACTTCTGCTTTTTAGGATGTTTTCTTCTTTGATCTTTATTTTTTTTCTTTCTCTCATCACAAGGTGCTCGTCTCTGAGCTCTCATCTTCTCATTCGGGATTTTGCCTGAGATGACTTGACTGTATTGAAGCTGGCAACAGGCTTCAAGGAAGGGGCAAAAAAGCCTGCTGGTTGAAGGGAGGTGGGAAAGACTCAGAAAAGGGCAAAGGATGGTTTGTGTCAAGAGAGCATTGCCCTGAAAGCGGGGAAGGAGTAGGAAAGTATGACTTAAGGGAAAAACTACTTTTTTTCATATGCAAAGGGAATTAAAGCAAAAAATTTCCAGAAATTTTTAGCAGTTTTTAACCTTACAGAGCTGGACAGGACATCTAGAAAGGGACAAGCAGGTGAGAAAGAAAAGACTTCTGACTTTCATTTTATCATTCTCCACATTGTCTGGTTAGGTTATCTTACATATCTACTGTTTATTAATCCAAGTCTTTAGAAAAGAATAATTTAATCCAAACAAACTAAACCATAGGGCTTTGTCTACCCTACATTTACTTACTATGATCCAGGGGAAAAGGGCCTCATTTATCAGATGTGTGTGTGTGTTAGTTGTGTCCGACTCTGTGCAAGTCCATGGACTGTAGCCTTCCAAGCTCCTCTGTCCCTGGAATAATCTTCCAGGCAAGAATACTGGAGTGGGTTGCCATTCCCTTCTCCAGGGGATCTTCTCAACCCAGGGATTGAACTCAGGTCTCCTGCATTGCAGGTGGATTCTTTACTGTCTGAGCCACTAGGGAAGTCAGATGTGTAGACTTGGGCAATTTATTTAGCCTTCCTGTGGTCCATTACCTATCTGGAAAATAGGTTTAATAATAGTGTCCGCATCACAGAGTGGCTGTGAGAGTTCGGTGCTAGAAGGTGTATGAAGTGCTAAGCCCTGGATATCACAAGCTCTTAGCCATCTTGGCTGTCATTAGTATTGTTCAAATTCTGTCAGCAGTCTGGGTTAGTTTGTCCTAAAGAAAGTACACAATGGTCATGACAGGTAACAAAGACCCCTGTGGCTGTGATGGGTGATGATAGTGATGATAAAGATGGTGGTGGTGGTGGTGATGGGCGATAGATGTTTTCTGAATGTCTAGCACATCAGAAGTGGGGGAAGGTCTATGGCCACACCACCCTGAACGTGCCCGATCTCGTCAGAAGTGGGGGACGAAGCAGCTGTTTGGATCTGGAGCTGGAAGAAGCAGCAGAAGGCAAGGTTGATGGGATCACAAACACACCTGTCAGCATCTTAGTAAAATAAATGGTCTGCCTTTCACCACGTCCTGAATATATCTAGATAAATCTGACAGGAATAGAAATTGTGGAGAGGCCCAAGTGGTAAACAAGAAAAGAAGTATTCTTTAATGTGATGAAAAGGTACTCTTCCCCATCATCTTATGCCAGCACTCCCTAAAATTATTTACCTTTCCTCTGAATATGTCCAGGGCTAGAAGGATCTTAGCTACACCTTATGACTTTAGAATCATAAAGTCATTGAATGCTTAAGGACTGAAAGGGACCATGCAGATGAACTGGAAGTCTCAAGTATCAAGCAACAGAAAACACATTTCAAATGAATTTCTAGATTTAAGACATTTATTTATCTCATGTAATAAGAAGAGTTGGACATGCTGAGCACACACACACACAATAAGAAGTTAACAGTAAAGATGGGCTTCAGGTTTGGTTGATCCAGTAGCTCAATCATAAAGTTCAGGTTCATCCTCTCTCTCTCTGCTCTCCCACCATTGCTGTGTGTGTTGTGTTTTTGGACTGCTTTCTTCATGTGGTCATGAGGTATTGTCGGTGGTAGGTAGAGCCCCATGCTTTCTTGTTTCCAGCCAGTGGTGGGGGAGGGGGTAAGGAAAAAAGTGGGAGAGAGAGACACTTCCCTCCAGCCATGGAAAGAAAAGTCCACCTGTGCAATCAGATTGAGTCAATTCAGGATACAGACGCACAGTCCTGGACCTATCATAGTGGCCAGGAGAACGTCGTGTGCTGTAGGAATTTTAAACCAATCATAAGGAAGGGGGATGAAATGATGCGTTAGACCAGGTTTTCCAACACTGGCTCTATTGACATTTGAGGATAATTCTTCATTTCAGGAGCTATCCTGTGCACTGTAGAATGTTTTCAGCATTCCTCATCTCTATCCACACAGTGCCAAGAACAAGGGGTAGAATGGATAGAGGCGAGGCTGGGAGGAGGGCAGGGATTAGATGAGGCAGGATCTTTCAGGGCATATTAAGGATTTCAACTTATATCCTGAAAGTGCCAGGAAGCTACCAAAGGGCATTAAGTAGAGGTTAATCTTAGCTGTGATCTGCAGAAAGAAAAGGCAACACCTGGGAGGAAAAACAGGGGCACCAGTTACTGCAGTAGAGCAGGTGATAAATTATGGCATTTCAGCTGGGGTGGTGGAGGTAGCAGCAGATAGAAATGGATGTGTGTGGGCATTATTTAAGGAGTTACACTAGACAGAACCTAGTGCTGGAGTAAATACGGGGTTGAGGATAGGAAGACACAAGGATGATTCAGGTTTCTGATTTTCTTGCTTCAGTGGATGATATTACCTCTCAGGAGAAGGGGAACATTGGAGAAGGATCAGATTATAGAAGGAAGATCAGGTTCCGATATGTTTGAGGCCCATGTCAGTTATCCAGATTGAAATGTCAAGTAGACAGAAAGAGGTACAGGTATGGTGTTTATGGGAAAAGAATGGGCTAGAGATAATAACTGGAGCCATGGGTGTGATAGGCTCACCTTGAGGAACTCTGACACAGGTAGGCTAGAGATCCTTGAGTCAGGGTAGGAAGGATTCCAGAAGAGGGCTCTGTTTCTTAGTGCCCAGCAGGACTTTTTGAGAGAGAGGGCTGAGGGCTGGACAAGCAGTGATATATGCTGTTGAGAGAAAATGGAAGATGAGGACCTAAAGACTGCCCTTTGTATTTAGTAATAAGGAGGCCATTGGTGACCCCAGCAAGAACCATTTTGGAAGTGGTTTGTTTCGGGGTCAGAAGACAGATTGGAGGGGCCTGGAGAACACATGGGGGAAGACATGGTACAGAGTTGTTCCTCCTAGAGACATCTGGCTGTGGAGGGAGGAGAGGATAACTGAAGAGGGAAATGAGGACCAAGGAGAGTTTTTCTTTGGATTGAAAGACACTCTGGTGTGTTTAAATGGTTTATGGGGGGAAGGGAGCAGAGGTTTAGAAACACAGGAGAGATGAAGATGGAGGTAGAGAGAGAAAGAAATTAGAAATGGATAGTGTAAGGTTCCTGAAAAAGTAGGAGGGCATGGAAGCCAGGCCCGTGAGCCTCAGAAAGGAGGAGGGGCATCTCCGCTACTGTAACCAGAGAAGAGCAGGAGGGACATGCGTGTCGGTGGATTTGAGGGGCTGTGGCAGGAAGTTGAGAGCATTCCTGTTTGAACCCTTTATAGTTACTGTGAGGGCTTCCCAGGTGACGCTAGTGATAAAGAATCCAGCTGCCAATGCACAAGATGCAAGGGACAAGGGTTCAATCCCTGGGTTGGGAAGATCCCCTGGAGGAGGAAATGGCAACCCACTCTAGTATTTTTGCCTGGAGAATTCCATGGACAGAGGAGCTTGGCGGGCAATGGTCCAAGGCATCGCAAAGAGTTGGACACAACTGAGTGACCGAACACACTGTCTACCACATAGTTACCATAAAGCAAGAAGATCAGGGTCTGTATAAAGGACGGGGGAGATTTTCTGCAGATAATTATATTGGGGAAACGCTGTCTAAAGGTCAAGCAATTATCTTCACCAATGGACTTTTCAGGGCCATTTTCACTGTGCGTGTCCAAGAGGAGAATAAACAGCATTTTCCATTGGACCACAGATATTTTTATGTGCACAGTACCTCATGAAATGTTCTAGAAAACACTGGCCAGAATCAGTACCTTCATTTTATGATAGAAGAGCTTAAAACCCAAAGATGGGAATGGACTTGTAGGAAATCTCTTGGTTGGGTGAGTAGGCACGTGGGATGCGTGTGCAGGGACTCCCTAGGTCTTCACTTATGTGAGCACAGTCCCCTCATTCATGAAGGTGCTGTGAGACCTGGGCCCCTGCCACACTGGGACGCTCGGGTTCTGCTTGGAGATATGAGATAGAGATATGGCCATTAAACCTTGATAAGTGAAATGCAAGGATACAAGGCGGGGCTTGAATCTATTGCTCTGAGTCCAACCTGCCTGGAGTCCATAACAGAACTAGCTACGTGTTCTGGAGAAAGTTAACTTGACTTCTCTATGTCTCAGTTCTTCATCTCTATAAAGGGAGAAGTTACGGCATCCTTACTATAAAGGATCATGGTAATGATTAAATAAAATAATACTTATAAAGAGCTTAGAATAGTGTCTGATCCAAGTAAGTGAATCATGCACGTGGGTATGCATGCTAAGTCAATTCCATCATGTCCAGCTTTTTGTGACCCTATGGACTATAACCTGCCAGGCTCCTCTGTCCATGGGATTTTCCAGGCAAGAATACTGGAGCAACTATTGGCTGTTGCTGGGAGGGGCAGCTATGTTCCCTTCCATAAACAGGGCAGCAGATAAAACTACTCTGGCAAAGCAAAGAAAGATGAATAGATGTGTCTAGCAAGGTAGAGAAGAAAAATAGAGAAAGAATAATCTTTCCAGAGGCCCAAATCTGTCTTTGGGACCCATGAGACACCCGTGTCTCTATGATAAATTCCCCTATTAACTTAAACTAGCTCAGCGACTTACAAACTAAGAGACAGAATGAGTACAGTGGCTGAGGCAGGATTTGAACCTTAGTCTTCCAGTTTCTAGTCCTGTACTCTGATTATTCTCATATGCAGTTTGTTTAAGACCTGAGTGTAATTCAGCGAGAAAAATCTCCCAGAGGATGAAAGCAGACCCTTGCAACCAGCAGCAGATTGTGTCTGAGATCAAATTAAATGTCACTGGTTTCAAAAGAGGCAGACTTTGACCTTCCAGCTGCTTCAGCCTGTGTGTGATTGAAGAAATTAAAGATGTCACAGAAACACAGGGTATCGAGGAGTTAGAAATTATTTCAGCCCCTTGTTTAAGATTTTCAACTCAGTGGTTGGTGCCTGACATCATCTAGAAATTGATGGGTAATTCTGGTCTGTTGCGGGTTCTGAGTTAGCCATGAATGCCCATAACCCCACACCTTGGCTTGCACACTTCTCCCTGCCTGGAATGTTCTTCTTTCCCTTTTCTGTCTGTGAAGGGCCTCCTCTGGTGGATCTCAAATTACTTAGGGCTGGAGAATCACCTGGACATGTTTGTTAAGCTGCCACTTCTCTGGACCCTCCCGGGATTCTGACTCAATCAGCCTGGGATGGGACCCAGGAGTCTGCCTGGAGACAAGTGCCCTAAATGATCCAGATGTTGAAAATTCAGGCATAGTCTGAAAAACACTCCATGCTATTTTATTCAGACTTTTTGAAAGAATTTACAGAATTGAGGAACATACGGAGTGGGATTTCTAAAAACAATTCTGATGTGGGGACTAGTTTTTGTTTTTTTTTTTTTTTTTACCATGGGCTCAGTATCCTGGTCTGTAAATAAAGTTAATCATAGAGACATTTCTCTCTTGAGGTTGCCTTGCAGCTCAAATGAGCTCAGTGCAAAACAAGGCAGTTTGTTAGCTGTGACGTCAGTGGCAGTAATTATTTTGCGTCAACACACAAATCTCTCTGGTAATCTAATGTTTCAGTTTTCAGTGGAAGGCCGCTGGGGCAGAAACATGTCTTATTCGCCACCATATCCCCCGACCTAGCTCAGAGCCCTGTGTAACAGCAAGCTCCGTTTTTGTTGATAAGGACCCAATATTTTTAAGCTTTTGAATGCAAATGAGTCATCACCCAACATGCTGATTGGCTGACACCAGTTATCTTTGGTCGATTACTGAATAATGAAGAGGAAAAAACTGGTTATTAATGCAGAGAAGCTGGGAAAAGGCAGTGAATAGCAGCACAGAAATAGCCTCAATAATTATAAGTCTTGCAAACCCTGTTGCGACGTACTTTATGAGTCAAAAATGAAGTGTTTGTGACATGAAGTGAATCATGAAATGAATGGTGAATAAGAGAAGCAATCTTACTTATTTTATGTGTTTTGTCAGAAGTAATGGATTTGTCTGTATCCAACATAAAATTGTATCTAGTACATCTTTACCTAGTATATGTCATATATGTAAAATAACATATCTAACATAAAATAGAATTCTTTCTGTAAAAATATGATAATTCAGTATTAAGCTGACTCTAGCACCACATTAATAATGAAAAAAAAGCTACAAGACCTTTAAGTAAGTTTGCATGTATTGATCATCCCCTTTCTCTTTGGGAATATGTGGTTAGCATCTTTCTTTGACTTTAGAACTGGATGGCTGGGAATGAGAAGGCCATATTTTTCCACTTACCTTCTAAAGCAGTCTGTCAGTATTGTGATATGCTAGTCTCATATATAGCTGCTTGTGTTATATAGCAAAATGTTTATATTTTAATACTCATATTATCTGTAATTATTTCTAATATTTTTATTGGGAGGGGGAATGGAAGGTGTTTCTTTGGTGTATTGATACCCTGCTTCTGGAACAACACTGAGGTAGATATACTCACGTTGCCATCTCTACTGTTATGATAAGGTATGTCGAAGGTATTGGGTTTCAATAAATAAATCTCTTCTTCCACACCTAATTTTGAAACAACTGGGAGCACCTCATAAGAGACAGGTCAAGAAGGTCCAGATGTTTCCTCCATGATTGATAAACCGAGAACACGGCTCTAAACCATGGCCAAGTGGTCTTGTCACGATTTCTCTTACGAATGAGGTAGCCAAGACTGCTAGTACTCTAATATAAATTCACCTTTCTTTAGTAAAAGAATTCCCATACTTTAGAAATGATGCTCTGACAGTTCTAAGACTAACCTTCAGAAGGTTTGGACGCTTCCACTTTTGTATTCTTAGGAGCCCTGTGGTTTAATCACTAAGTTGTGTCTGACTTTTTGCCACCACATGGACTGTAGCCCGCCGGCCTCCTTTGTCTATGGGATTTCCGAGGCAAGAATACTGGAGTGGGTTGCCATTTCCTTCTCCAGGGAATCTTCCTGACCCAGGGATTGAACCCACATCTCATGCATTTCAGGCAGTCTCTTATATTCCAGGTGATGAGTCTACAAACTGAGCCCTGAGGGAAGCCCTTACTTTAGTGGGGCACATAGTCACGCAGAATAAAAACCATATTTCCCAGCCTCCTTTCAGCTCAGTATGGCCATATAACTAAGTGTAGCTCAATGCAATTTAAACAGTGTTTGCCCTTAAGTGATATGTGTTAGGAAGTGTCCTTAAAGGAAAGTCTTTCTTTAATCCCTTTGTTCTTCCTGATGACTGAAAAGTGGAAGTGCTGGCTGGAATTCACAAAGCCATATTGCATCCTTAGGTTCTAACTACATGCTGACAATGAAAAACAGTGAAACAACAAGAAAAAGAGTCTGCTATTTTGATCGTTAGTTTTATATGTCAGTTTTACCAGATGAAGTGCCCACATATTTGGCTAAACATTGTTTCTGGATGTGTTTGTGAGGGTGTTTCCAGATGAGATTAACACTTGAACTGGTGGACTTAGTAAAGCAGCTTGCCCTCCCAAATATGGGTGGTCATTATCGAATCTGTTGAGGGCCTTAATAGAACAAAAAGGGAGGAGAAAGGAGAATTTGACATCCCTGCCTGATTGATAGAGCTGGAACATCTGACTTCAGACTCCAACTGGGATTTACACCATTGGTTTCCTTGGTTCTCAGGCCTTGGGACTCAATCTGGACTATATCGTTGGCTTCCCTATATCTCCAGCTTGCAGATAACTTCTCAGCCAATGTTCTCTCTTTCTTTCTCTCCTTCTTTGGCTCTTTGTCTCTGGAGAACCCAAACTAATACAGATTTTGATACCGAGAATGATCTAGAAGTCAAGACTGCTGCCCCAGTGAGTCTGTAAGGCAGAGCATCAAGCTGAAGATGATTATTCTTGAGTGTTTAAGATCTCATGGATTTTGCCCTAAGCTTTGGTCTTGTTTGAGACCCATCATCACTCCCTCCTTTCCCATTTCTCTTGGGATGGAAATGTGTATCTGATGCCTGTCCCATCGCTGGATTTTGGAAGCACATAATTTGTTTGGCTTCACACATTCACAGTTAGAGAGGAATTTTGCCTCGGGATGAAATGTGCCCCAAGTCTCATCCATGTCTGATTTGAGTGATATTTAGTTGAGGCTTTGGATGTTAGACTTTGGAGTTGATGCTGGTATAAGACTTTGGGGGGCTCTTAAAGGATGGAATGAATTTATTTTGCATGTGAGAAAGGCATGGATTTCAGGGGGCAGAGGACTGAGTGTTTGAGTCCAAACCCTAATCTCCCACCTTGATGGTATTTGGAGATGGGGTTTGGGGGAGGTAATTAGGTGATATGAGGATGCAGTCCCTCATGAATGAGATTAGTGCCCTTATAAGAAGAGACATGAGAGAGGTGATCTCTCTCTCTGACATGGGAGAACATAGATGGAAGGCAAGCATCTGTAAATCAGGAAGAGAGCCTTCCCCAGAAATTGAACTGGATCTTGATCTTAAACTTCCCAGCCTCCAAAACTGTGAGAAATGCACTTCTGTTGTCTAAACCACCCAGCCTATGATATTTTGTTATAAACAGCTTGAGCTGACAAAGACAGTAAAAAGTGCCATGCTAGTCCCAAACTGTTTACCTCTGGATTTCATTGACTTAAAATAAGAATCAACTTCTAGTTAACTTAAATTGCAGTCATTTGGGGTTTTCTGTCATTTTCAGCCAAACTTAACGGACAGGTCTCACCTTCAGAGAGAAGGACAGAGGAGTCCTCTGCTGACACATCCCAAAAGAGAACACTCCAAGGGGCTGAGCCACCGATATCCTGTCCCTTCTTTCAAACACCAATCAGACTGGTCGTCTATCCCAGGGGAGAAATGACCAGAGGCACCAAGAGAGACCGAGAACATTAACTGAGAAGAAGAGAGGCTCTCCTGAATTTAGGAAACAGAAATACATTTTAGATTGCAAATTCTGCAGGTCAACGGGGAGAGGTTCAGGAAGAGGGTGGAGGTGGGAAAGGCATTTATACTAGATAACATAAGACAACATCTTATGTGTGCAAAATAAGGAGAAAAGGAGTTTGAAGGTGGGAACACTTTGGCTGAATGGGATGTAAAATCCTAAGCGTTATGAAAAGCACCTTCGAGAGAGCCTCTGGTCCAGTAACCTTCATTTTACTGATGAGAACCAGAGTTGTTAAGAGAAATTTTTGCTTTATCTACTACCATTTTATTGATTTGTTTTTGTGGGAAACATTATTTTTTAAAATTTTTTGTTAGAGGAGAATTTTTTACAAATTGGTAGCAAGATGCCATGAAACAAACCAGGACCAGAGCTCTAGTCCCTCCAAGGTCTGCAACTTCCCACTGGGACTTTGATACATTGGGAAGAGAAAAGGGTCAACCCAGGTGGGCGAGAAAGATGGGAACAAAGGCTAAAATATAGGATTGCCAAAACATATTCCGCAGACAGTTAAGTAGATGGTTGTGGTTACAGTGGGCGATTCACGTTGCTAAGGAGTGGGAAAAGCAGGACCATGTATATGGGTTTTTAAATACTAGATGGAAGGATTGTGAGTTTTTCTTTTGGCAAAGATGGAGCCACGTAGGACTTTGGAGCTGGTTATTGTTATGTGACTCTTGATCAGGCTCCATACAAAGAATATGTCAAAGGATTCTGGGCCTGTTAAGCATAAGAAGACTTGGCAGAGGCATCTTCCCAACAATTTGCAGTCCAGGGCTCCAGGACCTGAGCACTCCAGGGCTCTGACCTGACTCCCACCTACCTACCAGACACATCCCTTGACATTCTCTTCCTTGATTTCCGACCCCAGCAACACCAGGATGCTTTCAGGATGATGCAACTCAGAATTCCATGTTTTAGTGGATTAAAGCAAAATTCACTTCTAATGCATGTCCCCTGTCGGTTGCAAGCCAGCAAAAGGACTCTGATCAGTGGTTCAGCCCTCCAGAATGATCAAGGTTCCATCTCAAAACACGCTTCATGGTGGCCGAGGCAGTGAAAGAGAGACCAGAAAACCATGAGTCCAGACTGGGCTGCTGCCCAGAGGTACCACATTACTTGTTCACATGTTACATGCTATTGGCCAAAAAAAAAGTCACATATCCAAGGCTGCCTCCATGGAGCAGGCAAAGATATAATCCTCCATAGGGAGAGGCAGGTAACACAGTTTACTACAGCACCCCCACACCCCCTGCCCCAACACACACACACACCTCAGCCCTGTGGAACTTGGGTTCTGTGCTCCTTTGGTGCCCCAAACACACTGGTATTCTCCTATCTGTCCTCTTCCTGGTCATCAGTCTATCTGCCAGGTGCCAGGCTAAACGTTTCCCATCCTCTCGCTCAACCTTCAAAGAGACTTTATGGACTCCATGTGGTTATTAACCCCATTTTACAGAGAAAAACACTGAGGTAGAGAGATTATTAGTTAGCTCTAAATTCTTCCTTCTGTCCTCTTCTTTTGGATTTGTGCCAGGTACAAGTTTGCTGGGAAAAGCACTGAACTACCTGTAGGCAGTCCCAGGAAGGGACAGGTGTTCTTTAAGTGCTCTTATATGGAAGGTGTTTTTGTCTGCTCTTCCTTCTTTGTAACTCAGAATCTGGGCCACACATATGATGGTGATGACAGTAAGCATCCCTGTGATTCATGGCACTTATATATAGGTCAGATGTCATTTTTAGTTCTGTACATATCAACATATTTAATTCTCGCAGCACTCTTGAGAGGAAACACTATGATTATACCTACTTTACAGATAATGAAACTGAATCATAGAGGTTAAGTGACTTACTCACGGTCACACAGCTCGTAAGTAGCAGAGCCTGGGTTTGATCCCAGGTAGTCGGTCTCTGAAGTTTGCACTCTTAACCTCTATAACAATTATGAGTGCTTGCTATGGGCCAAGTTCTGTTCTAAGTGTTTTACGTGTATTAACCCATTTGCCATATGCAACAAGCAACTTTCAGGTGTATTTTATTAATATATTGGAGCATTGTTAGTTTCAGATATACAGCAAATTGATTCAGTTACATATATATATATATATATATATATATATATATATATATTCTTTTACAAATTATTTTCCCATTTAGAGTATTACAGAGTATCAAGCAGAGTTCCCTGTGATATATGGCAGATCCTTCTTGGCTATCTATTTTAAATATATCAGTGTGTATATGTCAATCCTTAACTCCCAATCTATTCCTCTGCCCCCTCAACTTTCCCGCTAGTAACCATAAGTTTTCTAAGTCTGTGAATCCATTTCTGTTTAAGTTCATTTTTATCATTTCATTTTAGATTCTACATATAAGAACATTTGATGTAGGTATTCTTATTTGCATTGGACACGCAGGAAGCTGAGGTACAGGGGTTAAGTAACTCGTCCAAGTTCACACAGAGGTAATTGGCAGAGCTAGAGGTATAAACCCAGGAAGTCAGACGCCAGAGTCAGCACTGTCAGGAACCATGCAGCATTATCACACTATTGGTTCATATGACCTACTGGACACGGAGCTCTCTATAATGGGACCAGATAGGTATGAATCTGGATAGGACAAGGACAAACTGGTTCTTTTATCCCATGGAATAAGCTCTGTATAGTTCAGTGAGTAGATGAGTTCACACTTATTTATGAAACCCTACTAAGTACCAGGCACTCTTGGAGATACCCAGGATATAGAATTGAGCAGAACAATTAGAATCTTGCCCTGTAGAGTCTACATTGTAATGGGGAGAGTCAGATAGTTCAGTTCAGTCGCTCAGTGGTGTCCGACTCTTTGCGACCCCATGAACCGCAGCATGCCAGGCCTCCCTGCCCACCACCAACTCCCGGAGTTTACCCAAACCCATGTCCATCGAGTTGGTGATGCCATCCAACCGTCTTATCCTCTGTTGTCCCCTTCTCCTCCTGCCCTCAATCTTTCCCAGCATCAGGGTCTTTTCTTCGAAGAGTCAGCTCTTCGCATCAGGTGGCCAGAGTACTGGAGTTTCAGCTTCAACATCAGTCCTTCCAATGAACACCCAGGACTGATCTCCTTTAGGATGGACTGGTTGGATCTCCTTGCAGTCCAAGGGACTCTCAAGAGTCTTCTCCAACACCACAGTTCAAAAGCATCAATTCTTTGGCGCTCAGCTTTCTTTATAGTCCAACTCTTACATCCATACATGACCACTGGAAAAACCATAGCCTTGAATAGACGGACCTTTGTTGACAAAGTAGTGTCTCTGCTTTTTAATATGCTGTCTAGATTGGAAATAACTTTCCTTCCAAGATGTAAGGCGTCTTTTAATTTCATGGCTGCAGTCACCAACTGCAGTGATTTTGGAGCCCCCTAAAATAAAGTCAGCCACTGTTTCCACTGTTTCCCCATCTATTTGCCATAAAGTGACGTATGGATGTGAGAGTTGGACTGTGAAGAAAGCTGAGCACTGAAAAATTGATGCTTTTGAACTGTGGTGTTGAAGAAGACTCTTGAGAGTCCTTTGGACTGCAAGGAGATCCAACCAGTCCATCCTGAAGGGGATAAGTCCTGGGTGTTCATTGGAAGGACTGATGCTGAAGCTGAAACTCCAATACTTTGGCCACCTCATGTGAAGAGTTGACTCACTGGAAAAGACCCTGATGCTGGGAGGGATTGGGGGCAGGAGGAGAAGGGGACGACAGAGGATGAGATGGCTGGATGGCATCACTGACTCAATGGGCATGAGTTTGAGTAAACTCTGGGGGTTTGTGATGGACAGGGAGGCCTGGCATGCCGTGATTCATGGGGTCGCAAAGAGTCAGACACGACTGAGCGACTGAACTGAACTGAACTGAACTGATGGGACCGGATGCCATGATCTTAGTTTTCTGAAAGTTGAGCTTTAAATCAATTTTTTTTCACTCTCCTCTTTCACTTTCATGAAGAGGCTCTTTAGTTCTTCTTCACTTTCTGCCATAAGGGTGGTGTCATGTGCATATCTGAGGTTACTGATATTTCTCCCGGCAATCTTGATTCCAGCTTGTGCTTCCTCCAGCCCAGCGTTTCTCATGATGCACTCTACAAATAAGTTAAATAAGCATGGTGACAACATACAGCCTTGAAATACTCCTTTCCCTATTTGGAACCAGTCTGTTGTTCCATGTCCAGTTCTAACTGTTGTTTCCTGACCTGCATACAGGTTTCTCAAGAGGCAGGTCAGGTGGTCTGGTATTCCCATCTCTTTCAGAATTTCCCACAGTTTATTGTGATCCACACAGTCAAAGGCTTTGGCATAGTCAATAAAGCAGAAATAGATGTTTTTTCTGGAACTCTCTTGCTTTTTCTATGATCCAGCGGATGTTGGCAATTTGATCTCTGGTTCCTCTGCCTTTTCTAAATCCAGTTTGAACATCTGGAAGTTCACGGTTCACGTATTGCTGAAGCCTGGCTTGGAGAACTTTGAGCATTACTTTACTAGCGTGTGAGATGAGTGCAATTGTGTGGTAGTTTGATCATTATTTGGCATTGCCTTTCTTAGGGATTGGAATGAAAACACCTTTTCCAGTCCTGTGGCCACTGCTGAGTTTTCCAAATTTGCTGACATATTGAGTGCAGCACTTTCACAGCATCATCTTTCAGGATTTGAAATAGCTCAACTGGAATTCCATCACCTCTACTAGCTTTGTTTGTAGTGATGCTTCCTAAGGCCCACTTGACTTCACATTCCAGGATGTCTGGCTCTAGGTGAGTGTGAGTGATCACACCATCATGATTATCTGGGTCGTGAAGATCTTTTTTGTATATTTCTTCTGTGTATTCTTGCCACCTCTTCTTTATATCTTCTGCTTCTGTTAGGTCCATGCCATTTCTGTCCTTTATTGAGCCCATCTTTGCAGGAAGTGTTCCCTTGGTATCTCTAATTTTCTTGACGAGATCTCTAGTCTTTCCCATTCTATTGTTTTCCTCTATACCAACAAATAAATGAGTGATAAGTGCTAAGGAGAACAATTAAGGAGGGAAGGGGGACAGAATACCAAGGGGAAGGGGAGTTGCTTACTTAGACTGGGAAGCTAGAGCTAGAGTCTTGAGCAGGTGAGGAGGTGAGCTGTGCTGGTCCTTGTGCATGAGAGAAGCATATGCAAGGGCACAGCGGTGGGGTGAGAGTGTCAGGCTGGAGGAGGATCAGGGAAGCCAGTGTGGCCACAGCAGCTCGAGTGAGACACAGAATGCTGGACAGAAAGGGCAGTGGGGAAGTGAGGCTGGAGGGACTGTTTAGGGCCCCAAAGACCAGCATGAGGCCTTTGCACCTCCTTTTAAGTGAGAGGGCGCCTCTGGAGGGCGTTCAGCAGTCGAGTCACAATCTGCGAGTGGCATTTCAGCTGCCATGTGGAGCACAGGAAAACCGAATGCTCACCAAGAGGGAGTGGTTGAATAAATTATAGTTCAGTCAAACCACGGATTAAGCCATTACAGAGATTGACTTAGAGCTTGCCGCTTGATTTGGAGGGAATTCCAACAAGGAAATGCCGAGTGAAAAAAGCCAAAAAGCAGGAAAGCATGCACAACATCCTATTTTTGTAAGGCTTTCACCACTTTCCATATGCAATATAAACATGCATTTCTCAATACAATTATGGATGCATGGAGGAAATGACAGGAGACACTCATCAGATTGTTCACTAGATTGTTCACAGGGGCTATGCAGTTAAGAGGGTGATATTTGCAAGGGAGAGAATAGGAAGGGAGTTGCCAAGTTGAAAAGGTGATTGTTTTTAAAAAACAGTATGTACAATACATAAAACAAACAACATGGACCTACTATAAAGCATAGGGAACTATATTCAATATCTTGTAATAACCTATAATGGAAAAGAATCTGAAAAAGAATATATACATGTGTATGTATACAAAACTGAATCACTTTGCTGTTTATCTGAAGCCGTCAAACTTTGTAAATCAACTGTACTTCAATGAAAAAAAAACACACAGTAGGTCAATGTGAATGTACGTAATGCCATCGAGCTATATCCATTTAAAAATGGTTAAAATGGTGAATTTCATGTAATGTAAATTTTACCACAATTGAAAGGGGAAAGAAAAGAAGAAAGGAAGCCCCATCTGACTGTAAATCCATGATTAACAGTGGTCAGCGGCCCGTGAAGACTATGTCTGGGAGAACTTGCCCAAGCCTATGGCCGCCTCTCTTGGAACCGTTACTCAAAGTGGTCCACCTCTCACCACTTCGGTTACCCTGGTGTTCCCTCCACCATTCTGGTCTCACAACCTAATTAAGTGTGCCCAGATGTGAAGCTCCTAGGGCAGGATGGATGGTGGTGGCCGTTGGGCACAGAGACAAGGACATGAAGACAGCCTCGCTGTGAAGCATCACCTTCAGAGGGAAACTGGCAGAGCCAGGAAAGTGCTAGAAGCATGCTCTGGCAGAAAGAGGCGTGACAAAGTCTGATGAGAGCAAAGGCAATATCCCACTGGAATTTCCAAAAGTTATCCAAGACTCCACTCCAATGCCAGTTGCATTGAACCTTTTTTTAAACTTTTCACCTTCCTTTCTTAAGTCTATTTGACATAGATCTGTCTCCCTGAGGAGGAGAGACACTCATCTCACTTGACCAAGAGAAGCAGCGCATCACCAAAGCACCTGAGCTGCAGTTGTCTGCCAACCTGGTCTGAGACCGTGGTCCTCGGTTAGGAGAAACAGCAGCCAAAATCTTCCCTGGTTTCATTTCAAGTGCTTTATTAGGCACAGGGTGTCCTCCTTCTACTCATCCTTTCTCCTTAACCAGCCTATTCCATCATGTCCCTTAAAAAAAGAGGGAGTCCCGTGTGTGGCCTGTGTGAGCACTTGGCAGCCACCTGGTCGCCCTGACTGTACCCTATACACCAGGCTTCACCTGCTGAGACAAACACGTCCCCACAGGGAGCCTGTCCTCTGGTTCAATCAACAGAGGAGAGGAGTTGGTGCTGAGGATCCAGGCTGATGGGAGGAGGAAGCAGTATCACGTCCATAACTCGGTTCCATCCCCCTGGAGAACTGTGTGGCTGGAAAGAAGCTACTGCTCCACTTGTGGTCGCGGTTCAGTTGCTAAGTCATATCTCACTATAGAGACCCCATGGACTGTCACCCTTGGAGGGAAGACTTACCTGTGGGCCAGGGCAGGTGGAAAAGAGCCACTTCTAAGTGTGATGGAGCGATTATAGCTACAAGTGTTCTGTCCCCTGACTATGCAGGGACCCCCAGCCCTGACTCTGCCTGGACCATGAGGATGAACGATGGGCCTTCCACTGTTCTCCTGGTTGGGCTCCCTCGTCCTTCTGACACGCAGACATGGAGCCGAGCTCCGAGCCTGCTCTTCCCATGAGGTCCCGATTCTGCCTTGCTCTGTTACTCTCTCTCCCTGCCATCAGTTCCTTAGCCAGGAGCCAGACCACCTGGGTTCAGATCCCACATCCCGAGGCCTGAGGGTTGACCAAAGAGGGGAGGCTGGGTGTGCTCTGAGGCCCCCACAGCACTGGGCAGAGACAGGGCCACCTCGCTGCATCATCTGGGAGTTGACCGAAGTCTGCTTGCTGCTGACTTCCAGGGTTGGCTTCGTTAATTCATCCCACATGTTTCTTCCCTGGCTGGTGATAGAGAGTTGCAGTGTCAGGTTGTGCCTGGAGAGTCAGAGCGGCTTCCCCTGACATCTCTGTGATCCTGGGCAGATGCACGTCCAGGGCAGGGCAGCATGACCACCAGGCCACAGGACGTCTGCGTCAGAGAGAAGCATGGACACGTGGGCTGACGGGCTCGACAGGCACCTTTGGAAGGGCATGCTCTGGGTGTTAAACTTTCCAGAATTTGAGGGTTGAACAGTGCAGGCCTTGTCATCCATCTGCAGCAGCATGGGCCTTTGCTCCTGGCTTCTGCCTTCTGGTAGTGAGTACAGATTTTTATGAGTCCCATCAAGTGCAAGTGAAGCTTTACACATACTGCCATCTCCACTACTATGCTCACAGACTCTTGCAAAGTGGGTGGATAATATCCTCGTTCAATCAAGAAACTGACTGATATCTTGATGCCGAGAAGTCAGGTAGCTTGTATCGTCACCTAGCCAGGAAGCAGCAGAGTCTTGCACTTGGAGGACTGTGCTATTTCCTAGTATTGCAGAGATGCGAGTCAATTTTGCAGAGCCGAGAGAGAGAGAGAGAAGGAGTCAGAAACCAGGGCAGAGACAGCACTGCAGGATCCGGGGTGGTGGTACAGAATCTCTGCCTGGCTCTTGCCTCTGTCCAGCTGGCCTGTCCTCACCTGATCGTGCACCAGTTCCTATAGAAACCTCAAAGCCCTATGCAGGTTGTCACCGCTGCTGAGAAGCCTTCCTGACCACAACCCTGTGCCTTAGCTTCCCCTAGGTGAAATTCATCACGCCACTATTGTCATTTGTACTTGCTGTTATAGTTGTGATGTTTCGGATTCATTGCTTGTTCAAGGATTTACCATCTCTACCAATATGTCTGCCTCCTGAGTGCAGGGACGAGGTCTTTACCACTTTTGATTAAACAGTACCTGGTAAAAAAAAAAAACTGGTGTATAGCAGGCACTCAATCAAGATTAGGGGGAAGAAGGAAGGAAGGAATCCAACCTATTGGCTTTTTCTGAGTTACAAACAAAGGAAATCGTCAAAATAACTGTGCCAGTCAGTAGGACTGCATCATGGTCTGATGAGGTTTTTCTGGCCTTAACTATCTGCCTGCCACTTCTGCTACACACACACACACACAAATGTATACACACACATTGCCACAGCTTCAACTCTGAGTAACACAATCAATTTCAATAGGTCTCATTTCCCTTCCCATCAAAACTTACAGAAATTTAATGAAATTCTCTTTTAATTTCTCTTTATCAAGTCTCATGGGTGACATTTAAATTATTCAGGCCAATTTGTATGTGTGTAACCATCACACTTCTCTCATTGTTTCCTCCTCTGGGAAGATTTGCTTTTTGTGCTTAAAAGCTGTGCATATATGTCTGTGTGAGAAAGAAATAATAAAGAAATAATGACTGGTTTCTTAAAGCATCTTTGAAACTTTTCCCTGGTTCTTTATTTTCTAAAATAGAAGCTGTGGTCAAAACTGCAAGAGAAATAAAATCCTTGGGATTAGAAATAGTGTTAGCGGTAAGCACATGCTGTCATTTCTATAAGTCATGTCTCAAGAAAAGCTCAAATGGATTTGAATGTTTATAGTAGTTCTCATGCTGCATTCAAATCCATCTATCCAAAAGTAAGTAGAAAATACTGCCTGTTTCATGATCATACAGTTTCAACATCCTGTGTTCTGGGCATTACTATGTTCTACTGCTGTGATAAGGTAGACACAGTCATTGGATTCATGATATTTTCATTTTGTGAAGAGGAAAAATTATTTGCAAAAACATTAATAAGCAAAGAAACAAATACAGGCAATAATTAGGAAGTGTGATAAGTGCTATGAAGAAATCATTTGAGGACCAAGACAGAAATAAGGTAGACGGAAGGCTGCTGTGAGCTGAGGCCAGAAAGATATGAAGAAGAAGAGGAAGAGAGTTTAAGACTCAGGAACAGCATGCGCAAAGGGCCCAGGGTATAAAAGAGCTTAGTAAGGTCTAGAACTTGGCAGAGGAGCCAGTAAGGCTGTAACCAAATGAACATAACAGCGATGCCATAAGGTGAGGTGAGGGAAAGATGAAGTGGCCAGGTGGTGACCTCACGGGCTGGGGCAAAGCAGTGGGATTTCATTCAAAGTTCAGTAGGACACCCTTGAGAGTCCTGAACCAAGCAGTGACATGGCCCATTTTATATGTTAAGAAGCTCTGTGGTGAGTGGAGGGCACGGGCAAATGGAAGCTAGAAGTCCTACTAGGAGGCTGAAAGAATCCAGAGGAGTGTTGACCTAGAAAGACGAATGGCGATGAGTACAGCCTACAGGCGCACAGCACTTGCTCTGTGCCCTGCGCCGAGGACGCTGTAGATACTGGTAGATTTCATCCTCGTAACACTCCTGCGAGATCAGCTCTACTTAAAACCTCCATTTTACAGACTAGAAAACTGGGGCACAGAGAAGCTAAATAAACTTGCCAAGGTCCCACACCACTTAGTTCTTTTAGAGCAGAGATATGAATGCGGCAGCCTGGCTCACAGCTCAGGGCTGAAGAGGGGAGGAGTGAGAAGATGGTTGGAGGGAGCACCAAGCCCGTGCAGAGACGTCGTGGGAAGTGGGTGGTCAGTGGTAAAGGAGACAGTTAGAAAGGTGAAGCTGGTGACTTGATCACTGGGGAACGTGGTGCTAGAGAAAGCACGAAGCCATCTTCTGTCTGTGCTGCAGACAGGCCAGCAACTTAGAAAGGCCTGTCCTACCACTTGTGTGGCGTTGAGAGAACCCCTGGAAATCTTGTTTCCCAGCTTGACCCATGCAGATCACGGTTTCCCAGCCAGGCTTGGCACACATCTCTGTAACGTGAAGATTTCCCTGGAATGTCACAGGGATTATGAGTCTGCCCTTCTGACCTCCCAGGGATATTGTGAACATCAAATGAGATAATGAGAGGCAGCCTGGCAGCCTGGGAAGCCCCAAGGCTCAGGCTGAAGTTCTTTCAGTTGTTTGAACACTTGTGGGAAGTTAGCTAATGTCCCTGTGCCTTGGTTTCCCCGTTGGTGAACTAGGAACCAAAATACCCTATCCAAGAAACAAGAAGGCTAGTGTCTCAGCTGTTGTGAGTGAGGGGAAGAATGATGATAAATGAGTGATCATATATAGACCAGATCATATGCAGCATGTAGAGTTTAACTTTATTCTAGGCGCAAAGAAGCCATGGGAGGCTTTGAAGCAGAGGATGACATCATTTGAATTTACTTCCTGACGATCCCTCTGGTTACTGGCTAGAGACAGAGTTGAGGTGGTGGAATCCTGGGGAGGGCAAGACCAGTTAGAAGACTGTCATCCAGGCCAGAAATGCAGAGGAGGTAGAGAGAAGTTTGAGATACACTTTGAGGACAAACCTACATTTTGACCAGATATAAGAAAGCTCTTAAATTAAATAAACTTTCTGCTTCAGATTCTCACAAGTCTGAGTTGTCTTGTGAAACTGAAATCAACAGGGACCTTTCGTGTGTCCACTCCAGACTAGTTCAGCCATCAACATCAGCAAGACCTATTCAGATCAGGGGTTTGGGGAGCTAAAGATGGACCAAGGAAGTAAGAAAAGTTGTGAAGTCAGAGAGGGGAGACTGTTCCGGCTTCTCTTCCTCTTGTCTTTTCATTGAGATGATTACTGACATCTCCTTTTCATATCTTTAGGCAAAGCCAGAAGTAAAGAAAAAAGACCTGAAATATTGGTCTTTATATCCATTTCAACTTCCCTTCCCTGGTCATTTCTGAGAGTATCCCCCAACCATGTGGGGTCATGGAGGAGCAGAGAATGGAAGATGGTGGAGAGACACAAGGGCAAGCGGGAGAGAAAGTCAGAAGTTACACTCAAGAGAGCGCAGAGGAGAGAGGGTGTTGATTTCTTTATGCCCCTCTTCCCACCTCACATACCTGGCTTGGGATTGCGCTTACATCTACAACGGATGATTGAACTGAAAGATGCGTACCTAGAAGAAATGCTGACATGAAAAGAGCCCAGAAATTCATCCCTCCAGCCTTGCCGCTCTGCCCCAAGTTAACCCTGAAACAAGAAAACAGGCTTAGCAGAGCATCTATTACAAGGTTTCACAATCTCCTATTTGACAGCAGCTGGTGGTACAAAGTGTGGAGTCTACTGGATCCGATTATTCAACAGATGGTTCTGTTTTCAAATTTACTCCAAATGTTCAGAGATGCTCTTTCACTAAATCATATTTCCCATCTGATACTACCCCTGGGGCTGAGCTTTAATCTGGGTTGTAGTTTTTAAGTTTTTAAAATTTTCTTTGAATCTCCCAATAGAAAGAGAATTCCCAAACACCAGAGGCATCCCAGGGACCAGACAATGACCGCACTTGAATACAGGAAGATTGTTCCCCGAGGCAAGTTTTTTCTGCATCCAACCTCCTGCCAGAGGTGGACTCAGATATGCCCTATTTGGAGAAGCCTCAAAACCTGGTTCAAATGACCTTGAGATTTGAACAGCGTGTTCCTTTCTTGGGGCAGCACAACTTAGCACATCGAAATTCTTAGTAGCAAATTAAAACTCCCTTAGCAGAGCATAAAGGCACCAAGGAACTGTGTTACTGGCCCATTATGTGTCTCTAATTGTGTCACCTCACTCCTCAGTGGGGTTTTACATCCATTATTTCCAGGTCCTTCCCCACTGCTGCACAGTAATGGTCTTCCTATTCTTTCCCTCCATTCCAGCTGCCTACAGCTGTCAGCCACCCACTCTGACTCTGCCTTTCTAGTGTTTTCATTTTCCTGCCAGCATTAGGAAATTTAATTCAGAACAAAGAAATGTTTCCCTGAGCCTCCTTTTCTTTATGGATTTCTGGTTTCCCTCATCATTTAGAATCCTCCCCAGTTCTCTGGGTACCTGTACCTACAGATGTCCAATATGACGTTTGCTCTGCCCAAGTGCTCTTTCTTGCAGACACAGGAAAGAGAACAAAAGCTTCAGAAGGCAGTGTTCCAGAGCTAGAGATGGTGCTGGGGGAGAGCGAGTTGGTTTGGAGACCTAGTTCTGAGTTACTAGGTCCTCGTCGCTAAGGACCACTGAAAGTTAGTTGCACAGTTGTGTCTGACTCTTCGTAATTCCATGGACTACAGTCTGTCCCACTCTGCTGTCCATTGAATTCTCCAGGCAAGAGTACTGGAGTGGGTTGCCATTTCCTTCTCCAAGGGACCACTATTCACAGAGAAAATAAGGTGGATATTGACTTCTGTGGCTCTAAGGGAATGAAGCTGGCCTCCTGGGGTTGAAAAAGGCAATGGCCTTCCCACCAATGAGCTCTGAGAACTGGGACCATTTACTTCTCATCTCTGGGGTTCCATTTTCTCATCTGATGAAGAAACTTTATATGTAATGATTACTAAGGTCATTGCTGCTGCTGTTTCCAAGCCCACTGTAAGGGAAAAACCAACTCCCTGTTCCCTGTGTGTGTACCTCTTATCTAAATATTGGGCAGAAACAGCTGCATAATTTGTGGGGTGCAGTGCAAAATAAAAATGTTCAATGACTCTTAAGGATATTTTTAAAGATTTGTTTTGATGTGGACCATATTTTTGTAAATTATTGAATTTGTTACAATATTGCTTCTGTTTCACATTTTGGTTTTTATGGCCACAAGGCATGTGGGATCTTAGGTCCCCCACAAAGGATCAAACCCATTCCCCCTGCATCGTAAGGCAAAGTCTTAACCACTGGACCACCAGGGAAGTCCCGACTATTAAGAATTTGAAGATGGGAACTGCCGAACGTGAAATGAAGCATCGTGCTCTTCTGAGCTGGGAGCCTGTGTGACTGCCCAGGTCACACACACGTGAACCTGGTCCTGATGTTGCCACTACCCTGGGACCATATATAGATTACTGGGGACAGTCATGCCCACTTGAGAACCCACTTGAGAAGCCCTGGTTTTCTCAGAAGGAGGGATTTCCTGAGTCAATCAAGAGAATCCTCAGATAGAAAGCCAGATTACTAAAAGATACCTCTTAAGCTGGGAGTCACTGGAGGCTCAGTGGTAAAGAATGCAGGAGACTGCCTGGAGGAGACATAGGTTTGATCCCTGGGTTGGGAAGATCCCCACGGAGAAGGAAATGGCAACCCACTCTGGTATTCTTGCCTGGCAAGTCCCATGGACAGAGGAGCCTGGAGGGCTACAGACCATGGGGTCCTGAGAGACATAACTTAGCAACAAAGCTACCACCACCTCCTGAACTTCTTCGTCCTGTTTGTAGTCCCCTGGGTCTAAGTATCAAGGGATTTGTGCCACTGGAAGCGGATGGTTTCTACACACTTTCCCCCAAATACAGGCAGGCCTGAAGCTTGGGCAGAATCAGGTCTATGACCACTGAGGGCAGGTAATATTTGCAAAGTAGATTCTCTAATTTTACATTATTTTCTGGGTTTATTTCTGTACAATGCATTGAAAGTGTTATTCAGCAGAATTATCCTTAGAAATACACTGTACCATGTGAAAGGAACCCTTCAATAAATACACAGAGGTGGAGGATGAGATTCCCAGGAGGCGTTCAAATGGCAGAAGGGGGTTGCTAAAGCGCTCTGCATCATACATGGAAAGGAACTTATGCAGCCCCCGAGGGGATGAAGGGTTGAGAGACCACAGGAAGGAACAGGGAATGAGAGGTGAGTGAAGGAGCCTGGGCATGGCTCCAGGGCAAGATAGAGAGATGCCTGTTGGCGCCAAAGTGGGTAGGCAACTTGGGGATAAAAAAATGTTCCAGAAGGGATTTTTGCACTTGCTTGAAAATGTGATGTAAGCCCTCATTTCCCCTGGACTCCTGTAGAGAATCTTTAGTCGTCTGGGCAATGCTGTGCTGTGCGTATGTGTGAGTGTGCACACTCTTTGGGGAATGTGAATAGAGGCTGATTTCTGTGTTTTGTCTGATTCAATGCAAAAGCAGAAGCATCATCTATGAGCAGGACATCTGGGACAGAAGAGACCTGAGGCGCTAGGGTCCTGACAAGTTTCTGGACTTCCCCAGGTTGTGGTAATTGGCGACGGAGCAGGCAGAGCATGCAGTTTAAAGGAATTTCTTCTAGAACAAAAGGATAGGGAGAACTTCAGCTTACATCTGCGTTTTCTTTCCTATTGTTATTCCTGAGACTTTAGAAAAGTCTTGTTTAAACATTCCAGCATAGTTTCAAGTGGCAGTACAGACTAGAAGGGAGGCTCCTGTGTCTGCACTTGGACCAAAATTGAAATGGGGAAGAAGCACCCTTTCCACCTCCTTAGTTGAGCACAGTAGTGGCAATTGTTCTAAGTGAGAGAGAAGTTCATGGCGATGGTGAATTTTGGATATAAGCATCGTGGTTACAAGATCCAGCTTCTGTACTTACACTCAAAAGTAGAGATTGTCACTTCACTGTCATCCTTGAATCATTTAGGGTTTTATTTTATTTTTTGGGGGGAGTATTTTACTTAGAAAAGATACCTAATGTGCTTGGATCCATCTGTTGTGTGTTCATCTACCTCACCTTTTTGCAGTTTTGGAATCATAATAAGGGCTATATTTCCGGGCAGATATATTTCCTAGCGCTCTGGAATTCCATAAATCTTAAATCACACCATGATCCATGTCTGAAGAAGCTTCCCCCTAAAATAGAAATGCTGTTAGAGATCCCATGGCATTAATATTTTAAAAAGTTGATAAATGAGTAAAAATGCAATTTAGTCATTAAAATTTAAGGAACTCTGCTCTTACTTCTTATCTACCCAGTTATGTCCTCAGAACTCATTTCCACGTTGTATTTAATGTGGGCTTTGTTGAAAGCTTCTTCCATCTGTGCGAGATGCTAATTTCAGGGAACCAAATGGATGGACTCTTTGGTGTAGGGAAAAGTACCTTCCCTAGTAGGCAATTTCTTAAGAAGGGTGCTTCAATCAAGGTTCTCAGAATGCACAGAAACAAGTTCAAATGTAAGGAGAAACTGGATGACCCTTCAAAGATAGGAAATGAGTTAAATCATTATACCTGGACATTGGGAATGGGGAGTCAGAAACTGAGAAAAGACCCCTGGAATAAATCCTTCTGTCTTGCATTGGGTTGGATGAGAACTACCTTTCAAGTTTCTGTCTTAGTGTCTCTATTTTTTCTCTGAATCCCTTTCTCTTAGACAACATCATGTCTCTGTGTTGGTTCACGGCCAACAACAGCATCACAGGTTTGAATTACCTACATGATGGGTGCTGAGGGGACCACCATGCTCCAGGGTTCAGATTTGGGGTGGTTTCACCTGAAGGTGGTGGGGGCGGATTTGAAGCTGTGCACCTTAGGAGGTAGAAGAGTGTATTAATTCTTCAGAAGATAATGCAGGCGATGCCCAAGGAACCCAATGCCATTGGGCTGAGACTAAACAGACACAGAAGTTGGAGAGGAGAGGATTTTTGGTTTTATGAACTATGAGCTTTAAAAGGGGACATCATTTGGGCTTTAACTTTTAGGTTTCTTATTTCACCAGGAATTGAATAATTAAAGACAGTCTCTGTTACATAACATTGGAATAGTCCTCATTGTATTAGTTGGGTTCATTGTATAAGCTCTGAAGCGCTCCATGGGGGCGGGTGTCTGGGCATGACTGGAGATGGGTAATGGACTGCAGGGTGATTCTTTGGCCTGTGAGGAAACTGGTCTTAGAGGTAATGTGTCCTTTTCCAGCCTAGAGCTTTCTGGGGGCAACAGTTGACTGGCTTGCCTCAGAGATTCATATTAACAGTGATTGGAATCAGAAGGCAGGGTGACTAACTGTCCTGGTTTTCCGTGGATGAGGGGGTTCCTGGGACATGGGACTTTCAGTGCTAAAATCCTGAAATCTCCAGGTAAATCAGAACAGTTGATTAACCTAACTAAGGAAGGGAGCAGACTGGCCCGGGAGCGTGGCCAAGATTTTCTCCTGGATAGTGGTGATAATGAAAATGGGGAGGAGGCAGCCTTCCCTGGTCCACAGATCTTACTGCCTGTCAGCATGGTGGTCTTGGGGTGGTTGAACTTCTGAGATGGTGGCTGCTTTTTTTAAAAGGGAAAGAAAAAGCTGCCAGTTGTCCTAAGGCCTAGGCTTGAAAGTTCCAACTTTCAAAACATGACTTCTACCACATTCTTTTGGTCAAAGCAGAGATATGACCATCCTAAATTTAAAAGGAGAGGGAAAAGTCTCCAATTCTAGACAGATGGAGTAACATGTATGTGCAACAAGGGAAGACAGGAGTGATGGCCATCTCTGGAGACTGTCTGCTACAAACATGATTTTGGAAATGGCAAGGCACACAGGAATGTACAATGTGAATGTAGGGACACATTATCTGCCAGGTCTATCTATCTGGAGGGCTTCCTAAATGGCTGGGTGGTAAATAATCCACCCGCCAATGCAGAAGACTTGGGATTTCCCTGGTTTGGGAAATCCCTGGGGGAAGGGAGTGGCTACCCACTCTAGTATTCTTGCCTGGAGGATCCCATAGACGGAGGAGCCTGGTAGACTACATACAGTCCGTGGACTCTCAAAGAGTCAGACACGACTTAATGACTAAACAACAACAGTCTACCGGGAAGTAAGTGAGACAATTTGTGTCCTTAAGAACTTATATTCTAGAAGGAGAGATATACACATGCAACAATACAGCACGATTTTATGTGTGTACACACACACATATGTACATATATATTTACATACCTACATGGATTTACACATACCTACATGTGAGGCACAGAAATATATAGAAATTAGTGATTTTTTTTTCTATTTGGGGGTAGTAGAAAATGGCCAGATTTCACAATTTAGGGCATTTGAGGGATGAATAGGAGTTTATGTGGTACACAAGAAGGGTTAGAACCTGCTAGGCACAGGGAAATAATGTTCAAAATTACAGGAATTCAAGAGTACCTGGTTTGTGCTTTAAGACTGGAGTATGAATTTGTGTGGGGTGTGAAATGGAGATGAAGCAGCAAGTAGGGAGCATACCACTTGTCTGCCATGTTGTAGAACTGATTTATTTTAAAGCAAGGTAGTGACTTAATTAATTTTAGTTATTTTAAAGTTTACTCTGATGGCAGCAAACATAATAATAATAATAACTAGTACTTAATCAGCATATGGCTTTACCCGGGCACTATTCTAAATAATTCAAAGTCATTTGATATTACAAGAATCTGAAAAGTAATGTTACCATTATTTTGTTGTTGTTGTTGTTACCATTATAATCAGCCCATTTTACAGGTGAGAAAACTGAGGCCCAGAGAAGACATATCACACACTTGGTGAAGGGCTGAGTCCAGACTTGAACAGAGGCATTCTGGCCCCTTAGCCACTACGTTCTACTGCCATTTACTTTATGGAAGATGGGGCTTCCCTGGTGGCTCAGATGGTAAAGAATCTGCCTGCAATTCAGGAGACCAGGGTGCAATCTCTGGGGTGAAAAGACATCCTGGAGAAGGGAATAGCTACTCACTCCAGTATTCTTGCCTGGAGAATTCCATGGACAGAGAAGCCTGGTGGGTACAGTCCAGGGGGTTGCTAAAAGTTGGACCCGACTGGGTGACTAGCCCTTTCACATCACTTAATGGCAGAGAGTTTGGTGTCAGGGGTGGCTGGAGATGTTCCTACCCCTTAGGAGGCTATTGAAATAATATGGATGAGGGTTAGAAAAGGGGTAGGAATAGTGGAAAGAAATGACCCAGATGAATCTCAAAGCAGTTAAGGGAATACAGATCATGGGATTCAGAGAACAACTGAATATGGGGCATGAAGGAAGAAATCTCAAGGGTGACTTCCAAGGTTCTGGTATGAGTGAATCTGTGGGTGGTGGTACCATTATCAAGAGTGAGAGACAGAAGAGGATATAGACCTGCATCCCATTCTACAAAACTTTATCGGAACAGAATTCTTGGCCTCCCGTCTGTAAGGACTTCTTCCCGTATCTTTCACAATGGGCATATTTTTTCCTTCAAATCACACAGATTTTTACCATATCCCGGAATGCTTTCTCTGGAGCTCAATACTTAATAGAAATGGAATGGGTAATAAAGTTTACATTTAAAAGCACTTAAAAAAAAAAAGAAATAGAAGAGGATAGTTTGGTTTGGAGGGAAAAACAAAGAGCTCGGTTCTGACACTGATTCTGAAGTGCTCGTGGGGCAGCGGCGCAGAGGCGAGTGGGAGAGCCCTGGGCGTGAGGACAGGGTCAGTGGGAGAGGAGGCAGGAGGCAGAGATCCCTGGTGCCAAACGCCTGAGGAAGGTCACGTAAGGTGAGGCATGTGGCGCTTCCACTGGGTCTGTAAATACAGAGGTCAGCGTGACCTTGACAAGAACACAGTGAGTGGAGAGGTGGCTGGACGCCAGCCTGCTGTGGGTGAGGAAAGGAGGAAGTGAAACCAGCAAGGGGTGGCCTAGATTTCCAAGAACTTGCCTGGGAAGGGAGTGGAGGGAAAGAGCAGGAGCTAATGGGGATGGAGGGTGGAGGGGGCATTTTGTTGGCCTGTTTGTTTGATTTTTTTTTTTTAAGTCTGTATTTATTTTCTAAAGTGAGGGAATCAGAGAGAGAGGCTCAATATTTAGGAAGAAGAGATGCAGTGATGGATGTCAGTGCCTGAGCAGACCAAAGGCAGAGATGAACAGAGGATAGGTGGAAGGGTTAGCTTCTGGGGATGTTTCTCCTTTTAAAATGAGAGGGGAGAGAATAAGATTGTTGAGAGAAATGAGCATATTTTCATCTGTGGGGGTAGGATGGGAAATTGAGAAATTTCATCATAATCTCTAATAAGTATTAGTAAAAGTCACTTGCCCAAGGAGGAAAAGAGGGCTGAGGACCTGGAGGAAGACAGAGGTGGGTCGAAGAGCACTTTGGTAAACAAGGTGATGGGAGGAAAATCACCTACATGGAGAATTCATTATTTGCCAGCTATGCACTAGATCTTTTTTCACAATAATAGTGGTAATAATTAATAAAGAATAGCTGGAGGTCAATCCCTTTAAAGTTGTACAAAGTTGGTACTCCATAAATACTTCGAGTGATTGCCTTTTGCTTTTTGTCATTCAAGTTTGCAGGTAAATTCCCTCCTCTAATTTGAATCAAGGAATATTAATTAACATCAGGTGTAAAAATGTGATGCTTAGAAGGGGAGATCTCAGGAAGTTAAAGAGAGCCCCTGTTTTAATGGGCCCCAAGTCCTTCTCTTGGAGGGCTTCCAGGCTAAATGCTGAGTGAAGCAATTGTATTAGAAACATTAGCTGTCTCTCTCCTTCCTTTCCCAGTGTCTCAAGAGCCTGGGAGCCATCTAGCATCTGGAACGGAATCCCAGAGGACTTAAGACTACAATTCCACTCTAGTGGCTCCCAGTTCTAAGATACTAGCTCCCAGCCATGGCTGTGGTGTGGGCAATGCTCCTAAGCCTTAGCCCATTGGTTCTCAGTGTGGTTCCAGAGGCCCAGCATCAGGATCTCCAGGGAAATTATTTGCAAGGCAAATTCTCAGGCCCCACTCAGAGCTCTGAGGGTGGGACCCAGTTATCTGTGTTTGGTTCTTCCTTGTTTAAAAAAAATATATGGTAAAATATGCACATAACATAAAATATACCATCTTAACCATTTCTAAGTATACAACCCAGTAGTGATAAGCATAGTCTCACTGTTGTGCAACCCATCTCCGCAACTCTTTTAATCTTAGGAAGCCAGCATTCTTCACGCATTAAACGACTTCTTCCCTTCACTGCCAGCCCCTCCCAGCCACCGTTCTATTCTCTGTTCTCTAAGTTTGAGGACTCTGTCTCTCTCATATACTGCCTTGTGTTAACCTATTCATCTACCCGTGGACCCTCCATTTAAAACTGTCTCCCCCAGTTGGCCATTGTGAAGAATGCGATCAATCTATGAACACGGGTATGTGAACACCTCTTCCAGTCCCTGCTTTCAGATCTTGGAGGTGTACACCCATGATCCACCTTCCCCAAGCTCTCAGGTGGCTCCGATGCTCATCAAGTCTGAGAACCCCTTCTGTGGGCCGTGGCTGTCACACTCTTATCCTGACCCCCCCTCACTATAGGGACCGCTCCCAAGCTTTGGATTCCAGTATTCAGCATAGACAAGCAGTCCATGTTCCTCAAAATCGCTATACTTGGTCAGAGTGAGCATGTGGGTGTGTAGGTGTTGAAGGAGGAGGTACCCAGAGGAAGACCAGAGCTGGGAGTAACTCTCTGCCTCTTCTTAGGTTCCTGGGGCTGAATGCAGATGGGGAACTTGGGCTAGGAAGGTACACACGCTGCTCAAGGTGGGATTGGTCTTGGCGACTACCTGGATCAGTGGTTCCTAATTTTTTTGGACTTCTAGACCTCTTTGAGAATAATATCATTAGTTATAATAGTTTTATTATCACAGTTATTTATTGAACAATTATGATGTCCCCAACACCATGTACCATACATATGTGATCCCATTTAATCCTTATCAGTTGGTTCTAGTTGATACCCATTTTCCAAATGAGAAAGATAAGGTTGAATTAGCTTTCCCAAAGTCACACAGCTAGTAAGTGGTAGTGCTAGGATTCAAACTGAGAATTGTTTATCTCTAAACTCTTAAACCACTAAGTTACAGGGCTGAATATAAGATAAGCTTTAGATTGTCCCTCTACCTCAGAAAATGCCCTGCTCCCTCTCTCTCTCTCACACACACATATAGACCCACACACAATTTTATCAATGATTTAAATATTAGCCTAATTGATGGCCATTACCTATTTTAGTGGGGCTTCCCAGATAGCGCAGCGGTAAAGAATCTGCCTGCCAATGTGGAAGACACAGGAGACTCAGGTTCGATCCCTGGGTCAGGAAGATTCCCTGGAGTAGGAAATGGCAACCCACTCCAGTATTCTTGCCTGGAAAATCCCATTGACAGATGAACCTGGAGGACTACAGTCCATGGGGTCACAAAGAGTCAGAAATGACCGAGCGACTGAGCATATACATACCCATCTTAGTGGCATTCCCAGGTCGCTCCGTAGGTAAAGAATTTGCTTGCCAGTGCAGGAGAGGCAGGAGATGTGTTTGATCCCTGGGTCAGGAAGATCCCCTGGAGTAGGAAATGGCAACCCACTCCAGTGTTCTTGCCTGGAAAATTCTGTGGACAGGGGAGTCTGACAGGCTACAGTCCACAGGGTCACAAAGACTTGGACACAACTGAGTACCGCACAGGGCAAGGCTATGGGATCTTTGCTTCTTCTGGCTTCTTCTACCCATCTTAGTAAGAGATTCCTGTCAACTTAAGTGCAGAAAGGCTGTTTCCTAGAACCCATTCTTCCTCTAAGGACTCTCTACATTTCCAGCAAAATGCAAGAGTGTCACTGGAAACATGGGTTATAAGACAGCACAGTGCATCCATTTCCCTCCAAAAAGTTGCTCTCACCTCTCTCTTTCTCTCTCCCTCTCTCTCCTCCTTCCCTCCCTCCCTCATTCTCATTCTCCTCTCCCTCTCCCCTTCTCTCTAAACAGTTGTCCCACTCAGTTTCTTAAATGGGCCCATCACATTTCATTGTCAACACAGTTACTTTTGCAAGAAGTGAACTTGTGAACACACCGTGTACTGAGTACAGTGGAATTCTTCTCCATGAAGAAAGTGGGCACAGATCAGCTTTGTGACTACACTGTACACTGGCCTTGCTGGAGGGAAGATACTTTCTGGAAAAAGCAGTTTATCCCATTTTGGCAGCTTTCTGTTCTCACCAAGCCTGCAGTTGGGCTGCCAGAGTTCAAGGGCTACTGTGAGCCTTTTGTGCATCTGTGGCCGTGGCGGTACCGGAGGAAGCTGGGGGCTGCAGGCAGCACCTGTGTAGAGTGATGCTCTAAAGCAGCTGGGTGGCTGGTGGGGTTGCTGGCTGCCCAGGGCTTCCCAGGGCTCTCAGTTCTCTCTGGGGCTGGAAGTACATTCAGGGCAAAGGGCTTGGACTTTTTTCCCCTTGTGGTGTTTGGCTGTGCTGAGCTCAAATCCTAGTTTGGCCCTGGCAGGGCCGAGGACTGTATAAGTGAAAAATAGTGGAATGAAACCTCAGAACACGTTATGACCTTCAGGAAGGTTTGGTTTGGACTGGGTTCTAGAAATGGTCTGAGTTTTTTGGTTGCAGATTTTTTTTTTTCCAGAACACATTTCTAACCCCTTCAGAAAGCTGTTCATGATCTCTGAGAGGCAGCTGAGGCCCTAATGGGCCTGACTTGGCCCCTTCCTGTAACTCCACCCCTAACAGTAACACTGGGGATAAAGGACGGATAATGCAAGGAGTTATTAAATGAATGTCATGTATCAGGAACTCAGCTAAAGAGCTTTACAACCATCACTCCATGTAATTTTCATGTCTCCCAGGGCTAATTATCTATGATGAAACTAACAAAGACTCAGAGTATCTTGACTGTGTTCTCAAGATAATGGTGATGTGCGATGTGATCGTCAGGACATTTGACTTCGGGATATGGCATTATGAGCCTCTGTATCAGGCTCCTTTGCTTCCCTCCTCCATCCTACTTCTTTCTACTGCCTCACTCCTCTTCTCTCCCTGTTTCCTCTCCTCTCCTGCATTCACCAATGTTTTTGGAGTTCCTGCTGTGGGCAAACTACCCTGTCATGCTCTTTAGATGGTACAAAGACAGAGATGACACATCAGTGTCAACTGAGGGGAATTTGAGAGGTTAAGAAGATGAAATTGGACCTGGGCCAGTGACCCAGTTCTTCATAGGATATGTCCTTCAACTCAGTTGAGTTTAGGAACATTCCTGCTCCCTTTGATTTGCGGTGCTCAAAAATGTCTAATTCTTAGACCCCAACTAACTGAGAAGAGAAAAGAGTGATGATACTATTGTACATGATTGCTTGTGGTTTTATGTTTGTGGTGGTCACGGTGTAAGTCAGGACAATGTGGGACTGAAATTTGTTTCATTCACTCAAGGTTGGTGATGTGAGTCCAAGTGAGACCAATCAGAGGTCTCCACTGGACTCTTACTGTCATTTTAACAAAGATGCTTCCTCCTTCTCTTGGAAACAGGCACTGTAAAGTCATGGTAGGCTTAGGGCTGCCAGAAATCATCTTGCCACCATACAAAGAACACCTGTCTGAAAGTGAGGCCAAAAAGAGGTGTCCAGAACTGAGAGGGAGAGACAGAAAACTCCTAAAGAAAAGCGTTGGAATGCTGGATCTAGCCACACCTGAAGCTGACGTGTTAGTTATATGAGCCAATAAATTCCCAGTTTTGCTTAAGCTGGCTTAAGTTGAGTTTCAGCACTTGTAATCAAAACATTCTAAACAGGTGTAGGCAGAAAAAGACATAGAGAATAAAAGATGACAGGAGAAAGGAACCTGGCCATGGACTTCCCTGGCTTGTTCTCTGGTTTATACCCAGCACCCACAACAATGCTTGGCACATAATACATACTCAGTAAATATTGGTTGAATGAAAGAGAGAACTAAGGTTGGATCAGGCAACTTGCAGATCAGATTTAGCTATTTTCAGCTCAGGATACTGTAGTGGCATGTTTTGCCATTTGCCACATTTTTGTATATTTCTTTCTGTCTCCCCTTAGTAAAGTTCTTTTTATTTATTTATTTTTGTTTAATATTATTATTATTATTTTTTCATTTATTTTTATTAGTTGGAGGTTAATTACATTACAATATTGTAGTGGGTTTTGTCATACATTGACATGAATCACCCAGTAAAGTTCTTTTTAAAAATTTAAACTTGTCTCTTTTGATAAAGGGACAGAGATGAGAAGATTTATCCAGGCTTGGGCTGTAAAGAAGAACAGAGTGGAGGTTGAGTATGGTAAATGATGTAAAGAAACGATTTATGATGACACATGAGAGACGGTGTGGAGAGACGGTCTAAGATCAGGAGAGAAGCTCTCCCTCTCCCTTTCTCATTTTGCCAGTGGAAGGTTTTGTGTTATTTGCTGGGATGATTCTCCCTTGGTGAGTCCTATATAGTTCTCTTTCTCCTCCTTTCTCTTATTTTCTGCTTCTCTCTCTTCTTTGGACTATCTTTGTTCTTATCCATTAGTCTTACCCATTAGCCTTTTCCTTCTCTCTCTGCTTCCTTTTTTCTTTCTTCCATTTTGCCCAATCATTATTCCTCAATTATTGATCTCAAAGCTACATGACTTTCAAAGGCTGGTCCCTCTGGCTGCACCTCTCCAAGTTTATTCCAAGCCCCTCATCTTCCCTCTGCCCCACCATTATTCCAGATCTTGGATATGTTATGGAAAAATGTGAAAGAAGCACATGTCATAGAACAGAAGGACAGAATCCCTGGGGAGCGTACCAAGATTTGTCAACTCTCCAACACCAGTCCAGTTGTTTCAGGGCCGAAAGGACTTGAGCACGGTCAGGGCATTCTGCAGTTTGCCACCAGCTGCCTCTATGAAGGTCACCACTGTCCACCCACTAGGCAATTAGTTGGATGCACTGTGGGACAATGCAAAAGGCATAGTGGATCTCACAGGGCAGAGAAGTGGTGTCAGTGCTTGCTAGTTGCTTCAGTCTGGTCTGACTCTTTGGAACCCTGTGGACTGTAGCCCACAAGGCTCCTCTGTCCATGGGATGCTCCAGGCAAGAATACTGGAGTGGATTGCCATGTCCTCCTCCAGGGAACCTTCCCCACCCAGGGACTGAGCCCCTATCTCTTACATCTCCTGCATTGGCAGGTGGGTTTTTTACTACTAGCACCACCTAAGCTAAGACAGAGCAACATGTGGACTCCTTGGAGTCTCAGATTTTCAACCTAATTTTCATCTACAGACGACTGGATTTGGCCAAATCGCTTAACTTCCTTTTGAGTGTTAGTTTCTTCGTTAGTACAACCTAGATAATTGTGATATTTACCTACCAGGGTTTTTGTGAGGATGAGAAGATTCAGCATATTTAAATTACTTACTTAATAATTAATAATTATTCTCCTTCCTTCACTGCAGAAACAAAGCCTAACTGTATAACCCTTGTCTTCAAGAAAAAATTGCCTG
Source organism: Cervus canadensis (assembly GCF_019320065.1). NCBI lineage: Eukaryota > Metazoa > Chordata > Mammalia > Artiodactyla > Cervidae > Cervus > Cervus canadensis. The sequence continues at coordinate 50,243,297 of NC_057406.1, forward strand.
CAATGCCCCATAGATTCCTTCAAGAAGAAATTACCACCACCAATAGATCTGTCATAGTTTCTCAGCCTTACAGCAGGGGTCACGTGAAAGGTAAATGAAGGAAATTGGTTAGGTTGACTCAGGGGAAAGGGAGTGGTAAGGACTGTGGGAAACTGGAGAGTGTGTGCCTCATGGAAGAGGCAAACTTATCCATCTCCCGTCCATTGTTTCCTTGTGGTGTTGTAGACATAGAATTGCCACATTGTGTTTACTTATTTTCAAGAAAAGCCAAAAGTCTGGATGAGGTCTGCTGAATTTTACAATGTTGTCAAATTCATTTAGATTAAAAACAACAAGAAATGAAAATAAAAGGAAAACCTTGGATAGATCAAAACACACATACCTATATAAAGCACATTTCTTGGCTGTTTCTTGGCTGCCTCTTCGGGAACTATGGCTTATCTATTGGGGACTCTTTCCACTTGGGTTTCTGCATACAGAAGCTGCTCCTCCACTGATTTTCACAAATCCAATAATCTCACTGAGCATGTAGTGTGACGAGAGATTTAGACGGGAAATTGATGATCCCAGAAAAGTCACATCTCACCACTTGTTTCCCTCGCCTCTTTCAACTACATTCCTCTCCCTTTCCCCTCTATTTCTTTCTCCAGTACCTTAGGATCAATTAACATTCTTTTTGCCTTGTATGGATTTGCAAAACTCCTTTTTTAGAAGCTTTGGCACCAGCTGGCATGTATGCCCCTCCGGAGACTCATCTATTGTAACATGATTTCTCAAAACATTTTCCTATCAAAGACTGTCCTTCCTATTAAAGAATCCTCTGACCAGCTTCACATAGGGAAAAAACCTTCCATCTTATTACAAATGACTAGACCAATCAGCAAGGAAAGCATGGTTTAGTAAGTGTCAAAGGATGTAGTCCATGCACTGAATGTCATTCATTATGGAAACGAGGGTTCCTGAGTCTGCAGAAGGGCTTCTCTCCCAGAGGATACTCGATCTTCTGTGGCCAATCCACAGTGACCCGCAGAACACTGGCTGAAACACACCATAGCAAGTGGTTTGCCAAGTCTGTGTGTGAAGAGAGATTTTCTAAAAGTTTTGCAGAGATCCGAATGGCAGACCTAGGGACCAGGAATGGGGGCTAACACCAGAGATGGCTGACTACAGTGGTTACGAGCAGAAGCTTGGCATGCCATGCCTGCTATTTGCAAGTTAACAAATTTTGTGTGCTCTCTTTAAGCCTCAGTTTCCTTATCTACAAATAGGAGAAGATGATAATGTTTCCCTAGGGTTGTTGAAAGGATTTCATGCAAAACCATGTATAGCACCTGCTCATTTTAGACACTAAGAAAGGCAAGTTCCCTTCCTTCTTAATGCCTACCCACTCTTCAAGGTCCAACAGGGGCATCACCCCCTTCAGGGTGCTTTTCTTGCACTGCCCTTCATTCCTTCCACGTTGGGCTAGGTTTCCGCTCTTCTCTGCGTCCTAGATTTTCAGGCATACCATTTGTATCATCCGTATTGCATAGTACTGAATGGCCTGTTTTTATTTCTGGATCTCCTTGAATGCCAGAAGCTGTCTCACATTTACCTTTGTCTCTCCAGCTCCTCGTACCGTGTTCTATGAATAATAGACTCAACAAATGGATTTGTTGAACCTGGGGCTCTGAAGTGAGGATAAAATTGTCTTAGGTAATCAGATCAACTTACAGGTTAGAAAAGCCTTCTAAAAACTCTAGTTCTGAAAAGATTTCTTTTCAAAAAAGGCACTATATTTGTATCTTTATAGCTATACATTTTATTGCGCAACATCAGTGCTTGATCAAGCTTTAGCACTTGACAAAGGTGCTAAAAGGCAAAGCATAAAGTTTAACCTGGTGTCAACCTAAATGTTGGGTCGAGATCTCAGAGAGAGAGAATTGAGTGGGAAGAAGAATGGCTCTTTCCCTTGTGGAAAACGTCTTTGAGGGAAGGCGATTAAAGACCCAGTGTACTTGAAAGTGTCTCTTCCAATCTGAAAATAAACTGTGCTTCCTGAACTGCTTTTGGAAAACCAAGGCTTGGAGGATTTTTCTGACTTTCATCCTGCCTGCATCAGCATTTGGAAGAGAAACAAGGAAAAAGTAACAATTAAAAGAAACCGACTGTATTAGCAATCGGTAGATTGAGGTGAGAAGGAGACAGAAGGCTAATGACTTGAACTTTTTAATTGTGCGAAGCCTAAAAAATTAGGGAATTACCTAGAACTTAAGCTTTTCATCTTTTTTCATTTGATCTCTAGCCAAGTAACTACTGTAAAATAGTTTAATATTCGCTGGGTCGTCAATAATAAGGCTTGCAATGTGATAGTTAAATGCACTTGAAATTTTGATGAGATCATTAATAATATCTCTTGTCAGTGACTTAACTCTAGTTAATAACTTCCTTGTGACTTTCGTCAAATAGATTTTCCTGGGGGATATTAGTTTCCAAAGGTTTATGGATGTCCTTCAATTGTTAGCCAGTGACAGAAATAGCTTTTCTGCTGTGGCATGTTTTGAGGTTTTGCCCTTACTTCTAAGAAAAAGGCGATAATTGTGTAAACCAACTACTCATCTGTGTTTGGCATCAAGCTTTAACCTAAAACTTGAAGTAATATTTTCTAAAAAGAATAGTTTCATGTAATTTTCACAATAGCATGCCAACACCAACTATTCTAAAATGGCAGCCTGTTATTTTACCAGTTATATAAGTCTAATAGAGGAGAAAAAATCCTCTTACCACCTCTCTCTGGGAACAGTTTCTTAGAATTTTCCTGACTAATATGGGATCACGTCAGTTTGCTCATTTCTCATCTTCTGTAGCTCATGCCACACAACCAATCCAAACCCACTCCCTTTCTAAAGCCAACCCAAGACTCTTCAAAGTGAACTGTATTTGTATCTGCTCTGTGGTGGACAGGAAATGCTTGGGCAAGGGTCAACAGAGAATTGCTCATCAAATTCTAGAATGGTTGGGCAGTGAGACACTCTTTGAAGGTGGAAGGAAGCATTTGAGGGTAAATAAGAGAGAACGGCATCATGTATTGAATAGTACTCATTTGGAATTGGTCATTCCTTATAGAAACTTGGAATCCCAATGCCAAACCCATACATGTTTGCTGAATGAATGAACGCAACAAATAGGGTCAAACAGAGTTTGGATAAACTCACAGATGATTGATATGTAACTGATTAGAAAAGGAGATTCTATGTCTTTTAGGCTATGGATCTTCCACTTCTTTCTCCTTTCCCCTTCCTCTATTAATTATGTGAACGACAAAGAAAGAGACACTCTTACCCCTGAAAACAGAAGAATCTCTTTCACTACTGTATTCTTAGAAGACATAAACATATTCTTTGAAATTTCTTCTTCTAAAAAATGATTGAAAGAGAACATGATCTTGAAGGTCCTTTAACCCTAAAAAGAGGCCTTTTCCACTGTATGTGTCATAAAGGGCTGGGTTAAGAGATCAGAGCCTCTCTGGACTTCATGGTCCTGTTGGGGGACAGGACATATTCAAAAATTGAGAAATAATGATACAAATGAGTTTATGCTGAATTCCCAACAATTGTCCCCAGGAGACAAGATATTGTTTAATCAAGGGAGACATTGGCCCTGGGCTCCTGCTCCACTCCACCCCTTTCTTCTAGGCCATTATCCCACCAATTCCATCCTTTCTCTGTGAACTTAGAACTTACATCCTTTCTCTCTTAATAGCCCCCCTGTCTTGGAGATTTCTCCTTGGCTCATAAGTATTTTCAATACTCAAAACTTTTATATTCTAAACAAACACCCAACAACCTCAATTTGAGCAATGTCTCACTCCAACTACTGGCCTTCATTTATCCTATCTTCTCCAAACTTCTACATTTATTACTTCTACTTTCTCATCTGTCTTTCGCCCCTTAACCCTTTCAACCCCTGGTTTTTACAACTCCCTGTCCTTAGAGAAATTCCCTCAGTGATCCACGATGGCCTCCCTACAGCAGATAAGAGCACTAGCCCAATCTTTTAGACACTTTCAGTCCCTGCTGTATGGGGTGGACCACTCCTTTTCACTTGGTAGCACTTCAATGATCCAACTGTGATCCCTTTAATATTCTTTGCTCCCTTGGTTCTCTGCTTTCATTTTCTCCCTCATTTTCACCATCTCCTCTGTGAAATCTGCATTCCTCTGGTCTTCTTTTAGATGTTGCTGTTCTTCCTTTCTTTAGTCCACTTCTTGTCTTTCTTGGGCCAGTTAAATTCACCTTATGGTTTTACCTAGAAGTTACATATTTTTGCCTCATTAATCTGTATCTTCTTTGAACATGAAACCTATATGTTCAACTGTCTGCTCATAATGTAGTTTTATATCACGTGTGATTGGTGTGGTGTTATAGCCTATGGGTTTTTCAAGGGCCTATGACTCCTATGAGACCTAAATAAATGAATAATTAACTCCCAAATATGAAAACAACCTTGAAAAAGCCAAGTTAATATGCAATTTAAAGTAGAGCAGCATGTCAATTTCATTACAAAAGTAAATTTACTACTTTAAAAGCTCAATTTGTAAACAACTAAAAAAAAAAACCAGTCAAAAATTAAATGAGTTGCAAATAACTTCAAAAATCAGAATTATAAAAATCCTCTCACATTTTTATTGCAACAGTTAGATCTAATGTGGGATGTGGGTAAATTTTAATATATTTGCTATGATGTGGGATGGGGCTTCCAGAAATGAGAGTGCCTGGGACTTTGAAGGTCTTAGAAACAGCCCCACTTCCTGTATTATCTCCATCTGGACATTCCACAGGCATCCAAAACTTGGCACATCCAAGGCCAAATTCATCTTCTTCCCACTCTGCTATTCCCTATTTTAGTTGGCATCACCCAATCACCCAAGCTGGAAGTCATCTTTGGCTCCTTGATCTCATCCAAGACTCCTCATATTCCCCGACTCCATCAACTGCCACATCCTATTGGTTTTATCTACTAATTATAAATTAAATCCATTCATTTCATCCCTTTCTCTCGCACTGCTATGGCTCCAGCCCTGATCAACCCTCATCATGACCTCTGCAATAATTTTGTAAGTGGTCTCCATGCTCCTATTCTGTCTGTTCTTTCCTTACAGTTGACATAAAATTCACATCAGACTCTCATCACTTCTACTTAAAAAATGCTTCGGTAGCTTGCTAGTGATTACAAAGGAGAATCTGAGAGTCCCAGCTTCTGAGCAAAGCCATAAAAGGCCCTGGTGACCTCTTCTCCAGTCTCATCTCTCACCTCTTCCTGCTAGGCGGTTGGCAGCTAGTCAGTTGTCTTCTAGGCAATATCAGGGCTCTCCTGGCCTCTGGGTTTGCTCAAAATGACCTCCTTGCCTGGAATGCACTTTCCCACTTTCCTCACTGGATCACAATCAGTTTATCCTTTAAGATTCAGCTCAGGCATAACCTGTTAAAGGAAGCCTTCCAGGTATACTTTAGTCCTGGACAGAATTCCCTCCCCTGGATCATCCATACCTACATCTATCACAGGCTCTCTACACTGTGTTGCAGAAATTTAACACCTGTCCTTCTCTGTTTACTCAATGGTAGGTCACAGGATGTCAGGGAGGCTGCCATCCTTCTTCTTTTCTTAATATTTATTTATTTATTTGGCTGAGCTGGGTCTTAGTTGTGGTATGTCGAATTTAGTTTCCTGACAAGGGATCGAACCCAGGCCCCCTACATTAGGAACATGGAGTCTTAGCCACTGGACCATCAAGGAAGTGCCATTCTTATTTTCAAATTTCCATTCTACACTGTAAGCCCTGAAACAGTTTCTTAATCAGTCTTCTGTTAGGGAAGCTGTTTCCCAAATATTAATCTGGGAACCCACCTCTTTACTGGATTATTCAGGTAGAATCTAGTCCCACCCAGCCCAGAAATCTATCTAAGATAGTCCCTGTAAAGTGACTCTTTAAAGTTTAATGGAGAATGAATGGCCATGTTCTTTGGAGTGGGAACTACATCTAGTTTACCTAATGCTAAACACAAACAATCATATATGACCAGGGAGACTATATTGCAGATATTAATTTATAATCACTCCTCACTAAGAATTAGCTAAAATCCCTTGACTAGGTGTGTCTAAGAATTGTCTCTGTTCTGAGCTGGTCCACGTATATTTTTCCTTAATTTTCTACTTTCTGCTGATCTTGTTATGGTGTCATATGTTCTTATGGTCTCTGATATTTTCATGCAAAACTTATTCCCTCTAGTGCTAAGTTCACTATTGAAAAGAAGCCTCATTCTCCTCATCTTCACTTGTTCAATGTCCATGTCCAAGTTTAAGGAGGTTCTTTTTCTCTGGCACATTGTCAAATGCTCTCAGGGCTTTTCTACCCCTTTCCTACACAACCAGCAAAAAGTGGACAACAGGTAAAGGAAATGAGTGAGAAGACGTTTGTTTTCTAATGACCTCTTAAGTATGGTTGCTGAATTTAACAAACAGAACCCCAGATGACCAGTTACATTTAAATTTTAGAGAAACTATGATTTTTTTTTAGTTTAAGTTTGTCCCGTGCAGTATTCGGGATGTATTTTTTTTTTTAATCTGTTATTTGTCTGAGATTCAGATTTAATTCATGTCCCATGTTTTATCTGGCAATCCTACTCGTAACTTTCCTGTTAAATCCAGACACACTTGCGTATTCAACATGTAAGAATGGTTTTCACTTACACAAGGAAATGTCCTCACTCCCATGTTTCCTAAAGCAAAGGTGACTTCTTGTCGCTCTTTAATTTCTCTGCGTGGAAGATGTGTCCATAACACAGTTATTTTCTTTCGAAGTCTACAGATAGAAAATGACATCACAATTACTACCGGTACCTGGGATCCAGCTCCGTATCTAGATGGGAGGGAGTTAGGAGTGTCGCTGTTTGTGGGAAATCAGAGGATACGAGCTTGCTTGACCTGAACCGGTGCCACGTTGCTCAGCTCATGTCGCCATGTGGGAATACATTTTCAGTATTTTTTGAGAGCTCATTTTTTCCCCCCAAAAGAAATACCAGATTGGTTGATTTAACGTGAAAACGCCAGAATTTTAAACATCAAAAAAATTTAGGCAAGTCGTCACTTTGTTCAGCTGGTAACGAAAACAAAACTAAAACACGAACACGTGCACACTCACATGCGCACACACAGTGACTTTTACGCATCCGCGCACGTGCGCGCACACACACACAAGCGCATGCGCACACACGCTTCCTGGCCCTTCCGGGGTCCCATGTGCGCGCAGGCTTCTTGGTCTCCTTCGGGTGTTCGGCCTGCTGCCGCTGGAGCCTTTCACGTTTATCATGGTGTCTGAGAGCACGGAGGGAAACGATCATCTCTGAAAGAGGCAGTTTTGGAAGAGATTCTGATGGCCGTGGCTCCACTTCTCGGTTGGATAGAAACACAGGTGCCGCGGCAGCGAGGTAATCTTCTGGAGTTTTCTCGTTTTTAAGGCAGGCGGAGAATCTTGCTTCCCAGGACTCAGGCAGGTGTGTGACAGGGAACAAAAGAATGCAAACAGCGACCTTTTCTTGGCTTTTGTTTTCAAAATTCTGTGCCCTTGAGGAACTTTTCTAAGTCTGTAGTTTGTAGAAAGTTTGAGCAGAGAGGGAACGGCCCTGAGGAAATAGTAAGGGGTGAGATTCTCCCAGACTAAAAGAAAAACAGTTCTCAGACTGGAGGAAGGGGCAGAGGCCTGTGGTTTCTCTAAGTAGGCGCTTTCTCGCCATCACTCCCTGGCAGTGCTCCAAGGAAGTGGCCTGATCCCAGAGGGGACAGCGGCTGCGGAGACCAAGAGTAAACACCGTGCTCTCCGGATCCCACGACCTGAGGGGACCATCTGAACAGAGAAAAGACAAGTCAGGACTAACCGATCTCCACGGTGATCGGTGAATACAGGGGCTTCCCTGTGTCAGAGTGTTCCTTAATGCCCTGGAACCCACCCACTGCCGAGTGTGAGGGGAGACCCCAAAATGGCCATGAGGAGTTCACCAAATGCATAGTGTAGTGGAGACTCAGAACTGAGGCTAGTGAGTTTTGAAACACAAAAGAAGCAGCACAGAGGAATAGGGATATTCACCTGAGAGTATAGATGGAGGTTCATACCTGCTCTCCCGTAATACTTCCCATACACATGTTGTTCAATGGCTCAGTCTTTGTGACCCCATGGACTGCAGCACTCCAGGCTTCCCTGTCCTCCACTATCTCCTGGAGTTTGCTCAGGGTCTTGTCCACTTAGTGATGCTATCTAGCCATCTCATCTGCTGCCACCCTCTTCTCCTTTGGCCTTCAGTTTTTTCCAGTATCAGTCTTCCCCATGTATATGCATGTATAGAATGCAAATAATATTTGTACCTACTCCTGTGGCAGCAGCTCAGAGATTTATTAGTTAGACATTTATTCTCTTTTGGCATGTTGGGTACACTTAGTCAAGGTTGGGCTTTTTCACAGATAAACATAGATGCTCTTGAATTACTTGGTATCATAAATGTTTGTGCTTTTGTCCAGAAAATCCTAAGTAGCCACACTAGGTAACTCACCTAGATTACTACTTGCTAAATACCTGACCTCCTATTGCATGTTTTCCCGAACCCCTAGGTAGTGTTGGCTGTTTTTAGTAGGTGCTTATTGCATAGTACTTACAATTAATCTTCGTAACAAAGGAACCTATGATACACTAATATCAATAATTACTATAATGTGATGGTAATAACAATTATTATTTTACAAGTGAGGAAACTAAGGCACAAGAGATTAAATAACTCATACATAGTTACATAGTTTGTAAGGATTTGATTATTTTCTGTCTCCCCCTAAGTGGTGAGCACACATGGGATACTGTGAAGGCTTTGTCACTGAGGCCAAGATGGCTCACTGTTTTTCCAGGCCCATTCTTGTCTTTTCCACAGTGATAGGATCATAGCCAGGCACGTGGCTGACCAGCTGTCTACATTGTCCAGCCTCCCTTGTAGTTACATGTGGCCACATGATGAAGTTTCTACAAAGAGAATTCAGGCACAATTGATGGATATCACTTTTACTCCTGCTTCCTGTTCCTGCAACTGTGACCCAGTGTCCACCATGCAGAGGATGGATGCCAAAGCCACAGTGGACAGCAGAAGATGAGGGAAGAAATCAGAGTCTCCAGAAAACCAAGTGGAGTAGAGCCTAAACCTTACCTCGAATTGTTACAAGAGAAAGGAATTCACTTCAGTTTTCTTCAAACCACTGAATTTTTTTTTCAGTCCTCCTTGTTACAGTAGCCTAGCCTCACTCTGACTCACCAGCTGCATTTCTGGAATCTGGCACGGAGCAGGGGCTTAACATCTGTTTGTCGGGTAACCAACTGAGTCTGTTGAGTGACCAGTGTGAGTAAACCTCCTCCTCTCTAGTCTGTGCTCAGAACTCCTTGAGAGTTGGAAATGTGTCTTCCACTTGTTTTCTTCTACACCAAGCACAACATTGAACATATGGTAGCTGACCAAAGAAGGAATGAAGAAATGATGGAGAGAGACTTAATGGGTATGTATATGTTCACATTAGTCCATTTCTTCACATGGTGCCAGCTGCAGAAATACTTTTCAAAGAGTTACAATGTATCCTTATAGGAAAAGCAGTTCTACCTGAAGTTCATGTATGAGGTACCTGTATGTAGATTGTCAAGTCAAAGTAATCGGAGAAAGGCAGAGCAATGTGCCATGCTTAAAAGACAAGGAGTTGGGGAATCCAGGTTCTAGTTCTGTGTTTATGTCTGTGAACTTAGACAGATGAGCTAGTTCCCCAGACATGTGTTTGCCTGTTATGTTAGCTGAAATAGATGAAAAGATTTTTTTCTTGGAGTTTTCTTCCTTTCTAAAAGTTCATGATTCTATATATGCTAGACTATTTATTTTCTGCAGTGTCTCAACTTATGCTCCTTCAGTGCCAATTCTTCTTAAAGACTGTTCTGTGGTTCATATGAATGATTATTTTCATTTTTTTCATTGCCACACATGAAGCCTTACTCTATCTAGCCCAGACACTGTGCTATGTATGTCAAGTACATTTAATGTTCATAGTAACCCTATATAATGAAGCATTGCTATCCCATTTAATGGGATAAGGTGAGCAAACTAAGGCTCATGGGTTAAATATTTTCCTAATGTCCCATAACTAGTGAGTGCTAGGTATAGGTACCAAATCCAAATCCATTTTTCAATCACTGATTCATCCATCCATTTATTCAGCAGCTGTGTATTGAATACCTGTATGTTAATATGAGTCACTGTTTGAACTGGTAGAATTCAACAGTGAACAAGATATACATGGCCTTGCCCTCCTGAAGCTTAAATACTAGCTTCTTAGCTGGAGGTGGTGCAGACAATGAACAATTGAAGACATAAAGAAATTTCATATAGTAATAAATTATATGAAGGAAATAAAATGCATCAATATGATAAGGGTGTGTGAAAACCAGAGTAGAAATGAATTTTAATAGGAGAACCAGAGTTCTATTTTAGGGACATTAACTTGGACTCTTTAACATGACTCTATGATGTCTAAGAGAAGGCATTCCTATTGCTATTTTTGGTAACAATTGCTATCATTATTGAGTACCCATCATGTTCTTAAAGCTGGTATATATTTCTTAAATACATCAGATTATTTAATCTTCAAAAAAATCCTAGGAGGCATTATCCCCATTTGAAGAGAGAAATGAGGAAAGAGGCTCTATAAATTCTCAAAGTTCTGAAGCAAAAAGGTGGTGGGGTAAGGATTTGAACTCGGGCACTCTGATTCTGTGGGTCCCATGCTTCCTTCTATGTTACGTTCTCTCTCTGGCCAGAGAACTGTTAGGTAGGTGAGTGAAAAGTCCACAGGCAAAGCCAGGACAGGAAGAGTCATCACCCTGTCTATTAAGACCACAGAACAAGACCCAGTGACAGGGAAACAGGAAGGCAAAGAGAGCTTGGCCTGAGTCTTGGGTCATGCCAGGATTATGAGGCCAGAAGGACAGCCCAGGACATGGGGGAGAGAGACAGCTTGGGAGAAAGTGGGATGAATAGCAGCCCAGAGATACTTCAAGCAAGGAAGGTGGTCCTTATGTGTGGACTAGTGCTGAAATGTCAAATAAGGACAGGGAGGTGACCATGTGGAGGATGGGGTGAACTTGATGGAAGTGACCTCAGTCTGAGGGGACAGAGCCTCACTGGGGTTCTGGAGAGAAGTGAGGTGAGGAAGTGGGCTGTATGTGTCAATACCTGTCAGTAGCTCTTTAGAGAGTCATGCTGTGAAGAAGATTATCGAAATAGATGAAAAGAGGAGGATGTGTGGCCCAGAGAGGCACATTTGTGCCTACATATGTTCCTACCTGCTCACAGGCATGTTACAGATGGTGTCACCAGAGCATGTTTGGTTTATCCAATTCCAAAACTGATGCTCACCATCTCCATGGCACACTATCCCCACAATTACGTTAAGTGGGAAGTGAGTAAGTGGGATTATAACTTTGAAATGGACTCCAGATGTGATCAAAAAGCAACAGAACTATAAAGTTACTTCAGTTATGTAAAAAAGCAGTGCTGGGGCTGTCAGCTTCTTCACCTCTTCACCTCACTTACCCATCACATAGACAGAAGTTCAGGGAGGGGCCAGGGCCTCCAGTGCATTGGGGTCAGTTTACTTCTAGGATATCTGTTTTTGAACCAAGTCTTTAGCTTCAGCCTTCTCTTAGCTGTGTGACATCTGCACTTGGGTAGTTTGGAAAGCCAAGAAGTTGCCTCATTATTTGAGAATTGGATTCTGTATATGCACAGTCAAGCCCTAGTCAAAATAGAAATAAAGCTGTGTTTATGTACACACGGACATTAGACTGTTCGCTCAGTCATTTATCCGGCAAGCATCTGTCGAGTGTCTACTCTCTGATAATCCTTGATGATAAAAAAACAAAGAAGACACAACCCCTGCCCTAAGGACCCCTCAAGAGTGGACTTGGGAAGAAAGTTGGTGATGTTACAAAGTTGTGATGGATGCAATTTATGTGGTGTGTGTGTTGTCTGAATGTACCTAATAGGGGAGGGAGGTTTGAGTGGGTCCTAAATGGTGATTACAGATCCAACTGGCATAGGACACAGCATCAGGAAAGGCACTCAGCTGCATCAGGAATGGAGACTGGAAAATGTAGGTTGCCTCAGATCATTCATTCATTCATTCATTTCCCCATTCACTTAACAATGACTTCGGAGGGCCTAATAGGTACTAAAGACCTGTGTTTGTTGTTAAGGACACAGTGGAGAGGGAAAATGCACACAATCCCTGTCTATGTGGAGCTTTTGGTCCAAAAGGTAAAGGCTGTTGGCTGCTATGCTAAGTTAGGACTTCGAATTTTTAAGAACGGTAGTAGGATGATCAGATCTGTGTGTTGAAAAGACATGCTAATAATCATGATGATGAGGAGGGAAATTGGTGTACCATCACTGAACATGCTGGCATTCTTCCACTTTTGATTATTTTATTCATTCATCTGGGAAATATTTTTTGATAGACAGCTAAGTGTAGCAGTTAAGAGCATGGGCTTTGGAGCTGGATCTTGGCTTTGCCATCGACTGGGCAAACTTGGAAAGGGATTCCATCTCTGTGTCCATATCTTCTCATCTCTAAAGCTGATACAGTAACAAGCTGACTTGCTTTGTGTGCCCCCAAATTCATGTCCAGCCAGAACCTAAGAATGTAACCTTGTTCGGAAATAGGGTTTTTGCAGATGTACCTGATTAAATTAGTGAAAAGTGTAAGTGTTAGTCACTCAGTCATGTCTAACTCTTTGGGACCCCATGGGCTGTAGCCCGCCAGGCTCCTCTGTCCATGGGATTGTCCAGGCAAGAATTCTGTAGTGGGTAGCTATTCCCTTCTCTAGGGAATCTTCCTGACTCAGTGATTGAACCAGGGTCTCCTGCATTGTCAGGCAGATTCTTTACTGTCTGAGCCACTGGGAAATTGGCTAAATTAAGGGAATCGTGTGAGCTTTAGTTCCATGACTGCTGTCCTTACAGGAAAACAAACACACAGGATGTGGGTGTGGGGAGGCGGAGGGGGTACCATGTGATAATAGAAGAAGAGATTGGAGTGATACTGCTGCAAGCCAGGTATACCAGGAATTGCCAGCAACCATGAGATGCTGGGAGAGGCAAGGAAGAATTCTCCTTTACAGACTTCAGAAGGAGCAGGACTCTGTTGTTGCTCTTTTGTGACTCTGTTTGACTGTCTGACTCTTTTGTAACCCCATGGATTGTAGTCCACCAGGCTTCTCTGTCCATGGAATTTCCCAGGCAAGAATACTGGAGTGGGTTGCTGTTTCTTTTTCCAGGGGATCTTCCTGACCCAGGAATTGAACCTACATGTCCTGCATTGGCAGGCTGATTCTTTACACCTGAGCCACCAGGGAAGCCCCTCTATTGACACATTAATTTGGGGTTTTTCAGCCTATAGTTTAGCTTCTGGACTTCAGAACTGTGAAAGAACAAATTACTGTCAGTTTAAGTCAGCCAGTTGGTGGTAATTTATTATTGAAACCCTAGGGAACAATGCATAGGTTATAGTGAAGATTAGATTCATTAGAACATGTTAAGTGCTTAAAACAATGGCTGTCCTATAGTGTGTGCTCAATAAAATATGGTATTATATTCTTGACACCCTTCTGTTGCAGACATCTGGCTGGGCTCACTGGACTAGGAAAATATCCCATTGGAAAAATTGTTGATAATTATGTGTGAGAAATGCTTGGTTGGGTGAAAGTGATGTTGGGCAGTATCTTTGTTAAGCAAAACTTTTTAGAGAGATGGCTCATTTCACTGGGCATCACATGCTTCTTAAATTAGCCTCAATGCTGTCTGTCATTTACTCAACACACTTCTGTCCCGTCTCTGGCACAAAGGTTCCTATTTCTGTCCTGTATCCCCTACTTCTTGTGAGTTTGAGCAGGCTCCGGGAGTTGGGGAGGGACAAGGAAAGCCTGGTGTGCTGCAATCCATGGGGTTGCAGAGAGTCGGACACGACTTAGCGCCTGAACAGCAGTCCCCTGCTTCATGTAGGAAAGCAACAGCATGAGTTTGTTAGGGCTGCCACAACAAAGTACTGCCTGAGTGGCTTAAACAACAGACATTTATTTTCTCACTATTCTGGACGCTAGAAGTTCAATATCAAGATGTTGGCAGGTTTGGTTTCTCCTGAGCCCTCTCTCCTCAACTTGAAGATGGTCTCCTTTTCCCTGTGGCCTTTTGTGCACACATCCTTGGTGTTTCTTTTTTTGTCTCCAAATTTCTTCTTCTTAGAAGCACCCAAGTCAGTCTGAATTGTTGCTGTTCAGTTGCTAAGTTGTGTCTGACCCTGCGACCCCATGGACTGCAGGACTCCAGGCTTCCCTCTCCTTCACCGTCTCCTGGAGCTTGCTCAAACTCATGTCCACTGAGTGGGTGATGCCATCCAACGATCTCACCCTCTCCTGCTCCCTTCTCCTCTGCCTTCAATCTTGGATTGTGGCCTACTTTAAAATGGTTGGGTTTCTGTGGTGGCTCAGACGGTAAAGAATCCACTTGCAATGCAGGAGACCACCCAGGTTTGATCCCTGGGTCCTGGAGAGGGGAATGAAACCCTCTCCACTATTCTTGCCTGCAGAATTCCATGGACAGAGGAGCCTGGCAGGCTGCAGTCCATGGGGTCATAGAGTTGGATACCACTAAGCAGCTAACACTTAACTTTTCACTTGAAATGGTAGATACCTCACTGTAACTTAATTGCATCTGTACAGGCCCTGTCTTCAAGTTCAGTCACACTCTGAGGCACTGGGGGTTAGGACTTCAACATATGAATTTTGAAGGGATATACTTGTGTTTACAATAGCAGCCTAGGACAGTCGGTCAAGTTCTAATGCTCAGTCATCGGTTGGAAACTGTTTCCTCATCTTCTGAAGCTTTTGTGGCCCAGGAAGGCCTGGGGCAAAGATGTCAGATCCTCTTCATGGATTGGCAGGAAGTGGGATGTGAGCCTGAGGGCCTGGTGTGGTTTCTGGGGTGGTGCGAGTTGGGAAAATGCCTGGGGGCTGTGTGTGAGAGATGGGACCCTGAGCAGGCCCCTTGTTGTAACTGCCCATTTCTTTGTCTGCATGCCCTAGAGGGCATGTTAGCGTTTGGAGGGCAAGGGCCATTTCTATCTTATGTGTGTGTGTTTAGTTGTTCAGTCATGTCTCACCTTTGTGACCCTGTGGACTGTAGCCCACCAGGTTCCTCTGTCCGTGGGATTTTCCCAGGCAAGAATACTGGATTGGGTTGCAATTTCCTTCTCCAAGGGATCTTCCAGACCCAGGGATCAAACCAGCATCTCTTGCATATCTTGCAGATTCTTTAACTCTTTAGCCACCAGGGAAGCCATTTCTGTCTTACTTGTCTTCAAATTCCCTATTGCCTGGCACATAGCTGGCATATTTGTGAAATGATTCACTTTTGCAGCCTTTTCCTTGTGTGAAAGTTACTTTCCATGTAATGAAAGCAAGGTCTTTTTGCATCTAGAAACATTCAGCATCCCCCAATTCTGACTTTAAAGAGGTCCTGTCTTATTGTTCCTCTTTGGAAATTCTGATGCCCATAGACGTAATTGGTGCCTTTTATGGAAGGTTTACTATGCCCTGACACAGTGCTAAGAGCTGCACAAATCTCTTGTTTAATCCTTGGCAACCCTGTGAGTTACTCCATTCATGTTAAAAGTGAAATATTCATCACTCAGGGAGGTGTGCTCCACGTCCTATGTCACCCAGCTGATTCAGGTGACTGCTGTGTTGGATTTGAAACCCAGGTCTTTTGGCTTTAAAGCTCAGGTCCTTAACCTGAGCTTAATCTTGGCCACAGAACTGGAAAAGGTCCGTTTTCATTCCAGTCCCTAAGAAAGGCAATCCCAAAGAATGCTCAAACTACCGCACAATTGCACTCACCTCACATGCTAGTAAAGTAATGCTCAAAATTCTCCAAGCCAGGCTTCAGCAATACGTGAACCGAGAACTTCCAGATGTTCAAGCTGGTTTTAGAAAAGGCAGAGGAACCAGAGATCAAATTGCCAATATCCTCTCGAAAAAAAAGAAAAAGCAAGAGAGTTCCAGAAAAACATCTATTTCTGCTTTATTGACTACGCCAAAGCCTTCGACTGTGTGGATCACAATAAAGTGTGGAAAATTCTGAAGGAGATGGGAATACCAGACCACCTGACCTGCCTCTTGAGAAACCTGTATGCAGGTCAGGAAACAACAGTTAGAACTGGACATGGAACAACAGACTGGTTCCAAATAGGAAAAGGAGTACGTCAAGACTGTGTATTGTCAACCCTGCTTATTTAACTTATATGCAGAGTACATCATGAGAAATGCTAGGCTGGAAGAAGCACAAGCTGGAATTAAGATTGCCGGGAGAAATATCAATAACCTCAGATATGCAGATGACACCACCCTTATGGCAGAAAGTGAAGAGGAACTAAAGAGCCTCTTGATGAAAGTGAAAGAGGAGAGTGAAAAAGTTGGCTTAAAGCTCAATATTCAGAAAACTAAGATCATGGCATCTGGTCCCATCACCTCATGGGAAATAGATGGGGAGACAGTGGAAACAGTGTCAGACTTTATTTTTTTGGGCTCCAAAATCACTGCAGATGGTGATTGCAGCCATGAAATTAAAAGACACTTACTCCTTGGAAGGAAAGTGATGACCAACCTAGACAGCATATTAAAAAGCAGAGACATTACTTTGCCAACAACGGTCTGTCTGGTCAAGGCTGTGGTTTTTCCAGTGGTCATGTATGGATGTAAGAGTTGGACTGTGAAGAAAGCTGAGCGCCGAAAAATGGATGCTTTTGAACTGTGGTGTTGGAGAAGCCTCTTGAGAGTCCCTTGGACTGCAAGGAGATCCAACCAGTCCGTTCTGAAGGAGATAAGTCCTGGGTGTTCATTGGAAGGACTGATGCTGAAGCTGAAACTCCAATACTTTGGCTACTACCTCATGCGAATAGTTGACTAATTTGAAAAGACCCTGATGCTGGGAGGGATTTGGGGGCAGGAGGAGAAGGGGATGACAGAGGGTAAGATGGCTGGATGGCATCACTGACTCGATGGGCATGAGTCTGAGTAAACTCCGGGAGTTTGTGATGGACAGGGAGGCCTGGCGTGCTGCGATTCATGGGGTCGCAAAGAGTCAGACACGACTGAGCGACTGAACTGAACTGAACTGAAGATTAAGATATCTCTGTCTCAGATACAGCATTTCCATCTCAAAGTGGATAATGCTTGTAGTTCTTCAGAATGGATTTCCAAAGAGACACAGGCCTCCTAAGGGTTTAGGTCATGTGACTTTGGAAAACTAGATTTCATTCATGAATGAGTCAAGAAAGGATATATCAATACATTGCTCAATCAAATAACAGTAACACTTTTATAAAAACCTTTGCTTGGTAGAAATGAAATCTCAAAATTGCATCAAGTTTCATCTTCCCTTTCTTTCAGCATTTGGTGCTGTGCGGCGGTTGGACAGAGAGTTTAGATCCACACACTGAGATGAAAATTTACAAAAGACTGGTTTATATTTTCTTTGTCAACCAGACTTGAACTACAAGATTTTCTTTCCTTTCCTCTTCTTTTCTTTTTCCTTTTCTTTAACGAGTTTGACTTAGTGCCTTAGTATTGTGCAGCCACAGCCCTGGTGATCCCCTCTGATGAGCTGGGCATTCTTCAAGATCGAAACACAGTGGGGTGACTTAAGGACAGAGATTCAGCTTTGCTTCTGACTGTCCTCGGTTTTGTGGGCTTAAGTTAATGTTATTTGAAAGTTTTTGTGTGTGTGTGGTTGAATATATACTATAACTTGTTCTTTTGTGACAACAAGATTTATACTGGCGGTGTCTCTCATACCACTGGAAACTGGAAGGAAATCTACCATGTGAACCTCCGAGAGTTTTAAAAAGACAGCAACCATTATTCGGTGGTGATGGCTTCAGGCTGCCTTCAAGCCTCGTTACAGGCTTGTTCTGCATCCTGGCTCCCTGGCAAGGTCAGCGAGCAAATGGTCTGTCAGATATTTAATACATCACATATGCATGTAGACCAGTTCCCTGCCTTCTCCTTAATGAAGATTTCTTCAGTGAGTAAGACTTCAGGGGGAGAAAAAAGGAGCTGATGGAATTGTATCAAATACCAGTTTGCTTCCCAAGTTTCTGATTTTTTTTTCACGTAAGATATCTTGGCCTGAAAGGTGAGGGCATTTGAACAAAGTATAGAAGCTGGCACTGCATTTTGTATATCATTTTGGCTCCAGGGAGCTGCTCCTGGTAAAAATGAGCCTGTGAGATGTAGCTGTTTTATGCAAGAGCTAACAATACTGGCCTTTTATAAATCATAAATCCTCTTAACCTCAAACAATTTGGAGCCACCAACTGTAATCTATAAGGTTTCAATTCACAGGGATTTCATTTCTTCTCAGTGCCTTTCCAACCATTAGGCAAATATTTATATGAAGTTCTCAGCTATTAGGGGATTTAAAATCATTTTGTATGGAATAGAAATTTCTTGTCTATACCTCCTCAGTTAAACTTTTCGATATAAACTGTATGCTTTTCCTTTTGTTAAATACTTTCCGTAATTGTTGACAGCCATTTGATTTAGTCTCTTTTAGTACAATTTGAGATAGACAAACCTTAGTCGTCGCCATTTTTTGGATGGGGAGAATGGTGAGGCAGCAAATTATCATTACATAATTCTTGCTTTAGGTGGTATTTTTTTGCACCATGTCTCTATCTTTTCTTGAAAATAAATAGGAATCAGAGACAACAATTATTTGATACTCTGCGGCAATTAGGATCCTTTGGCATAAACAGTAATAAACAACCGTAGACAACTTGAGAAGAAAAGGAATTTATTAGAGGGATACAGAAGGACACAAGGTACTCACAGAATCAGAGAGAAGTCTGGGATATTGGACTCTGAGGAGCAGAGGAATCTGAACAAGTCTGTGGGGTTGAGTTGTAAGAACCATTGAAGGGATTCATCAAGATGCCACTGCTTAATGAGACGACCAATGAGCATCAGCTGCTTATTTCCTGTCTGTGTCCTGTTGCAGTCATTCTGATCGGTTTCACAGTAGTAGATCCTGGGAGGCAAGATCTGATTAGCTTGGTTACATGCTTCATCCTTGTCTAGGGCAAGGTGGCACCTGTGTTTTTGGGACACCCCAAATCTCCAATAATCCATATAATGGAATCTTCGTGAAAGGAAAGAGGACACTGTTAGGAAGGAGAACTGGATGCTGGGCAGCCAAAAACAATACCCATTTCTTGCTTAACATCGCACTTACAGAAATAAGCAAAAAAAAAAAAAAATTCCACTCTCTTTTCCAACCTAATGCAGGAATCCCAAAGGATTCAGTGAAGTCTCTGCAAATTAATTTTACGTGGGTGAGCAGAATCTGATCATCTTAGATTCAATTCAGTGAAACAATTGTGAAATCCCTTTGGCTTCAAAGTACAGAGAATCCTGGGAACAATACCCTTGATTCAATTCCACACTGTAAGCTGGGCAGTTTGAAAGACTGTCCTGAGTTTTCCTCCAAGTCTTAAGGAAAATTAATGATGGAGAGCTGAGCTACATGCTTTTATATGGTTGCTTATTATGAGCTATTTAACTTTTACAGCTTTATTAAATGTTTTATGGAAAGGTTTATTTCTTGCTTTAGTACAGCTTTGTAGGATGGCCATGTTTGGCCAAGAAGCTGAACAGATGAGCAAAAATGTTTTACAAATATCACTGGTGAGCAGTCTCTGGGTAAAATCGTGTTTCCTTTGGATATTTTGTGGAGGTGGGGTGGGAATGGTTCTCTTTAATGAAGCACAGTAGAGCTGAGTGATTATGAAAGGAGAGGGGTAGAGAGCAAAAAGGAAGAGCATACCCTCATTCTACTTTTTCAGATGTAAAAACTAAAAAAAATTTATAGAGAGGTTCACTTTGGATGAAAGTGAACTTATGAGTTAGGAGCTGATATTAAATGTGCTTTGTAAAACTAAAACTAGTATTTTATAGTGTATTTATTTCACCTTTAAAATAAACCCATGGGTTGGGTAAAAATAGTGGCTGTCACTACAAGTGTTATAAGCCTTGTTCTAAGCACAGTAGGTGCCATATCTCATTTCATCCTTATAATAAGACGTGTGTGTGTTAGTTGCTCAGTCATGTCTAACTCTTTGCTACCCCATGGACTATAGCCCGCCAGGCTCCTCTGTCCTTGGAATTCTTCAGGTAAGAATACGCAAGTGGGTTACCATTCCCTTCTCCAGGGGGCTCTTCCCAACCCAGGGATGGAACCAGGGTTCCATCCTGAATCACAGGCAGATTCTTTACCATCTGAGCCACTAGGGAAGTCCACTGCTGCTGCTGCTAAGTCACTTCAGTCGTGTCCGACTTTGTGCAACCCCATAGACGGCAGCCCATCAGTCTCCCCATCCCTGGGATTCTCCAGGCAAGAACACTAGGTGAAAACAAATAGCAACCCCATTGTACATTTTGTAGATGGGGAAACTTAGGCTTACATGAGTTTTCCAAACATTCTGACTCCAAGTCTAATTTATTTTACTCTCTCATAAGGACCTCACTGCCTGGTGGTATGATGTGTAGACCATTCAAGTTACTAACATCAATTGCTCTTTGAAACATCCTTCTCTTATATTTCTGTGGGCAACATAAGACATATACTGGCTGTTTGTTACCACAGTTTGCCTTGTGAATACTCTTTCTGCTCTCCCCGAACTTCAGATTTCTAAGCACTTGTGTCTCCAGATTCTTGGATCCCATTTGTTATCTTTGCTGGGAAATCTGGGATTATTTTTTCAAAACTTAAATGGGTAAGTTCAATCTCTCTGGCAAAGCAAAAATCTTTTTTTCCCTAGCTATTTGAAAATCAAAGCCTCATGCAAAGAATTCTGAAATCTTTGACTAATTTTATATTAAGAATCCAATATTTGTTTTTCCCTCCCATTTAAAAATATGTTGCAATGAGGAGTACAGTTGAAATGCCATATATGGGTGAAAGCACCCATATACTCTCTTAGACAGCTTGGTTTTGTGTAACATCTCATGTGTTCGAGTATACATTCACTCAGTTATTAATTAAGTGTGTCAGAGACTGTGGTAAGTACTTTATATATATTGTCGCACTTTAATTGTCACTGCAACACTCAGTGGTATTATCATCTCTTTTTTTACACATGAGGAAACTGAAGCCCATAGGGTTTAAGAGGTAGATCTGGGCTACTCCATGTAGACTTTTTCTCAGGTGAAGGAGAACCCTAGAGATGTCCAAACTAAGCTTGCCAGGGACGTTTTCTGAAGTATGGTGATATCTGAGTCAGGGAGATATTTGTGAATGGGTGCCCTTGATTGGACTGTTTTCCAGCCTTTGACTTTATTAATAGGAGAGTCTCCCCATCTTACATTCCAGTTTGCTGCCCTGGTCTCCCTGCTCCAAGGTCTAAAGTCCTGCCTTCTGTCTTGCCTGAGGAGCAGTCTCAGTCCCTAGAGTGAAGTTCAGAGAATTTACCATGCACATTCAGGACCTGACAGTTGACAGGACTCTTGACCATTGTGAAACTTGGCGTTTGTGTGTGAGTAAAAGTGTATGTGCGTATTTGGTTGAAGGGGTGTGGGATAGGGAATGAACAGGAGAGACCTCCAGAGGGATATGGATGTGTCTTAAGTGTCCATATGTGCCTTCCTGTTAGGGAAAGGAAGTACAATAAAAAGGTGTGTGTGTGTGTGTGTGTGTGTGTGTGTGTGTGTGTGTGTGTGTCTAAATATAAAGTTTGTGTGTACACAGGATGATTATGCAAAGTCATGTGTGTATTTATTTGTTGTCTGTGTACATAAGTATAGAAGTGAGCATGCAAATTGGGGGGAGTGTGTCTACTCAGGTGGAAAGGAATAAATACACAAATTCCAGGCTTAAAGTTCAGTTGAGGGAAGTATATGAATTCACTGAACTCAAAATATGTCCCTGAAAGTGGCTGACTTTATTTTTCTGGGCTCCAAAATCACTGCAAATGGTGATTGCAGCCGTGAAATTAAAAGACGCTTACTCCTTGGAAGGAAGATTATGGCCAACCTAGACAGCATATTAAAAAGCAGAGACATTACTGTGCTAACAAAGGTCCATCTAGTCAAGGCTATGGTTTTTCCAGTGGTCATGTATGGATGTAAGAGTTGGACTATAAAGAAAGCTGAGCACTGAAAAATTGATGCTTTTGAACTGTGGTGTTGGAGAAGCCTCTTGAGAGTCCCTTGGACTGCAAGGAGATCCAACCAGTCCATTCTAAAGGAGACCAGTCCTGGGTGTTCATTGGAAGGACTGATGCTGAAGCTGAAACTCCAATACTTTGGCTACCTGATGCGAAGAGCTGACTCATTTGAAAAGACCCTGATTCTGGGAAAGATTGAGGGCAGGAGGAGAAGGGGACGACAGAGGATGAGATGACTGGATGGCATCACCGACTCAATGGACATGGGTTTGGGTGGACTCCGGGAGTTGGTGATAGACAGGGAGGCCTGGCGTGCTGGGGTTCATGGGGTCACAAAGAGTTGGACACGACTGAGCAACTGAACTGAAAAGATAACTGTTTGAATTCTCCCTGTTGTTGTTCAGTTACTCAGTCATGTCTGACTCTTTGCCACCCCCTGGACTATAGAATGCCGGGTTTCCCTGTCCTTCACTATCTCCTGGAGCTTTCTCAAACTCATGACCATTGAGTCAATGATGCCATCCAACATCTTGTCCTCTATCATCCCCTTCTCCTCCTGCCTTCAATCTTTCCCAGCATCAGGGTCTTTTCTAATGAGTCGGCTGTTTGCATCAGCTGGCCAAACTATCGGAGCTTCACTTTCAGCATCAGTCCTTCCAATGAATATTCAGGACTGATTTCCCTTAGGATTGATTCATTTGATCTCCTAGCATTCCAAAGAACTCTCAAGAGTCTTCTCCAACACTACAGCTCAAAAGCATCAGTTCTTTGGCGCTCAGCCCCCTTTATAGTCCAACTCTCACATCCATACATGACTGCTGGAAAAAGCGTAATTTTGACTATGTGGACCTTTGTTGGCAAAGTAATGTCTCTGCTTTTTA
Organism: Cervus canadensis; assembly: GCF_019320065.1. Lineage (NCBI taxonomy): Eukaryota > Metazoa > Chordata > Mammalia > Artiodactyla > Cervidae > Cervus > Cervus canadensis. The sequence goes on from NC_057406.1 coordinate 50,266,501, forward strand.
ATATTCTGTCTAGGTTTGTCCTGGCTTTTCTTCCAAGGAGCAAGTATCATTTAATTTCATGGCTGCAGTCACCATCTGCAGTGATTTTGGAGCCCGAGAAAATAGTCTCTCACTGTTTCCATTGTTTCCCCATCTATTTACTATGAAGTGATGGGACAGATGCCATGATGATATAGGACTTCCTGTTCAAATAGAAATGCATCTTATACTCAACATTAAGGTGCTATAGATCAAGCATCATATGGAGTATGACAGGTCTGTTTTGGATACTCCCCTGAAGAATTAGGACAAAAGGGACAGCATCATAGGGTGTTATTGCCATTGAAACAAGTCTGGAGCTGTCTAGACATGAGCCAATTGTATCTATTTATCTTTCCTGATTTCTCAAGAATGGGTTATCTCTCTGATAACTGTTGAGCCTTTTAATTGCTATTAAGATACTGGTTAACAAGGGAAATGACTGGAGCACAGAATCAGGAAGCAGGTGTCTCACTAATTTTGAAAACAAAACAAAACAAAACAAAGCAAGAAAAGTCACCCAGACTCCTTGGACTTCAGACTTCTAGTCAGCTAAACAAGCGTAAGAGCATTTGTTCCACCTCCTTTCAGGGCTGTTTTATGAAACAAATGAAAGGATATGAAACCCTCTGAAGAGCATATATAGTGTAAACCAAATAAATTGTTATCAATAATGTTGTTGTCCAGGAACCAAGTAGTTGAATGTAGTTGTTTCATGGGTTTCTTTGCTAACTGATAAAGTGAAATGAGCCCCTGATTTAAACACAGAAGTTAAAGATTTGAGCTTGAGTATTACTTTCATGACCTCTTGGCATTCCATAAATGCTTGATGAACAGATCTATTAGTGTCTAGATATTAAGCTTGATGGTATAAAGACAAATGTACTTAGATTGGTAAAACATGTACTTAGATTGGTAAAAAATGTACTTAGATCTCTAAAATTGGTGATCATTTTACTTCTTGAGCCTTAAAAGTGTCTGTAAAGTAGGTTTGTGATACTCTGACTCACAAAATTGTGTTAAGAATTACATGGGATATGAAAACACCTTGTAAACTTTAAAATGTTATACAAAAGAAGAGGGTATTTGTTATTATTTCCCTCACGGGCTACTGGAAAAATCCATTTTTCTCTCGTTGCATGTGACAAAGAGAAGGCTGAAAAGCTTTGCCAGTACACACACATTTAATTACCTCTCTGTCTCCGAGCACATAATTTATAGCTGACTGGTATTCATGGATCCAGATGTATTATTGTGAGTTAGGATTAAGAGGCTGTTTAACTCCTCAGGCTTCCTGAAGATTAGTTGATGATGTTATACCGAACAGTTAGCTAGTGGATTAATTAATATTTAAATAATGACTTTGAGTTCTTTTACCAATCTAAGTACGTTTGTCTTTATATCATCAAGCTTAATATCTAGACACTAATAGATCTGTTCATCAAGCATTTATGGAATTCTTAACTTGGTTCCTAGTAGAAGCTGGATTTGTTGCTGTTCAGTCACTCAGTCATGTCCACTCGTTTTACCCCATAGACTGTAATGCGCCAGACCCCTCTGTCCATGAGATTTCCCAGTCAAGAATACTGGAGTGGGTTGTGATTTCCTTCTCCAGGGGATCTTCCTGACCCAGGGGTTGAACCCAGATCTCCTGCACTGCAGGCGGATTCTTTACAAAGATGAAAAATACATGGTCCCTGTCTCTACAGAGCTCCCAGTCTAGGAGAAAACAATTAAAAAGGGATTCCACCAAGATGCATTAGGTGCATTAATAGAGTCATAGATACAGGTGCTGCAGGGGAAGAGAGGATGGGAGTCTGACGTTGGAGATTTTGATGGACCTGAAGCTGCCAGGCTAGGTGAGATTTTATCATGCAGACAGAAGGAGGAGGGGGAAATAATTTGAGGGAGAGGGAATGACACAGTTCATGCAGACGTGGCAGTGTAAGAGGGCACGTTTACAGTGGGACTGCAGGTAGATTGGCATGACACATCAGGGAGTCTAAAAATATAGTTAAAGCTCTGTCCTAAGAGTGGCAGAAGCAGGGGCCAATTTATTAAGGTTTTGGACTTCCAAACTAAGAAACTTGCATTGTCTCTGCATTCAGGGACACATCAAAGTATAGTTGGCAGGCAGGTAAATGACATGGTCAAATTGGCATTTTAGAAAGAGTCAAATTAAAACCTTTACTGAACATCTACTGTATACTATATGAAGCTCTGACAAATTAAAGATAAAAATAACTTAAGGATTCTGATCTTCTGGAACTGTGCATGTTGGGGAGTATAAATGTTTCTGCCCTTGACTAGTTTAGGGAATAAGTGGGGAAGGCACTAGGGTGGAGAACTTCATCTCTCAGTTCATTAGCACAAACACCAGAAGAAGGCCAGATAGACAATGATGTTTGGGCAAGAACTTGTTCACGTCAATTCATGCTCCCTCCCATAATATTTTGTTGGGGGGGGGGTGGTCCTCTTACAAACCTTTATGAATAGACACAAGTGCAAAATACGTGTCCACTATTAGCAAGCATTGGTTGTAGATTTGTCCTCTTTTCAGGAGAAGAAAAGAGAAACTTGTGAAGAGTATGAGACTATACTGTATGAAAGAGAAATCCTCCAGGCCTGTGAAAATTTATGATAGAAAAAGGGAACATGCTTTGAGGATTGGAAGATAAAGATCATTATCTTCAAAATTTATTTTTTAATGGTAACCAGAATAATTTTTAATAAGATGCAAATAAACACTGGCTTTTTAAAGATAAGAGCAGAGAATCATGAGAAGAGAACATTCTGAAATCAAAATATAATAAGATGAAAGGTGAAAACAGTAAGTTGAGCAGAAAAAGGAACTGGGTAACATGAGGATGATGTAACAGTTTAGTTAATTTACCTGCCTGTTCCTCCTCAGAGTGGGCTCTCCTATACTCTCCATTCTCAGAATGGAGAAAGAACACAGTATTTACCCCCACTCACAGCTGATTGGACTGAGAATGGACACATGGCCCAAACTTGGCCAATCAGTTTCTTTGTCCTAGAAAATTGGAATAGAGATCTGGGAGTGCTATGCAGGCTCAGATGATGCTGAAAGAGAAAGGGTAGGAAGAACTGCCTTGAGGGCCATTTTCTTTCCTGTTCACAGAGAAATAGAGCTCTAGACTGAATAGAGGAATGAATTAAGAAGATGAACAAAGAAAAGCAAAGACCAGAGACCACAGAGTCTGGAGAGAGATAGACACAGAGAGAAAGTAGCTATCTTGGTCCCTGACAACTTTCCAGTTCCTCATTCCAGTTTCCCATGAGGCCTCACTAGACTTCCTGACTTTGGGTTCTATGAATTGCACTTGTATTATTTTAAAAACATTCCACTTTTGGCTTACCCCAATTTGAATGGGATACTATTATTTGCAACCAAATGGTCCTTGACCAAAAAAGGATTGCAAGAATACTAAAAACAAACCAAAACAAAAAAACCAGTTCTAGTGTAGACTTCTGTTTTGAAAGTCAGCTGGAGAAGAGCTTCTACTGCAGAATTTCTTGATTTCCCAGAAAGACACATATAAATTAAAGGATTTAGAAACAACTCAGAATAACATTGAGAATCTAGGCTGGTAGTCAATGTAATTCCAGAATCCAGAGGGTTGATTTAAATACTTACTTGGCTTACCCTCTGAAAGGACATTTATCTCTATAGGCTATTCCCTCTTCCTTGAAATAGTCTCTTCCTTTGACTTCTGTGATTATATGCTTCTGATAGTTTTTATATTTCTCTAGCAATGTCTTTGTCCATTTCCCCTGTTCCTGCTTCTCTACTTGACCCTTTAGTATTTTTGTTGTTGTTGTTTTTTAGGATTATTCCTGGGCCTTCTCTCTTAGTCTGTTGATGTTGATCCCACTCATGACCCTGGTTTCTGTTATTACTCTTATACTGGTGATTCTAAAATCTATACACTTATGCATAGCTCTAGAGAATACAAACATCTTCCTACTAGAAATTTTTACCTGGATATAAGAATACTGCCATGTATGTAACCCAGGTTATCCTCTTTCCAGCCAAATCTGCCCCTCCTTCAATAAATACTACCTTAATCATCTCCATCTGAGTCATCCACATTAGAAATTTGGGAATTATCCTAAAGTATTGCCTGTCCCTTTCCCTTAGTGATTTCCTAGGATGATTGGGAGAATCATCTAGGATCCCCACTGACACTTGGTTTAGTGCCGTAACCTTTAAGCTTCACCTCTCTCCCATGTTTTTCACCTCTGGTGCAATCCCGATAGGTCGATACTCTTCTCCTATTCAACATGCAGGTCCTGGTAAAATGAAAAGTCTGCATGTGGTGTATGTGTGTGGCAGAGGAAGCAGATGCTGAAATAAAGAACTCTAATAACAACAGATGATGGACATTGAGATTTAAATAAATATCATGAGTTCAGAATATCAAAAGCAAGGTGATGAGTATAGGGGAAGAGATGTGTTACGTGAAATTGTGATAGAACCTAGGGATTGGACAGGAATGAAGCTCACTGACTTAATCTCGCTATAGCTTCACCTTCTCTCACACCCTTCCACACACTGTATCGATTAAAAGAAGGTTTTTCCATTAGATGACAGAGCATAAGCCCAAGACAAATCATATACTCTGTCTGAAAATACCTTTCCATTTTCAGGAATGCATAAAGGAGTGGGGGACCAATATGCAGTTTATGAAAAAGGATTGTTCACCTTTTTTTGTATAGTTCTTCTATATGTTCTTGCCATCTTCTTAATCTTTTCTGTTTCTGTTAGGTTCTTACCATTTCACTCCTTTATCAAGTTCATCCTTGCATGAAATGTTTCCTTGATATCTCCAATTTTCTTGAAGAAATCTCTACTTTTTCTCATTCTATTGTTTTTCCCTATTTCTTTGCATTGTTCATTTAAGAATGCCTTCTTGCCTCTCCTTGCTATTCTCTGGAACTTTGCTTTCAGTTGCATATATCTTTCCCTTTCTCCCTTGCCTTTTTCTTCTCTTCTTTCCTCAGTTATTTATAAAGCCTTCTCAGACAACCATTTTGCCTTCTTATATTTCATTTTCTGTGGGATGGTTTTGGTCACTGCTTCCTATAAAATGTTATGAACTGCCATCCATAGTTATTCAGGCACTCTATCTACCAGATCTAATCCCTTGAATCCATTTGTCACCTCTACTATATAATCATATATAGTTTTAGGTTGTACCTGAATGGCCTAGTAGTTTTCCCTACTTTCTTCAATTTAAGCCTGAATTCTGTAATTAGGAGCTAATAGTCTGAGTCACAGTCAGCGCCAGGTCTTATTTTTGTTGACTGTATGGAACTTCATCACCTTTGCCTGTGAAGAACATAATCAGTCTGATTTTGATACTAACCATGTGGAGGTGTCCATGTGTAGAGTTGTCTCTTGTGTTGTTGGAAAAGGGTGCTTGCTATGACCAGTATGCGCTCTTGACAAAACTCTATTAGCCTTTGCCCTGCTTCATTCTGTACATCAAGGCCAAAGTTTCATCACTTCAGTTATCTTTTGACTTCCTAGTTTTGCATTTCATTCCCCTATGATGAAAAGGACATCTTTTTTTTGTTGTTAGTTCTAGAAGGTCTTGTAGGTCTTCATAGAACCATTCAACTTCAGCTTCTTCAGCATCAGTGTTTGGGGCATAGACTTGGATTACTGTGATGTTGAATGGTTTGCCTTGGAAATGAACAGAGATCGTTCTGTCATTTTTGAGACTGCACCCAAATACTGCATTTGAGCTCTTTTGTTGACTATGAGGGCTAATCCATTTCTTCTAAGGTATTCTTGCCCACAGTAATAGACACAGTGGTCATCTGAATTAAATTTGCCCATTCCTGTCTATTTTAGTTCACTGACTCCTAAAATGTGGATGTTCACTCTTGTCATCTCCTTCTTGGCTACGTTCAATTTAACTTGATTCATAGACCTAACATTCCCAGTAATCCCAGTAACTATGCAATATTAGCTCTTTATGGCGTCAGACTTTACTTTTTTTTACTAACAAACACATCCGCAGCTGAGTGTCATTTCCACTTTGGCCCAGCTGCTTCATTCTTTCTGGAACTATTAGTAATTTCCCTCCACTCTTCCACAAAAGCATATTGGACACCTTCCAACCTGAGGGGGCAGTACTTATCCTCTGGTGTCATATCTTTTTGCCTTTTTATACTGTTGACAGAATTCTTGTGGCAAGAATATGGAGTGGGTTGCCATTTCCTTCTCCAGTGGACCATGTTTTGTCAGAACTCTTCACTATGACCCATCTGTCTTGGGTGGCCCTGCATGACATGGCTCATATTTTCACTGAGTTATGCAAGCCCCTTTGCCACAACAAGGCTGTGATCCGTGAAGGGGATGAAAAAGAATACTGAAGAATAGGTAAGGAACAAGTATTGAAAGACTCAAAGGAAGAGCATGTTTCAGAAAATGATCTGTTACAGTATACTACTTAAAGTATAGGCAAAACTGCTAGAAAAAAATATAGCTGAAAGTACGATGTTTCGAGAAGCTTATTCATCTTTCATAGACGTGTCTAAAGGCTGAGTGTTAAAGGACAGGCGAGGAATGCTAAGGGCTGCAGTCTCCTTCTGTCCTGATACCTGCATACATTTAGAGCCATGAGAGTGTGGTTCAGAACAGCGCTAGTTTGGGGACTGCTTGTCACCAGTCAGCAGTGAAACAAGCACAGACGTTGTGAGTGTTTCTCTTATCTCATTGTGTACTAATAGCAATTTAGAGGAAAGCTGCTCGTCTTATTGCTGACAGGTTTTCAGATTGTACTTGCGTATGTACCACACTTCAGGTGACACTGCCCTAGGGTGCTGTCCTTACTGCTTCACTGTGATGCTTGAAACTGGCTAACTAGCACCATGCTGCATCTAAAGAGATACAATGAAATCCTTCCTCAAGAGCAGGCAGCAGTTAAAATGTACCAAGGTGAAATTAACAGGATAAAGTGGAATATAACAGGATATGATAATAAATTAAAAAGAGAATAGAAGGATATGAAAAAAGAACTGATGAGATAGAGATTGAAACTACATCAACAAAAACCTTAAAATCTAAATTAGAGGGAGTGGAGAGCATAATCAATCTGTATAAAATCCAGTAAGTGATTTAAGAGTTAAATTTGAGCTCTTTTTCTAGGATGTAGGAATAAAGCTCAAAGGAATCTAAAAATTGAAACAGAAGATGACAGACATGCAAACCAAAACCAGAGAACCAAAACAATAAAATTGTTCTCCTGAAAAAAAAAAAGAAAAAATCCACAAATAGAATCAAATTATAAATTAAAGGTGTAAGACCAAATAACCTTAATTGAGGTGAAGTGAGGCATGTTTAATGATGAAAGGCTCACTGCCTTCCAGGAGAAAATCAGTGAAAAGGTAAGGTTTCTGGACGAGGAGGATAAAGAAAAATTCATTGGCAGTCCAGGCAGCAAAAGCAATAATGGAACAAATTTAAGCTTATTCTTCTTCATAGAAATAAATTTTATATGTGAAAAATTTTGACAGAAGATAAAATAACTATTGGCAAAGAATTTTATGACCAACCAACTTACCTTACTCTTTCACATGCTGCTGGTTAGTCGCTCAGCTGTGTCCAGCACTCTCTAGCCCCATGGACTGTATTCTGCCAGGCTCCTCTGTCCATGGAACTTTCCAGGCAGGAATCCTGGAGCAAGTTGGTATTTCTTATTCCAGGGGATCTTCCTGACCCAGGGATCGAACCCACATCTCCTGTGTCTCCTGCATTGGCAGTCAGCTTCCTTACCACAACTGCCACCTGGGAGCACTCTTTCATATGGGAAAGTACTAAAATGACTTTGAATTAGCATGTTGTGTAAATATAGCCATGCTTATTAGATGTCAGGGCTTCCCCTGTGGTGTAGCCTGGCAGGCTACAGTCTGTGAGGTCACGGTCAGATGCAACTGAGTGACTGAGTATGCATGCATTAGATGCTAGGCCCTATAAGTAAGAGGGGTGTGTGTGTGTGTGTGTGTACACACTGGGAAAATGGACTAACCACACACCCTCTTGAACATTTATGTATGAAAATATTCTCTAAGCTACTGATGATGGCATCACTGATTCAATGGACATGAGTCTGAGCAAACTCCAGGAGATAGTGAAGAACAGGGCGGCCTGGCCTGCTGCAGTCCATGGGGTTGCAAAGAGTCTGACACCACTGAGCAACTGAACAATAAAACTACTGAAACATGAAGCAAAGCAAAACTATCAAGTCTGTTAAAGTAAATATATGAAAGTTTGGGGCATAGGAATTGAAGCCGGTGAAAGTAGAAAGCAGATAAGACCAAAATATTGTTAAATATAAATATATATAGTCAAGGTCAAACTGAAAGTCAGTTTCAAATTTTTTTCAGAATTGAAATATGAAATGAACAGTATTATTATGTTATAAATAACTTAGATTTAAAATGCAGGATTTTGTCAACAAAGACCATGAAGTGGTCAATCATGGTCTTTGTTGAAGTGATGAAAGAATGGAAGAAAATTAGAGAATTAAAAAGATATTAGAAAATACAAATGATATTTTCTCATTCCTAACTGAGATAAAAATAACTAGTGGTTACAAAATCATTTTGATAATCTTAATTTTTATAAGTATTAATTTATAGAATTAATAAAAGAAAACTTCAGAATAATACAGTATAAGATTATATAGTTCATACATGTATGTTACATTATGTACGTATGGTACGTTATGTACATAGATATTTATAACAAGAAAATTATCCAGTCCATCCTAAAGGAAATCAGTCCTGAATATTGATTGGAAGGACTGATGCTGAAGCTGAAACTCCAATCCTTTGGCCACCTGATGTGAAGAGCTGACTCATTTGAAAAGACCCTGGTGCTGGGAAAGATTCAAGGCAGGAGGAGAAAGGGACAACAGAGGATGAGATGGTTGGATGGCATCACCGACTCAGTGGACATGAATTTGAGTAAACTCCGGGAGTTGGTGATGAACAGGGAGGCCTGGCGTGCTGCAGTCCATGGGGTTGCAAAGAGTTGGACATGACTGGGCAACTGAACTAAACTGACCAAGAAAATTGTGGATCGTATATGCTAGTTTTAACCGAAAGCATCCATGGGCAGATTTTCTTTGTTAAAAGACAGAGTGTCAAGCTAACTTTTATGAAGCTAATTATTTGTTTCTTCATAGGGAATGTATGTAGCACATCTTTTAAATTGTAAAAGCAAAATTATAAGCAGTGGTTCGGTTCAGTTCAGTTCAGTCGCTCAGCTGTGTCCGACTCTTTGCGACCCCATGAAATCGCAGCACGCCAGGCCTCCCTGTCCATCACCAACTCCCGGTAGATGTTATTAAATGACAAAAAAACAAGGAAAATCATTACATGTTACAAATAATTGTTTTTGACACACAGAAAAGATATCTCATGAACCTTTTCTAACCAGGTACTTACTATCATATTGAGCTAGATAAGGCAAAGACAGAAATAGAAATAAATTGAATGCATACGCACTGAAATCTTTTCTTCTTGGCCCAAATCTAGAGAAATGAAATAAAGTTCAGTTCAGTTCAGTCGCTCAGTCGTGTCCGACTCTTTGTGACTCCATGAATTGCAGCACGCCAGGCCTCCCTGTCCATCACAAACTCCCAGAGTCTACTCAAACTCATGCCCATCAAGTCAGTGATGCCATCCAGCCATCTCATCTTCTGTCGCCCCCTTCTCCTCCTGCCCCAAATCCCTCCCAGCATCAGGGTCTTTTCAAATTAGTCAACTATTCGCATGAGGTAGTAGCCAAAGTATTGGAGTTTCAGCTTCAGCATCAGTCCTTCCAATGAACACCCAGGACTTATCTCCTTCAGAATGGACTGGTTGGATCTCCTTGCAGTCCAAGGGACTCTCAAGAGTCTTCTCCAGCACCACAGTTCAAAAGCATCAATTTTTCGGTGCTCAGCTTTCTTCACAGTCCAACTCTCACATCCATACAGGACCACTGGAAAAACCATAGCCTTGACCAGACGGACCTTTGTTGGCAAAGTAATGTCTCTGCTTTTTAATATGCTATCTAGGTTGGTCATCACTTTCCTTCCAAGGAGTAAGCGTCTTTTAATTTCATGGCTGCAGTCACCATCTGCAGTGATTTTGGAGCCCCCCAAAAATAAAGTCTGACACTGTTTCCACTGTCTCCCCATCTATTTCCCATGAGGTGATGGGACCAGATGCCATGATCTTAGTTTTCTGAATATTGAGCTTTATGCCAACTTTTTCACTCTCCTCTTTCACTTTCATCAAGAGGCTTTTTAGTTCCTCTTCACTTTCTGCCATGAGGGTGGTGTCATCTGCATATCTGAGGTTATTGATATTTCTCCCGGCAATCTTAATTCCAGTTTGTGCTTCTTCCAGCCTAGCATTTCTCATGATGTACTCTGCATATAAGTTAAATAAGCAGGGTGACAATATACAGCCTTGACGTACTCCTTTTCCTATTTGAAACCAGTCTGTTTTTCCTTTAAAGGTTGTACTAATACAATTATATTTCAAAATGAGGAAAAGAAAAATTAACAGTCCACAGGTCAGTCTGTAGAAGAAAGCAAGAGAGTGGAGGTGCCAGCACTAAGTTAAGACTGCTTTCTCAGTGAGCCCCAGCTCACAAAGCCACAGCCTACGGACAGCACTTAAACTTGTGGCCCAGGGATGAAGGTTCCATTGCAGAGGATGCACCCACAACTGCAAACCACCAAACAGATGAGACGCAACTGCACTTCAACAGGGAACGGCAAACCTAACAAGTAGAAATACTCTCATCTTAAGAAGCAGAGTTAGTAAACCAAAAAGAAAAGAAATTTAAATAAACAAGATCTTTTAAAAGCTATAAGGAGAAATCTTGAGATAAGAACAGGGCTTTTAAACAGGGGGCAGATGGAGAGACACCTGGGAGGAAGTGTGTGTGTGTATGTTGATGTGTGTTTGTGTATACACAAAATAAACATTATCTGGCATAGTAAAGAATGTGCTGGATAGAACGGAAGCACAAGCTAACAAACTGAGATAAAAGCAAAATTTTATAAAGTAGAAGAAATTCACAAATACCAAAAGTAGTTGATTAACAAAATCAAAAGCCACTTCTTTGAAAAGTGCTGTAAAATAAACAGTACTCCAGGGAAAAATCAAAGAAAGAAAATACAAATGCACAGAATCTGAAATGAAAATAGAGGCTTAAACAAAAATGCTTAAATTATTTTTAATTATGATAATTTTATGGACAACTTAGTACTAAGGAATTTGAAACTTAAATAAGTAGAGTGTTTTAAGGAAAATATAAATTGTCAAAATAAGCTTAATAAAATAGGTGAACAAACAAAAAAAGTATGAGAGATAGAAGCCAAATATTTTTTTCTAAGAAAAGGCACCAGACCCAGATAATGTTGTGGGTGGGTTCCAGCAAACCTTCAAGGAACAGATAATTCCCATCTTATGTAAACTGTTCCAGAAAATATTAAAAGGTAGGAAACCATCCAACATATTTCGTAAGGCTAGCTTAACAGTGATATCAAAACCAGGCTATGCTCATAAGTGTGATTTGGTGTATACTTTTTGTTGTTTTTGTGTTCATTCATAGGTAGTTTATAGTTTTTTTTTTTTTTGCTAATATGAATGGAAACCTTCGTCCTATTACTTGTCATAATTGGTTATCACTGCTTCAAATAAAATTCCATTTAAAATAATTCTGAAATCAGCACAACCTAGTGGAGTTCGGTGAGAAGGGACTTTGTCCTTGAAGGGGCTTATTTAATTTCATGTGTGATTTCAAGAATTCTCTCTTAACTTCAGGTTTATAGTAATTTACATATAGTGCAGACATACTCAGATTTATGAATATCTTATTTGGAAAGGAAAAAGAGGATGAGAAGACAGCCTCTAAGGTCCAAACCATCATACGTCAAAATTCCCTTTCATCTTCCTACATTTTACAGATACCTCTGTATATAAGCTATTGAGAACTATACAGATGTTAGTCATTACAAGAATAGTTACGCCACTATGACAGGGTTGGGAAACATTTCTCTCTCTAATCTCAGGGAAATGTTTTCTCATTATAGTTCCTTCTGTTTACTAATGTTTTCTGGGGGCATTGCTGGAAAGACAGCAAATATTCAAGTTGTCACATTTGCTGCTTCTGAGTTAGTGGGAGATTGAAGTGGCTGTAGCTGGGGGCACACACATTCTCTGAGCTCCCACCACTTTTGTTGCCATTTATTGGCATCCACTTTCCTATAAGAGGTTCCCAGATGTCTCAGTGGTAAAGATGCCGCTTGCCCATGCAGGAGATGCAGGTTTGATCCCTGGGTCAGGAAGATCCCTTGGAGAAGGAAATGGCAACCCACTCCAGTATTCTTGCCTGGGAAGTCCCATGGACAGAGGAGCCTGGCAGGCTACAGTCCATGGGGCTGCAAAAAAAGTTGGACGTGACTTGGTGACTGAACAGCCAAACTTTCCTATAGACTCAGTGCTATAAGTGGTGACGGAGACTGCATATACTTGTAAAGTAATCAAAAGAGTATGTAGCACCACTCCTAGTTCAAATCAACTCTTGATTCCACTGTTCTAATTGTGTGACTTCAGGCAGGTTAGTTCACTTTCCAGTACCTCAAGCTTCCCATTTGTGAGATGAGATTATTAGAACTTTTCACTCCAAGGTTGTAAAGGAGAGTGTGTTAAATAGCATACACGAAACTAACTACTTGGCACAACTCCTGTTATTTTACAACCGATATTCTATGTATGTTGGTTCCCTTATACTTGATTTTTAGGCAAACTTGAACCCATATCACTTGATCATAGTGTCCTTTTGAAAATTTTGCTTTAAATTTCAGAAAACCCATTGGCAAGTGAATTTTAGAATCTTAAATAACCAGGAGTTGCCTGTAAAGTACTTAGCACCATGGCACTTAAGAATTATAAAAAAAAAATTAAATGTAGTTACTAACCTTCCTGTTCTTTGATTAGGAGCCAAGGCTCCATTTTTTGGCTGTTTACATAGTACTATGGTAAGTTGCTTTGGTCATGTCCAACTCTTTGTAACCCTGTGGACTGTTGCCTACCAGACTGCCCTGTCCATGGGCCTCTCCAGGCAAGAATATTGAAGATTGCCATGCCATCCTCTGGGGAATCTTCCTGACCCAGGGATTGAACCTGCATCTCTTACATCTCCTGCATTGGCAGGCAAATTCTTTACTACTAGTGCCACCTGGGAAGCCTATTTACAAAGTAGAGATTCAGATATTTAATGAATGAAAGTGACTGATTTATGTGTGTCTGCTTATTAATAAAAATAATTAACACGATTCAGCACTTCCTAGTATACAAAGCTCATTCGCTATCATGATTTTATTTGTTCACCAAAGCCCAGGGAATAAAGTAAAAAAAAAAAGGTGCTACCATTCCTATTTTACAGTTGAGGAAACTAAGAGTCAGAAATTTTCAGTGGTTATCTTAAAGCCACAGAGCTTAGAACACTGATTTGCTGACTGTTTTTTGCAAAATCTTGTTATTTTTCTCCTGGTGTCTCGTGCTTTGGGAAAGTGTGTGGAGTAAGCAGAGTAAGGATAAGAAGGTCATTTGAGAGTAATTTGGCAGTATCCTGTGAGATTGAAGATGTGCAAACTCCATGACCCAGCAACTCTGTTTCTAGGTATTTACCCTCAGGAATCTAGCTACAGGTGCATTGGGACACATGAACAAGAATGTTTATTGCAGCATTGTTTGGTAACAGCAACATTTGGAAGCAACTTCATTTCCATCTGTAAGAGGATGAATAAATAAACTATAGCCTATTCATAAGATGAAATGTTATCCAACAGTTAAAATACTTGGTTAGTGCACAGATATGTGATATTGAGTGGAAAAGGAAATTTTACAATGATACATGTAGCATGGTAATATTAGTATAACATTTTAAAAAGTGAAATACTAGATAATTTATCTAGATATCAGATACTATTTATCTAGATAAATGTTTATGCTGGATACTATTGGTCTAACTTTTATAGGTAATATGTCAGTTTTGAGGGGCACTTTGTCTTCAATCTGGAAAGGGTCTCCCTTCATCTCCTTTTGGTTTCATCAGACTGTCTTCTGTTCCCCACTCCTTTTATCGCTAAGCGCCCTTTCTTTGTGAAGTCAGGACGTTCTGTCTTTATTCTCCTCTTCAGCGAAGTGGCTATTAAGAAGACAGATTCTTCTGAATGGCCTGCAGAGTCATCAAATACAGATAGGCTCTGTCAAGACCCAGCAAGGTTCATTTGATGTGTACACTTTCCAAAGTCCTTTAAACAATTCTACTTATTTTTCAGAAGAATTTGCAGTTTTGGGCAATATCTGTGTCTAGTCTTAGCATTAAAAGCATGAACATGTCAGCGTTCATGCCTTATACCAGCATGAAGATCTGACTGGCTTAAGTCTTCCTAAGAGTATCTTAAGCCATGGTTTCTAATATCCACAGTGGCTTGCCTATCCCTAGGAATTTCTCCAAGAGCCACTTCAGAGGGTGTCATTCATGTCACATAAATGCTGTAGTCTCGTTTTTTCCCCTCTAACTCATCACATCCTATAAATCAGTTGTTTGAAGATGGGATTTCTGTGATTTCAATGAACTTGTTTCATTTTACTGAAGGTGTACGGATTTCTGATACAATGCTTGTTTTAGCCTTGGATGTAATCTTTAACCTGGGCTTTGAGCTATAGCCTGCAAACTGGGAATTAAGGGTTCTATTCCAGGTCCTGTCTCTGACCTCGGGTAAATTCAGATCTCCTGGAGGGCAAGTTGTCCAGACAGAGAACATTTAGCTATGGTTTACCTTGGATTTGAAATGTTTCCCCCAGTGATTTATGTTCCTGACATGGTCTCATTTTATATAACCCCAAATAAAGCCTCGTTTGTTTCCCTTGGCCTCTGGAATCGCCAGAGCTGCTTACTCCATATATTCAAATTTTGCAAAATTCCCCTTATATATACCAAAGCCAGATCTGCTTTGTCGATTAGCTTGGTAATTTTCTGGGACTCTTTTGGGATTTCAGAACTTGTGTTCTCACAGTAAAATGTGCCAAAACTGACAGATAGAAAATATTAATCAATTTCTTAGAGCAGAGAAGGCTCCTGTACTCACTTCTTAGAAGTTGAGCTAGAAGTTGAGCTTTGAGCTCTAGGTCTTTCTGTAATGATCTAAGAATATGTCTTGACCTATAAAATATTAGGGCTCAGAGCTACAGTGACCCCATCCAAGGATACATAATTACCCTTGAAGTGCCAACTTTTTAGTTACAAAAGATATTGTTAAACCCTTTGTTTTTTCAGATTGATTTGTCTGGTTGCACCATATTGTAACCAATATGTCGGTTCATGTCATAAACAAACATGTTTTGTATGTGCACTGGTCAATTCACATGTAATTTTCATCAAGCCCATTCCGTTACCCATACTTTGTTATAGAGGAGACAAACAGAGGGCAGAATCCCAATCTGTGTTTTCTAGGAACTTCCAGTATGTTTGGAGAAGCTTAACCACAGAAGACATTTAGAAGGTCAGTTAATATTATTTAGTATTGAGATTTGATATGAAGAGAATTGTGGAGCTGCCAGTCACCTGAGGGTCCAATCTGAGTGTCCCTTTAGTCTTTGGGTGACAAAAAAATAGTGCTATACTTTGGTATAATCCATTAACAAGCTTTAAAAGAATTTTAACAGCATTGTCTGGGGGTGTGTGTGTGTGTGTGTGTGTGTGTGTGTGTGTGTGTGTGTGTGTGTGTGTGTGTGTGTGTGTGTGTGTGTGTGTGTGTGTGCGCGCGTGCTCAGTCGTGCCTGACTCTTTGCAACCCATGGACTATAAGCCTGCCTGGGTCCTCTGTCCATGGGATTTCCCAGGCAAGAATACTGGAGTGGGTTGCCATTTCCTTCTCTAAGGGATCTTTCTGACCCAGGGATCGAACCAGCATCTCTTACGTCTCCTGAATTAGCAGGCGAATTCTTTACCACTGGCACCAACTGGGAAGCCCACTGTGTGTCCATATCTGTGCATGGATGAATATACTTCTGGGGAAGCTAAGTATGGAAGAGATGCCAGAAAACTAGGTAATTTGGACTGTCATGGTACCTTACCGGTACCTGAGTGACTGTCCATAGATGATGTATGTTTCTCAGTGCTTTGAAATTTTACTAAAATGTTGGGATATTTTAGTGATCCAAGACACAGAAAAGAAGGGGAAAAATGGTTAACATATTGGCTTTAATCATTAATTTCGGAGCTGTTGTCACTCAGTTGGATTATCTGTTCTCTGAAAATTCAAATCCATTTGTGCCTTCTTGGCTTCTTCTAGAGAAATGCTTCTAAGATCGTTAACACACTGTGACCGATTCCATCGTGGCCTCCTTCAAAGACTCCATCCTTGTTCGATTTTGGATGACTTTCTTCTCTAGGCCCAAGTGACCAAACTCATTATTGCTGTTCTGGCAGATGCATTGCTCACATTCTTCCAGATTAAATAGGATTTAACTGTGATCATTTAGGTAGTCTGATTTGAATTTGAAGGAGCTTGTTTCTACTTCATGGAGGTGGGGAGATCTGCACATTGTCAAGAATGACAGTAAAAAGCATTTCATATCACCCTTTGCTTTACTGTTGGTTTCTCTGAATCTTTTTTAAAAATGTGTCTTGGGTTTTGTTGAAGAGGCCCATCTCTCTCCTCCAATGTCAATCTTTTTTTTTTTCCTCAAAGCATTATTTCTTAGAAAATTGTAATTCAGAATGGTGTCTATATAGTCTGCTGAAGTGGAGCATTTCAGATAATTCAAATAATAAATGCTATTTTCCTCAAATATTTTAGGTGAATATGCTCAAAAAATGTTGGCTGTAATCATCTGGAACTCCACAAACTCCACAGAGAGCTCCACAAATTCTCCACATTATTTTGCATAAACACAAGGTGTGTTTATTTATTGTTAAGAGTTATTAACCATGAAAACCCTGCATTGGAGTTTTAATTCACTTTTATTCTAATTTCCTGTAGAAGGAGAATTTAGCAAAACTTTCTGTGTCCCTTCTTTACCCTGTTATGTTCTCAGAAGCAGCTGCTGTTGCCTTGGCCACAGAACAGCATTTATTTGCTGATTTTGGGACATTTATGTGCAAAGTTGGCTGAGCTGTGGGGCTGCTGAACTTCTTGGAATACAAGGCTACAAGTCACGGGTCATAGGTCTGTGAGGCACCTGTAAGCATAATACCCTTTCTGGTCTGTAACCTCACACCCCTGACTCTCTACTGACTATAGCCTAAACCCAGAGGAGGCTCTGGTGCTTTTACCTGAGATGCAGAGACTAAAGTCCGGCCTTCACACACCTTCCATGAAGCCAAGGTTTTCTACTGGGCTTCCTCAAAGATCCCAAGACTCACTACTTAACACATGGATATTTGTCTGACCAACTTTTTTTGCTTAACTGGGAAAAGAGGGAGGCAGTCCAAGTCAAGTGGACATTTCTGGAATCATGCAGTCTTGAGAGTTTTGACCCAAATTCAGTTGACTTCCAGAGACTTACTGCTGGCCTCATAAGTCCAGAGTAAATGGTTTTCTACACCCCCTGCCCTAGGCAACTGCCATGGTTCAACTGCCCTGAGAACCTTGCTAAAGAACAGGAGAACTCTAATAATGACGTAGTGGGCAGTGCCACTTCTGATTTCTCTGTTTGTTTGGAAGCCTGCAGAAGCTTGTGATCTGGTGGCCTAGTCCCTGCCTACCACCTCCATCGTATCTCTTATTACCCCTTACACTGTGTCTTATATTCCAGCAGTTCCAAGCCATGTAAAGTCCACATCCTCCCCAAAGAGAGCCATGCTGTTTATTACCTGTCTATTTTTAAGTTTCTTTGAAACGCCCTCTTCCCAGTAAATGCTCATCACCCCCCTCCTGCACCCTACCCCTTTGTTCCTTTATTGTTAAGACCCTACACTGGGATCATTTCCTTCCTGAGCCTGGTCAATCCAGTTAGAGGGTGTGCACACACCACGTTGTTTCAGAACTGTACCAATTTGTGTCTGTCTCTCCCATTAGATTGTAGCTTCTTTAGATGAGATACCAAGACACTTTTATCTTTATTTTTCTGATGCCTGACTCATAGACTACAGCAAAGTAGGCCTTCAAAATAAATGCTGAATAAATTAAATGAATCCATAAGGGTTTCTGGATGGGTAGGAGATTATGATTTTTTTGTCAAGAGTTTTATTCAAAGGCAGACAGAATAAACAATGTCACAATAATTATAGTTATAGTCTATCTGAACAGCTATTATCAGACAAGTATTTTCAATATATGGAACCCCTGCAGTAATAATCTGAAGTAGATACTGTGATTATCCCTATTAAAATATGAGAGTAATTATGATAATGATAAATACTGCATATAGCAAAAATCAAGAATTTAAAATTAAGAAATTTAAGAGATCCACACAAGAAAGAAGTATCTTTTTAAAGGCCACACATAGATATACATGTGGAACCTAGGATTGCTATCCAGTGCCATTTGTAATACACTTAATAAATGACATCCTATTATTTGGAGATAAATGTAGAAGCTGGCCATGCTGGAGACCAACTGAAATTCCCCCAAATGCCATTAAATTGAATTACTCTACCAGGAAAACCCTGACAGCACTAGAATCAAGAAATACTCCATTCAATTTGGGGCTGGCAGAATCTGTGTACACACATACTCTAAGGCAGGAACAGCTTGTTAATCTGGCATTTAACTACCAGAAATTTCTATTAACCATCATTACTGGGAAGAGTTATTGATACATAATGATGGCCCTAGGGTATTGCTTAGTCATGAAGTACCTTCTGATTCATCAAAGAAAACTGAAGTTATGTTCAGCTGAAGTTTAGTATTAAGTCTGTTTTATTGTCTTCAATTTTTTTAGGTGTTAGTAATCACTGAATAACATAGATACATTGATCTCTCTTAAATATTTTATTAATAGTAACCAGAACCTTCCCCTAAAGAGAAAGTTTGTTATTATTTCACATCTGTTTATTTTACTTTAAGAGATATGTAAATGTTTGTGTAATTTCAGAAATGCATATTTGTGAGAAAATACCAATTCATAGTAGCTTTTGGTTATTACAAAATTTTCAACTACTGGGAATAATTTGCTTATTTAATAGATATTTGCCAGGCATGTGGGCAGGAGCTGTATTGAGTACTGGAGTTGCAGATGTGATTAAAATGGGTATAGTCCCTGTCCTCCTATAATAAGGAAATCCATGAAAGTTTTTGATGTTAAGGTAGGAATTGTGATTTTAAAAGATGAATGCTATCATTAGTAAGATTAAGAGTCCCAGGTTGAATTAAATAAGTACTACAATTGAACTATAAGCACATTTCTGAGTATAGAAAAGAAGTGATCAGAATTGGGAACTGAGAAATAAGACAGTGTGGTGATCTCTTGGGGATGGACAGATAAGCAGGAGGCATATGGTCCTGTAATGGGAAACATTCTTTGGTCAGATTGTTGGAGCCCATGGAGTTTGGACTTTATCCTGTAGAATAAATGGAAAATAGACTTTGGTCTGCATGCAAATTCATTGGTAGTGTCTACTTAAAGCACTCTTTGGGGAGCTTTATGAGGTCCCCTCTGCATTTCATAAAAAGTGCTAAGAATGAATTTTGAGGTCCACTGATGATATTGGAGGAGGAATGACTACTCCAGTGCAATGAATGCATTTGTCATCCTGTCTATAGAAAATGGAAAATCAACAATCAATCATTCCATATTTATGGGTCATCTTGCATCACTTGGGTAAAGTATTGCACCGAATCAGACTCAGCACCTTGAGAAGGAAAGAATTCTAAACATCTAGGGCCTAAGTACCTAATGTATTGGACATTGCTCTTAACAATGTAGCTGCAAAGAAGCATATCCATGGTATAGTCAGTTTTCAGTACAGGCTCAAGGAGATATGAAATCCTGACTTTTCTTCATGTACCAGACTTTGATATATGGAAATGTGCTATTTTCTTACAGTACAATTCATAGGCAAGGATGGAGAACTAGAGAGAGTGCTTGCATCTTTCCCTAAATGTCTGATGACAAGACACAATCAGAGCATAGGGGGAAGAGGTTAGCACCCTGAAACCATCATCCAAGCAGACCCTCAGTACGTGCTAACCAGCCAAACGCACATGAAGCAGTGTGGGCGGTGAATTAAAGTTTTAGGTCCCCAGTGCCCTTCTCACTAAGAATCTCCAAACCAAGGGTCCACTGCTTGAATTGGCTCTAGCTGTGGATTGGCAGTCCTCTTAGACTGCTGCAGTGCTGGGATTTATTTGCTTTAAAGTTTCCTCCAAAACATCTTTAATAGGCAGATGTAAACCTATATGTTCTCCTTCCAACAAGTCTTGGATCCCTGTGTTCCTTGATGCTTGTACTATTTTCCCAGGGTGTCTTTAGCAACCTAATCTTTACTTTGCTGAAGGAGAAGGGCCTTTGGCTTGTATGTTTTCCCACCACCCTGTCAGTTATGACGTCTGTTTTCTTGAAAAGGCTCGCTTCAGCTTGTTTATTTATGATGGGCCTTGTGGTCAGCTGCAAACTTAGTTCGCAGTTTTTGGGTAACATTTATTGTTTTCAATCTGATTAAAGAAAAATACATGCCAGTGGTCGAAAAACTGAATACTACAGGGAAGTGTAAAAATGAAAATTCAAATCACTTATAATTCCATCACTCAGAGTTAATCACTGTTGACATTTTGGAATATTTTCTCTCAGGCCTTTTTCTTTTTTAATGCATGTATGTGGTAAGCATGTCTCTGAGTCAAAACAAAAATTTAATGGCTATATAATTTCGGTCAATTCTGATTTTTTTAACAATTTTAACTAACATAGGCACCTACATTTTTGTCCATATTTCTCATTATTTATTTGGGAGTAGATTCCTGTAAAATAGTTTCTGTTATATGAATATATTTGATAGCTATTGAAACAAATATACTGATTTAAATCTCCACAAGCATGATAATACTAGTGTTATTTCACTATAACCTTGCTACCATTGAATATTATTAATTTCAGTTTGATAATTTAGTAGACAAAAAATGGTATATTCTAATTTATATCCCATTGCTAACTGGTGAGTTTTATAACCTTTGATAGAAAAGTGATTCCTGAAGACTTGGTCCTTATTTTTTTGCACTTACCATTATTTATGTTCTATTGATGTTGAGTTCCTGTCTTTTCTAAGTGAACCTCTGTGTCCTTTTTTGATCCATAAGACATGTTAACCCTCTGTACTACATATTTTCTTTTTACTCAACAGTCATGCACTCAAGATATTTATTGACTATCTATCATATTTCAGGCTTCTGAATCTAGAGATAAATACATGAAAATTGAAAATCCTTGACCTCCAGAATCTCAAAATATAGAGACAACACACAGATAACAAGAGAAATAAAAAACAGTGTTTTGATGCTATTCAGTCAATAAATATTTATTGATTGCCAGCTACATTTCATTGATTAGGCTAGGCATTAAAGATACCCCAAAATGAGTAAGTTAGACATAGTTCTTTTCTTTGCAAATATTGCTGGCTATACAGAATAGTATAAAGATTAATTATAACACAGTGGGGTAAGTTGAAGGCAGCTTAAAATATTGGCTAAGAACATGGCTCTGAGGCAGACTGTCTGGGTCAAATCCTGGCTCAACCACTAATTAGCCATACTCTGTGATTATGGGCAGGTAAATTAGCCATTCTGTTCTTCAGTTTCCTCCTTGGGGAGAGAGAGGCAATAACTGAGTTGTTCATAGACTTTTGCAAAACATTTAGAACAAGACCTAGTATGTAGTGAGTGCTCAGTACCCGTTTTATTTTGTTTTAAGAGCTAAGATGTGGAAAGCACAGTTTGTTATTGAAATGTGTAGTAAGGGGCTCTTAATATAGACTTATAAAGTGTTGAGAGCTACTTTTGGAGGAAGAAACCCCAAAAAGCTGAAAAGTGAGTAGATGGTATGGCCTATTTGGGAGGGTGTAATGGAGTGTGAACATGTGTGAGGGCATAGTTTTCACAAAGAGGGAACCACATGTGCAAAATCCCAGAAGAAGGTGAAGGGCTTTTGAAGAACTAAATGAAGTTCAGTGTGGATTGTAGAGTATGAGTATCTTTGTATTGCTGTGTAACAAACCCACCCCAAAATTCAGTGCCTTTAATATACAAAGGTTAAGAGAACAATAGGTCAAATAACAGTGAAATTTTCATCAGAAAACAGAGTGACTAGAAGAGAATGGAACAATATCTTTGCAGTGCTGAAAGAAAAGAACTATCAACCCAGGATTCAATATCCAGCAAAAATATCCTTCCAGAATGAAAATAAAACCTTCTCAGATGAAAGAAAATTGAGAGAATTTGTCACCAGCTGACCTACCCTAAAATAAGTGCTAAAGTAAATTCTTCAAGCTGAAGAAAAATTATACCAGAAACTTGAAACTTCAAGAATAAAGAGCAACAGAAATAGCAAATAGCTCAGTAAATATAATAGACTTTTTCCCTCATCTTAAAATTATTTAAAAATGTGTATGACTATTGAAAGGAAAATGTATAACATCGTCTGATGAGATTTTCAATATATATAGATGTATATACATACAGTCAGATGTAACACGTATGACTATATATCTCAAAGAGGAGACTAATGGGATCTACTTGGTTGTAAGGCTTGTTTTACTTGAAGTGGTGAAATATTAACTCTAAGCATACTGTGTTGGGCTTCCCAGGTGGTGTTAGAGGTAAAAAACCCCCATACCAATGATCCCTGGGTTTGGAAGATCCCCTGGAGAAGGGCATGGCAACCCACTCCAGTATTCTTGCCTAGAGAATCCCATGGACAGAGGAGCCTGGTGGGTTACAGTCCGTGGGGTCTTAAAGAGTCAGACACTACTGAAGCGACTTAGCATGCATGCATACTGAAAAGTTATGCATGAATATTGTGATCTCTATAGAACAATCACTGAAAGATAATAATATCACACAAAGACATATATCCAGGAAACCACTAGAGAAATTAAAATAAGATAATAAATATTCAAATTTTAAAAGGCAGGAAAGAGGGAACAGAAGAACAAAAAAACTAGAGGGGACTCACAGAAAACAGATAATGGGAAAGGTAAATCTGACCATATCCATGATTGCATTAAATCTAAATCAATCAAAGAGTAGAGGCAGATTTAAAAATAAAGTTGCAACTATATGCTTCATACACAGAATTCACTCTAAATATAGTTATATAGATCGATTAAAAGTAAAAGGATAGAGAATATATATTATGCAAAATTGATAAAAAGAGAGCTAAAGTGACTGTATTAAGTAGACAGTTTACTTTAGAATAAAGAAAATTACTAGAAGTAAAGAGAAACCTTACATAATGGAAAAGGTCAGTTCACCAAAAAGATATTACAGTACTAAATGTGCATGCACCAAGTAACAGAGCTCTAAGATGCATAAAGTAAAAGTTGATAGAACTAAAAGGAGAAATAGAAAAATGCACATTCTCTTTATCAGTAATAGATAAAACAATTGGAAAGACAGTCAGCAAGACTAGAGTAGACTTGAACAACACTATCAAATAACTTGGTTGGCATTAATAGAACAGCCTACCCAGCAAGTATGGAAAACACATTGTTTTCAAGTGCACGTGAAACAGTCACCAAAAGAATATATTCTGGGTCATAGGAAGAATGAAAACAATAAATTAACACATTTAAAAGAATTGTAATCATCCAGAGTACATACTGTCACCATAAACAATTAAACTAGAAAATCAGCTACATAAAGATACCTAGAAAATTCATAAATATTTTGAAAATCAAAACACACTTCTAAATAACCTGTACATTGAAGAAGAAGCCTTAGGGGAAATTAGAAAACATTTTTGAGCTGAGTAAAAGTGAAAATATGACAAAATTAATGGAATACTGCTAAAGCTAGTGCTTTTAGGGGAATTTTTAGTATTAAATAGGCTTCCCTGGAGTCTCAGATGGTAAAGAATCTGCCTGCAATTCAGGAGACCTGGGTTTAATCTTTGGGTCAGGAAAATCCTCTGGAGAAGGGAACACTACCCACTCCAGTGTTCTTGCCTGGAGAATTCCAGACAGAGGAGCCTGGTGGGCTGCAGTCCACGGAGTCACAAAGAGTCAGACATGGCTGAGCAACTAACACACGCACACATAGTATTAAATGCTTATATTAGAAAAATACCACTTTTCAGTAATCTAGGATAATACATTAAGAAATTAAAATTGAAGGGCAAACTAAAAGAAAAATTAAGCAAATTATAAAGAGCAGAAATTAATAAATTGGAAAAAATAGAAAAAAATAAATGAGATAAAATTTTTTTTCTTTAAATAGTTGATAAATCTGGTAAACCTATAACTGGAATGGCCAAGAAAGTTAAAAAATTAAAAATTAAAAAAAAAAGAAGCACGAATTACCCACATCAGGAATAAAGGAGGGCATCACTACAGACCCTACAGGCGTTAAGAAGAATCAGGATGCTATGCCTTTAACTTTGACAACTTAGATAAAATGGACCAAGGGCCTGGTGCACTGGGAAGACCCAGAGGAATCGGGTGGAGAGGGAGGTGTGAGGGGGAATCGGGATGGGGAATACGTGTAACTCTATGGCTGATTCATATCAATGTATGACAAAACCCACTGAAATGTTGTGAAGTAATTAGCCTCCAACTAATAAAAAAAAAAAAGCAAAAACTGCTGAAACTCATACAAGAACAAATATAAAATATGAATAATTCTAAATCTGTTTTTAAAAATTGAATTTGTTATTAAAAGTCTTCCAGCAAAGAAACCTCCAGGCCAGATGGTTTCACTAGCAGATTTGACCAGACTTCTCAGGAGGCGATAGTACCAATTTGATACAAACTTTTCTAGAAAATTGAAGATAATGCAACACTTGTCAACTCATTTTATGTGGCCATTATTACTCTTATACCAAGATTAGACAAGCACAACAAAAGAACTATAGATCAACATCCCTTGAACAAAGATACAAAAAGCCTCAATAAGACATTAACACACCAAATCTAGCTCGCTCGCTCGCTCTCTCCCTCTCTCTCTCTCTCTCTCTCTATATATATATATATATATATATATTTCTGTACAAGCTGTTTCTTGGGTGAAAAAACTCTGAATTCTACTGTTTCCCAATTTCCATGAGATAAGTGTGCTCCAACCTTGGTGAATTTAATTCCAAGTGATCCACATGACTCTACTAATTACAGAGTTGGGAAGAGGTGCACAATCAGCTCTCATGAGTGAGTGGCACTGAATCAGTTCTTCATAATTCATGTTTCAGAATTTGGCCTTTACCATAAGGAAAATGGGAGTGTTTGAAGTTTTTAAGCTGAAACAGTTTTGTGCCTTAGAATGCTCCCTCTTGCTTTAGACCAGAGAATGGATTGGACGTAGGCCAGAATGAGCACCCATGAGCTGCTTATTGATATTACTAAGAAAAGTTGGTGATCTAAACCTGGGTTGTGGCCTCTGGGATGGAGAAGGTGAACATTTTTGAAATGTTTTTAATATGTAAACTTGCTGAGGGGTCAAATTGGCTGTCGGGTGTAAGACAAAAGCAGAGAAGTCACTCATTCTGTCTAGGAAGGCCTTTATTGATTGTTTGTTTGTTTGACAAGTAGGGGCATGCACAATTGCTCTTTATGGACCAATTTTTCTTTTTTCTGGAATTCCTCAGTTCTATGACAATGAGTAGTTATTAGTCTAGGGAACAACACTAGTAGTTTTAAAAGTTTCACTCAAAGTGAACTATCAGACCCTTATGCTTTTTAAATTAGTTGCATCTCTAAAGTTCATTATTGAATGCCTTCTTGTGCCATGCACTGTTCTAGGTACTTGGAATATGTTGTTGAATGAAAATATACCCCTATCTTTGTGGAACTTTAGCTACAGGTTGAGGGGAAGGCAGGAAAGGGCATTAAAAATAATATAAAAGCAAGTTATATATTAATAGTATGACAGAAAGTGAAGAGTATTTCATAAAATTTTTTAAAAATGTGGAGTAGGGTAACAGGAGTTCAGGAATGATGGTAAGACAGAATTTTATAATTAAGTATGGTGGTTATGGGAGGATGCATTTAAGAAGTAACATTTGAACAGTCTTGAGATGGGAAAGCTACCAGCAGTGACTTCTTTCCTGTCATTGGAAACAAATATATTCTCTCCCCATATTTCTCTCCCCAACCACATTTCTGGTCACTGCATGAAGTCAAATTTCTTTCCTCAGTCTCCCAGTTTTCCCTGACCTACTTGGGGAAGCGGGCATGAGGCACCTTTCCATGTTTGTGGTGCTCTGAGCCTCTCTTGACTAAGGCACTTGCCCCCAGGAGGTTATAAGTACCTCTTTCCTTGGTTGTTTTTCCCACTGGACTGAGAACTCCTAAAAGATTTTGCTGATTCCGCTTGCTTTTGTATTCCAGTGCCTGTAGCATGTCTGGCATAAAGGAGGTACCCTTTGTTGTTGTTCAGTTGCTAAGTTGTGTCGACTCTTTGCAACCCCATGGACTGCAGCACACTAGGTTACCTTGTCCTTCACTATCTCCTGGAGTCTGCTCAAATTCATGTCCACTGAATTGATGATGTTATCTAACCATCTCATCCTCTGCCGCCCTTCTCCTTTTGCCTTCAGTCTTTCATCAGGGTCTTTTGCAAGGAGTTAGCTCTTTGCATCAGGTGGCCAAAGTATTGGACCTTCAGCTTCAGCATCAGTCCTTCCAATGAATATTCGGGATTGATTTCCTTTAGGATTGACTGGTTTGATCTTGTAGTCCAAGGGACTCTCAAGAGTCTTCTCCAACACCACAATTCGAAAGCGTCAGTTCCTCAACATTCAACCTTCTCTATGGCCCAGCTCTCACATCCATACGTAACTACTGGAAAAACCATAACTTTGACTATATGGACCTTTGTATGCCTTTAAAACTTGATAAATCTAATATTCTAATGAGTTTCTCCTTGATGGGGAATGCCAAAATTTGGAAACACATCTAATCATGGAGTGTGATAGGAGGTGAGAAGTTCAATTATCTGATTTCATTATCATCTCTTTGTCTTCTTGGTGTGTTTTGGCTACTTCCGTGGGAGTAGCTTTGAAAGTGCAGATTAGAAATAATACTCGACTCTCTGCCTGTATGTAAAAAGCCCATTGTTGTGGATGTGTGCTGCCAAACAGAGTTTGTATATACTGTATATATACAGTTCCTTTGGCAAGAAAAAGATGAAATAGGTAGTTCTGAGTATCTGGGATACCAAAGTGCCAGGTGCTTCATAAATACGTTGATGAGAGGTAGGCTAGACCAGCTAAAAGTTAGAAAGATTTTATTTTAATTTTCATTTTTTGTCTCATGACATGCTGCTTTTACTTAACACCAAAACTTAAATACTAATATTACTCATAATCAACATGATTTTCTTTCTTCTCTGTTACAGATAATGCTACTATAAACATCTTTGTATATAAATTGTTTTGCATAGCTCTGATCACTTCCACAGAATAAATTTCCAAATTGCATTTGTCATTAGGATAAATTCTTTAAATTAGTTTTTATTGGAATATAGTTGCTTTACAATGTCGTGTCAGTTTCTGATACTGTGTATAAAATAGATGACTAATGAGAACCGACAGGGAGCTCTGCCTAATGGCCGGTGGTGACCTAGATGGGAAAAGAAATGCAAAAGAGAGCGGGGGTATGTATATGTATGGCTGGTTTATTTTTCTGTACAATAGAAAGTTAGAAACATTTTAAAACTAAAGCAGGCAGTGATATTTTTGTTTCTTTTGTGTGGTTTTTTAGGGGGGAGTTGGGGAGGAGTACGTAGCTCTTCAGCAATCATTGAGCTACTTAGAGTACATAGAGTTCGTTTTTGTATTTTGACTTTCAATGGTAGACATCTACCAGTGCTATCAAATGGCAGTGAAAACACACATGCATACATTTACACACACACACAAGCACTAGCAAGGATTAGGGAGGAAAATGTGCAAACAGGACTGCTTGAATGATAGCTGCCACATGTGAGTATACTGAGCGGAGTAACTGGTTGATTGCAGGTCTGGTATCTGTTGTCAGGGCATTTTATAGCTCTTGAGAAGGCATCCCTGAAGGATTCACGAGAGGCCAAGAAAACGTTTCTCTTGGAAGAGGAGATGGCATTCACTGAGCACCCCTTGTCTTGTCGGAGTTCCAAAGGGATGAAAGAAGTATGGACGAATGAAGGAAGGTCTTGGAGTGCCACAGAAAATAATTCTGAATATTGATTTGAGGAATCAGTTCCAAGATGAATATTGAAGTATTTGTTCTTGGGGCTTTAATGGAGTTTCCATATCAACATTGTGACAGCAGTCGAGATATCCATTCATTCAATCAAGCAGTCCTTACTGACTGATCTGTATTATCAGGCACAAGGAACTGGGAAACACAGAGATGAACAAGACACATCACTGTCCTCTTGGCGTTCACAGTAAACTGACAACTTACAATATAACGTAGAAAGTGCTAGGATAAGAATATGAGCAGAGTGCATTGGGAATACCAAAAGTGGTAACCGCCTTTGGCTCAGGGCATCAGGTAACACTGCAGAGAGGAGTCGTATGTGAGCTGTGTCTTGAAGAGTGAGTAGGGATTGGCCAAGTGAAAAGTGGCAGGAGGGTTTGAACTGGCATTCTACACTGAAGCAGCCTAGCCGAGGGCACAAAATGGTGAGAAATCCGACCCGGATCAAAAGAGTGATGTGACATTAATAATGTCTTAAGACAAATGAGTAGCTAAGGGAAAGTGGGATGGGAAAAGAGCAATGGAATTTAAAGGCCAAGGGGATGGGAGGTATGATTTGAGGAAGTCTAGTTTTACCACCCAAGTGGGCTGGAGTCTTACATGCTTTTGAGGCATTCCCATATTGACAGGTACCATTTAGTGAGCATGTATATTGCTAAGCGAGGGCAGAGTTAGATATGAAGGTGGAAGCAGACTAGGGCCAGGAAGGTATCGGAGGTCTGGAGCCAGACAGAGTGATACCCACAGCCGGAGCGGTGTTTGTGGAAGGGAGAGTGCAGGAAAGTCAGCGTTGCCCTCACGAGCAGGACAGCAAGAGGCACAGCAGGGGAATTAGGAAGCAACTGTAAAGAACGAGGCTGTGCTGCTCATTCTGTCAGATTTTCAGTTTTAACTCCTTTGCCCTGCCAGGAGAGCAAGTTCTTGTTCCTTTTAAAAGCTCCGCATCCTTGGACTTCCCTGGCAGTTCAGTGGTTAAGACTCTGTACTTCCAGTGCAGGGGGCACAGGTCCTAGTCTGGGAACTAAGATCCTGTGTGCTGTGTGGTGCAACCAAAAAAAAAAGCTCCATCCTTAGCATGTGATAGCTGATAGTCATCAGAACGTGTCAATTATGACAAGTTCAAGAATGGTGCAGGTAAGAAAACTATGACCAACAAATGGAAGACTCTCTGATTCTTCCTCCACCCGCCCCACCCCGGTGGACTGTCCTCTGTGGTACAGATCTGAAGCGTCATGCCTCCCAGTCGTGACTGAAGCCAGGGTGGTGTCTGTGTGTCCTCAGCCTCCTCTCTCCCATCCCCCAGAAGGTGGGAGGAGGGAAATCACTCAGGATGGTGCTTGTCCACCTGCAATCACAGCAGCACTGGGGGATACAAGAGAATTTTTGTTTCCTTCATTTCAAGGATAACCTTAAACAAAATGATTTCAGCAGGAAAAATATCATCTTGTCATTGGTAAATCAGAAGTATGTTCATGAGATCAGAATTATCTCAAGTTCAGATTTTTGAAACTCAAGACCCTAGATTTTGAGGATCCTAAAAGAAATCCATGGGTATAAGAGAGAATTTTTTCCCTTAGAGAAGTCAGCAAACTATGGCCCACAAGCTAAATCAGCCTGCTACCTGCTTTTGTAAATTCAGTTTTATTGCATTCAGCCACCCCCAGGTGTTAACGAATTGTCTATCTGTGATTACTTTTCAAATACAAAGAGAGAGTAGGTACAACACAGAATGTCTAGCCCACAAAACCTAAAGTCCTTACTGTTTAGCCCTTTACAAAGAAATTAGTCCACCCTTGCCTTCAAAGATGCTTTACATCACTTATGTTTAAGCAACACTGGCCCAGGTATCAAATGCTTATTAACTGACTGGAGTTAAAAGAGTTTTGTGTGTAGTTCTCAAGGAGGATGCCTGGCTTTCCAGACGTGGACAGTTTTGGGGCACTACAGCCCTTCTTTCACACCAAGCTCTGCCATTCAGTAGCCATCTCACCTCTGTTTTCTCACCAGTGAAATGGAGGCAATAAAGTGTGTGCTTGATAATAAATATTGTTCATTGCTAAGTTGTGTCTAACTCTTTGCAACTGCAAGGACTGTAGCACACCAGGCTTCCCTATCCTTCACCACCTCCCGGAGTTTGCTCAAATTCATATCCATTGAGTTGGTGATGCCATCCAACCATCTCTCCCTCTGTGGCCCCCTTCTCCTCCTGTCCTCAATCTTTCCCAGCATCAGAGTCTTTTCCAGTGAGTCAGCTCTTCACATCAGGTGGCCAAAGGATTGGAGCTTCAGCTTCAGCATCAGTCCTTCCATTGAGTACTCAGGGATGGTTTCCTTTAGGATTGACTGGTTTGATCTCCTTGCTTTCCAAGGGACTTCCAGTAGTCTTCTCTAGCACCACAATTTGAAAGCATCAGTTCTTCCGTACTCAGCCTTCTTTATGGTATAACTCTCACATCCATACATGACTACTGGGAAAACCATAGCTTTGACTATATGGGCCATGATTACTCACCTCAGTCAAGTTTGGATATTTGCGGATCTATTCCTGGACACAGGAGTTCCAATTGTCTTCACAGCCTCTTTCTAAGCTTGAAATAGAGCAACCCTGTCCTTTACAAATCCATTGCCTTATCACAAGATTAATAATTTTTCATATGCCTGGCACATAAAAAAGACTCAAACATTGTAAACCACAGGTCTATCTGTTACTATTATTACCTCCAAGACCTGCTTCTCTTTTGTACAGTAATCCCTCAGTGTCTAAACTCTTATTACTCAAATATTTACTGCCCTCCCCAACAAAACATCCGTATATACATGGCAACAAAATGACTTAAGTCACATGTGATTGTAGGTGAGAGAACACCCACAAGCGTGTTATAGCTGCATCTTGGCTGGTCAAATATAATTGCATCTCATTATTTCAGCATGTTATGTGTTATCGCTGTCACATTCACCACATTGTGATGACATCGCCTAAGAAAATGGAAAAGCTTATAAGAAGAGTCGATGGGCCTGGATGCTTCAGAAAGTTCATTCATCGGGAGAAAGATTAGATCGGAAGGTATGAAGGATATTGAAAGAGGTGACTGCGTAAAAAATACATGGGTCTCCCAGTTTTGTCCTCGTCTAAGGCTCACTCAGTGCTTCCTTGGTGGCTCAGATCGTAAAGAATCTGCCTGCAGTACAGGAGACCAGGCTTGATCCCCGGGTTGGAAGATCTGGAGAAGGGAATGGCTATCCACTCCAGTATTCTTGCCTGGAGAGTTCCTTGGACAGAGCAGCCTGGTGGGCTACAGTCCATGGAATCCAAAGAGTCAGACATGACTGAGCGACTAACACCAACATGAGAAAATTAGAAAACTTATTAAAGTACTGTTGGTTTATTTGTGCCAAAATCCTTACCAGAGTGCAGTATTGGTACATAATGATGTTTGGGGACACTGTTTGGGGTTTAAAGAAGGAAGCAAATTGTTATTATTATCTTTTAAAATAAGAGACGAGAGGCTCCTACTATCTGAACATTTGTTATGTGGTATGACTTCCCTGGTGGCTCAGACGGTAAAGCGTCTGTCTACAGTGCGTGAGACCTGGGTTCGATCCCTGGGTCAGGAAGATTCCCTGGAGAAGGAAATGGCAGCCCACTCCAGTACTCCTGCCTAGAAAATCCCATGGACGGAGGAGCCTGGTGCAGGCTACTGTCCATGGGGTCGCAAAGAGTCGGACATGACTGAGCGACTTCACTTTCGCTTTTTTCAGGTTTTGAGGAATGGGCTGAATTCAGGTAAAGGAGTAGCTTCTCCTGACCTCTTGGGAATCGGAGTCCTAACGTGTTCCTGTGGGTGTCTCTCCCTTGTTAACCCAGCCAAGCTGCAGACCTCGGATTGTTTCCAGTCGCCTCCCAAGAACTATGGTCCTTGTCTCTGGTGGGTGGGCTTCTGCTCCCCACGGGCCAGCTGCCTCTTGCCTGTCTGCTGGGTTTCCTGGCATGGCCTGCTCTTGTGTTCTGCTAATTCTTTTCCCTTCCTGTCCCAAATGTGCCTCCGTTGAAGCTGAGCATGCCTGGGCAGAAGCCCCAAGCGAGTTCACGTGTGCATGCTTGTCCTTTCCCAACATCCCCTTTCAGTATGTCCCTCCCGTGGGTCAGGACACGCTGCGCTTGCCCGTGGGCCTCGCCGATGCCCACTGCCTCGCCGACTCGCCACCTGTTGCCTGCTGCCCTTCCTCAGGTGTGGCTCTGTGGGTGGGGCTGCACACCCTCGCAGCTCCTGCACAGGGGCCTGTTCTCCCACCCTCACCCCTCCCAGCTGCTGGCTCTGATCCCAGGTCCCTGCATGCCCAGCTGTCTGGACCACCAGCTGCAGTGAACAGAGCAAGGCCTATACAAGGCTGCCCTTTCGGGATAGTTTTCATCTGCTGCCCTTTGTTGGAACATTTTAACCTGGTTTGTCAAGTATACAACCTTGGGTAGAGAAACGGGTAACCAGTGGGTAGCAAGATGTGATGTGACTGTAATAAGCCATATGCAGTGAACTCCAGCATGACTTAAGTCCAGTCGTGGACCCCAAAGCATCTGTGATCTGAGGAGATTAGAGATCTCCTGTAGCCTTCCCTTTCTACTCACTAGGTGTGTGATCTCTCTGAGCCTCAGTTTTCTCTTTTGTAAAGTGAGGAAGGTAACTTCCACTTTAGGGGTTGTTATGAAGACATAAAGAACCTAAAGTGGTATCTTGACCCGATGATGGCACAGTACCACATAACCAGGCCCACGCCTCTCACTGACCCCAAGAATTGTCGTTGCAGCCCTTCGTTACTACAACTGCAGTGGGCCCCAGGTTTGCAGAGGTGCCCTGTGGTTCTACCTTGAAGTTGCAGAAAGGAGACACAAACTGGAGCACAAAGATGTGTCTGAACTAGAACTTATTCATAAGTAGGGGAAGGTCACCCCTGCCCCCTCATCTAGATTTCTTTCCCCAAGAAGGACCTTTTCTTTCTCTTGTCTCCCTATTGGTCTCTCCGTTATTCTGGTGTTATATGGTCAGTAAGCAAACTCTTGGTTTCAGCCTTCACTTTTCCATGTCTCTCTAATTAATTCCTGTTTGGCCATCTTACCTTGCCAACTAGAAAGGATTTTTCTTGCCTTTCTACATAGGAAAGAAAACATGGGCTTCTAGAAGGAATACAGATATCCCCTGCTTTTCAAAAGTTCGCTTTACACCACTTCACTTTTACCTACATCAGTACCTGTTTTCACCAATCGAAAGAAATCTGGAGAGGATTTGTGGTTTTACAAAAACAAGGAGAAAGAACAAGCATTTATGTTTGTGTTATGGGAGCCTGTATAGAGGGAGCTCACACCCCCAGTAGCGAGAGTGACACAGCCAAACTCTTTGCGGGGGAACCACACTCAGCATCTTAGCATGAGGCTGCCATAACTGCATCTGAGCTTCCTCTTGATTTATTTTGCGCATCTGTTAGCAAGATGTGTCCTAAGATAACCGCTTCTTCCCTTTATGCCATTTCTGCTTATGGAAGGTTTCATAGGAACGCTCTACTTTTGAATAGCTGGGGAAACCTACACCAGAATTAAGGTCAGAAAACCTTATCCAGTCCAGGATCTCCTCTCTCACTAGTCACATGATCCTTGAAAGGAATTTTACTTCCCTGTGTGTCATTTTCCTCAACTCCCAGATTTTGAAGATTGGAGAATTGTATGTAATTCCTAATTATTCCAAGTTATTTCTCTTATTTGGCATCAGAATCTTGGGCAATCTTAAAAAAAGAAACTCAATAATTTACTTGTTGATAGACGAATTGAAGAAAACCTGTGATGTTCTAATCTACCTTAAGTAATTCAAGTTGAATTTTCCAAATGAATGAGTTGACTGAAGAGGGGGCTAAAACATGAGTAACATGCCAGATTCAAGGAGTCCTGTCTGTTCATCTCAAAAAAATTGTCCTGGCTCTTTCCTTCCCTCTGCATGCACAGCTTCCTAAAAGTGGGTAAGACCTTTAGAAGCTTTGTTCTCTCTTTCTCATGATAGCTGTTCACCACTTGATGTTTTTAGACCTCTGAAGTCTGGAAGGTGGGGCATGGTTTTCCAAGCGCCATGGACCAAGTGAGCCTTTTCAGTGACCTTTGTGGGTGAATATTTCAAGAGAGTCCCCAAGTGATCAATGTCTCCGAAAGGGCCACACCACTCTCCCCGAGCCCGTGTCCTTCCTGTAGCCCACAGCCCGCTCTGCATCTGCTCCATCTCCTGACTCTTCCACTCCCCCGGTCTTTCCCACTTACTACGCCATTGGTGGTCTGGGGGTGTGCGGCCCAGATGTTTTCCCCAAGCGATTAGAAGATTACTTTTTCAAGTCTCTTCACAGAGCAGATGTTCCCCTCCAGCTCCCCCTCCCTCGCCCCGCAATTGCTGAAACCTTTCTGTGTCCCAGAGAGCACATGGCGTGGCTGCTGTGTGTTTGATCAGGAGAGCCCGAGCAGGAACAAGAGAATCCCACACTGACGACTGTTTGGCAGGCAAGCTTCTGGGTGTGCGTTCCCCCTCCCTTTGTTCCTGCTTCAGTGGTGAGCAGATGTTCTCTGCTGGCCGAGTGGCTGGCCTCTCTCTGGTCCCTGACAACAGCGCTTCACCGCGTCCCCCTGCTTCAGGCCATTCACGTGTGCCCGACTCCAGCATCTTTCTTGGCTTGCCTACATCTGTCTTTACTTCATCCAGAGCTTTGCTCTCTTAGCCTGGGAAACCTGTGGGAGAAATAAGTTTGCTCCTATGCCTACACTTGAGTGACAGGTTGCTCCCTACCCTCTTGCTCCTCGAATCTATTATTTATCCATCCTCTGCTTCCCTTTTCATCCCACCCCAAATTCTGGGCCCACTCAGCTACTGCAGACCAGTCATCCTCTCTCTCACCTCTTAGCCTTAAGATGTGCCTTCCCTTCTTTCTGAAGCATCCTCCCCTTCCTTCTTTTCCTTTTTGGCCTGGCAAATGTATGTTCATCCTTTGCGTCTTTGTTTAAGCATGATATTCTCTTCGACCTCCACCTCCCAGTCATAAGTTACCATAGAGCTCCTATGATAATACCAACCCTTATTTCTCTGTACTACAATTGTGTTTTTACTTGTCTCTTCATTTTGTCATTAATCTATTTGTATAAATCTGAGCAAGAATGTTTCCACACTGTCAAACAAGAGTTAGAATAGATTCCAGATTCTTCTCTCTCCATCTTCTTCTGACAGTATTCATTGAGCATGTACTCTGTGTGAAACTCTCAATTAGATCTTAGAGCCATAAAAAGGAAGGAGAGATTGTTCCTTCCCTCAACTAGATAAGCCCCCTACGTAGACTTCAGAAGTGATGCTGTTACAGTGGTGAGATAGCCAAGACCACATGGAAAGCAGATACTTAGATGATTAGCCAGCCCTGAAAACAGAACCCAGAAGGGATATGGAAAAGCCAGGTTAGTACTGAAAACAAACTGGAAGTAAGAAATAGTTAATTTTTCTGGAATTGAGCTTCAGTAGTTGCTTGTATATTTTTGAGATTAATCCTTTGTCTGTTTCTTCATTTGCTATTATTTTCTCCCAATCTGAGGGCTGTCTTTTCACCTTACTTATAGTTTCCTTTGTAGTGCAAAAGCTTTTAAGTTTCATTAGGTCCCATTTGTTTATTTTTGCTTTTATTTCCAATATTCTGGGAGGTGGGTCATAGAGGATCTTGCTGTGATTTATGTCGGAGAGTGTTTTGCCTATGTTCTCCTCTAGGAGTTTTATAGTTTCTGGTCTTACATTTAGATCTTTAATCCATTTTGAGTTTATTTTTGTGTATGGTGTTAGAAAGTGTTCTAGTTTCATTCTTTTACAAGTGGTTGACCAGTTTTCCCAGCACCACTTGTTAAAGAGGTTGTCTTTTTTCCATTGTATATCCTTGCCTCCTTTGTCAAAGATAAGGTGTCCATAGGTTCGTGGATTTATCTCTGGGCTTTCTATTCTG
The DNA here is from genome assembly GCF_019320065.1 of Cervus canadensis. Classification (NCBI taxonomy): domain Eukaryota; kingdom Metazoa; phylum Chordata; class Mammalia; order Artiodactyla; family Cervidae; genus Cervus; species Cervus canadensis. The sequence continues at coordinate 50,302,952 of NC_057406.1, forward strand.
TTCCATTGATCTAAAAATGGGCCAAAGAACTAAACAGACATTTCTCCAAGGAAGACATACAGATGGCTAACAAACACATGAAAAGATGCTCAACATCACTCATTATTAGAGAAATGCAAATCAAAACCACAATGAGGTACCATTACACGCCAGTCAGGATGGCTGCTATCCAAAAGTCTACAAGCAATAAATGCTGGAGAGGGTGTGGAGAAAAGGGAACCCTCTTACACTGTTGGTGGGAATGCAAACTAGTACAGCCGCTATGGAAAACAGTGTGGAGATTCCTTAAAAAACTGGAAATAGACCTGCCATATGACCCAGCAATCCCACTTCTGGGCATACACACTGAGGAAACCAGATCTGAAAGAGACACGTGCACCCCAATGTTCATCGCAGCACTGTTTATAATAGCCAGGACATGGAAGCAACCTAGATGCCCATCAGCAGATGAATGGATAAGGAAGCTGTGGTACATATACACCATGGAATATTACTCAGCCGTTAAAAAGAATTCATTTGAATCAGTTCTAATGAGATGGATGAAACTGGAGCCCATTATACAGAGTGAAGTAAGCCAGAAAGATAAAGAACATTACAGCATACTAACACATATATATGGAATTTAGAAAGATGGTAACGATAACCCTATATGCAAAACAGAAAAAGAGACACAGAAATACAGAACAGACTTTTGAACTCTGTGGGAGAATGTGAGGGTGGGATATTTCAAAAGAACAGCATGTATACTATCTATGGTGAAACAGATCACCAGCCCAGGTGGGATGCATGAGACAAGTGCTCGGGCCTGGTGCACTGGGAAGACTCAGAGGAATCGGGTGGAGAGGGAGGTGGGAGGGGGGATCGGGATGGGGAATACGTGTAAATCTATGGCTGATTCATATCAATGTGTGACAAAACCCACTGGAAAAAAAAAATGTGATGACTAAAAATCAAATTATCATTAAAAAAAAATAATAATAATAAAAAATAAAAAAAAAAGAAGCAAAAAAAAAAAAAAAGAAATAGTTAAGAGCAAGGCAAGCTCCTGGCTGCCAGCCACACCCAGCCTGCTGCCCGTCTCGCAAACAAAGCGCTGGGGGATACACCCCTGTCCGTTCATTTACATAAAGCAATTTGCATACCGTTGGCAACTCCTTTTATGCTGCAGTGGTAAAGGCGAGTAGTAGGGTTGTAAACCACATGCCCTCAAAGCCTAAAATACTTATTGTCTGCCCTTGTGTAGGCAAAGTTGTGCTGACCCCTGGCTTAGAGAGGAAAGAATAAAAGTGGATAAGATGATGTCAGAAAATTAAAAAGGGTGAAACTTCTCAAACAGATTTTAAAATGTATTACACAGCTACCACAGTCAAAATAGTATGGTACTGGTTTACCAAAAGACAAATAGCTCATTGGGAAGATAGTAAGAAGTCCAGCATAAACCGTGTATGTAAATTTGATATGTGATGATGTTTCAGTTCTATGTAGGACATAATATATTTAATAAACAGTATTAGGAAAATCAGCTATTTCTTTGGAAAAAAATTTCCACTGGATTTTTTAACATTCTTCACCCACCTGCCTCTCCTCCCCCCAATAAGAAATATATCACTGTTTTTGATTAATACTTTTTTTTTTTTTTGGCTTACCATCGTATCTGGTTTCCCATGTCTTCCTCCTAGATTTTATTTCTTGTTGCTGCATTAGAGTCTTCAGTAAATCTTTCTACTAGGATATGTGACTAGTAAACTATCTGTTTTTACATGTAAAAAAAAATCTTTATTTTACCCATACTCTTGAATGATAATTGAGATAAATATAGAGTTTTATTCTCACCATTTTCCTTGTCACTTCAAAGACATTTCACTGTATTCTGACAAATTTAGTGCTGATGAAAAATTTTCTCTAAATCTAATTATAGAGCTCATTCATCTATAGAAAATCTTTTGGTTTTTGTGTTTTTTTAACATTTTGTCTTTGATGCTATAGTTTTCCACAGTGTGTTGGGATGAGTTTCTTATGTCTTTCTTCAATTCTAGAAAAACTTTAGCCACTATTACCTTGATGATCACATTTTGTCCATTTCCTCAGTTTTCTCCTTATTGAGGTCTTGTTTGACATTTGTTAGAGTTTCTCACTCTTTATTTCATGTATTTTAACAGCATTTACATGTTTTCCAACTTAAGGTGATTTGCTCAGACTTGTCTTCCAATTTACACTGTTTTCACTTGTGTCTGTTGTGTCCATGCTGTTGTTTAATAATTTATTTTGTGTGTGTATGTTTAAGTTCAATGACATTTTCCATTTAAAAATTTTATATCTTTCAAGAGAGTGAGAAATCAAGTCAGAGACTGAGAGAAAATATGTGAAAAAGACAAACCTGTTAAAAAACTGTTACCCAAAATATATAAGAACTCTTAAACCTTAACAATAAGAAAACAAACAACTTGATATAAAAATGGGCAAATGACTAGAACAGGTTTCTCACTATAGAAGATGTAAAGATGGCAAATAAGTATATTAAAATGTTTCACATTATGTATCATTTGGTTTTAATGTAAATTAAAACAATGAGATACCACTGCACAACTGTTAGAACGGCCAAAATGCAGAGCACTGACAACATCAGTTGTTGGTAAGGAAGGGGAACAATGTGAATTCTCATTGATTGATGGGAATGCAAAATGGTACTACAACTTTGGGACATAGTTTGGCAAGTTCTTACAAAAGTAAAAATACTCTGAGCATATGATCTAACCTTAATACTTACCCAAAGGAATTGAAAAGTTATGTCCACACAAAAAACTGCACACAGATGCTTGTAGCAACTTTATTCATAATTGCCAAAACTTGGAAGTAACCAAGATGTCCTTCAGTAGGTGAATGGATACATAAACTGTGGTACAGCCAGGAAATGGAATGTCATTCAGTGCTAAAAAGAAATGAGTTCCCAAACTAGGAAAAGACATGGAGGAAACATAATGATTAGGAGCAAGGGAGATGATTAGGTGGAGCACAGAGAATTTTCAGGGCAGTGAACCTATTCTCTGTGTGCGTGCATACTCGGTCGCTCAGTTGTGTCCGACTCTTTGTGACCCCATGGACTGTAGACCACCAGGCTCCTCTGTCCGTGGGATTCTCCAGGCAAGTATACTGGAGTGAGTTGCTCTGCCCTCCTCCAGGGGAATCTTCCCAACCCAGGGATCAAACCTGCTTCTCTTAAGTCTCCTGCATTGGCAGTGGGTTCTTTACCACTAGTGCCACCTGGGAAGCCAGAAACTATTCTGTTTGATCCTATAATGGTGGATACATGTCATCATATATTTTTCAAAACCCATAGTATGTGCAGCATCAAGAGTAAACTCTCATATAAATTATGGGCAATAATGATGTGTCGTTGTGGGTTCATTGATTGTAACAAATGTACCACGCTGGTGCGGGATGTTGATAATGCGGGAAGCTTGTCCATGTGTATGTGTGAGCAGAAATTTTTATTCGACATAATAAGAGGTTTCAGGGTAAGAGGTGCAGGGCTGTGCTGCTACTCAAAAATGTACCCAAATATCCAGGTCTATTAGGTCTTCCTGCTCCATAATTTTTTGTCCTCATTTCCCAAGATGGGTGTGTGCTTCGAAGCATCATGCAAGCATTCCAGACGTGAAAATGGGTGAAAGTCAAAAGGGCCTTCTGTCAGTGAGGTTTTCTTTTTACTCAGGGGAAAAATGTCTCCCCGGGAACTTCTGCTTTAGTCTCATTGTCCAGGAGAGTGTCACATGGCCTCCTGTTGCTGTGAGAGGGGCTGGAAGAGTACTTCTTTTTCTAGCTTCCTTAGCAGAGGAGGGAAAGTAAAAGGGAGGTTAAGGAAGTCAGTCTACAGTATTTTCTGCAACTGCCTTGCACAACATTAGATTTCTTTAAGTATTTTGAAATACTGATATGTAGGTTCTTTTTGAGTGGATTTTTTTTTTAATTTTAGATTTTCATTTTGGGCCTTCATTGCAATGTACAGGCTCTCTCTAGTTGTGGTGTGTGGGCTTCTCTTATGGTGCAAAGCCTTCTCCTGTGGAGCCCAGGTTTCCCTAGTTGCACTGTGCTGGCTTTTCCAGTTGCCACACATGGGTTTAGTTGCCCCACAGAATGTGGGATCTTAATTCCCTGATTAGGGATTGAACTCACGTCCCCTGCATTGGAAGGCAGATTTTTAACCACTGGGCCACCAAGAAGTCCTAAGTTGGGGGGGGGGGGCAGGGGCGGTGTTGTATCTTTCTCTCTCTGTCTGTGAAATCACTCCTCCTTGTCAATGGCCTCAATCTGTTCCCCAGCCTACAACTTAGAGAAGTAGGTCTTCGAGTGTTGGGACAAGATTCTATGTTGTGGTATTACTGCAGTCTTCACTTACCTGTCACCAAGCCTGGATGGCTGTTTAAATGTTTGTACCAAAGTTATGTCTGTGCCCTCTTTCTTCCCTTGACCCTAAACATCCTATAAGCCTAGCACACTAGACAGCAGTTGCCAGAAAACTTTTTTGGAATAATGATTATATTATGAGTTGAAGTCTAACTTTAGTTCCTCCTTTCACACAGTGCTTTTTTCTTCATCTTGGCCTTCAGGTGCCACACTTCCGGTCACTGTTATCTGTTTCTAGACCCAGAACCGGTATATCTGTTTATTATTCGGTGTTATTGTTCCATTTCAAGTTCTCTGAAATGCTTTTCTTGTTTAAAAACATTTTTTAAATTATTTTTTTGCCATACTGCATGGCATGAGGGATCTTCTTTCCCCAACCAAAGACTGAACCCTCACCCCCTGCAGAGGAAGTACAGAGTCTTAACCAATAGACCACTAGGGAAGTCCTGCTTTCCTTTGTTAAATATACAGTTTAACCACATCTCTTTGGTTTTTCTCTTCTTGTATTTTGACCAGCATGTCGATCTGTCTGAAACACTGTGTTAATGTGTGAACTAACCAAGCCAACTGTGACTTAAAGTTCTTGATCACAAAACTCTTTTGTATGGTTTTCCGCTTGTTTGTGCAATGAAATTGTCCTAGTACATTTATGAGATATTTAAAGGTGCAGACAGTGTGCTTTTATATTCCTTAAGAGGCTTAATGGTGCTCAGTGCTGAACTGTAAAGATAGATGCGTAGAGGTGAGTCATTGGAATTATGGGTAATAGAATATTGGGCTCTTGTTAACTCTATTGAGGGTTTTAGAGAAGTTCCAAAATATCTCAATAGTCACCTGACCTAGTGATTTAAAGAAGCAACTGTGGAATCAGAGAGACCTGAGTATAAAGTCTTGTTCTGCTATTATTAGCCAGTATGAATGTGGAAAAGTTTCTAAAATTCTCTAAACTTCTGATTCTTCACCTAAAAGAAAATGGATCTAATAATAGTACTGACCTCATAGAATTGTGGCAGAAATAAATGAGGCACAAGTAAAGCTCTTAGCACAGTGCCTTGCATGTAGCAAATCAGTTTCAGAGGCTACCTGTTACTAATTTACTAGAATTAATAAATTAATAGTAATTTATTGATAACAGGTAATCTCTAATTTTCTGGCCATTCACAAAAAGTTAAATTATATTCTTTTCTAAATTTCTTTTTTCAGAATGTAGATCCAAGTATAGCCAAGGTCAACATGACTAACCCAAGGTAACCAGCAAGTCAACTTTTAATTATAATCTGAGCCAACAGCACATGCCTTCTTTGTACTTTTGACTATTGACTATGACTTTATTGCAGGATTTTCTGAGAACTGCTACCCACCTAAGGTCAAATTCTTATCAGTGTTGTGCAATTAATAAGTCCCATGATCATCAAATTAGAAAGGACAGTTTTAATTTCTTTTAACTTGTCAATCATTGTAGACTCTCTTCTCCCATCTCAGCTTTGCCAGTTGTTTGGTTTCCAGCACTTTCTATTCTATGTCATCTGAAAATGTTGGTCTGTTTGGTCAAGAAAAACAAGTCTTCACTGAGTTAAAAAAATTTAATTGCACTGAAGCTGAAGATTTATGTCTTGCTTCTGCACTGTACTCCCCCTCCGAAGTGTTCAAAACCCCAGTTAGTCAGTTCATGCACAAGCCATGCATTCTGATCAGAGTCATGCAGTGGGCTGCAGGACTTTGACCATGATGTCATCCCATAATTCTGAGCAACTTAAAGGAGCATTATTATGTAATTTGCCTCTAGATATCACAATAATACTTTGCTAAGAAGCAGAAATAACCATTTGTTTCTTTTTCCCCCCCATCATAGTAGCTGTCATCAAAAAATCACAGTAGTTATGAAATAATTGGCAAGTTATTTCTGTCAAGTGTGAAAACTGAGTAGGCAATGCAAAATGAATCTTTTGGGGGAACTTTTTATTTATTTTTCAGTTAAAATATATGAAATGGTTTTGAATTGATTTTCAGAATAGAAAAAAACTAGCTAGGTACCTAATAAAGGGATAAAATAATTTCAGTATTTTTTTTGGACAGGTTTCCCTACTTCTGAGCTGAATTAATCCTTTTGATTATTTTAACCAGTTACATCAGAAAACTTGTCTTTGCCATTCTGCCTTTACTCATTCCCACCCCCACCCAACCATGTGATGCCTGTCCATGTACAGACTAGGCTTTTTTAAAATGGTGCTGTCATCTGCTGCATTCATCTGTTCAGTGGGTTTTTCAGATATATGTTTAACTTTTTGAATCCAATCCCAGTGGGGGGTGGTGGTGGGGGTGTTTCCAGCACACTAAGCACAACCGCTGGGTGTCCTACAGTTCAACAGAATTCTGACACAGTCTACCTGGAGATGGCGTCAGGCTCCACGAGTTCAGGGCTCAGTCCCACCAGACTGTCCTCCACTTCAGATGCCACTTGCAAGTCCAGGCTTCTCACGTACAAGTTGTAAATCCGGATTTCCCACGAGGCCCTCCTGGGGGTTGATTAATTTGCTAGAATACCTCATAGAACTCAGATAAATATTTTACTTATTGTGTTACCAGTTTATCATAAAAGTCATTTGTTAAAATGGCTGTTCTTACCCCAGCCTTGGAAGCTCTAGTTCAGCACACCTGGAAGCACCCCTGAGTGAATTTGAACCTAGAATCTTCATGCAGCTCTTTGAGAAACACTGTTGGTCATGGTGTCCGTCAAGAGATTAGCCAAGGATAAGCCAAGGATCGTGCCCAGGGAGAGACGACTTGGTGGACTGTCAGCAGAGACACTCCTGGCCATTGCAGGAATGGGTGCCTCGGAAGTGAAGGGGGGATCCGGGTACCTCCACAAAGCAGTCCACCTCTTGAAATACCAGATCCTTTCACTTTTGCTTGTAAGTTCTCCTCATATGGGAACAGCTCCTGTCAGGATTCTGTTTTGCCTTTTATTCTGGGAAAATTTACAAGAGGAAGATTAGCGGGATGAAATCATAACCACCACCCCCCATCCTGCTTTAGCTAGTCTTGACACTATATCCAGCACGAACCATCTCCCTCCTCTATCAGCCTTTCAAACTGAATTCCTCTCACTTTGCACTTTTGCAAGTCTAGGTGACTTACCTGGAAGGGTGACTCAGACCATCTTCTTTGAGTGGTCTGATCCTCTGGCCATAATGTCCTTCTCAGGCTTTGTCTGCTTTCCCCATCCATCTAATGACAAAATTGAATGAAAGAATCATGAGAGATGCCCTAGTGGATCAACTAGATTGCCAAATCTGTTCTTCCTGGTCTCATTATGTAACTGCAGTTCTTCCTCCTCTTTCTAATCAGGGTAATTATTCCTGACAGTATGTTGATTCCTGTATTTGACTGCAGTTCTCTTGGTACAAGCATGCTGAAGTGACTAGGCAGCAGCCATAACTTAAAGTTTAGTGGGATTCAAGTCACATCCCCTGGTGGGAGCCTTCTGATTCTAGTAACAGACTCCTCTAGACACAAAGAAACTAAAATTGGAGTGTTAGAAAGCACAGAATTCCGGGGAGGGGTCAGTGGGAATGACAGTAAGTGGGGCTGTTCCTTCTTCCACACCCTGGCTCTGAAATCTTGTATTCTATCTATTGGAAGCATAGTGCTATATAATAATTGATATTTTTGATTTAGGTTAGATACTATGATAATCAAATGCACCACCAGGAATTCTGGCCCTTGAGGGGGGTTTCTTTTATCACTGTCTTTAGGACTACTCCTGAGTGGAGCTGTTATGCAATGGCCATCATTTTGGCTTGCACCCACATATAAAGTTGACCAAACCATGAACCTAGTTTGGCATTTTTTTCCCTCCATTACTTGGTCAAAAGGAACTCTCATGAAAGCATCATTGTGAGCTGAGGGAGAGGCATTGGAACAGTTGCTGCTGTCCATTCCTGGGAAACTATCAAGATGAGCCAGGAGCAGCCACACTTCCAGCAACTGGGGAGTCTAGAGTGATAAGCCATACATAGCATTCCCTCTGCCATCATTCTCACCAAATCTGTTCCTCCTTCGTGCCTCTTCTTTTGGTGACACCATCAGCCATCTATTTAGTGAAGTTGTAAAGTGGAAGTCATTCTTGACTCCTCCATAAATCTTGCCCCTCCATCCTAAATGCATTCAGCCACCAATTGCTTTTTAAAAAATTATTTAAAAATTATTTTACTATTATTTTTATTGGTGTATAGTTGCTTTACGGTGTTGTGTTGGTCCCTGCTGTACCACGGCGTGACTCAGCTCTGTGGACACACATCGCCCCCCTCTTGGCCCTCCCTCGCATGCCCCACCTCGTGTCTCGGGCACCACAGGCCATCCAAGCTGAGCTTCCTGCACTAGGCAGCAGCTTCCCACCAGCTCTCTGTGTCATGCGTGACAGCACACATGTATCAGTCTCAGGCTCCCCGTTCATCCCACCCTCCTCCCCCAGCCTGTGTCCACACTTCATTCCTTCCTTCTGCAGCTCTGTTCCTGTCCTGCAGATGGATTCATCTCTACCATTTTTCTAGGTTCCACATACATGCATTAGTAAGAGTCTATCATACAGAGTACAGTGAGTCAGAAAGAGAAAAGCAACCACCAATTATTGATTGCTGTTTCTCTAGATGTTTATAGACTCTGTCCCTTCTTCTCTGACTCTGGCTGAAGCAATTGGAATGTACAGATCTGAACTTAAAAAAACAGCACTACATCCTCATTTTAAAAAGCAAATTAATGGGGGTGGGCAAGACAGGCAGTAGGAAAAATTTAGAAGATTAATGCAAGGAGAGAGATGGTAGAAGCTTGAAGGCTGTTACAAGTTGGAGTAGAGGGAAGTAGCTAACATACAGCAATATTAATAAGGCAGACTGGGCAGCCTGGGAGTGAGTGGTAGAGGAATGCAGGATGACTGACTGTTAGGTGTCAACTTGAACAAGGTGGAGAAGGAAAATAACACTTACTGAATTCTAGGCTCTGTGCTAATTATTTGCACATGTGATCACAGGCGATACTTGGAGACTTGTATTTCTTGTATTTCACTCATTTTAGGAATTAACTGGCTTGGCTTTGAATTTCTGCATCTAGCTATCTATCTGGAAAAGAAATGTTTAATTTGGCTGTGAATAAGTATCAGTCTTGCAGATAGCATTCTTTAGTCAACATACATTTTGATTTTTTCATTTTTTCTGTATCTGTAGAATCTAATAAGTACCTGGCACACAATAGACACACAATAATTATTTGCCGCACTGAGTTAAACCATTTTAAGAAAACCATTGTTTAACTGAACTATTAAATAACTATTTACTAACTGAGACCATGGACCATTTGCCTCTACAAACCATACATAGGCTGTTAGGAAGCTGAACAGACAATGTGATCAGGGTACCATTTGGTTCATATCCATCTCCACTTTCCACCATGTTTTCTGGGTTGGAATAAACTCTGAATGTCCAGAGTGGAATCTTAATAACAGCAAAACAGTCACTTAGATTGCTTGGAAATTAGCTTGGATAATTCATCATTGTAGAAGACTTGGTCAGAACAGGCAAAGAGAAATGGAATTTGGCTCCAAGAGTTCCTAATAATCTTCCTTAGTTTAATAACACTGCTTTAGTAGAGCCATGGAATGCTAGAATTGGAAAGGGCCTTAGAAACCATAAAATGCAATCTCTTCCTCTTACAAATGAGGACGCTGAGACCTGGTGAGGCTAAGAAAAGTTACCCAATGTTTCATAGCTACACAGTGATAGTGTGGGGCTCAGAAGCCAGTGCACTGTCTAGGTCAGGAAGCATAAACTGAATGACTAATGCATTTCAGACATTTTGCTACTTTCTTGCTACAGAAATCAATCCCCTGACTGCTAGTCTCTTATCTGATGGGAGAAAGACACATAATCAGATTTTAACACAACAGATTAAGTGGTAGAATATAGATGCAATCATATCAAATTGTTATCCTTTGTTAAGCACTTACTAAAATCAGGAGTTGGCCAATGACTTTCTATAGCTTTGTTTATTTAATCTCCCCATGAACTGCTTTATCTATTAATTCCTTTCCACCTCCAGGCTCTGGACTGGAAATATACACTGAGAAAATTTCTTCAAACCAAAAATCCATGTTCAGGGTCCAAGCTGTTCCCTTTGACCCCAAGTCTGAAGATATGTACTGCCCAGATTGTGGAAGATCACCAGACCCTTCTCCCATGAATAAGGCCATAAGGGAATGATAAACAGCTCCGGGAACCTCTAACAGGCCAGTGTTAGGGGAAAGATCTGCAGTCATCCTAGCAGGTGGAGGGGCAGCTCGCCATGTCTATGATTTCTTTGGGGATCATATAGGAGCATTGTAAGACCAAAAGTTCACATTTAAAGCTATTAAAAGGCCTTTTAAGGTTTACAAGGCACACATTGGTTGGGGTTTCTGACACCCAAGCCATGAACACTGCTTTTACTGCTTCATGGGGATTGACTGCTGAAAACCTATGACAGCAGCAGTTTACAATTTGACAGTTCCCTAAATACATCATTGCCATGTCCTAAAATGCTTTACAGGAAGGCTGGGCAAATTGGCTGTTAAAATCAAGGAATGTCCATGAACACAGAATCAAAAAGCCAACATTTACTCTGTGATTTTTACTGATCCACATGGGGAAAATGTCTTCCCTGTATCCTCAGCCATTCCGCTGAACTGATGTCATCTCAAACAAGAAGGTCTCAAGAGGTTGCTGCATAACGGTTTGCATAATTTTCGTGCTTATCTCCCTAAAACTTTTGCTACCAACACAAGAAATTTATTACATAATTAGCTAAAATGAGTAGCATCTTTAAGAACTTTTATTGTAAGTTCTCCCCTTTGTCACTTGATCATTTATTGTTTCAGTTCAGTCACTCAGTCATGTCTGACTCTTTGTGACCCCATGAACCGAAGCACACCAGGCTTTCCTGTCCATCATCACCATTTATTGTTTACTAAGCACCATTTTGGGGCTCCTCAGGTGGCCCTAGTGGAAAAGAACCTACCTGCAATGCAGGAGACATAAGAGACATGAGTTTAATCCCTCAGTCGGGAAGATCCCCTGGAGGAGAACATGGCAGCCCACTCCAGTGGTCTTGCCTGGAGAATCCCATGGATCAAGGAGCCTGTCGGGCTACAGTTCATAGGGTCGCAGAGTCAGACATGACTGAAGTGACTTAACACACCCACACACAAGCACTATTCTAGACCCTGGAGAGAAGAAGCAAAGAAAAAATAGTCGTAGTTCCTAACTAGACGGTGCTTAGATTCTACTTATGAAGATGAGTGGTTGTGGAAAACAGACAGTGGTTCTGGTAGTAAGTAAGGTAATGAAGAAGAGAGAAAGGAGGGTAATGGGGTAAAGAGAAGTGTGCCTGTGAACGTATGTGGGGCAAGTGGTGGTGGTGGGCTTAGCGGAAGCGATTAGGGAACACCTCTCAGTGATGGAGAGTCTAATTCAGAGGAGGGCACAGCTCTGTGAGGTCTGGGGCAGAGCACTTCGGTTAGAAGGAACAGCAAGTGCAAAGGCCCTGAGGCTAGAAGCAGGAAAGCATCCTTTGACTTTTAGTTTTAAGGTTGTGCGTTCTTTTTCAGCAATAAATATTTTGAAATTCTGAAAATATATTTTGGTATAAATCTGACATCTGGAAAGAACTCATATATAAGTAGAAACAAAACCAAGAGTAGCTGAGATGTGATAATGGCGCCTGGGGGAGGTGGGGCTAGAGGGCAGTTACGAGAGGAGCAGCCACGGCGGCATCATAAGGCTGTCTAAGGAATCAGGGTTTCACTCTTGTTTCTCTCAGAAGACATTGGAGGACCTGAGCAAAGAAGACATTGGCTTCTTTAATAAAAATCATACGGTTGCTATGTGGATGGTGTGGGGTGACAAGGGCAGGTCAGGGAGGCCATTGAAAAGGCAGGTGAAGGTCTTCAAGTAAGAGATAATGTGAGGTTGGGGTTAGTAGATGCAGACTATTACATATAGAATGGACAAACACCAAGGTCCTACTGTGTAGCCCAGGGGACTATATTCAATATCCTGGGGTTAGACCATAATGAAAAAGAATATAAAAATGAACGTATGTGTGTGTGTAACTGAGTCACTCTGCTGTACAGTGTTATAAGTCAATTGCACGCTCGCTCAGTCACTCAGTCCTGTCTCTTTGCGACCCTATGGACCGTAGCCCGCCAGGCTGCTCTGTCCATGGGATTTCCAAGGCAAGAATACTGGAGTGGGTTGCCATTTCCTTCTCCAGAGGATCTTCCTGACCCAGGGATTGAACCTTCATCTCCTGTGTCTCCAGCATTGGCAGGCAGATTCTTTATCACAGAGCCACCTGGCAAGCCCTATAAATCAACTATACTTCAATTAAGAAATGATATCTGGAAGTTAGTCATGAGTTGTAGAATACATCATTTGGTTTTAATAATAATTCAAATATATTGAACTATATATACACTTTAAAAGGGGGAGTTGTATGGCATGTGAATATCTCAATAAAACTATTATATTAATAAAAATAAGAGTTCAAATACTAAAAATAAAGGTTAATAATAACCCTTTAATAAATAAATAATGATTACTTCCTCAGTGCAGCTGTCCCTGACACTGCCTTTCCCTCCCTCTCCCCCACCAGCAGATAAAACCAGTCCCTTCCCAGTGCTCATGAAGCACTTTGCAGGTGCCACTCTTGGGAACTTATCAGTTGAGTCATGATTAGTGATAAGTTTACTTGCATGTCTCCAGGTAATTTACAAGTTATTATAAGACAAAGATGTGTCTTATCTGTCTGGGTCTCCTTAACACTTAGTTGTGGACCTGATTTATAACAGGTGCTCAATAAATATCTTAAAGTAATAAATGTGTGGATAAATGAATGAATAAATGTAGTGGCACTGTGTTCAGTATTCTACAAACATGATCCTATAGCTGATTTTAATGCACATACTTTGTAGACTGTCCCAGATTACTGTGGCAAGTCTTTTATTAACTTATTGATTTAATTAATGCAGAATGAGAAGGTGGCAATATAAAGCGGTTGAGTATGTATGTTTCCTAAAGATATCGTTTTGTCTGAGGGATAATTTTGTAAGCTGAATTTTAAATCTCTGATTTATGGGGTAACATAAATGTTATGTATAAAGTTATGGATCATCAAAGCAGAACATACTCATCTAAGTAGCTGCTATCCCAATGCCAGCAATTATTCTGGAATCCTAAAATGCATCCCTGTGTCGAGTCCTTGTGAAACCCAAGGTGGACTCTCAGGTGAATGGGTAGCCCAGTGTTGGAAGTGAGTAAGATGCAAACCCAGAATTCTCAAAATCTCCAACTGTCTCCAGTCATTTTTAGAAATAGGGATGCTGGCCACATTCATGCCTTGTTGTAATTCTGATCATTCTTGACAGTGTTTAAAAAATAAAACTTTTCACAGTGTAAAACTCCCACATCTCTATTCTCAACAGTAAAAGAAAAAAAAAAATCTCATGGGTTGGATTTAAGCAATTCTAGATGAGAGTGGGTTTCCCTGGACATGTGTTCCTGTGCAAACCACTTCACAGTGCTCAGATTCATTGCTTCACCTGTAAAGTGAGAATAGTAATGGCTACCTTATAAATTTCAGAGAGGGTTAAAGAAAAATGTGTGGAGAACGCTTTGGCTATTGCCTGGCTCTTGAAAGATAGCTAGTGAGTGTCAATCTCCCTGCCCTGCCCTCAACACCGCATATCGTGGAAATCTCTCCACACACCTCCAGGCGTAAGCATTCCCCGTGTCCTCAGTTGCCTCTTCCCCTAGAGCCTGAGAGACCGTATGGGTTCATGAAAAGGCAGTGGACTCAAAGTGGAGACATTGGACTTGTAGTTCTGACTCTGCTGCTAACCAGCTCTGAAACATTGAATAATTTACTTTGTAAAGTGAAAGTCTCTCAGAAGTGTCCAACTCTTTGTGATCCCATGGACTATACAGTCCATGGAATTCTCCAGGCCAGAATACTGGAGTGGGTAGCTATTCCCTTCTTCAGGGGATCTTCCTAACCCAGGAATCGAACCGGGGTCTCCTGCATTGCAGGTGGATTCTTTACCAGCTGAGCTACCAGGGAAGCCCAAGAATACTGGAGTGGGTAGCCTATCCCTTCTCCAGGGGATCTTCCCAACCCAGGAATCAAACTGGGGTCTCCTGCATTGCAGGCAGATTCTTTACCAGCTGAGCTACCAGGGAAGCCCAATTCACTATATATTTATTTCCTTATTTGTAAAAGAAAAAACAAAGTGTATTGGTGATGGACGGAAAGTAAATTTTTGGTGCTGAGCTCCTTGTAGGGTCTATGGAAGTAGAAATGCAAAATTGTATATATGAAACTTATATGATGTTATCGCTCAGTGTTACCTCAATTTAAAAATTATTTTTAAAATAAGTTTATTTTAAAATTAATTAATTAATTAGAATTAATTCTAAGGCCTCCTCCTTGATCTTAATAAGTGTCTGCATTTATGACTACAGTGTCTAACAGAACTAGGCAGCAAAATTTCACTGGAAGTTGTTGCCATTCATTTGCTGATGTTCTTCACTGAGGAAATTCCTTAAGAAACTAAACAAAGCAAAACAGAAACAACAGAAAAAAAATTTTTTTTTTTCCTTATTGATCATTAAATTTTGTGGTTCAGCTAGGTAGGTTTCCCTTTGCCTAAGTATACCTGCAGGCACAGACATATTTATTAACAATTTGAAGTCATACTAAGACTGGATTAGGACTGGCACAGTTGCTGACACCAAGTAAGCGGCATTGATAACATCTAAGGGCAGGGCGAGTCCTTGAAATCCAGTTGTGATTCATTCAGATGCCTTGTCAGTGTGCTGATAATGGCAGGGAGAAAGTTAAAATCAAGAATTTGTTCATATTTAGTTACCCAGGGAATTTTTTTTCTTTCTTAATATATTGTGGCTGTAAAACTTGTGGAGAAAATAAAATCCTGCTTTTGTTTTTAATTTTTCTTCTTTTTTATTGAGGTGTAGTTGATTCATAAAATCTGGGTTTCAATGTATGGCAAAAACCACTACAATATTGTAAAGTAATTAGCCTCCAACTAATAAAAATAAATGCAAAAAAAATTACTAGAATTAGAAGCAGTAAGTTGAATTCAGGAAGTTATTGAAAATAAGGTCAATATATAAGAATTAATTATATTTCTGTATTTCAGATACAAACCAACTGGAAAATGAAAAAATTTTAAAGATATTATTTGGAGAGCATGAAATCAGCAGTCCCCAACCTTTTTGTCATCAGGAACTGGTTTTGTGGAAGACAGGTTTTTCACAGACGGAGTGGAAAATGTTTCAGTGGATTGGTACCAGTCTGTGGCCTAGGGGTTGGAGACCCTTGCATTAAACAACATCAGATGTCTAGAAATAAATCTAGCAAAAGATGTGCAAATATTTTTAAGAGATTTTAGAGAAGACCTAACAAAGTAGAGGGATGTATTGTATTCACAGGCAGATAAGTAGGTAAAAGGAACACAAAAGGAAGCTCCAGACAAAGACCCACACATTCATTACCATGAAAGTGAAAGTGAAATTGCTCAGTCGTGTTGGACTCTTTGCGACCCCATGGACTGTAGCCCACCAGGCTCCTCTGTCCATGGGATTCTCCAGGCAAGAATACTGGGGTGGGTTGCCATTTCCTTCTCCAAAATGTAAGTACTGCATACAGTGCAGAAAGCTATCTTTCAATAACTGTCACTGAACCAACTGGCTATACACATGGAACAACTAAATCTTGACTTCTCTGCCTCACCCTATATACAGACATCAATTCCAGTTAAAATGTGTATCTAATTGTTAAGGATAAAGTATGGAAAAAAGAAAAAGAATGAGAAAGACTAGAGATCTCTTCAAGAAAGTTGGAGATACCAAGGGAAGATTTCATGCAAAGATGGGCTCAATAAAGGACAGAAACAGCAAGGACCTAACAGAAGCAGAAGAGATGAAGAAGAGATGGCAAGAATACACAGAAAAACTTTACAAAAAGATCTTAATGACCCGGATAACCACAATGGTGTGATCACTCATCTAGAGCCAGACATCCTGGAGTGTGAAGTCAAGTGGGCCTTAGAAAGCATTACTGCAAGCAAAGCTAATAGAGGTAATGAAATTCCAACTGAGCTAAAAGATGATAACTGTTAAAATGCTGCACTCAATATGGCAGCAAATTTGGAAAACTTAGCAGTGGCCACAGGACTGGAAAAGGTCAATTTTTATTCCAGTCCTAAAGAAAGGCAATGCCAAATAATGTTCAGACTACCATATGGTTGCTCTCATGTCACATTCTAGCAAAGTAATGCTCAAAATCCTTCAAGTTAGACTTCAACAGTATGTGAACCGAGAACTTTAGAGGTACAAACTGGGTCTGGAAAATTGTGTCAGAGATCCAATTAGGAGGCTAGAAGAGCTCCAGAATTTGGACGCTATCATAAACTATAGTAACAGAAAAGACAGAGGAACCAGAGATCAAATTGCCAACATCTGTTGGATCATAGAGAAAGCAAGGGAATTCCAGAAAAACATCTACTTCTGCCTCATTGACTGTGCTAAGGCCTTTGACTGTGTGGATCACAACAAACTGTGGAAATTTTTTAAATAGATGGGAATACCGAATAACTTTATCTGTCTCCTGAGAAATCTGTATGCAGATCAAGAAGCAGCAGTTAGAATCTTACATGGAGCAGCAGACTGGTTCAAAATTGGGGAAGGAGTATGTCAAGGCTGACATACAATCCAAATACATACGATAATATAATAATAGAATAGATAAGTTACTTGTGTGATAGTATTATAGTATATTATTCAATAATGAAAATAAACTACTGCTCTGTGCAACAGTACGGATGAATCTTTATAAACATAAGTTAAATCCCAACACTTAGGAGTACATGAAGTTTAAGAGAGACTGAACTAATCCATGTAGTTAGAATAGTGCCTGCCCCTAGGAAGAGGAGATAGGTGATGACCTTGAGGAGAAATGAAAGGAGCTTCTAGGGTGTTGATAGCATAATACTTCCTGATCTTGGTGGTAGTTGTCTGGATGCATTTACTCTGTAGAAGTTAATCAAAATGTCCACTTATGATTTGCCTACTTTTCTTGATCTGTGTTATGTTTCCACTAAAAGTGTATTTAAACTACTGGAAAAAGACTGCTTTTTTCAGGGAAGCTCACATAATTACTTACCAAAGCAATTTATGGTTGAAAAGAATCTTGGAGATTATCTAGTCCAGGGATCAGAAAACTATAGCTCTGTTTCTATACAGAACATGTGCTAAGAATGTATAATTTTTATATTTTACAGGTTGTAAAAGAAGAAAGAATAGGAGGAGGAGGAGGAGGAATGAAATGTGCAACAGAGACCAAGTATGGCTTTCAGAGTCTAAAATATTTACTATCTGTCCCTTTAGAGAAAAAATTGACTGAACTCTTCTGGTTCAACACCTTTCTATTGTACAGATGATGAAACTGAGGCCACAAAAAAAATGACATCTCCAAAATCATCCAGCAAGTTGGTAGGAAAATCAAGACTAGAAGTTATTATTATTTTATTATTATTATTGGATTACATGGTACTTACTATGGCAGCCCATTCTAGTATTCTTGCCTGGAGATTCTCATGGATGGAGGAGCCTGGTGGGCTACATTAGTCCATGGGGTCGCAAAGAGTCAGACACGACTGAGCGACTTCACTAAAGCTCACTACTAATGTGCTTTATCTTTATCTTCAACCCAGACCTCTCACTAGACCTAGATACCCATCTTCACATTGCCCACAAACAACTTAAACTCAACTTAGCATCTTCCTTACCTATACTTCCCCTACCCCCAGCCTTCTCTTCATCCTTTATGCCTATCTTCACATCCACCTCCCTGTCCAGTCACCATTCAGGAACGAACGGGGCGTTTTAACAACTCTTTCATGTTCCATAGCCCAAATTTAATTGATCACTAAATTTAAGTAATCACTGAATTGTCAGTCCTATGTGTTAATATACCTCAAAACCACCCTCTTCTCTATTCCAACCACTACTGCCTTTGATGAGAACTTTATCTTCTCTTTTCAGAACAATTGATTAGTCTTTACATTGGTTTTCCTGTCTTGTTTTCTTTCAGTTTATCCACAACCAAGATAATCTTCCTAAAGAGGAGATTTAGTAACCCATTTGTCTAAGCAGTGGATTTTAATAGTGGATTAATATCAAGATCTCCCTTCTATTTTTTGACTTAAGCCAGAATTAAGCTTCAAGATCATGAAGGATCATTTCAGTATACATAATGGCACCCAGCATTGTTCCTCTTGGTGGTAAAGTTTGAAGTATTTCACTCCTATCAATGTCTAGTCTTGTCCTTCCATACTCATTTATTCATTCATTCTATTCAAAAACATGTACTGAGCAAGGTATTATGATCCTTTCTGACCAGGGGTCAGAAAATGATGTGCATGATAAGACTGGCCATGCCCACTCATTTACACATGGTCCATGACTGCTTTCATTTCACCTCAGTGTGAAAACCAGTTCGCTTTCCGTCACCTAAAGGTATTCAGTACCATAGTGATTAGCCACGTATGGCTATTTAAATTAATTAAAATGAAAGAAAACTAAGAGTTCAATAGCCACATCTCAAGTGTTCATTCATCACGTTGGCCGTCATCACGTTGAGATGGCACTGCTGATAACTATGGAAGAAGAGTTGTGCTCCTTAACATGATACATAACTTCTTTTAGAGTTTGATCCTGCCTTGTTCTTCAGTCATCTCCTGTCACTCCCCTCTAGAGCTCTAAATTTCAGTGATAGTGAAGTGTTTATAATTTCCAGAACATAATGCTGTTTATGTCACCCTGCTTTTGATCATGTAATATTGTTATCCAGTCCAAGATGTCTCTCCTCACCACATGTCAGGCCAATAAATCAGAGATGAGGTGTTGAGTCAAAGAATAGGAGTTTATTTAGAAAGTCAGAAGATACAGAAGATGGCAGACTAATGTCTCAAAATGACCATCTTGTTGGGGTCTGGATGCCAGGTTCTTTTATAGAACAGAGAGGCAGGGAAGTGAGTAAGTAAAGTAAAAAGCCATTAATCTTGCAGATATCTCCTGGAATGACCAGCCTTGGGAAGGTATGTGTTAATTTCTTCTTCCTGGAGCAATCCACAGGTGGACACAGTCTAGAACAAGGACATTTTGGTTTAACATTCAGGTAGTGGAGTAGAGTTCCCTGAGGCAGGCCATTATGTCTGGACAGTATCCTTTTAGTGAACAAAAGCAATTGGAAGCAAAGTTAAAGTAAAAAAAAAAAAAAAACAGACCCAATATGGAGTTAGATTTTGTTCTTCCCTGTAACAATATACTCTGCCCAGAAAGCCGTCACCTATGATAAACCTCTATTCTTTCAAAATGGAACTCACACGTTACCTCTTCTAGGAAACCTTTCTTACACCTTACCCTTCAGTCCTCTCTCAGTAATTTCAACACCTTAGACATGTTTTTGTTGGTGCATAATATTGCACTGAAATTTGTTTTTTATCTTTTTTCTCCTGTGGACTATGAAGAAATCCTTAAGAGTAAGGCCCATGTCTGGTTCAGGAGTCAGTAAATTTTTTCTGTAAAGGGCTAGATACCAAATATGTTTGACTTTGAAAGTCATGTTGCACCGAATGTGATTATTTTACTCTGCAGTTATCATGTGGAAGCAGTTACTGACCAAATGTAAATGAGTGGCCATGGTCAACTTTATCCAAAGGGCATCATTTTCTGACCTCTGGTCAGGAATGATCATAAAACCTTGCCCAGTACACATTTTTTAGTTGACTGAACTAGTGAATGAATGAATATGGAAGAACAAATTATTACAGTGGTGGAATGCTTAAAACTCTACACCACAAGAGACAATGCTGGGTGCTGTTATGGTGATTATTGAGATTAATTTTTCTGATCTTGAAATTTAATCCTGGTTTAAATAAAAATGGGGGTGGTAAGACCTTGTTGTTTAATTCACTCTTAAGCACATATATTAAGCACATATATGACCCCATGACAAATTTGATTTTTCAGATCTTTGATAACTATTTGAATATCACTGGCCTTCTTTGTAACCTTGTGCAATTTATTTTAAGCCTTTTTAAAAGGGGACAGAGACGTGAAAGGCCTCTGCCTGTCTCTGGGTACCGCGTTCTGGAGCGCACAGAGGGAGGGACTGTCTAGACTGGAGGGGATGGCGGTGCAGCTGTAGCTGGGGAGTCCCAACTCAGCCAGAGGAGCCCCGCTGTGGTGCCGGAGCAATTACCAAACTAAGAAGCTGCCTGCTGGAATCCTCCCCACCAAAGAATGCTTGGCGGCTGTCTGGGTGTCTGTCTGGATCCAGATCCCCCAGGGATGGGAAAACCTGCCATCCCAAACACTTTCCCCTCCGTTTGCCACAGAGTGAGCTAATGCGACCAGGGCTCTACCTGAAGGCTCTTTTTAGCTCCATTGTGCATCTGAGCCAGGGGGTGGGTGGGGAAGAGGGAGAAGCTGTGGAGCCTCAGGGTTGTGTACATTGGCCAGAGCTAAATGTGCATTGATGAATACCAGGGTAAGAAATTGTGGCCTGAGACTCTATGCCTGAGTGGATGCTAATTATATTTTTTCTCACACTCTGCCTCAGGCCAGAGCTCAGGCTGCCAAACGTAAGTGTGGGCTGGAGAACCTTTTTCTTGTTATTGTTTTCAAAAGCCTTTGCATATTCAAATCCTTTATAACACAATCGAATGCACATTGGGTGAATTAAATCAACAAGGGACTGGCCAGGGATTAATCTCCAGAAATTCAGTTACCTGATCCCCTTTGAATAAGAAGGCTTAAATTGCTGCTCAAAGACAGACCCCCATACTCTCCAGTCTACAAATGCCCAACCCATCAACTTATCCAGGCCATGCTTGTGGATTGTGTTAAGAATCAGGCCGAACTGGGTTTAAATTCAAGCCCTACCACTTGCCAGAGGTGTGACCCTTAAAATGGTCACCTAATCTCTGTGAACTTGTGTCCTCATGTGTAAAATGAGTGTGATAATACTTGCCTCATTTACCGAAGACACAGGAGAGCAGAGGTGACACATGCCAGGTGTAGTGTAGGTTCTTAAATGTTTTATGTTGGGATCTTCAGTTTTTGCTAATGGAGGCCCATGGCTTTCTGTTGGGCAGGTACAATGCAGGACCATCTCATCCTTGTCCTCAGAGCATCAGATGTGCAGTGGGGCCATCTCATATTAGACACACAATAGCTACTTGATCAAGATTGCTTTCAGTTCAGTTCAGTTGCTCAGTTGTGTCCAACTCTTTGTACCCCCATGGATTGCAACACACCAGGCTTCCCTGTCCATCGTCAACTCCTGGAGCTTACTCAAATTCATGTCCATTGAGTCGGTGATGCCATCCAACCACCTCATCCTCTGTCGTCCCCTTCTTCTCCTGCCTTCAGTCTTTGCCAGCATCAGGGTCTTTTCCAAGGAGTTAGTTCTTCACATCAGGTGTCCAAAGTATTGGAGTTTCAGCTTCAGCATCAGTCCTTCTAGTGAATATTTAGGGTTGATTTCCTTTAGGATGGACTGGTTTGATCTCCTTACAGTCCAAGGGACTCTCAAGAGACTTCTCCAACACCACAGTTCAAAAGCATCAGTTTTTCGGCGCTCAGCTTTCTTTATGGTCCAACTCTCACATCCATACATGACTACTAGAAAAAACCATAGCTTTGACTAGATGAACCTTTGTTGACAAAGTAATGTCTCTGCTTTTTAATATGCTGCCTAGGTTTGTCATGGTTTTTCTTCCAAGGAGCAAGCATTTTTTTAATTTCATGACTTCGGTCACCATCTGCAGTGATTTTGGAGCCCAAGAAAATGAAGTCTGCCACTGTTTCCATTGTTATCTATTTTCCATGAAGTGATGGGACTGGATGCCATGATCTTCATTTTTTGAATGTTGAGTTTTTAGCCAGCTTTTTCACTCTCCTCTTTCATTTTCATTAAGTGGCTCTTTAGTTTCTCTTCGAATTCTGCCATTAGGGTGGTGTCATCTGCTGGCAATCTTGATTCCAGCTTGTGCTTCATCCAGTCTGGCATTTTGCATGATGTACTCTGCATATAAGTTAAATAAGCAGGGTGACAATATACAGCATTGACGTACTCATTTCCCAATTTGAAACCACTATTGCTTTAGAATCTTCCTTTGGCCATTTGATTTACCATGTTCATTTGGACCAAGAAAAGAGCCTTGTAACCACACAGACCCTCCTTGTATCATTTGTCCTTACTTATGACATATTATTTATTCCTATTCTGCTACTGGCCATTTTTGTCATGTAGGTTATCTCCCCTGCCTCTCACCTCTCCTCACCAGTTCTGGAGACATGCAGGCCTCCTTCAGGCAGAGTGGCTTTGAGTGCTTGTCAGTATTTTCACAGTTTGGCTAATTTCTTCACCAAGGTAACTGCTTATTATCACATTCAGTGACATCATAAGATGTCTGGACTCTTGATCAGGCCAGGAGACTTCCAAGTTAAAAACACTTTTAAGGATTCTGTGAGTTTTCTTCCTTGTGCTTGAGAGAGATTGAAATACTTAGGTGAATTACTGGGTTCCAGGAGCATCTCCCAAGGTTGGGTTTAAAGGTGAAATTGTAGAAGTGTTTAACCATTTATTCAGCAAAAAGTTACTGAAATGTAAACCCACACAACCCGCTAGAATGCAGGCACTCCAAGGACAAGATTTGTGTGGTTCATTCATTGCTATGTCTCCACTGCTTTGAACAGTGACCAGCTCAAGGAATTTTTGGTGAACCAATAAATGAGAGCCCTGGGGCTCTTATTTATTTAGATAGCCATGGGGCTACAGATGTACAAATAACCATGAGAAAAATGGGAGCATGGAAGAAGGAAGACCTTAGACAGCGTGAGGGGGTCACAAAAACCTCCATAAAGGAAATGACTCTTGAGCTGAGTGTTGAAGAAAGCTCAAGAATTTTCAAATGGATAAATGGTGGAACTTCAGAGAGAGAAACTAGTGGGAACAAAGGAGACACAGAAGTAAGGTAGCATGGTATGTTCCAGGAATTGTAAATAGTGGTGGCTAGGGTGTATAGGGAATAATTGGGCAAAATGTCAGAAATCAGATCATGAATAACTCTCTGTGACCTGCTAAAGAGTCTGGACTTCATCCTTTGAAGTGGTGGTGTATAGGTGTATAGGGACTGGCTAGGTGGTGGCTAGGGTGTATAGGGAATAATTGGGCAAAATGTCAGAAATCAGATCATGAATAACTCTCTGTGACCTGCTAAAGAGTCTGGACTTCATCCTTTGAGCTATAGGTGAGCCACTACAGAGATGTAAGTAGAAAAGTGGCAGGAGAGGTTTAGAGAGGTCTCTCTGGAGGACAGATTTGAAACGGTAAGATGGAGGCAGGAAGACATAGGTCATTGTAGTGTCTTAGTGAATGGGAAAGGAGAGGTGTGTAAGGCAGGGCAGTGCAGTGGAGTGGTGAACAGGTGGTCTTGATATATTTTTAAGAAGTGAAATTTATATAACTTGGGTACAAAAGAGAGTGAAGGGCTAAGAGTTTCTCCTAGGTTATTGATTTGAGCATCCAGATCAATGGGAAGGGAGGGGTTTGCTGATGAGAAGATGAGGAGGTTAATTTCCCATGTCTGCAGAACATCTAACTGTAGATGTTCAAGAAGCACTTGAGTACTCAAGTCCAGAATTGGCGAGAGCTCTGGGATGGAGGTGTGACTGGAAAGAGATCAGCATGGTGGTGACATTACATGGCTCACCATGGAGAATGGGAAGCAAAGGGGCCTGTGAACAGAACCCCAGGAAACACCAAGATTTCAGTGACAGGCACAGAGAAAAGAAGGACCAGGAAAGAGGAATGCCATAAACCAAGGAGAGGAGGTTTTGAGAATGTGTAAGCCCTCATCAGTGCCAAGTGAACATAGAGATCATTGGATTAGGAACCAGTTGAAGGTAACAGGAACAGGATTATTTTGGTGGTAAAACAGGGGACACCGGACAGGGTCCAGTGGGTCACAGAGGAAACAAATGGTTTTAAAATGAAGCCCGCAGGAGAGACTCTTTGTTGTAGATATTCAGTTGGCAACTGTGAAAGCAGAAGATAGAATGGGACTTAGAGAAATACATAAGCCTGAGAATTTTTGTTTGCTTTTTGTTGTTTTGTTTTTCATTAAAGGTAGAACATACCTGTGGGAAGGGAAAATAATTAGGAGAGATAGAGAGTGAATATATAGGTAAGAGAATTTTTAAAAGTTCTTTTTAATGGAACCAAGTTATGGGATTTAGTTTAAAGAGAGAGGGATTAGTCTTGGAGAGAAGGAGGATCTGAGGGCATGATGAGGGTTGATGTAGATAAGTAGCCTAATGGGGATTTGAAGCAACTAGAGTTGTTGCCTTAGAGTAGATGGCTTTTTCTGACATGATTCAGAAAAAAGAAAATGTCTTAGGAACTACAGATTCATGAATGTCTCTTTATCCTCTTCCTTGCTCAGCCTAGAGATGCCGGCAGAAAGCATGGGCTTTGGACTCGACCCCTTGGGTTTACAAGATGGTTATACTATTTACTGCCCATGCAACCTTGGGCAACTTTCTTCACTTCTGTGTACCACAAGTTGTTTCATCTGAAAAGGGGATATAATAAGCAACACTAATTACTATATAGAGTTGAAGTGAAGTGTTAGTCACTCAGTCACGTCCAACTCTTTTCAACCCCATGGACTGTAGCCCACTAGGCTCCTCTGTCCATGGGATTCTCCAGGCAAGAATACTGGAGTGAGTTGCCATGCCCTCCTCCAGGGATCTTCTTGACCCAGGGACCAAACCCAGGTCTCCTGCATTGTAGGCAATGTAGGGAAGCCCTGGTAGCTAACATATATAGAGTTGGGTGAGGGATAAATAATATGCAGGTAAAACACTCAGATCAATGCTTGGTAATCATGGGCACAACATAAATGCTAGCCCTTATGATCCGGGGAACGCTGGTAGGCTCGCCAGGTGTGGAAAGCAAGCACAACTCAGGGAGGAAGACTCCAAGGTTTATAATATAGAAAGGAAACTTCCCGATTTCACCCCAGATGAAGCAAAGGCATTGTTAAGTGAACAGAAGTCTAACTTGAATCGTAAAAACAGAAAGTTGCAGCCTCCCAATCAACTCCAAGACTTGAGTCCATTTACAGAGATCCTTGAATGGTGGGGGTCGGGGGAACACTGGGTCCCAGTGAGGAAGAACCACAGGACACCACCCAAACATTTTGCTGTTAATCTTTCCCCGGTTTTTCTCAGAGGGACCTACAGCTTTTTACCACGGTAACTACACCAGGGAAAATGAACTATTCGGACTACTTAGGCACTACTGGACACTGCCTCCGAGCTGACACTAATTCCAAGAGACCCAAAAGGCTACTGTGGTCCACTACTCAGAGCAGGGGATATGGAGGCTAGGTGGTTAATGGAATCTTAGCTCAAGTCTAAAGCCCTTGGGTCCCTGAACCCAGCCTGTGGTTATTTCCTCAGTTCTGGATACATAATAGGAATAGACATGCTCAGCAGCTGGCAGAATCCCAACCCCCACTGGTTCCCTGGCCTGTGGAGTGAGGCTGCTATCATGGGAAAGGCTAGGTGAAAGCTGCTCATACTGATTCTATCAAGGTTAGTGGTGGTTTAGTCGCCAAGTCTCGTCAACTCTTGCGACCCCATGGACTGTAGCCCTGCCAAGCTCCTCTGTCCATGGGCTTTCACAGGCCAGAATACTGGAGTGGGTTGTCATTTCCTTCTCCACTAGCAAGGATAACTGTAAACCAAAAGCAGTACGGTATTCTTGGAGGGTTTCCAGAGATGAATGCCACCAAGGACCAGAAAGATGCAGAGGCTGTAAGCCTGACCACATCCCCATTTGACTTGCCCATTTTGTCTCTGCAGAAGACAGATGGATCTTGGTGAATGTGGGTAATAGTGTAAGCTTAACTAGGTGCTGACTCCAATTATAACTACTGAATCCAATGTGTTGTCATCACTTGAGGAAGTAACACACCTCCTGGCATCTGGTGTGTGGCTGTCGACCTGCAGATGCCTTTATGTCTGTCCTCTCCATAGACCCGCCAGAATCCCAGAATAAGTGTGCTTTCAGCTGATAAGACCCACAGGACACCTTCACTGTCCCATGTCAGGGCTTCAGCGGCTCCCCAGCTCTATGTATTATGTAGTTTGCCTTTTCCTTTCACAAGGTATCATTACATGGTTGACATTATGCTGATTGGACTTGGCAGACAAGACATAGCAACTACTACAGACTTATTAGTAAGAAATGTATATGTCAGAGGATGGTAAATAAATCGGACTAAAATTCAGGGGCTTTCTATCTCTGTGAAACTCCTAGGGATCTGGTTGTATGAAGCATGTCAAGGTGAAAGATAAGTTGCCATGTGGCCCCTCCTACAACCAAGAAAGAGGCACGATGCCTAGAAGGCCTTTTTAGATTTTGGAGGCAACATATTCCTCATTCGAGTGTTAGTCCAGCCCTGTGGTTGAGTGAATTGAAAAGTTACTAGTTTTGAGTGGGGCCCAAACAAGAGAAGGCTCAGCAATGAGCCCAGGTGGTTAGAAAGCTACTCCATCATTCAGACCATTTGACATGACAGATCCAGTGGTGCTTGACGTGTCAGTGCCGGACAGGGATGCTGTTTAGAGCCCTCTTCCCAGGTAGTGTGAGTGGTAAAGACCTCACCTGCCGACGCGGGAGACGTTAAGAGACACATGTTCGATCCCTGAGTCCAGCAGATCCCCTGGAGGAGGGCATGGCAACCCACTCCAGTATCCTTGCCTGGAGAATCCCATGGACAAGAGGAGCCTGGCAGGCTACAGTCCCTGAGGTCGCACAGAGTTGAACACAACTGAAGTGTCTTAGCACACACACATGCACGCAGGCCCCTACAAGTGCATCACAACACAACGTGGCTGTCCTCTGTGGTCGGATAACTGCTTTCCTTCTGAGGAACAGCTCTTGACCTCCTACCTTAGTAGAGAATGAAGAGTCAACCATGGCTTACCAAGTTACCATATGACATGAGCTGCCAACCGTGAACTAAGTGTTATCTGACCCACCAAGGCATAAAGCTGAGCATGCACAAAAGCACTTCATCATCAGATGGGGTGGTACCTACGTGATCAGGTCCAAACGGTCCGTGATGGCACAACTAAGTTATATGAGGAAGTGGCATATGTTCCCGCAGCCCCCATTCCTGCTGTCCTGCCTCATAGGAGTTCCCTATCATCAGCTGACAAGACTCAGGCCTGGTCCACAGAAGGTTCTGCACGGGTACCACCCCAAAGCGGACAGCTGCAGCACTCCAGTCCCTTCCTGAAATCTCTCGGAAGGACAGTGGTGAGGAGGAGTCTTACTGGTGGGAGGAACTCTGAGCAGCGCAGCTGGTTGGTCCCTCTGCTTGGAAGGAGAAATGGCCAGGCAGGCAATTCAATACTGACGTATAGGCTGTGGCCAGTGGTTTGACTGGATGGTAAAGGACGGGAAAGAATTCAATGGGGAAATTACTGATGAGGAAATTTGGGGATGAGGTCTGTGGAGAGGCCTCTCTGAATGGGCAAAACACAAAACCTGAAGAAATTTGTATCCTAGGGTGAATGCTCACCAAAGGACGGCCTCAGCAGAGGAGGATTTTAATCATCAGGTGGATAGAAATACTCATTTGATGGCTACCAGTCTCTTTTCCCAAATAGCCCTGTCCTTGCCCAATAAGCTCATGAACAAAGGGGCTCTGGTGGCACAGATGGAGGGTATGTGAGGGCTCAGCAGCATGGACTCACCGAGGCCAGCCTGGCCACAGCTGCTGCCGAGTGCCCGTCTGCCAGCCCTGAGTCCTGGCTATGGCGCCGTTCGCCAGGGTGATCAGCCAGCTGTCTGGTCAGCTGCAGGTTGATTACATTGGACCTTTTCTGTTATGGAAGGGGCAGCATTTTGTACTTACTGGAATAGACATTTACTCTGGATGCAAATGTGCCTTCCCTGTGTGCAGTGCTTCTGGTAAAGCTACCATCTGTGGACTTACAGAATGCCTCTCCACCACACAGCAGGGCTTCTGATCAAGGATCTCACTTCACAGCCAAAGAAGTACAGCCACGGGCCCCTGCTTACTGGTGTTACCACGTTGCCCACTAGCCTGAAGCAACTGGCTTGAACGGGGGAATGGTCTTTTGAAAACTCAGCTATGGTGCCGGCCGTGTGGCAATACTTGGCAGGGCCAGGGCAAGGCTGTCCATGCTGCGAACCAGCACCCAGTATACACGCTGTTTGTCTGAGAGCCAGGAGCCACGGGCGGAATAAGGGGTGGAGATGGCAGTGGCAGCAGCCCTAGTCATCCTCTAGCTACATTTTTGCTTCCTATTCCTACATCCTTATGCTCCACTGGTCTAGAGGTCTTACCTCCAAGAAGAGGAAGGCTTTCACTAAGAGATGCAGCAAAGATTCATTGAACTGGAAGTTAAGACTGCTGCCCAGTGCCTCCGAATCAACAGGCAAAGAAGAGAGTTGTTCAACTGATTTGGGAAATGATCCTGACCACCAAGAGGACATTGGACTAGTATTCCACAATGCAGGTAAGGAAGAGTATGCTTGGAATTCAAGAGATCCCTCATGCCATCTCTTAGTATTACTGTTCCCTATGAATGCTGCTGCTGCTAAGTCACTTCAGTCATGTCCAACTCCTTGTGACCCCATAGACAGCCTACCAGGCTCTGCCGTCCCTGGGATTCTCCAGGCAAGAACCCTAGAGTGGGTGGCCATTTCCTTCTCCAATGCATGGAGGTCAGTGGAAAACCAGGACAACTCAATCCAAGTAGGACTAGTAATGGCTCAGACCTTCTAGCGATAAGTTTAGATCATCCCACCAGCTGAAACAGGTGATAAAAGTAAAGGGAATATGATATGGGTAGTGGATAAAAGTAATTATAAATACCAGTTACAACCACATGACCAGTTAAAAAACTAAGGGCTGAAATTGTCATGCGTAATTTGCTTGTTTGTTACAGTTATGTGTGAGTGAATTTGTTTTCTTCCCTCTCTTACCTCCTTATCATTAGTATAAGATGCATAGACTTTATATCATAGTGTTTAGGTGTTGTTAACCTAAATCAGTGTTTTAGTTATGAGCTATCAAGGGGAAGAATAAACATGACTCAAGGATTTTTATCTCCTCTTCGAGGGAGGGAGTTAGTGCATTTTAGGTTGAATGCAGGATAGTTATATCATTTTGGGTGGGATTATGATTTTGTTACTGCTTTCATTTGGAGATTAAGTATGGTTTAAGGAGATGCATGTGGATGCCAAGTTGACAAAGGGTGGAGCTGTGATGGTTAATTTGATGTGTTCACTTGATCGGGCCACTGGATGCCCAGATATTTAGCCAAACATCCTTCTGGGTGTTTCTTTGAGGGTGTTTTTGAATGGAACTAACATTTAAGTTGGTAGACCGAGTAAAGCAGATTGCCCTCTCCAGTGTGGGTGAAATTTGCAAATTATCTTTTATCTGAATTTGCTTTGCTTTTTCCTCTCTTGGATCTTACCTTGGGTAAGCTGTGTCTGTCTCTGTCTTCTATCAGTGACTTCAGGCTCACATTCATGGGAATGTAGCCAGTACATAAAACATTCAGGAGACCTCCCTGTCAGCATGAGGTTGTCCAAATGCATGCAGGGGTTCCCCCCAAGAGGCACACTGTCCTCACAACACCCATTTAGCTGTTGGCTGGCGACAGCGTTCAGATTCCTCTCTTGACCTATTCCCAGATGGTTCTAACCAGTCCTTTTCATTTCATTTGTATATTTGTATAATGCAATGAAGCATATCCTTGCTGGGACTGCAGAGCAAATTGGTGGCATGCCTTCTGAGAGTTCCAAGGTTGTCATGGGCATGATAGCAATACCCTGCTGTAACTAGAAGTCAGTTCTACACTCCCCAGGGAGTTCTAGAGGATGCATGTTCTTCATTCTTTCGGATACATAGCAGACACCCAGAGTGTCCTGAGGTGCCCTAATAACAAAATCCCATTCTCTGCACATACCAGGGGGAGAAGGGGACCAGGTTGGTTCTCTATCCTTAGCGATTCAATGAAATCTCTCTCGGATTGAAAGTCATTGTTTTCATAACACTGAAAAGATGTAATATTAGCTTAATCATTCCCAAATGAATCCTGAAAAATATTTGGAAACAGTACACTTATACAAAATCATTTCAGCATTACTAGAAAGTTTCAGCCATTTGCTATAAACTTGTACTTTTAAGTGGCGACCATGTGGTCTGCCTTCAGAACATCCAGTTCTTTCTTTTTTATAGAATTAAAACCCCTGACACTTGTTTTAAGACCTTAAGAAAA
Source organism: Cervus canadensis (assembly GCF_019320065.1). NCBI lineage: Eukaryota > Metazoa > Chordata > Mammalia > Artiodactyla > Cervidae > Cervus > Cervus canadensis. The sequence goes on from NC_057406.1 coordinate 50,333,866, forward strand.
CCTTTGGTGCTTAGCAAAATGCAAAACCTGGCATGGCCATAAAGAAGATATATTTGATTTTACTCCTTGAAGGTATTAAAAAAAAAGACACAAGATACCGTCTGTAAGAAAACTAAAATGGCAGCTGCAACTTCTTCCCAGAAGTCTCTGGGAAGAGACACCTAAGGTCACTCCTTATTCCCCCCCAGGGTACCAGGAAAGCAGCTTACCCACCCTCCCCCTCCCCCTCAACTAAAGCTAAGAGCAGTGGGGAGAGATCTAACTCCCAACGGAGCCTGTCTTGATTGAGGAAGTTAACACTTCAAGAAAAAGGAATTCTGTCTTCTTGCAGGGCTCTTGAAAAGGATCCTTGCCAAACTCAACCCCAAGTTAGAAAAACTCCTTTTCCTAAAGACTTGGGAATTAGTCACCAATTTGTATTAGCATTTGGACTTGTGAAGAATTCCATCAAATCATGCAGCCTAAGAGGCCTAATTTCAAAAATATAGCCAATTTCAAAATGAGAGTCTACATGGGAAAGCAAGGAGAAGATTCAGGTGCCAGGGAGAGATGGTGAAATTCACATTGGATGTACCACACTGGAATCTAGCATCTGTGAGATGAAGAACAAGAGATGCTAAGAGGGTAATTCTCTTTCGGAACATGAGAGAGACAGATTTTCAGTTCCAGTCTACTCAGGGTTTAATCCTACATTGAAAGGCAGCATTGATGTGTTATTAGCAACATAGTCCTACCAGTCTGGCCTTAGCTTCTCTGGGTTTTGGGAAGTGTTTGAGGGAAAAAAAGGGTTGGTTGTTGCAGTGGGAAATAGTTGTAGAATAATTTAAACAACCCCCCTTCACATAACCTCTGTTGTGTGTTGGTTTTTGTGTGTCCAATAGACTGCTTTGCACAAAAGAAACACTCTGTACATACTCAATGAGAAGACTCTTGAGAGTCCCTTGGACTGCAAGGAGATCCAACCAGTCTGTCCTAAAGGAAATCAGTCCTGAATATTCATTGGAAAGATTGGTGCTGAAGCTGAAACTCCAATACTTTGGCCACCTGATGCGAAAAACTGACTCACTGGAAAAGACCCTGATGCTGGGAAAGATTGTTGACGAGAGGAGAAGGGGATGACAGAGGATGAGATGGTAGATGGCATCACTGACTCGATGGACATGACTTTGAGTAAGCTCCAGGAGTTGGTGATGGACAGGGAAGCCTGGCATGCTGCAGTCCATGGGATGGCAAAGAGTCGGACATGACTGAGTGACTGAACTGAACTGAATTTTATGTTTATATAGGCTCATGCATTGGCCAAAAGTGTTTTAGTGCAATTTGATTCCTTTCAAAGAAATTAAAAATGAGCAAATGTGAGAGGAAGATTGAGCTAATTTGGACACATGATATCATTTAAAAAATATCATGCCTTTCTTAATTACTAGTCCATTTAGTGATCCAAGGAACAAAGGAGCTGTACACCATGAAATGAAGCAAAGGCAATTCAGACTGTAACAGGAAGTTAAAGTTATGACCAGGTCCCAACATTCAGTCGATGGAAAAATTCCAAAAGGAGATACCACCAATTGAATGTTTACAAAGGAAATGATCCTGAAGAACTGGCCAATGAATTTTTGACCTCTCAGCCAGATCAAGACTGTGATAAGGGAGGAGTGGCAGGTGATCTGTTATTTCTTCGCCTCTAGAGAGAGGAGACTGGGAGGAAAGCATTGTGTAGCTGGGAGCAGAGTCTGACCCCTTCCTGGGGAACCTGTAAGATGATGAAGGTTGTCCATCATTTTCACGCTGGAGAAACTCCAGGAGAGAACTCCCTAATGGGATTAGTCTGTACTCCCAGGGCATGTTGGCGGAAAGGAGGCAAGAGGATTTTCTAAGGACCAAACATGGACTAACCAGGAGAAAGAGAGATGGGTTGTTTCTGGTCCTAGAGGTACAGAGGGATCCCAGCAGCAAGAATCTGGAGGTGAGCACTGTGGTGAGGGAGGAGTTAAGAGCAACCACTCAGTGAAAGTCACTCAGCTGGCTCTGACTCTGCGACCCCATATACTGTAGAAGAGCAACCACTCAAAAGAGATGGATGTTGTGTCCACATCTGCCAGGATCAAAGGAACTGAAGGGAGAGGAACCCAGTGCAGAACATCTTGGGAACCTATTGAAATACTCCCATAGAGACAGAATCTGCCAGGCCCAGAGAACAGGAAGCCACCCAATGCAGTTCCATTAAGGCTTTTCTTCACCGCTCCTTTCTGACCTGCGAGGGGGCGAAAACGGATGGCCAGCTAGGAAGTGGGTGGAGAAGAAACGCATACGGTAGAAAAATATAGAAGAAATCAACCAGCTTTCCCCTATCTGACTGCAGTTTTCCAAATATACTCAATATATATTTCTGAACTGTACACACACTAAAAGAGGAAGCAGCCCTATGTCACCTTAGGATGTGTTAATGATACCTGGGACTAATTAAACCTTCTAATCTGAGACTATGTTCTCAATTTAAAGTAATGGGACAACTGCTTATTACCTAAGTGTGTACAGAAAGTTCATGGGGCATGACCACAGGCCGATTCTGGTTTGGGAGAGATGCTCATTAAGAAAAGTATAAAATTGTGCTTATAGGAAAAGAAATCACAACAAATCACAGATTTTTAAAAGTTGGCAAATAACACATACATCACAAAGGAAAATTTTTGTTAGCTGCCTGGCACATTGATATAATGTTTTTTCTAACTGAGTTCTAATTGAATATTCTTTGATAGTTTCTTCATATGACAATGGTTAATATTATTTATTTTCTGAAAAAAGAATAGAAAAAAATGTATTGATCAACTTTATTTACAGTAGCAATACAGGTTTGTACCCAACAAGAAACAGGTATAATGATAAATGCTATTTCCTTTGTTTTCCCATTTATAAAAAAAGAAAAATAATAAATGCATGTGACATTTATAAACTGCATTTTCAAGTTTGTTGTGAGTAAGGATCTATGAGAACTGAATCTTTTGCTTACAGCCTTATGTGTGTGATGATTAGAAAAGTTTTCAACAGACTAGTTTCTGTTCTGTATGGTTCAAATCTAGTTAGCCCTGTCCTACCCAGGCACTGTATGACATATTCCTATCTAGATAAAATGTCTGGTTTGAGTAATTGTTGGAACACCAGTGAGTCAGCCTGGCAAGCAGTAGAAGCAAAATTCAGACACTGTCCTGCCTTCATGGAGCTTTCAGCCTGCTAGGCAGAGACAGAAGAATCAATTGACCACACGAAAAAGGTGGGAAATGCGTTTCAGAGGCAGGGAGAATTGCTCTCTAAGAGTGCACAAGGAAGGAATTATTCTTTGCTAATTATTATGTAATGGATGGTGAACTAATGTGAAACAAGAGACCCAGGTCACGTGGGGAGTCACAGAAAACCTGTCCAATCTTAAAGCCCTCGATTGAATAATGGAGGCCCTCCCCTCTTCCTGAATCTCATTTCTCTCTCTGAACTTTATATTGGTCTTTTCTTCTTAGTGCCTCATTGTCAGGCACTACTGGGATCTACTCTGTTCAGCCAATAGTGTTTTGGTTTTTCTCCTGAATAAGCAGGGGGAACATGGCTGATTCATGTCAGTGTATGACAAAAACCACTACAATATTGTAAAGTAACTAGCCTCCAACTAATAAAAAAATAAATGGAAAAAAAAAAAGAAAGACAGAGCCCCATCTAGCTTGGGTCTTAGAAGACTCCATTGAACTCAAGCTATCTTTTGGCATCTCAGAGCCCTCTTGTTGGGCTTCTTTCCAAATTGAACAAGCTTTCACAATCACCTTCTAATTCTGCACCCTTATCCCATCGGTATAACAGCTTCCATCCCATATGCATCATGGGGGATGGACATCATCATGAATGATGTCAACAAAGGAACATTTGCCTTAAATTGCGGGGTCCCCCCCCCCCAGAGAAAGTATCTTCCTCTTGTGAGCCCTTGGTACACTTGCCATTCTGTAATTCCAGGTAACCAGTATTTACAAACCTCCTTCTCTGTGCAGCAGATCAGCTGCTTCATAAGTATCTGAGGTGCTTGTTTAAAACAGATACCAAGCTTTACTATGAACAACTTCTCAGCGAATCTGGGGACTGGGACCTGGGAATATGATGCTTGTTTAAAATACAGATTCCAAGCTTACTCTGAAACAACTTCTCAGCGAATCTGAGGACTGGGACCTGGGAATATGATGCTTGTTTAAAATACAGATTCCAAGCTTACTCTGAAACAACTTCTCAGCGAATCTGAGGACTGGGACCTGGGAATATGATGCTTGTTTAAAATACAGATACCAAGCTTTACTCTGGAATAGCTTCTCAGCGAATCTGGGGACTGGGACCTGGGAATATGAATTTTTATTTAGTCTTTCAGGTGAATGTCTTGTAGATTAAAGTTTGAGAATGACCACCCTAAGATAGTGCACAGATGACCTTCCCAACATCCAGCATCAAGAAGACACTGGATACCCAGACCATATGACACCAACATGACAACTGTAGGATAAGGGAGAAATCTCAGCCCCATAAAATAATCCATGGAGGAAACTATAAAACATTCTGAATTAAAAAGGCAGCGGCATGAATAAAATGGCACGGGTACAAGTTGATTCTTTACAGTGTTGTTGAAATAGCAGTGTCCACGTACAAGGTTCGGATTAAGCAAACTATAGCACAGTCATGCAAAGAAATACTATGCAGTTTTATAAAAGAATAGAAAAGTGGATACTTCTGAGATATTTTATTAAGTTACAAAGGCAAAATCTCAAGTATATATACGGCATATATATGGTATTCAGTCTTTCACATGAGAAAAGAGGGAAAGTAAAATATGTGTTCCTATTTGCTTGTGTTCCCATAAAGAGAATACAGAAGAAATCAACAAATGTGCCAAGGCATATTGTTTGCAGTAACAGCCTTATCTGCTCACGCTTCTCTTTATCTATTCTCCATGAGTTGTGCTTTCCACATTGTCTCTGGACGTGGCCATGTAATATGCTTTGGCCAATATGAAGCAAGCAGAATTTGGAAACTGCCTTCTCTAGCTGCTCGTGCAGTCCTGGGTGCCATGTGAAAAAGCCCGGGCTTTTTGGATGCTGGCTGATGGATGGTGAAAGACACATGACCCAGCTGCCTACCTCAGAAACCCCTAAACTAGCCAGCGACATGTCAACTGCTGAGTGGTATAGAATAAGAGACTTACTGTAGGGTTTGAACCTTGCAAAACTGAAAGTCATTAGTCAAAGACCACAAAGAAGAGCTGATAAAGACTATTGAATGCTGCTGCTTTTGTATCTGATGCTATTCCTGAAAGTCATCCAAGGTCAGCAGCTTAGATTATTCAGAAGAAAATGTGAACCTAAAGCAAGAGAGATGGAGGCCAGCCTGGAAGCCATGTCTGTCTTCCATTCCATCTACTCCCTTTGTTGTGGAGTCACACGTGTGCCCGGCCCGGGCCCCAGGGAGGCAGAAGGAGAGGATCCATGGAAGCTGTAGGAGATGTGGGTCTTGCTGCTGCCGCATAGCAGGAGGGCGAGCCTGTGGATCTGTGACCAAGCACACGGGCTAATTGGTCCCTCAGGCTCTGTACCAGTGTTCCAAGCATAGTGGCTGCCGCTTCACTTCCACCCCCACCAAATATCTTGCAAATATCCTGTGTCGTCTAGTCCAGAATTATACAGGGAAGGGAATTCTAAGACATGTACTTTTAATTCACCTAAGCAAATACAGTATGACCACACCTGCCTAGATCACCACTTTCCACCATGACCCCAGAAGCATGTAGGGTACTCAGAAGAGTTCCGCCAAGGTCACCCAGCCCAAAAAACCTGTTCAGTTCACAACAGAATCACAAGCTAAATTGTTGATTTAAGCCAATAAGCTTGTTGCACAGAAAAGGTGATATAATCAGATATCTAAAAAAATGAGATAAGTGGATAACCGTAGTTGGAGACAGGGTAGGAGCTAGACCTCTCAATGTATGCCTTACTCTATAAGACATCATTTAAGTTTTTGAACCACGTTAATGTACGTAAGAATAAAATTAATTTTAAAACTATCTGAAGGGATTGTAGGATGCTAGTGGGTACCTATTGCACAGGGCACTATTTAAAGGGGTGTAGGTGTAATTCAGAAAAACAGAAGAAGAGATGTGTATAAGTCAGTTGAGGCCCCCCAGTCATGTACACCCAGATATGGAGCAAGCATCCACCCAGCTCCCTGTCAGCAGTCTTATCAGAATCAGCCTGTCATCTCTTTTTCATCCTTTACTCCAACCTGTCGTCAAGGCTTTGGCTCCACCTCTGAGGTATCTCTGAGATGTGCTATCTTCTTTTTGTCTCCACCACCATCACTGCTGTTCAGTCTCTGAGTCATGTCTGATTCTTTGAGACCCTATGAACTGCAGCACACCAGGCTTCCCTGTCCTTCACCGTCTCCCTGAATTTGCTCATTTCCTACTCACACTGACTCATGTCTATTGAGTCAGTGATGCCATCCAGCCATCTTATCCTCTGTTGCCCCCTTCTCCTCTTACCCTCAGTCTTTCCCAGCATCAGGGTCTTTTCTGATGAGTTGGCTCTTTGCATCAGGTGGCCAAAGTATTGGAACTTCAGCTTCAGCATCAGTCCTTCCAATGAATATTCAGGACTGATTTCCTTTAGGATTGACTAGTTTGATCTCCTTGCTGTCCAAGGGACTCTCAAGAGCCTTCTCCAACACCACAGTTTGAAAGCATCAATTCTTCAGCACTCAGCCTTCTTTATGGTCCAACTCTCGCATCTGCACATGACTACTGGAAAAAACATAGCTTTGACTACACAGACTTTTGTCAGCAAAGTGATGTCTCTGCTTTTTAATACACTGTCTAGGTTTGTCATAGCTTTTCTTCCAAGGAGCAGGTGTCTTTAATTTTGTGGCTGCAGTCACCATCTGCAGTGATTGTGGAGCCCAAGAAAATAAAATCTGTCACTGTTTCCATTGCTTCCCCATCTATTTGCCATGAAGTGATGGGACCAGATGCCATGATCTTAGTTTTCTGAATGTGGAGTTTTAAGCCAACTTTTTCACTCTCCTCTTTCACTTTCATCAAGAGGCTCTTTAGTTCCTTGTCACTTTCTACCATCACTGTGGGCCAGACTATTCCAACAGCTCATATCCCTGCTTCCATATTGCCTGTCTGCAGTCCATTCTCTGTATTTAACAGGAGGAATAGCCTTAAAATAGAAACTGAATCATGTACTGGGTATTTAGCAGTGAGGATGGCAGTGTCCTAAGCTCTTTCACATCCAACTGGAGAGGGGAGGAGACAGTATATCAACAAACAAAACATTCAGTTTCAGATGGTGATATGTGCTGTACAAAATATAGAAAAGTGAAGTCGCTCAGCTGTGTCTGACTCTTTGCAACCCCATGGACTGTAGCCTGCCAGGCTCCTTCGTCCATGGAATTTTCCAGACAAGGATACTGAAGTGGGTTGCCATTTCCTTCTCCAGGGGATCTTCCCACCAGGGATCAAACCCAGGTCTCCCACACTGCAGGCAGACTCTTTACTGTATTAGCCCCCAGGGAAGCCCACAGAATATAAGACAAGGTGGTACAATAGAAGTAACTGGAAGCGTACCTGAGTGGTCAGATAAGGTTTCTCTAGACTGGACTGTGGACTGAGAGAGAGAGGATTCCCAGGCAGGGGGAGAGCAAGTGCAAAGGCCCTGGGGGTCCACAGCCAAGGGACTGAAAGACCAGCACTGCTGGAGCAAAGTCCTCAGTGAAACCAGGAAGATGACACCTGCCCCCAAATTATCATACCGTTATGTTGCAAAGATGTGTGAGGTGCATTTGGGAAAGAAAAGCCCAATAAAAATACCATGGGTGTGCTGTTTCATTTTTGTTGCACCATTCTAATGTAATTCAGTGACCCAGGTACCAGATGACAGCCCCATGACATTCTACTGACTTGGCTGTGGACCCCACAAGATTCTCCCCACTTGGAGAATCTAGGCCTGGACTTTCCTGGTGAGTACTGGATAGACTTTGCATGGATGCAGTTCATGATACCCTGTAGGCACTCAGGATTATCTTTTGAATACATGAATAGGTGGTTTCCCAGAGTGTGGTCTAGAATAGTGATTCTCAGCCCTAGCAGGCTCATTGGAATCATCTGGGGCTTCCCTGGTGGCTTAGCAGTAAAGAAACTGCATGCCAGTGCAGGAAACACAGGTTTGATCCCTGGTCCAGGAAGATCCCACATACCTTGGGGCAGCTGGGCCGGTGCTCGACAGCTGTTGAGCCTGGGCTCTAGAGCCAGGGAACCACAACCACTGAAGCCCTCACGTCTTAGAGCCCATGGAGCAGTAAGGGGAGCTGCCGCAGTGAGAAGCCCAAGCACCACGACTGGAGAGTAGCCATTATGCACCACTACTAGAGAAAAGCCTGTGCAGCAACAAAGACCAGCACAGACAAAAGAAATACACAAAATGATTTAAAAAAAAAAGAATCATCTGGAAGGCTTTTTGAGAAACCCAATGCCCATGGCCACCTCCAGAGATGCTCATGTAACCATGTATCAGATCTGGGGTGGGGCCCAGGCTTTTGTAGGTTTAAAAGATACCCAGGTGATTCTAATGTGTGTTCAGGACTACGGACCCTGGACTTTCCAGTCCTTTCTGATGCTATTGCAATTCTCCAGGAGGAAGATTATGGTGATGAGCACCATAGTGATTATAGAGGAGGTGGTGAGATGTGGTTGAACTTGAGCTAGACAAAGGATGTACAGCTGAGGCCAGCCTAGTGAGAATGTGCCTGAGATCATAGGCTTTATCAGCTTACTGAGACAACACACGTTTTCTAATTACAAAATAGCATAGCATAGCTGTCTCTGTGGGCTTCCCTGGTGGCTCAGATAGTAAAGCGTCTGCCTGCAATGCAGGAGACCCGGGTTTGATCCCTGGGTTGGGAAGATCCCCTGGAGAAGGAAATGGCAATCCACTCCAGTACTTTTGCCTGGAAAATCCCATGGCCAGAGGAGCCTCATAGGCTACAGTCCATGGGGTAGCAAAGGGTTGACACTACTGAGTGACTTCACTTTACTTTCACTTACAGCTCTCTCTGAAACATGGCGCCTCTCACTTCTTAGATGCCTCATCAGTCGATATTATTAAAGACTCTACAGAAATCAGTGCATGAATTTTCACTACCTCCTCTCTGAACTTAGAATTTCATTTAAATGAAAGATCTGCTCAAAGATAGAAGCTTCTGGACATAGGCCTCCTCTCATTGCTTTCCTGTCTTCCTCTGTTCCTTCTGCTTCAATTCTGTTTCCTTTCTTCATTTCTTTTTCTCTATAGTCTCACCACTTTCTCCTCCCCCAGTACTTTGTAAAATGCTTCCTCAAATATTTGAAAGTTTTTTGTGTGTTTTGTTTTGTTTTACTCCAAAACTTGGAGACTTCTCTGCATAGTATTGTGGGCAATCTATGGATAAGAAAAAAAAAAAGAAAAAAACCTATTCATCCAAACATTCCATCTCCTCCTCATGCAAAGAGGCCACACAGATTACCCTTGGCCACAAATCCCAGATGATACTCTTGTCTTCTCAGAACAGAGAAATGGGGAGAAAATTGGAGTTCAGGCATTTGACCCTTCTCCAGACCTTGGAAGCTGCAAAGTCCCTGTGAAAACAATAGACTATCAAGGTATTCTGGGCATTTGGGGAAGATGGGTCATATGAAATTTTGAGTTTTGAGAGCCTCTAAACAAATCCCCTCTTCTGTCAATTAAACAGTTGATTTACGAGGAGTGAAGTTGCCACGTGGTTTGGATACACCCTGCTCTGGGGATGAAAAGAGAAGGAAATGTGATTTTGTTTGGAAGACCTTTTAAACTGTTGGCTGTCTAGCACTGAGAATGAAATCTGGGTGCAGAAAGGATGGGGAGGGGATGGCGCTGATGCAGAGTGAAAGGATGGATTGGCCAGGATGCAGTGTCTGGCCCTGAGCAAAGCATTACATTGCTTGCAGCTGTGGGATGGTTTGGAGGTCCCATTTTCCTAGATCCCTTCAGGGTTTCCTTTCTTTCTGATGAGGTGGTAAGGGGCCGCAGGGTGTGTTGGGTTCAGCCTTCTTGGCACGGGGGCGTGTGTTTTGTGTTTTTTCATGTAGATGTGAAACTCAGCAGACCTGACACTCTTCTCTGAAGGGAGGCTGAAGGGAAGAGGCTAGGTGGGGCACGGCATGCCTGTTACAGTGACCACACAGCACACTCTGTCCTCCCCTGATTCAGCACTTCACATTTCTCCAGTGAAAAAGTAGTGGGAGATGCTCATCGTGTCAGGCTTTCCTCATGATTTAAATGCTCTATGCTTCACCCAGGACACCTGTGTTTGTTAAGCAATAATAGAGGAGGCTTTTGAGAGGTTTGCAAAAGACCAGGCAGTGAAAGGGATGAGTAATGCAATGGAGGCTCCTCCCTGGGCTTGAAGAGAGCATGTGGGAGGATGTCGCTGGGAGGAGGGGTCAGAGAAGGATGGGCAGGAGGAAGAGCTGGCCTCTTTGTTCATCCATTCAGTGATACTGTGTCTATCTATTGAGCGCCCTTGTGGCAACGTGCCTTCCTTGCCTCGTGAGTACAGCGCAGTGAATTCGGGAGACCTGGCCTTCCCCATGTGTGCTCATCGTGCTCCTGCTTATCTTCCGTGGAGACTTTCCTGATTCCTGGGTGGGCATGTTGCTCCCTCCTTTGTTCACCAGTGGCCCTTCATGCAGACATCCCTCTGGTGTGTGCTAAGTTTCTTCAATTGTGTCCAACTCTGCAGCCCCATGGACTGTAGCCCACCAGGCTCCTCTGTCCATGGGATTCTCCAGGCAAGAATACTGGAGTGGGTTGCCATGTCCTTCTCCAGGGGATTTTCCTGACCCAGGGCTCAAACCCATATCTCTTGTGTCTCCTGCATCATCATCTTTACCACTAGCACCACCCGGGAAGCCCCATCTCTCTGGTACCCACCACATTTGAAAGTGAAAGTGTTAGTTGCTCAGTCATGTCTGACTCTTTGCAACCCCATTGACTGTAGCCCACCAGGCTCCTCTATCCATTGGATTCTCCAGGCAAGAATACTGGAGTGGGTTGCCGTGCCCTTCTCCAGGGGATCTTCCTGACCCAGGGCTCTAACCCATGTCTCTTGTGTCTCCTGCATCAGCAGGGGTGTTCTTCACGACTAACACCACCTGGGAAGTCCCATCCCTCTGCTACCCACCACATTTATTATACTCTCATTTTCTGTTCACACATCTGTCTGCCTCATAAGATTCTGAGTTCTGCAGACAAGAATCAAGGCATGCATGTCTCCTGCTGTAGAAGTTACTCAATAAAGCAACTTAATTAGTGGATTTGACAAGCAATGTTTAATTTGGAAAGGTAGATGGGTCTTCATATATTTATAAATATAATGATGATGATGATTTAATTCTCCACTCTGTTCCAGGCACTGAGGAGGCAGGTTTGAAAATGATTTAGATGCATAGATTTTCTATTTTGTTCTCCAGTCAATCAGTGATGTCAGAACTATCCCATGGAGTATTGGTGGGTGGGTGAAAATCAGTGGTCATTATTTAGACACGGTCAATGCACTTTTTTTTTTTATGCAGTGTGATCCTTCCCTGATTCATTTTTTTCTCTTTCAGAGAGAGAGCCAAACCATGCCCTCAGCATGTGCCACATCTGGGAAGTACTCAACAGCGATGACAATGATAATAACAACTGGTATTTATTTGGTCTTTCCATGTGTCAAGATTTATTCTAAGAGCTTTGCATATTTCATTTCATTTATTCCTCATGCAATCCCATGAGGCTGATAATACTATTATTCTAAAATGAAGAGACTGAGACATAAAGAGTTTAAGCAACTTATTCAAGGTCACACAGCCTAGGGGTTGGGTAGAAGCAGGATTCCTGCCAGAAAAGTCTTTCTCCAGAGATTCTGCTCTCAACTTCCCTGCTAATTGTGTCTGCTATTTGGCTATTGACCCTTTGGGGAGTTTTTGCACAAGGAGGGATCCAAACACGTCACCTCCTGTGTTGAAGATCTGTTGTTAAAGACATTTCTTGAATTGACTTGCCCTCACCTACTCTCGAGACTTGGCATCACCCCCTTTTGAAAGTCATCTTAGATCTCTTTCAGACTTAGCCAGATGTTGCTTTTGTATTTTCACAAAACCCTTTGCTCTTATTTTTCATGTGGCATCAATTGTGATGGTCTAATTTCTCGTCTGTTTCCCCCTATAGTCTGTGAGTTCCTTAAAGACAGAAACATATCTCTCAGTGCCTAGAGCCTGTTGCTCAACAAATATTTGTGTAATTAATTAAGAAAAAAGTGCACTTTAGTTACAATTTCTCAAGAACCTTACTAAAAAGAATGCTAATTGCTAGCTGTATTTATTCATTCACTATTTTATCCAATGATTTATTCATTTTTCAGTAGGTATTTATTGAGAGAGAATCTTTCTAGGGGCCGAAGTGATAAGGTATACATGATTCCTTTCCATAAGGGGCTACTACAGGAGGTCTGGACATTAATCAGAATTGTCTAATTACAAAATTAGGACATTGCTGTGGGAGAAAGGCACAGAATGCTATGTGAAAATATACAAGTAAACATAGAGGTCCCTGAGACTCAAAGAAAACCCATAATCCTACCAAAGGATCAAGTGGGTCATCCTTTGACTCTCTGGGTTGTGCCCCTAAGTCAGAAGCCACCACTGATGATAGCAGGACAATTGAATGCAAATTTGAAAAGTCTGGACAAGTCAATGATTCTTACAAAAAGTCTTAGAATGGTTGAGTTAAAGGAAAACTATAACAATCATAGGAGCCAACTTCATGAACACTGGAAAACCTCATTTTAAGATCCCAGGTAAACTGATTGTGCAAGAAAAATGCGAATCGGTCCCAGTTCTTGGGTATTTATTCAATGTCCTAACACTATTTCTGGTAATAAATAGAGACCTGTGTCTACCTAGAAATTTTATGAGGCATTTAGGGACTTATCTTGATGTTCTCAGGTACTAATACTTTCACACAGAATCCTGAGCAAATCATCCCGAACCAACTTTGAGTTTTGTCAGGGATTTATTACAAGCTCGTCTTGGTGCTACCCTCTGGAGGGTAAAACCAGATAGCAAGGATCAACCTTCTAATCCCAGGGAACATTCTGATAGAGTGAGTTTTTGTTTTATTTAGAAGAGGGCTCATAAGATATTATTAAAACAACTTGAACATCTGGTTTGGGGATAAAGTCATTTTCTTGTGTGACTGCCAAGCCACAGAGCCAGGCTTACCAAGAAAGCCTCCTTCTCTCTCAGCCTTCCGAAAAGCTTAATACCCAACTATAATAATGTGCCCCCTCCAACACAAACGAAGAGTACAGGGGAGCAGAATGAGGTCTTCAAGATGCAGGGAAACTTCACCTGTGGTTGGAAAGTCTGAGCAATAAGGAGCAGCTAGGCTCCATTTTGGATCTTTTCTCAAGCTGATGGCCTCTGATTCAAACTCTCAGTGAAAACATTCAAGAAAGAAGCAATATCCAAATGAAGTGTTCACTGAATCCCAGGGAAATTCCTCCTCCCGTCATTGCTGTACTCTCCTCTATCAAGTTGAAAGCTGACATTCAGTCTCAGAGAAAATAAAAACCAGAGTTAGCAAGTACCCTTAGAGAACACGTGAAATAGGACTGTTCTCTCTGCATGAGTCCACTGCTAATGCAGTTCTCTCCTTTGGTTGTGCTATCGCTCTAGACCGGCCCTTAAGATGTACAGACCCATATTCATTCATTCAAAAAATGCTACTGAGTACCTGTCAGCTAACAGGCTCTGTACTGGGCACTGGACTCTGAGCTCTGATGGTACTTGTATTTTAGGCAGCCTAGATGCAATTAGAAGTATTCATAGAAGGATTATTAGCTGTGAAAGAGCAGGAAAAGAGACAAATGAGGCACTGGGGATGTAACTACCTGCCCTCCCGTGGAAGATCTTACAGTCATTTACACTACCCTTCCCCACATTTCAGCCAATCAACACGGATAGAACAGATTGGTAAACAAAGTGAAGTCTACTTGCTGTCCCCAGACTTGAGTTTTCAGACAAGGGCAATGCAACTCCCAAATAAGACATAATTATGTCCTGTCTTTCTATTCACAGTGTCAAACAGTTGGAAAACAGCCCAGAGATTTGTTTTGCTCAAGCCCCTTGTTTTGCAGTGACCCCCAGTGGGGCAGTAACCTGCCTCAGCCTCCCAGCTCATCAGTGGCAAAGCCCTGGCTGGAGACGCAAGTCTTGTGACTCCAATTCCAGGACCTTTGCCTGTTGTCTTCAATGGAGGTTGTAACATTTTTATCTTATCCTACTCAACCGTCTCTCCATTCACTCATTGTGCTTTCATAACTCAAAGAACCTAGAAGAGGGAGGAAAGTAAAGCCAAAGGTTAGGAGTTAGCTACATTTTGTGGTTGGCAAAATGAACTCATGAGCAGTAGGTTGTAGAAGCTTAGAAAGGAAAAGCATATCAGAACCCAGGAACTGAACAGAGATTGGGTTCTTTCTTTCTTAACTGTTTGGGAATATCCAGGTGTGGAGAAATCATCCTTCTTTTGAGTCCTTTCTGTTGTCTTTTCATGGCTGGGAATTTGGGAAAGAAGGGAGGGGGTGGTATGGGAGAAGTGGGGCAGGGACTAGATTCTTCCTTTTGTGTTTGCTGCCTGCTGTTGCTTGACCACCTACCTAATGCAAATCCTGAGGATAATCTAGTATATGCCAAACCTATGACACGGTTTTTTGTGGGTTTTTTTTTTTTTTTTTTTTTTGCATCTGATAGCAGTTTGCCAGAGGCAGTCAACTATAAACAGGCTTTTAGGCTGACAATCCAAGGCTCCTCACAGGATTGACTCAGCGGATATTTTGTCCAAGGTACATAGAGCAAGTTTGCTAAGTCTAGGTCATTCTGATAAATTCTTGAAAACAGGGACCCCAGACTGCAAGGGGAGAACATCAAAGATCTCCTGGGGCTGTAACTAAGAGCTGGCAACTGGCCTATGTCCTCACTTCACTCCAGCCTTGGAGCCTGCAGCACAGGAAGCTTACCAGGCGGAAGTTCTCTTCTGTCTGCCTTCTTTTTTTATAATTTAATTTTTATTGAGATAACACTGGTTTAAAACATTATATAAGTTTTGTGTTGTGTACCGTTCTATTGGGTTGACCAAAAAGTTCATTCAGATTTTTCTGTGAGAAAAATATTATGGAAAACCCCGAATGTACAGCCCAATATTTTTATTTCTGTGTACACTGCAGCATGCTTACCACTAAAACTTTAGTTTCCATCCATCACCATGCAGTTGGTCCCTTTACTCATTTTGCCCTCCCCCTGGCCGCGCCCCCTCTGGTAACTACTCCTGTTTTCTGTTCTCTGTCTGTCTACATGTTTGCTTTCATTTGGTTTGTTCATTTATTTTTTGTTTGCTTGTTTTTTATATTCTACATATAAGTGAAATCATATGATATTTGTCTTTCTCTGAGAAAGACAAATATAATAATACAAAGACAAATAATATCTATTATTTATCATGATACCCTCAAAATTCATCCATATTGTTGCAATGGCTAGATTTCATCTTTTACCATGTCTGAGTAGTATTCCATTGTATATATATACATCATATATTCTTTATCCACTCATCTGTTGATGGGCCCATATCTTGGTTATTGTAAATAATGCTATAATGATGTAAGCATGGTTCAACATCTGCAGATCAATCAATATGATATATCACATTAACCAAAAAAATAATAAAAGCCATATGATCATCTCAGTAGATGCAGAAAAGGATTTGACAAGATTCAGCACCCATTTGTGATAAAAACTCTTAATAAAGTATATAGAGAAGGAAAGTACCTCACCATAATAAAGGCTGTATATGATAAACCCATGGGCTTCCCAAGTGGCGCTAGTGGTAAAAGAACCTGCCTGCCAGTGCAGGAGACGTAGAGACATGAGTTCAATCCCTGGGTCAGAAAGATCCCCCTGGAGGAGGGCGTGGCAGCCCACTCCAGTATTCTTGCCAGGAAAATCCCATGGACAGAGGAGCCTGGCAGGCTCAACTCCGCAGGGTCATAAAGAGTCAGACATGACCGAAGCAACTTAGCACACAATGCATGATAAATGCATAGCTAACATCATACTGCTTTAAGGCCATCTGCTTAGCTGTGACTCCCCTGAAGAATCAGAGCTTCTTGACTTGAAAAAAATCTCAGTAGATTATCTAGTCCGCCCCTTACTCCAAGAAGGTAAGTTAATAATGTCATTAATAAGACTATATCATAGGTTTTCACATGGAGGGAAGAAGAATTAAAGAACTGAGTGGGCAGAGAGCCCCAGAGCACCCAATGGGAACACAACATGTTCCTGGCTCAGGCAGGAAAATAATAGGATATAATAGATTAGTAGCCATCACACTTTTACAGGCACCAGGATCACCTGGAGGCCTTTTAAAATAGATCACTGGACCGCTCGCTCTAGAGACTCTGATTCTAGTAGGTTTAGGACTAAAGATTTTATCATTCATAAGAGGTTCCGATTCTACTGATACTGCTGGTCCAGAAACCACACTGCAGGAACTTGTAATAGGTAAAAAGAAGGAAAAGCCATGGCCACTGCCCCTTGCCTTTTGGAGGCCCTGGAGAGGGAGTTCATGAGTAGGAATTGTCCATAGTTAGATAGACTGATGTTATTCTTTAGATTGATGTTATTCTTTTCTGTCTGTTAAATGTCATATTTGAACTTTGTAAGAAAGGGAGTCCTGAGCCAATTGGTATAGGCTACAAAAATCATTCCCTTGAGTAATTTTACTTAAATGATTTACTTAAGGGGAGAATTCACTTAAAAATGAAAAAAATATAAAGCTAGCACTATATGCAGGTGGTATGGCTGAGGTGTAGGAATAGTGAGGGGCTTCCTTGGAGCTGGTGACCTGGTGAATTGAGGTGAGTGTGGGGAAAGCAGGAGGGTGAGGGAGACCCAGGTCTCCTGTGCTCTGGCAGTCCTTCAGGGCCACCCCGAGCATGCGTAGGTTGCAAATTGTAAGTTGTGTTGTTTCTAGTCATGCTAGCTTTTATTCATATTTAGGAGACACTGCCCTGTGGGAGTGTCCAGACCAGGAGTTGGCAGGGCCCAAAATGGTTGATTTGTGATGCAGGCAAACCATCTTAGCCCTCTGCATCTTAGCTTCTTCATCTGTAAATGGAAATAACAGTGTTTGCCCTGTCATCCCACTGAACTCCTTGAGGGTCCAATGAGAGCAGGTGTAAAGGCTCTTTACAAGAATATAAAGTGTTGTAGAAATGGGAGAAATCATTATTCATTCGTTCAACCAAATTGTATTGGGTGTCAGCCATGTGCTGAGCTCTAGGGGGTACCTCGAGAAACAAAATACAACAAGGTCCTTGCCTCTTTGTGGGGAGAAGAGGAAATAGAGGCTTTCTTTTCAGTCAGTTTTTTCCTCACTCCTTCACTCCCTCCCCTCCCATTTTGCCACTATTGAGAAGACTTTTCCTGGGACCAGCAGAGATTAATATATGCAGCTTGAGAAGTTCCCTGGGAGAGAGTCTTCTGGTGCCCTGACATGTCCTCTCCAGAACACTGCATATTTTCGTCTCTAAGCTGGTAAATGTGGGAGACCTGGGTTCGATCCTTGGGTTTGATCTCTTGGGTTGGGAAGATCCCCTGGAGAAGGGAACGGATACCCACTCCAGCATTCTGGCCTGGAGAATTCTATAGACTTTGTAATCCATGGGGTCGCAAAGAGTCGGATATGACCGAACAACTTTCACATATCATATATGTGAAATATATATACGTGTGTGTGTGTGTGTGTGTGTGTGTGTGTGTGTGTGTGTGTGTGTGTATATGTATATGTATATATATATATATATACACAAAATGATGAAGGAAAGAGGGCAGAGGGCCAGCAAGGTGGGTGGAAAAAGACCTTCCCATTGAGTCACTGGGTCCCAACCCTGTAATCAACTTGTTATTTGGGGGTAAAGTATTTAAAACCTCTGTGGACCCATTTTTATATATAATATGGTGATCACTCAGGACCAAGATTCAGAAGTTCTTGTTGTCTAAACATTGAAATAATTCTGTTCCAGTTGATGAAAGTTCCACAGCAATGAGGAGGTGATGCCCGGCGTGGTGAGTGCCTCTAATCCTGGGCTCCAGTGCAGCTTCCGTTTCATTCTCGTCTGGTTGGTAGCTGTGCCAGAAAAGTAAAAGTAGTGAAAGTGTTGGTTGCTCCATCGTGTCTGTCTCTTTTGTGAACCCATGGATTGTAGCCCGCCAGGCTCCTCCGTCCATGGAACTCACCAGGCAGGAATACTGGACCGGATAGCCATTCCCTTCTCCAAGGGATATTCCCAAGCCAAGGATCAATGCCAAATCAATCATTAAATATATGTGACCATCACTTGACTATCCCTTGTCTATTCAGTTTTTGTGACGATCACATAATGGTCCAGTAAATGCATGCCTTGGTTGCTACTATATGTGGATGCTCAGTACAGTTTTGTTTCCTTCTGGGCAGGTTTCTTCATGATGAAGGATGGGTGGAGGTGGTCAGAAAGGAAAGGAAGGCAAGAAGTTGGTAGAGAAGGAGCAGAGAGTGAGACTGTGGCAAGTGGGTGGGGAGGCACACTTCTCTCTGAACCTGGGATGCGCTTAGCCAGTGGCCTTCCCCACCCCTGGGGTGAAGTCCAAAGAGAAAGCAAGAGTCTTGTCAAAGGGCTTGGCATTCCTTGAATGGAGCACAGAGTGTTATTGTTATGTAGTAACAACTCAGGCCCACATCGTTACTTTATTCCATTCTAATCTCCCCTTCACTGGGGAGACAGAAGCCCACAGCTCTCCCTTGCACAGCCCTGCAACCTGCCCCTGGGAGAATAGTTGCCTTGTTTCGCTGGGCTCCTCTCACATTTGTGCTTTCTTGGCAAACCTGCTCAAAGGTATCAGAATCTCCAGGCACGCCCCACAAAGTGATATGTTTGGAATTTAATCAAGCACCCCACAAAATGGGACTATTTACCTTACCCCTGGAAGCGATCACTTTAAAAATATTTAAAAGTGATCAAAATACAAATAATGAGGGCTCTGCCCTTCACAATAGGCTTTTTAGGATTTATGTATTTTGATACACATACCTCACTCTTCCCAAGAAGCGAGGTCAGGCATTTCCCTGGTTCTGACATGTTAGTGGAGAGAGAGGTAGAAAGATGGCCGGGGTCCAGCCCTATTTTTTTTTTTTTTTTTTAGTGATACTTCTTTGCCTTGCTCCTTGGCGTCTCTTTTCTTGCATGAGGGACCTGGAAAAGCCTTTCACTGCAGTGTCGGGTGGCATGGTCCGAATGCTTGGAATTACCAAGCTACAAGCGCCAACCCTTCAAGTGGCTTTGAAGTCTGGTAGGGAGCAGTTTCAGGCCTGAAAGTGAGGGCCCACAGGAACCCAGAGAGAAAAAAATCTTTGCCACTTAGCAGTCATTTCGTTCCTTTATATTTTGCTCCCATTGCAGCCCCCGACCCGCACCTGAGGGGTTGCTTAATGCTTCTCTGTGATTCTCAAACCCTCAGTCCCACCCTCCCACCTGACTCTCAGCCACGTCATTGAGAAGATCCATCTTACTCACCGTTCCTCTCCTCCTTGAAGATTTGTTCTTTTGTCTATGTTTTTGTCCACTCTCCTCCTTTCCTTCAGCTGACAAAACCTTTGCCCCACCCTGGGCTCGTGATCACCCAGTGGTCTTCTCTTTTGGGTAATTAATTTCTCCTCTCTTGGGTGTCCTCATGCTTTCCAAAAGCTCCTTTCCTCACTTTTAAAAAGGACCGTCACTCTGTCCCAGCATGTAAAATGAACACACATACCTCTGAAACCTGGAAACTGGCCCCGCAGTCCTCTTGTTTCCTTCCTCATTACAATTGTTGAATTGGTTGTCTCCACTGGTTGGCTCCTCTTAATTCCCCTAACCATATGTCCCTGCAGACTGACTTCTGCCCAAATGACATCATTTGAATCTGTCTTAACAATTGGTGCAGTACTTATTTCACTTTTCAAATCAATTCCTCAAACTTTTTTTTCCCAAAAATAAAACTTATTTATCTGGCTGTGCTAGATCTTAGCTGCGATGTGCAGAATCTATGATGTTTATTGTAGCACGTGGAATGTTTAGTTTGTGGCATGTGGGATCTAGTTCCCTGACCAGGGATTGAACCCAGGCTCCCTGCTTTGGGGGTGTAGAGTCTTAGTCACTGGACCACCAGGGAAGTCCCAAACCAGCTTTTTCTTCTTCTTTCAATCTTACCTTCACCTTTACCCACTCCAGGGTATAAAGTGACCCTTTTGACATCTTCTTGAAATGACTCCTGTACATTGTAAGAGCAGTAGTTCTCCTCTTGCAACAAAGAATAGTTTTTCTCAGATTTTCTAAGTGGCTCCTCCTCAGCTGAGGAAAAGAAAAAGAAAACCATTCTCAAAGAAGCTTCCCCTCTGCTCCTTTCTTTCTCCCCTCCCTTTCCCTCGCCTCTTCTTCCCTCTCTCAGTAGTGTTATCCATGGCCCTGGCCTCAGTGACCACTCCTTACCTCTATAGAACTTCCCTCCAGGACTCTCTTACCTCCTGGATTCCAGACCCTTAATTCCAACAATCTGCTGGATTTCTCTCTTTATATGGACTGCTGCCATTTTATCATAAACGGGTTTTCAAAACCAAAATCACGTTTCCTTTTTGAAACCTAGTCAGCCTTATGACTTCTTTATTCTTATAAGTGCTACAAATATTACATTAGCAAACTGAAACTATGTGACTCTGTCTCACTCCATTTATTTCACTCACTTTTTATATTTGTCCTCTGAGTTTTCTCTTACCTCTGTCCCCTGCTTTTCCTTCCACATGTTATCACCTCAGTTTACATTACGTGATCTCTTCTTGCCTGGAGTCCTGCGACACCCTGTTAGGCGGTTGTCTCCTCGATTCTGTGTTCTTGTTTTGTTTTTGTGATTTTGTATTCTTGTTTTGTGTCTGTCTTGTGCTCCTCAGCCAAATCAGTCTTCTTGAAGCCCACTTCTGAAGAGAGTCTCTCACCCTTCCACCTCTCTGCTCAATTAAATTTGGAGTCTTCAAAATGCTGTACAGGTCTTTCCACAAGTTGATCCTCAAGATATTTCCAGGCTTGGCAGTAGTGTCCTATGTGTGCGTGCACGCTTGGTCCCTCAGTGACTGGTCACCGAGTGTCTGACTGTGTGACCCCTCGGACTGTAGCCCACCAGGCTCCTCTGCCCAGGGGATTTTCCAGGCAATACCAGAGTGGGTTACCATTTCCTTCTCCAGGGGATCTTCCTGACCCAGGGATTGAACCCGCATCTCCCATCTCCTGCAGTGGCAGGCAGGTTCTCTCCTACTAGTGCCATCTGGGAGGCCCCTGTGGTCCTATAATTAACCTGTCTTCTAGTCAGAGGAGATGGAAGTATTTCCTAGCTGTGCCCAGAGTGACTTCCAGTCTCCGTCCCTTTGTTTATATTCTTTCTTTTGCCCATCACACTCAAGAGCACATTCACTCGAATGCAGTGGGAGCTGTCTCTTCCCTATATTCCTACAGAGCATCGTCTGGGCTTCCTTGTGTTCCTGACCATTGTCAGCTTAATATTGCCTATTTTGAGAGCTTGACATCCCTGCTTCTCACTTCTCCAGTTCCCAAGAACTTTAGAGGGAAAGAATATATCATAGACCTTTTTAGAATCTTGCATAGCACCTAAGCCAGTATCTTCTACATAGTTGTCTCTGATACATATTTTGGAATGTTGAAGTTTTTTTTAAAAAAAAAATCACTGTAATTTTAGAAAACTTTAAAATCAATTTCTTCTGTTTTGAAAAGTTTTTTCTTCTATTTATTTTCTATTTTAATTAATGACTGGAAATGCTAGAAACTAGTCACCACACATAAACATTCTCACCACAAACTCATTTATACTCAAAAATACTACTCTCACCAACATTTTTAGAGTGATCATGAATTCCTATTTAAATAAGTTAATGGAGAAAGAAAATATAAAAGTCCAATTGTAATATACCCAGAAGCTTCTAGGGCCAGGGTTTTATGGAACTGATATTTCTTATTTAAAAAAAAAATGCCCAAAGCTTTGTATGGAGAAGGAAATGGTAACCCACTCCAATATCCTTGCCTGGGAAATCCCATGACCAGAGGAGCCTGGCCAGCTACAGTCCATATGCAGTCACAAAGAGTTGGACATGACTTAGCAACTAAACAACAACAAAGCTTTGTGATAATGAGACCTCCAAGGTGATGAGCACAGAGTCCTCTAGACTCTCTCCCAACACCCAGTTCTCTTCTCCTACATTCTGCCTGTAAGAGGATGTAAGAAAAGACAAAGGAAGTTTCTGTACCTCACCATGGAACCATCAGGAGATCCCTCACTGGTCTTTGCTTTTTCATGACCCTATACAACCAGAAGCAAAAAAATAAAATTCAGTCAACTCCCTGGATAGTAGTTCTCTAAATTTAAAAAAATAAGATATTTGGAAAATACCCTTAATAACTAAAAAAAAGAGTTGGCTACTGAGTGTAGGAACTGTGTGTCAGTCCCTCGTTTGTTTCTCCCACGAGATTAAATCCTGCTCTTAGCACATAGTGCCTGGCCAATCAGCTCTTGTTGATTGATTGTAGACGGCTGATTTACTTTTAAGGGACTCTTTTCTAAACTTTGCTTGATCCCTCAACTTGGGGAAAATTTGATGACCTGTATGTCTGTATCCAGTTCACGCATTGGCTGAGAACTACAAAAAATATTGTCAAATGGCTGTTGACAAAATTGTATCTTTATTAAATGGAGAGAAATTTGGTTTGCTGGTAGGATCCAAGTCTTTTAAAGCCATGTCTTAAACCACGTATTTGTGTGTGTGTGAGTGTGTGTGTGTTGTTTCCAGATGCATTTGTATGCAGTTCTTTTCCCCTGGCTGTAGGATGGAAGCAGCAGTTTGATCTCACTCTTCAACAGGTAGACTCCTCCAGCCATCTTGGACCACTTCTGTGCCACAGGCAAACTTTTATTCTTCCCAAACTTATTTTGAAGCAAGTTCAAGGAAATTTAAAACAGCAGGGTTGGGTGAAAAAAATAAGAAGTCTTTTGTTCAGCATGTACAGTTTGAATCGTGTCAGGAAATATTGCTACTTCCATTTCATTACACTTTACTTTGGAGGAACCACTTTTTTTTTTACAAAGTCAGGAGAACTCTAAGTCAGGAGGCTGTCCACAACTGAGTCTCATGGACAGATGGCCGGCTCAAACACATAACAAAGGTTCTGTTGTGATGTTGCCAGTTCTATTTCATGAAATCTTTTTTGGTATAAACTGGAGAAAGCACTTTGTTCAGTTAAAGATTTTTTTTCCTGCCAGTTGTCTTTGCCAAGGTCAATGTTTCTATTACATGGGGGAGGTATACACTCCCTCTGGTGGCTGATTTAACACATTTTCCTTTACCAAAAGACCCATGGATCTCAGTAGCTAGAATGTCTTGGTGTAATGTACATTCATTTAACAAATATTTATTGAGATTATGCATCAGACACTGTATTAAGTGGTGTTGGAAAACCCAGAGTCTAGTTCTGGGTCTGCCCATGTTAACTCACTGTTGCACCTGTTCACAACACAGACACTCAGCCTCTCTCTGCTTCATTTTCTCATTGTGGTATATCAACACACTGCTTATCTCAAAGCATAGTACTGAGATCCAAAGAGATAAAATAATGGTGAGTGATCATGCATCGTAAACTAGAGGTCACACCAATGCTGAAAATAATTTAGTGCCTTCCTGTTGCCCTAAAAATAAAACCCAACCTTCTTTCATGGACTCAAAGACCCAGAATAATCTGGTCTCTGTCTTTTATCCCACACCATTCTTCTGGAGAATATCACACATCCATGCTGGCCAACCAACAGTTCCCTGAAAGCAGGATTTCCCCCTCAAGGCCTTCGCATGTACTTCCTCCTCTACCTGGTAAGCTGTTTCTCCTACTCTTTACCTGCCAAAACTCTTATTTATTCTCATTTTATTTTTATTTATTTTTATTTTTTATTCTCATTTTAAAAAGCCACTTTTACAGAAATTCCTTTGCTAATCACCAACTCTAAAAGTGATTCCCTTTATTATTTTCTTTCATAGAATCTTATTTCCCTTCATAACATTTATCCTACACAGAAATGTATTTCTCTGTTTGTTTTTTTTAAAAAGTTACTATCTTCCCTACTAGAATAAAAGCTCCAAGAGGGCAGGTGCATTGCCTGTATAATTCATTATGTATACCTCACATCATTTGGAATTTGGAGAATGAATGAATGAATGAAGCCTGTGCAGTATTATAGAAATGTAAATTTGTTATTATATAAAAATGAAATAATATGTAAATTTTAGGAAAAAAGGATTGTATATTTAATAAATATTACTGGGATATGAATTTTTAAAATTATTTTGTGTACTCAATTATGTTTAATGCCATATATTTCGTGATTGCCTAAGCAAATAGGATTCTAGAAATTCTAAACCCTCATGATAAAACTGGGTCCAGAGATGTGAAGTGATATGTATGAAGTCACAGAGGGGCAGACACAGGGCTAGAATGTGTGTCTCTGATCCTTGATCCAGAGTTCTTTTCACTACCTTGTGCTTATTCATGTATATCATTATTATAAAACCTCATTTCTTAAAGTGTGACAGATTTATTAAACTCTTGTATTATTTCTAGGCTGTACTGTGCTTTGTTGCTCACTCATGTCTAACTGTTTGGGACCCCATGGTCTGTAACCCACTGGGCTCCTCTGTCCTTGGGGATTCTCCAGGCAAGAATACTGAAGTGGGTTACCATGCCCTCCTCCAGAGGATCTCCCCAAGCCAGGGATGGAACCCAGGTCTCCCTTGTTGCAGGCGGATTCTTTACTGTCTGAGCCAGTGGGGAAGTCCCAGGCTAGAGCAACTATAACCAAATTGTTTAATATTTATCAAGCATATTAACATATTATCTTTCATTCTGAACTCCTAGTACTAAAACAGACATAGCTCTTAGCTCAATCCCTCCCTCCTTTTTTTTCGTACGTTTCCAAAAACGTACAAAAATGAGGGCATTTTTTTCATCCTTTGTGCTCAGAGGGTCTTTTGCATCTGAAACTCATCTTCTTCAGTTCTGGAGAATTTTCTTGAATTATTTCTCTTATTATTTCTCCCCCTGCCTCATTCCCCATGTTTTCTTTTTCTGTAACTCTATTTTCCCTTAAAATCCTTCTATTGAGTTTTTCATCTGCTATCATAACTTTAATTAGCAACAGCTCTTCAATGTTCTTTGACTATTTCTTTTAGAAACAGGCTGATCTTATTTCAAAGGTACAACATCCTTTCTTAAATTGCTGAAAAAACAAATTGCAGAATTTTTGAAATTATTCTTTTCTTTGCATCCTTTTTTGGTCTTTATGTCCCTTTTCTCCCATTTGTGTGATTTAGTCATTGTCTTTGTGTTGAGGCTTTCCTCAAACATTTGGTGATTCTTGGCTGCCCATTCTTATTTAAGAGAGAAGATTGCCAGGTGAGATACAAAAGAGTTTAATTTGAAGTTTTGATAAACAATGAATACATTTTCAGTATATGTTAAATATCACATTTTTTATTTTCTAGATCTGGCCATCTTAAGAGAGAAGCACAGAGCAGCTGAGGAAAGATCTATGTACATGGATAAGACTTGTTGATTCCTATGTGTCAGTAAGCTGATCTAAACAGACCATTTCATTAGAGGATACCTGGCCATCAGTATCTTTAGATCTTAATGTTGGGCTAGGTCAGAGTTCCCAGACCAGAGTCATTCAGCCTTCAGCCTAGGGGATTACAGCGTGACTGTCAGTTCCAGGAACTGAGCTGAGACAAGAGGCTGAGAGTCTCATCATTCAGAATGTGTGCTTTTAATGAAGCCCTTGTTGTCACTTGGATATTCCTGCCTTCAGTCATGCCTGTCATCCTTTAGTTTAGAATCTTACTGATAACAGCCTTCCTGGAGAGTCAGTCTTCAGTCTTCTGCCAGAGGGTGAGGGGACCACTTCTCAAACACAGTTAGCAAGTCCTGTATCAGCTTCGGCTGCACACCCACTTTCAGAGGTACTTCTTGCTGCTGCTTTCTGAGACTTTCTGGTAGTTTGCGGTGCAAATCAGGATGCTTCTGGGCTTCTCCCACTGTCAACTTAAATTTCAGCTTCATGGGTCTGCTAAGCCTGTTGCCCCTCAACCATCTGCTTTCTATCTTCCAAAAATGTTGTTGTTGTTGTTTTCCTTCTTATTCTTTTTGTCCTTATGGGTTAACATCTTTAAAATCAATCCTTTTATTGTCTTTTTTAGTGACTTTGGGAGATGGAGTGTAATGTAAAGCATATGTTAAATCTGCCACCTCTAACTAGAAGCACAGCTATGAATTTTCAAAGTGACTACAGGAGAGTCATTTAGTTGCTCTTTTCTAAATTTTCTTTTTGTAAAATGAGAAGACTAAGAGAGATGATTGTTGATGGGCTCCACACAAAATTTTATGGTTGTATAATCTCCCTCATTATCATTCTTAACTGAGACTGTCAGGTTACAGCTTCCTAAACCTTCAAAATAAATTCTGTGTTCAGTCTTTTAAGGAATAGACAAAGACATTGTCTACATTTTCAATTATATTGAGCCTCCCAACTCTGCCACTTGCTATCATGGGAATTTCTCTGAAGCCTGGACTTCTGTGAAGTTTATTTCCCCTCAAATGTAGACAATAATAGAAACTTCTTCACAAAGCTGCTGAGATGAGCAAATGAGTTAATCCATAGGAAAGTGCTCCATATATGGAAAACTGCTAAACAAATATTAGTTGATGTTTTTGGGGAGGATAGTGCATCTTCTCAACACAATAGTTCTTGGCCTTTAAAGCCTTCTGGTTGGGAAATCATAATATTTATCTTTAATTGCCTGGACTTCATAGGTGGTGCCACTAGTTCTTAAATGTTGCCAGTGAGTTGGTTCCTGTAGAGCACCGAGTCTCTAAGACATTAATAATACTATTAATACAGGCCATTCTTAATTGAAAACTATTAATATATCAGGTAATCCACAAAGTACTTTATATAAAGTCAGTCCTCTGTATTCACAGTGCAAAACCACAGCTCAGGGGGGTGGAATGTAAGGGACTTAGGATCCAGTGGATTTTGTTGTCCATGGACACCTGGGATCCTGGAACACTGGATACCAAAGGACGACTGTATCTGCAGCATCTCTAATCTTTATAGCAGTCCTGCAAGGTAAAGTCTATTGAACTCATTTTGCAGATAAGGAAAAATGATGCTCACAGAAGCTGTCATCTGACCAAGTTCACTTAGTAAATAGTGGAGTTGGCATTCAAACCAGGTCTGTCTGGCACCAAAGTCCATGGGCACTCAAAAGAGTGCTCTTAACTCTTCAGAAGCCACTAATAAATCTTATGACATTGTGACTGAACTTTGTTTTTTTTTTTTTTCTTTTTTATTTATTTTTTCAGTGGGTTTTGTCATACATTGACATGAATCAGCAATAGATTTACACGGTGACTGAACTTTGATTAAGAGCTGTAGTTTGGTTTCTTCTAGACTCAGTTCTGGCATGGATTCTGAGTTATGCCCATAAGAGGCTATTGGTCCTGCTTTCTCTTGTCTCTCCTTTTCTATTCAGCGATTGCCTACTCAGCCTGCAGGATTCCATCAAGGTCCAGCTTCTTCGTGGAGTTTTTCTTTACTTCTCCAAGCAAAACCGGCTGCTCCTTTCTCTGTTCTCTGACCACTTTAATTTGCATCAGACAAAACTGCCTCTTCTTAACCATTTTTGACTAACAAAAATGGCTTCAAATGACTTCAAACTGTTTGACCAAATATATCTTTATCCCATTGTATTGTAGTTGGGGACAGGATCTGTCTGTCTTCTCCCCACCTCACCCCCAGACTATAAGGTCCATGACAGTTAATTATAACAAGAGCTGTCCTTCTGAGCACTTACTATGGGGCAAAACTGATCTACACACTTTACATGAAATAGCTCATTTAATTCTCAGAGCAACCCCGTAAGAATTGCATATATATACATTATGTGTAAAAATATTATAATATATAATATATATAGTATATGTATAATATACTATATACAATATTATAATATTAGGTAATATATAAAAATAGTACTATCTATACTATGATACAATATATTGCATAATTGGAAAAGACCCTGATGCTGGGAAAGATTGAAGGCAAAAGAAGAAGGGGGTGGCAGAGGATGAAATAGTTGGATAGTGTCACCGACTCAATGGTCCTGAATTTGAGCAAACTCCAGGAGATAGTGAAAGAAAGGGGAGCCTGGCATGCTGCAGCCCATGGGCTCACAAAGAGCTGGACACGACTTAGCTACTGAACAACAATAAGAGCAGATATTATATATAAGGCTCCCAGGTATTATGGTTGTAGGCACGAACAAAACTCAAGCTCAGCTCTTGCCCTTGTGGAGAGCAGGGCACTGCGAGGCACTCTGGCAAACAGCACAGCAGCGATAATGAGGAGTGATTGCTGGACTGCAGTGATGAACCTTCGGGGAGGTGTGAGTGAATGACCTGCTGAGCACCTGGTGGAAAGGAGGAGGTGACAGAGGAGACAGTCCGGTCCTGGGGGAGGAAAGGGGTAGAATCATCCACGTGAATAGGTGTTCAAGGTCAGTGCACATGTGTTCCGGGCTGACAAAGCTGCTTATGCAAAGGTCCCAAGTGGGGATGGGGTGGAGGGGGAGGAGTAAAGCAGATGGTGAGCTTGCAGAGCAGAGCAGACTGGGGCAGGACTGGGGGCTATGGGACCAGTGGCTTGGATATGAACCCCAGCTCTATCATATGTTACCATAGTGACGCTGGGCAGATTTCTTAACCTCTTTGTACCTCAGTTTCCTTTCCTGTAAAATGGGTGTGGTAACAGTACCCACTTGGTGGGGTGGGAAGAAAGATTACCCAGGTTAATACTTGCAAAGCACTTAAAACAGTGCCGGGTTTGCAGAAAATGCTGAAAAACAATTGTTAAGTAATTAATTTTCCTATGTATAGAGCTAATGATAGAAGTTTTGCTTCAGAAAAGTGAGAAGGTTATGATTAGAGCCCGTAATTGGGTTCTCATAATTTTGAAATGATTAGAATAATAGCCATCACATATTTATCGTGTGATTAATATTCATCCCGTGGCATTCTGACTTCAAAACAACCTTGGGAGAAAAGGTACTGATGTCATTTTATTCATGAGCTCACTGAGGCACAGAGGTGAAATACGTTCTCACACTCTGAACAAGTTGGAGAGGCAGGTTTTTAAACCAGGCATTTGCCTCTGGAGTCCTTGAGCTGAGCCACGATGCTGTAGTGTCCTTCTGGCATTACACACGATTTAAAATAAAAGTGAAATGTGTTAGGTCCTAGATTATTCTTGTTTTAATGGGGTTGGCGATTTCAAAAAAAAAACAATGCAAAGGAATGAATGTATACTTACATGACATGTTCTTGTTGGTTTCCATCTTTTTAAGCTTTTTTCAGTGCACCAATGATGCCTCAATCCCCTTGAGAAAAGTAAGACCATGCGTAGAGCTCAAAGTGGCTCTTTTGAGATGCTCAAGAACTAATGATAAACCAACTTAAAAAAAACAAGACAATAAAAAGAGATAATCGATGGAGTTTTCACCCTTCTTCATCTTTCATCTTCTCCTTTAAAGATTTTAACCTAAGCCAAAGATTTCATCTAAGGTCTTGATTAAAGTCTTCAAAAAATATATTTTTAAAAGGGAAAAAAAATTAGAAAACATGAAGTCACTGGTGGAATTATACATAATTTTAGAAAACAAAGCAGTAGGGTGTGTCTTCAAAAGTAAAGATTTTGGAAGCTTATGATAGTGAACCTTTATGAGACTTTCCAGAACTTCTAGTGGTAAGAAAAGAAGTTAAGGGCAAGGACCCACCTAGAAACCTATGACCTTTGGTAACTTATTCAACTTCCCTGTGCATCAGATTCCCTTATCTCATGAATGGGGATGATAGTAATACTTGCCACAAAGGTGATGACATGAAGAGTAAGTGAGTTAATTCATGACAAATGGTTTGTACAATGGCTGGCAGACAGTCTGTGCACAGAGTTACTTCCCTGAGGTCGTCCAAAAAGCGAATGTCCAAGAACAGAATTCTCACCCCCAATCCTGTTTTCCAGGCAAGCTTTTGTTTTTTTTCAAACAGCGGATTATTATGAACACTCTCGGCATAACTAATATTGAGTCCCAGGGTGTGTGTTTGCTTCTAGGAACTGGGTTCCTATTCAATTCCTCCTATTCCCTTTTCTTCTGGTATTGTAATATTAACTCCTTAGGTAAGAAAGCCCTTTGATAAAGTTCTGAGCAATAATAATAGCCTTAGGTCAAAGCTGGACAACTGAATTTATGGTAAGTATCATTTTAAAAGTTATCATAATTTACAGGGAAAAAAAAGCAACACCTGATGTTAAAGCTCAAACATTTGTTTTAGCTAAAAAATCCAAACAAATGACCAAAGTATTAAAAAAAAAACTTCAGAAATTGTTGTAAATGGAGCTATTAAAGTGACAGGGATGCTGGCATCTCAGAGCGATATGATTGCTAGTCTTTAAATTTAGCATCTTTTTGTTTTTCAAATTAAACCCTTATAGAAAAACACAGACTCAAGTTATCCATAGCCTGCAGAGCCAGAAACTGGAGAAAAGCTTGCCTCTTGCTCATTTTGTGTTGTGGAGGACAAAGTTAATTCGTGAAGTTTCGTCATGGGTCGGGGAGATGTGGCCATTCCCCACATCTTTCTCTTCTGAGGGGCTGGCTGAGGGGCTTAGGAGAGATTCACAGTGGAGGGAAGAAGGATTAGGGGGCTAACTGTATTATGAGAAAAAGCATGTAATTCGAAGAGGTCATCAGGAAATCATTTCCCAAGGAGGGCCCTTGTCTTTGAAATCCTTTCTCACTCCTGGTCTAACAAAGCCCCAGTTCATTGAACCTCAAAGGATGATCTTAAGCAGCTGGTTTTGGCTGGCCTGCTTTGATGGCTGGGGTGTTTGAACTGCAGTGGGGGTTAAAATGGTCTATTTCAGTTTAATTATTTGTGTATCTGCTCAGGATTCCTCTCAAGGAAAAATGGGCTTCATCCTGTGGGAAATGAACGTTTCTTTGTGAGTACTATAGACTCTTAGGCAAAATGAAATAACTATTTCAGGAGCTCAAGTTGATGTTTTGGCGAATTTATTCATCCTATAACTTGATGCTTCTGTGGTCCATTTGGTTTGAGGGAGAAGAATCTACACTTTCACATCTCTGTGATTTTTATCTTCTGCAATCAAGAAGACTCCTTCACACCTTCACACTTTCCTAAATCCTGCGCTTTCTCCAGAATTCCCTTCTGTAAGCTTTCCAAATCATTTAACTTAAAAGTTCAAAATTCAAGTAGGATTTGAACATCCTTTGGTGTCCTGGGGAAGGAGCAGAGGGACCAGTGCCCTCTGGACTTGGCTTCCTTTGAGAGAAGATTATTAAGAGAGTATCACAGGAAGGAGTTTTCTAATTTTAGCCTTGTCTTTGAGGAAAAGGGTTAATTTTCTTCTATAGTTTATTCCTGCCTTTCTGGGCTGAAGAGTTGATGAATTAGATCTCACTAGATTCTTCCACTAGAGTCTAAGTTCCAGGAAGCCAAGCACTGGCCTAGTTTACTGATATATTAAGAGGGCCTAAGACAGTGTCTGGCACAGAGTGGGTTCTTATTCATTTAGATGAGTTAATGACTGACCCAGTATAACAGTCAGGATAGGCTGGGTTGTGCTGGGATAACAAGAAACCTTCAAATCTTAGTGGTTTATTTCATGTATATTGCAGGTCAGCTGGGGGCTCTGCTCCACTCTACACCTCCTCTCTGTGGAACCAAGGCTGACAAAGCAGTTTTCATCTTGAATGGTAGAGGATAGAGAGTTCTAGGTTTCTAAATCACAGTGGAATATTCTGGCCTGGAAGTAATATGTGACCCGTTCACTTACAGCTCAATGGCCAGATTTAGACATATGGCACTTCCCAAACCACATGGGGGTAATGCTTACAGTCTTAACTGCATGCTCCAAAAGCATTGGTTAGCAGTAATGACTACTACATTGAGAGTGGCAAGATTTAACTGAAGTGTTTGGGGGGATATTATCCCTTATTAGAATTTTGGTGAGACCATGAAGCAGTCCCATTTCTCAGAATGAGTTTTAAAGTCATAAGTCTGTCACTTTAAACTCAGGCAGTATCACCCAAGGATGTGAAAATTGGTCCTGCACTTTCGCTGCAGGCCATGTTCATTAGAGTGGTCCTTTCTTTCTCTGTATCTGCTGTGCTCTGCAATGTCAACCTGTTGGTATAAAAGGCCTATAATCAGGACATTACTAATATTAGTTGTTGTGTTGTTCAGTCACTCAGTTGTGTCCGACTATTTGCAATCCTATGGACTGCAGCATGCCAGGCTTTCCTGTCCATCACCATCTCCCAGAGCTTGCTCAAACTCATATCTATCACCATCTCCCAGAGCTTGCTCAAACTGATGCCATCCAACCATCTCATCCTCTGTTGTCCCCTTCTCCTCCTGCCTTCAATCTTTCTCAGCATCAGGGTCTTTTCCAATGAGTCAGTTCTTCTCATTAGGTGGCCAGAGTGTTGGAGTTTCAGCTTCAGCATCAATCCTTCCAGTGAATATTCAGGACTGATTTCCTTTAGGATTGACTGGTTGGATCTCCTTGTGGTTCAAAGGACCCTCAAGAGTCTTCTCCAACACCACAGTTCAAAGCATCAATTCTTCAGTGCTCAGCTTTCTTTATGGTCCAATTCTCACATCCATACATGACTACTGGAAAAGCCATAGCTTTGACTAGATGGACTTTGTTGGAAAAGTAACATGTCTGCTTTTTAATATGCTGTCTAGGTTACTCAGAGCTTTTCTTCCAAGGAGCAAGCATCTTTTAATTTCACGGCTGCAGTCACCATCTGCAGTGATTTTGGAGCCCAAGAAAATAGTCTTTCACTGTTTCCATTGTTTCCCCATCTATTTACTGTGAAGTGATGGGACCAGATACCATAACCTTAGCTTTCTGAATGTGGAGTTTTAAGCCAGCTTTTTCCCTTTCCTCTTTCACTTTCATCAAAGGGCTCTTTAGTTCCTCTTTGCTTTCTGCCATAAGGGTGGTGTCATCCGCATATCTGAGGTTATTGATATTTCTCCCCTGCAGTCTTCATTCCAGCTTGTGCTTCATCCAGCCTGGCATTTCGCATGGTGAAAGTTAAATAAACAGGTTGACAGTATACAGCCTTGACGTACTCCTTTCCCAATTTGGAACCAGTCCATTGTCACATGTCCAGTTCTAACTCTTGCTTCTTGACCTGCATACAGGTTTCTCAGGAGGCAGGTAAGATGGTCTGATATTCCCATTCTCTTTAAGAATTTTCCACATTTTGTTGTGATCCACACAGTCAAGGGCTTTAGTGTAGTCAATGAAGCAGAAGTAGATGTTTTTCTGTGGTTCTTTTGCTTTTTCTGTGATTGAATGAATATTGGAAATTTGCTCTCTGGTTCCTCTGCCTTTCTAAATCCAGCTTGAATATCTGGAAGTTCTTGGTTCACATACCATTGAAGCCTAGCTTGGAGAATTTTGATTAATATTATTAGCAGCAGTAATTTCATAATCAAGGCAAATTTCACCCCCAGGACCATCATTTAGGATAACCAAGCCAAATCAAATGGGCTCTTTGCTAAATAATGGACATACTGGTATTCTTACTCTGGTATTTTTTGTCACATGACTTTTGGAAATTTAAATCCCCGACTCACATTGGTTAGTTAAATATTTGTTGACTTTCAGTGAAAAGCCTTATTATTAACAGAAGGTAAAAGAAGCAGAAGATCTGTTTCTTAATTTCTTAGTAAACCTAGGTTAAAATCTTTCTTCCATCTGTTTCAGTTGCACCTTGAGCACTTATTCACCCAGAGACTTTCTTCAAATTGCATAATTTCTTTGTGCCTTGATTTCCTCCTAGGTAAACGAGAATGATGATAGTACCTATCTCATAAGGTTGTTCCAAGTATTGAATGAAGTAATTAATGAAAATACCTCTTGGATAATGTCTAATACATAGTAAGTCCTAGATAAATATTTGTTATTGCTAGCTATGTTACACTATTATTATTGTTAATACTCATATATAGTCCCAGTCTTCTTTGGCATACATTTTCTCCATCTTTCTGCAGCTCCAGAGACTTGATTAGGTGTGTGTGTGTGACTCAATGAGCTCTAAATGGAAGTTGCTGAATGGGACTTTAGTGAAAGCTATTTCAAAGAACTGTACCCAGAAAGCATGGTTCTTTAGCATTTATTTCTTTCCACCTTCTGTTAACCAGCTGAAATGCCTGATTTTATTCCTGTTGGTGCAGCAGCCACCCACCAGGATAGCAACAATAATGCTGTTCCTTTAAAGGCAGTGCAGCAGAAGGAGAGAAGGAGGTTAAATCTATGACAGCATTGTTGGGCAAGTGCATCGCCCTAGACAGACTTCCTTTCTGCTTCTTGATATGTGGAAAAAGCAAATGCTTATGTGTTGAAACCACTGTTTTCTGTTTTTTACAGAAGAAAGAAAGCCCTTGAAGTTGATTTACTATTTTACATATTTGAAAATGTTTGTGTAAATCTGGACACTATAAAAAATGAATGGAAAATGAAAAGTATATATATGCATTTATAAATTACTGATAAGAGTCATATTACTGGAACATAGTAGAAATGAAAAACGTTTTTGAACTTCTTTACCCCAAAAAAGAGGAGAGTGAAAAGTTGGCTTAAAACTCAACATCCAGAAAACTAAGATCATGGCATCTGGTCTCATCACTTCATGGCAAATAGATGGGGAAACAATGGAAACAGTGAGAGACTTTATTTTCTTGGGCTCCAAAATCACTGCAGATGGTGACTGCAGCCATGAAATTAAAAGACACTTGCTGCTTGGAAGGAAAGCTATGACCAACCTAGACAGCATATTAAAAAGCAGAGATGTTACTTTTTGAATAAAGGTCCATCTAGTCAAAGCTATGATTTTTCCAGTAGTCATGTATGGATGTGAGAGTTGGACCATAAAGAAAGCTGAATGCCAAAGAATTGATGCTTTTGAACTGTGGTGTTAGACAAGACTCTTGAGGGCCCTCTGGACTGCAAGGAGATCCAACTAGTCAGTCCTAAAGGAAATCAGTCCTGAATATTCACTGGAAAGACTGAAGCTGAAACTTCAGTACTTTGGCCACCTGATAAGAAGAACTGACTCATTGGAAAAGACCCTGATGCTGGGAAAGATTGAAGGCAGGAAGAGAAGGGGCTGATAGAGGATGAGATGGTTGGATGGCATCACCGACATGATGGAAATGAGTTTGAGTAGGCTCCAGGAGTTGGTGATGGACAGGGAAGCCTGGTGTGCTACAGTCCATAGGGTCGCAAAGAGTTGGACACGTCGAGAGACTGAACTGAACCCGAAAATTATAAAACACAGGGGTCAATCCATATGACACTATGTAAATAGCAATTTGCCCACATTATTGTTTTTTTAAATAGTGTTTATTTAATTTTATTTTTATATAGCATGACTGAGATATAATTGACATATCAGTTCAGTTCAGTTCAGTCGCTCAGTCATGTCCAACTCTTTGCGACCCCATGAATCGCAGCACGCCAGGCCTCCCTGTCCATCACCAACTCCCGGAGTCTACTCAAACCCATGTCCATTGAGTTGGTGATGCCATCCAACTATCTCATCCTCTGTTGTCCCCTTCTCCTCCTGCCCCCAATCCCTCCCAGCATCAGGGTCCTTTCAAATGAGTCAGCTCTTTGCATCAGGTGGCCAAAGTATTGGAGTTTCAGCTTCAACATCAGTCCTTCCAATGAACACCCAGGACTGACCTCCTTTAGGATGGACTGGTTGGATCTCCTTGCAGTCCAAGGGACTCTCAAGAGTCTTCTTGAACACCACAGTTCAAAAGCATCAATTCTTCAGTGCTCAACTTTCTTTATGGTCCAACTCTCACATCCATACATGACTACTGGAAAACCATAGCCTTGACTAGATAGACCTTTGTTGACAGAGTAATGTCTCTGCTTGTTAATATGCTGTCTAGGTTGATCATAGCTTTCCTTCCAAGCAGCAAGTGTCTTTTAATTTCATGGCTGCAGTCACCATCTGCAGTGATTTTGGAGCCCAAGAAAATAAAGTCTCTCACTGTTTCCACTGTTTCCCCATCTATTTACTGTGAAGTGATGGGACCAGATGCCATGATCTTAGTTTTCTGAATGTGGAGTTTTAACCCAACTTTTTCACTCTCCTCTTTCACTTTCATCCAAAGGCTCTTTAGTTCTCCTTTGCTTTCTGCCATAGGGGTGATGTCATCTGCATATCTGAGGTTATTGATATTTCTCCTGGCAATCTTGATTCCAACTTGTTCTTCATCCAGCCCAGCATTTCACATGATGTACTCTGCATATAAGTTTAATAAAGAAGGTGACAGTATATAACCTTGATGTACTCTTTTCCCAATTTGGAACCAGTCTGTTGTTCCATGTCCGGTTGTAACTGTTGATTCTTGACCTGAATACAGATTTCTTAGGAGGCAGGTCAGGTGGTCTGGTATTCCCATCTCTTGAAGAATTTTCCACATTTTGTGGTGATCCACACAGTCAAAGGCTTTGGCATAGTCGATAAAACAGAAGTAGATATTTTTCTGGAACTCTCTTGCTTTTACTATGATCCAACAGATGCTGGCAATTTGGGCACTTTTAGATTCCAAATGTAAGTAGGATTGTATGGTATAAAGCTCTTAGCTAGGTTCTGTTTGTTACTTCTGCTGGAGAAACCACTAGCAGCCTCTGACCCTTGCTTCCTATCTCCATGTGGACAGCACAGAGTTTGGGGGGAATCACCAGCTTCTTTGGGCTGCTTTCTTCTGGGGCCAGCTAGGAGGTAAGGTGGGCTTGTGACTGGCTCGATGTGTAGGCTTAGGGGCTGTGGCCCCAGTTCTCATTACAGAAAGTTTCAGGTATGGATTTAGAAACAGAACAGAAATCTCCCAATTTCCATGGGCTTCCCTGGTGGCTCAGTGGTAAACAAAATCTGCTTGCAAAGCAGAAGCTGCAGAAGATGTGGATTTGATCCCTGGTTGGGAAAATCCCCTGGAGAAGGGAATGGCAATCCACTCCAGTTTTCTTGCCTGGAGATTCCCATGGACAGAGGAGCCTGGGCTACAGTCCATGGGGTTGCAAAGAGTCAGACACAGTGATGCAACTGAGCACGCTCGCATGTACCTGATTTCCACATTTATCAGTCATTGATAAAGTCAATATTTTTGTTATGTAAAAATAGTCTTATGCTCTGAGGAGATGTGAAAGTCAGCATGCCTGGGCTCAAATATATTGGCTTAATGTACTTGGCAAGTCATTCAGCATGCCCAAGCCTCAGTTTCCCCAACTGTGAGGTGGGTATTATATATATCATCCTCCTCCATAAGGACTGAAAAATACTCTATGTGTTTAAAGTTCACCTGGCCAGACCAATAGTAGGTTCTCAAGTCATATGAGCTGAAAAAGAATTAT
This sequence comes from Cervus canadensis, assembly GCF_019320065.1. Lineage (NCBI taxonomy): Eukaryota > Metazoa > Chordata > Mammalia > Artiodactyla > Cervidae > Cervus > Cervus canadensis. The sequence continues at coordinate 50,371,691 of NC_057406.1, forward strand.
AAAAAAGCCAGGGACTATTTACCTCTTAAAATAAAAACCATTAAAAAATGATAAAAGAGAAAATCAGTTCAGGTCCTCACTTGTTGCATTTAGAAAAAGCAGTTTATTTAATTGAATGTCATTTGTTCCTCCTTCAGTTCAGTTCAGTTCAGTGGCTCAGTCACGTCCGACTCTTTGCGACCCCATGAACCACAGCACACCAGGCCTCCCTGTCCATCACCAACTCCCAGAGTCTACCCAAACTCATGCCCATTGAGTCTCTCTTACTTGTTTTGATGTTCCAGTGGATGTTGGCCATTTGATCTCTGGTTCCTCTGCCTTTTCTAAAACCAGCTTGAACATCTGGAAGTTCTCGGTTCGTGTATTGCTGAAGCCTGGCTTGGAGAACTTTGAGCATTACTTTACTAGCGTGTGAGATGAGTGCAATTGTGCGGTAGTTTGAGCATTCTTTGGCATTGCCTTTCTTTGGGATTGGGATGCAAACTGGCCTTTTCCAGTCCTGTGGCCACTGCTGAGTTTCCCAGATTTGCTGACATATTGAGTGCAGCACTTTCACAGCATCATCTTTCAGGATTTGAAATAGCTCAACTGGAATTCTATCACCTCCATGAGCTTTGTTCATAGTGATGCTTCCTAAGGCCCACTTGACTTCACATTCTAGGATGTCTGGCTCTGGGTGAGTGATCACACCATCGTGATTATCTGGGTCGTGATCTTTTTTGTACAGTTCTTCTGTGTATTCTTGCCACCTCTTCTTAATATCTTCTGCTTCTGTTCGGTCCATACCATTTCTGTCCTTTATTGTGCCCATCTTTGCATGAAATGTTCCCTTGGTATCTCTAATTTTCTTGAAGATATCTCTAGTATATAACCGCATTCTATTATTTTCCTCTATTTCTTTGCATTGATCACTGAGGAAGGCTTTCTTATTTCTCCTTGCTATTCTTTGGAACTCTCCTTCCTTAGAGTAGCTATTAATTGAGGACTTTGTGTCCAATATTTTACCCACATGATCATATATTTAACCCTCACAAAAAAACCCTTCTGAACTCAGTGCTATTTTAAGCAGTCTCATTTTATACACGAGAAAACTGACAAGGAAGGTTAGAGAAGTGGTTAAATGTCAGGACTGGGGTTGGACTGGGGCCTGCCTGGCTCCAGAATCAGTCCTGGTAACCATTGCTCTGTTTGGTGGGTACAAATGAAAACTGGCTCAGGCCCCTCATCACATGCCTGGACTTTCCCAGATGGTGGAGGTGAGTGAGTGAAAGTGAGCTTCCCCTATGATCAGTGGCTCAGAATTCACACCCAAATCTGTCAACTGCCTCACCTGAAATCTGTGATGCTGGGCACCGCTGCCTCCCATCCTAGATTCTGGGTAGCTTTTCCGCACGGGTGGGTGTGGTCCAGATTCTGGCATGGAGGTCAGACGGGGCACTACCTGGTCAGGCCACCTGGATATGAAGTGACACTCAGACCCTGTCGGGGTGCCTCTTTCTGCTTACTGTTAGCTGGCTCCGTATGTGGTACTGAAAGTGGGTCAGGGGCCTGGTTTCATTGGGTGAGCCTGGCCTCTACCCGGTCCGCTGCATGTGATACCTGTTCTGGGGCAGAGCTCTGTTGAATAAGCAATCTGTGTTTCACCCCAGCTCAAACACAGGCCACATATTCAGAGTCTCATCTCTTGGCAATGGCGGCTCCCAGCATTATTGTGATTGCCATGCCTTCTAAGCCTTTCTTTACCAAGCCAGGTAGATTCCTGTGAAAAGAAATCTTGGTCTTGGCACTGGAAATCCTCCCAGTAGCAGTTTTCCTAGTTCTGGCTACAGCAACAGAGTGGGAAGATAACACTCACACTAGAGGGATCCTGGCAAGGGTGTGAGGGTGGGGAGCAGGAGGGCACGGCCTACCTGGGGCCAGCACGGCTGCCACAGACGTGCTCAGCTCTCCTGACCATACACTGTGGGCCTGGCAGGGATGCGTCTGTAAGGCTAGGGAGGAACTGAACACCTTGTGTATTTGTGTGTGTGTTGGGGGGGGCTGTGTGGTGACGGAGGTGTGCTCTCATTAGATGCCCTTTTAGAGGGTGTTTAGACCCCAGATGTCATCCTATGAAGAACTTAAACTTCTCTCCATGTTGTCTGTCTTTTATATTTCTCCTTAAGTTCTGACTTCAGACTTTTTGGTATCTTAAGAACTGAGTTTTCATTATATTGGTGTATGAGGATAATGGCAGTATCAATTAATTTATAATCATTCATTAGAAAAGGCCCTGATGCTCGGAAAGATTGAAGGCAGGAGGAGAAGGGGCTGACAGAGGATGAGATGTTTGGATGGCATCACCGACTGGATGGTTGTGAGTTTGAGCAAGCTCTGGAAGTTGGTGATGGACAGGCAAGCCTAGCGTGCTGCAGTCCATGGGGCCACAAAGAGTTGGACATGACTGAGCGACTGAACTGAACTGATATTCATTCATCTATTAGGAATTTTGATCAAATGCTTATCATGTAAAGGCAGTGTGCTAGGTATTCCAGGGAAGGGCTGCCATGAACAACCTGCCAACTGTCCACAGCATTCCCGCAGGAGGGGACATAAAGGTAACTACGAGGTGTAGTTCCTGCCCTCAGGAGGCTTAGAGTCCAGGCCCTAGAGAGGACTTACATGACAGCTGGGAGGAGTGAAACATTCTTTTCAGCCTGGGGGATTGTGACATTTGAATTGGGTGTTAGGGTGGATGTAGGTTTGGGACAGGTGGGAAGTGGGTGCAGGGAGTAGCCTTTGAAAAGGAAAACAGAGTGACCAGTTACAAAGGGACATGAACGGGCTGACTGTGTATAAAGCAAAGGGCATGTAAAGAGAAGTAGTAAGAAATAAGGTTGGAGACAGACTAAGACCTTGAAGTCCAAGCTGAGTTTGCTTTTCACGCTGTAGGAAGTCATGTGAGTGAGTGATGTGGTCTAAGTATGTTTTAGGTAAATTAATCTAGCAGGAATGTCAGTAACGAAAGAGACTAGGGTCAGGGAGACTGGGTAAAAATGTGTCATTTGACTGCTCTTTATGCTTTATTCAAGTTCTCAATTTTGTATATTTTTACATAACATTTATGCTTTTAATTTTTTTTTCCATTTATTTTTATTAGTTGGAGGCTAATTACTTTACAATATTGTAGTGGTTTTTGCCATACACTGACATGAATCAGCCATGGATTCACATGTGTTCCCCATCCTGAACCCCCCTCCCACCTCCCTCCCCATACCATCCCTCTGGGTCGTCCCAGTGCACCAGTCCCAAGCACTTGTCTCATGCATCCAACCTGGGCTGGTGATCTGTTTCACACTTGATAATATACATGTTTCGATGCTGTTCTCTCAGATCATCCCACCCTCACCTTCTCCCATAGAGTCCAAAAGTCTGTTCTATACATCTGTGTCTCTTTTTCTGTTTTGCATATAGGGTTATCATTACCATCTTTCTAAATTCCATATATATGCGTTAGTATACTGTATTGGTCTTTATCTTTCTGGCTTACTTCACTCTGTATAATGGGCTCCAGTTTTATCCATCTCATTAGGACTGATTCAAATGAATTCTTTTTAATGGCTGAGTAATATTCTATGGTGTATATGTACCACAGCTTCCTTATCCATTCGTCTGCTGATGGGCATCTAGGTTGCTTCCAGGTCCTGGCTTTTATAAACAGTGCTGCGATGAACATTGGGGTGCATGTGTCTCTTTCAGATCTGGTTTCCTCAGTGTGTATGCCCAGAAGTGGGATTGCTGGGTCATATGGCAGGTCTATTTCCAGTTTTTTAAGGAATCTCCACACTGTTCTCCATAGTGGCTGTACTAGTTTGCATTCCCACCAACAGTGTAAGAGGGTTCCCTTTTCTCCACACCCTCTCCAGCATTTATTGCTTGTAGACTTTTGGATAGCCCCCATCCCTGACTGGCGTGTAATGGTACCTCATTGAGGTTTTGATTTGCATTTCTCTGATAATGAGTGATGTTGAGCATCTTTTCGTGTGTTTGTTAGCCATCTGTATGACTTCTTTGGAGAAATGTCTGTTTAGATCTTTGGCCCATTTTTTGATTGGGTCATTTATTTTTCTGGAATTGAGCTTCAGGAGTTGCTTGTATATTTTTGAGATTAATCCTTTGTCTGTTGCTTCATTTGCTATTATTTTCTCCCAATCTGAGGGCTGTCTTTTCACCTTACTTATAGTTTCCTTTGTAGTGCAAAAGCTTTTAAGTTTCATTAGGTCCCATTTGTTTATTTTTGCTTTTATTTCCAATATTCTGGGAGGTGGGTCATAGGGGATCCTGCTGTGATTTATGTCAGGGAGTGTACATAACACTCGTGCTTTTTTAAAGCAAATAGTTCCAAGTGAGCCATGCTTGCTCTTAAGCAATTTCACGTACAAATTAAAACAGGGGTATGTTTTTTTAATTTGGTTCAATCCCTTATGAGTGAATTTATATATAACTGACATTTCTTACCTTATCCTTGCTTTTTAAAAAAATAAACAATTAAAAATAAACACCATTCCGTGTTTGAGGAATTCCTAGCAATGTTGTTACCAGCCTCTTTATTCAGTGGTAACTGTCTTGGGCTACACCTTAGCTATGACCACCTGTTTGAGATGAGTAGGGAATTGATGGTGCTGGAACTTCCTTTCAGCCATGCCGAAGTTTTCTGGCACTTGGGTGGAGCTCTACTAACAGAGCCTCCCTGGATCTTGTCCCGTTTTTTTCTTCCCATGATGGAAGTGGAGTAACTCTTCTGATTGGTGAGTTTGGGAGAGGAGCTGTATATTCATAGTTCAGCCAGACCGTTTTGCGTGTGAGCTGCCTGGAGAAACCAGTGTTTCACTCGCTCTGTGCCTCCCTGCCCTGAGTTTTCCTTGGGCAACCCCCCTCGTGGAGAGACCAGTAGAATCCATGCTGCTTGGACAGGTGGGTATGTGACTGCGTGCTCAGTCACATCCAACTCTTTATGATCCTGTGGACTGTAGCCCACCAGGTGGGTCCTCAATCCATGGAATTCTCCAGGCAAGAGTACTGGAGTGGGTTGCCACGCCTTCCTTCAGGGTATCTTACTGACCCAGGGCTAAAACCCATGTCTTCCACATCTCCAGCATTGGCAGGCGGATTCCTTACCACTGAGCCACCTGGGAAGCCATACAGGGTGGATAAATCCATCTAATTCTGGAATTTACTGGTAGAAAGCCTATTTGCTTTGTGCCTCAAGCTAAATTCTGAAGTATAGTGATAAAGGTGATGTTTTGAGTTCTCTTCTTCCTTTCTTGCTGGTCTAATTTCTTCACTGGCTCAGAATTTAGGCAAAGGGAAGAGGTATGCTCCTTATCAAATCTACGTAAACTTAACAACATTGTTAAGTAAGGGGAGAAGGAGGTTAATTGTATTTTCATGGCAAGTGTGATGGTATTCAGATTTCGCACAGAAGGGACTCTGTTTCTGTCTGAAACTCCAAGGAGAAAAGTACTGACTCTACCAGATGAGTTCTAACGTGCACATCCCAGCTGAGCATCCCCACGGAAAAGACCAGGTCCTCAAAGTACACACAGCCATCACAGAGAACTCAGACTCAGAGTGGACCTGTGTGAGACAGAACTGGAGCGTGAGACAGCCCCTCTCCTTAACAGCCAAAGCTGGCAGTCAGCTTGTGGAGAGAAGAGCAGCATCTTCTATAGGAGTTCTTAGTGATTAGTATCAACTACTTGGTAGGCTAAGTAATGGTCTCTTGAAGATGCCATGTCCTAACCTGCAGAACCTATGAATTATCTTAGTAAAGAACTTCAAGGATGAGGTTTAGTTAAGAAGACTGAGATGAAGTGATTATTTTGGATTATTCTGGTTTTCCCAATGTAATCATGATGTAGTCCTTATAAAAAGGAGGCAGGAGGGTCAGAATCAGAGAAAGATGTGGTGGCAAAAGCAGAAACCAGAGCATCAGAGAGAGATATGGAGATGCTATGCTTCTGGCTTTGAAGATGGAAGAAGGGGCCATGAGCCAAAGAATGCAGAGGGCCTCTGGAAGCTGGAGAAGGCAAGGAAATAGATTCTCCCCGAAGGCTCTGGAGGAACCAGTGCAGTCTATACCTCGACGTTAGCCCAGTGAGACTGATCTTAGACTTCTTGCAGAACTATGCGACCAAAAGTTTGTGATTTTTGTAAGCTAGTAAGTTCACACTAGTCATTAGAGTATCACTGGGGAACTATTACAAGTACCCTAAGCAAGAATTATAACCTGACAGAATGTCACTTTTAACTTAATTGTTTCATCAACTCTGTTTTGAATAAGATAGTCTGATTTACAACTCACAAATCCATAGGATGGGTATAAGTTTGGTTTGATTTTCCAGGCTGCCACAAAATATTAGGTACCACACCCACTCGTTTATGTGTTGGCTACTTTTACATTATATTAATAACAGCAGAGTTGAGTCGTTGGAGCTGAGATCATATGGCCCACAGAACCTAAAATATTCACTGTCTAGACCTTTACTGAAAAAATTGCTGACCGTTGTGGTAGATGCTGAGGCTGTTTAGTTACATCATTTTCCTGCTCTCAAAGAGCTTGGAAACTAGAGTAGAGGTTAGAAAAGAAAACCACCTAGTACAGTGAAGATATTTTTTCTAATTGTGTAAACCATGAGAATGAGATTATAAAGAAGGAAATGATTAGTTCTTTCCATGAAAAGTTTTTTAAAAGGTTTTGAAGATTTCTATGTATAGGTCTTTTGTTTCTTTAGGTAGATATACTCCTAAGTATTTTATTCTTTTTGTTGCAATGGTGAATGGTATTGTTTCCTGATGAAAGAAATCAAAGAGGACACAAACAGATGGAGAAACATACCGTGTTCATGGATTGGAAGAATCAATATTGTCAAAATGGCTATTCTACCCAAAGCAATCTATAGATTCAATGCAATCCCTATCAAGCTACCAACGGTATTTTTCACAGAACTAGACCAAAGAATTTCACAATTTGTATGGAAATACAAAAAACCTCGAATAGCCAAAGTAATCTTGAGAAAGAAGAATGGAACTGGAGGAATCAACCTGCCTGACTTCAGACTATACTACAAAGCCACAGTCATCAAGACAGTATGGTACTGGCACAAAGACAGAAATATAGATCAATGGAACAGAATAGAAAGCCCAGAGATAAATCCACAACCTATGGACACCTTATCTTTGACAAAGGAGGCAAGGATATACAATGGAAAAAAGACAACCTCTTTAACAAGTGGTGCTGGGAAAACTGGTCAACCACTTGTAAAGAATGAAACTAGAACACTTTCTAACACCATACACAAAAATAAACTCAAAATGGATTAAAGATCTAAATGTAAGACCAGAAACTATAAAACTCCTAGAGGAGAACATAGGCAAAACACTCTCCGACATAAATCACAGCAAGATCCTCTATGACCCACCTCCCAGAATATTGGAAATAAAAGCAAAAATAAACAAATGGGACCTAATGAAACTTAAAAGCTTTTGCACAACAAAGGAAACTATAAGTAAGGTGAAAAGACAGCCCTCAGATTGGGAGAAAATAATAGCAAATGAAGCAACAGACAAAGGATTAATCTCAAAAATATACAAGCAACTCCTGCAGCTCAATTCCAGAAAAATAAATGACCCAATCAAAAAATGGGCCAAAGAACTAAACAGACATTTCTCCAAAGAAGACATACAGATGGCTAACAAACACATGAAAAGATGCTCAACATCACTCATTATCAGAGAAATGCAAATCAAAACCACAATGAGGTACCATTACACGCCAGTCAGGATGGCTGCTATCCAAAAGTCTACAAGCAATAAATGCTGGAGAGGGTGTGGAGAAAAGGGAACCCTCTTACACTGTTGGTGGGAATGCAAACTAGTACAGCCACTATGGAGAACAGTGTGGAGATTCCTTAAAAAACTGGAAATAGACCTGCCATATGACCCAGCAATCCCACTTCTGGGCATACACACTGAGGAAACCAGATCTGAAAGAGACACGTGCACCCCAATGTTCATCGCAGCACTGTTTATAATAGCCAGGACATGGAAGCAACCTAGATGCCCATCAGCAGATGAATGGATAAGGAAGCTGTGGTACATATACACCATGGAATATTACTCAGCCATTAAAAAGAATTCATTTGAATCAGTCCTAATGAGATGGATGAAACTGGAGCCCATTATACAGAGTGAAGTAAGCCAGAAAGATAAAGAACATTACAGCATACTAACACATATATATGGAATTTAGAAAGATGGTAACGATAACCCTATATGCAAAACAGAAAAAGAGACACAGAAATACAGAACAGACTTTTGAACTCTGTGGGAGAAGGTGAGGGTGGGATGTTTCAAAAGAACAGCATCTATACTATCTATGGTGAAACAGATCACCAGCCCAGGTGGGATGCATGAGACAAGTGCTCGGGCCTGGTGCACTGGGAAGACTCAGAGGAATCGGGTGGAGAGGGAGGTGGGAGGAGGGATCGGAATGGGGAATACGTGTAAATCTATGGCTGATTCATATCAATGTATCACAAAACCCACTGCAATGTTGTGAAGTAATTAGCCTCCAACTAATAAAAAAATAAAAAAAAAAGCAAAAAAAATAAAAATAAAAAATAAAGGCTTTGAAGAGGAGATGCAATTTAAGTCAAACATTCACAGTATGTATGCACTCAGTGGGCAGGAAAGGTGTAATTCAGATGAAGATTCAGTGTGATAGAAGGAGGTGGGAACTAAACAGAAAGTGTAGGAATCACTCATTAAGTTGCCCTGGTGACTCAGATGGTAAAGAATCTGCCTGCAGTGCGGGAGATTTGGGTTTGATCCCTGGGTTGAGAAGATCCCCTGAAGAAGGACATGGCTACCTACTCCATTATTCTTTCCTGGAGAATCCCCATGGACAGAGGAGCCTGGCGGGCTACAGTCCATGGGGTTGCAAGAGTTGGACACGACTAAGCAACTACACAGCACAGCCCAAGCAATTGTAGCATCTGGTGTGTGGGGGGAACAGAAGGAGTAAGGGAGGCTAGTGGTGGATGGGTCCTAGAGACAGAGAGAGGGAGAAAACCTCCAGAACTCTGTAACTGTGATGTGGGAATCCCCTTGCTATCTCGTTGCAATCTTCATCAGAGCTGCAGCTTTCCAAATGAGTCACTTTTTTACAACTGATACTGTCATCTTTAATCATGTAAAGATAGAGAGAGTAGCAGGGGTGGATCTGGTCATTGTGACATTATCTTCCTAACTGATGTCTTTGTAAAGATAAGTTTTCATAGCAAAGTTAAGTTTTATAATTGGGAAGCTATGACACTCTTCTGAAATTGCTGGCTAGTCATTGTATTGAGAACAGGAATCCCATTTTTCAACGCACAGTATGGACAACACATGAAAGAGAGTACAAAGGTTAAGGGGAGAGATATCTTGAGAAGCCCCCCTCATAGTCATATAAAAATGACAAGTGCATGAAGGTGGGAAAGAAAATTCTTTTTGTAGAAAAGGTTATTCCAAAAGTGGATTTTTCCCTGGGCAAGCTATGCCAATTGCGCCTCACATGGTGCATAGGGAAGGTGCTCTCCTTTTCATCATTCTTTTGTCACTGAAATCTGCCTTCTTGATTGCCCCTTCCTCTAAGTCTGGATTCAGGTAAGGGATGAATTCGAACTCCACCATGTTCTGTTGAGAGAAGAAAGATTAAGTGAAAAGTGTGTGCACTGAGAGGATATGGGAGAAATTTTTATTAGGGACCATAGAATTATAAGCATAATTATACCTCATAGAGTCCCAGCGTGTTGTATTTAAACTGCATTTGACTAGTTCTTCGTATTATTTATATTTGTTATTACAAATTGATCCTGAATAATATCAATTTCTTAATAAAGAATTGCAGAACTGGATCTATTTCAGTACCTAGCTGTGTGGCCTTTGACAAATTCTTGTGTCTTTCTGAGTACAAGTCTCTCCAAGCGCAAAATAACAATGCTTGAGACATGGTCATTGGGGGGTGGAAGAACATTGGATCTGAGGCCGGAGAAACTTGGGCTTCCCGAGGCAGCTCTAACTCAGTTATCTCTAATTTGCTACTCATTTATTCTGTGATCTTGGACAAATGGCCCTTCTAAACAATAGTTTCCTTACCTGTAAACAATGAGAATGATATTGGAATACCAAAATGTTCATTTGGGCTTTTCCATAAAAACCCAAATGAACTTTTTGGCCAACCTGATACATAGACATCTTACGATGCTACTAAAGAGATTAAAAAGTAAAGGAGAATTAAAAACTAGTCAAGAAAGACTTCATCTACCACTGGATCTTTTACAAACTGACCTGCTGCAGTTCATAGGGTCACAGAGACCCAGTTTGTAAAAGATCCAGAAGAATTTAAGAAAGGTAAGATTATGAGTTTTAAAAGATGTTTAATCAATTGTTTTTAATATATATTGAGAGCTTTAATCATAATCCTAACTCCTACCCAAAATCTCCCTCTTGTAAATCTGTCTTAAGAAAAGTAATACTTGGGATTATTTTTTGATAGCAAAAATTAGAAAGATTTTATAGTGAATATTTAACTAATGATTAATAAAATAGGCTGCCACTTTGTGGATTATTATGGGGTTTATTAATATGGGTTTATGATTCTATAGCTCCTGGTGGAGTCTCTTCCAACTTTTCTTTAAAAACACAATGACAACTTATACAACGTATTTAAAAATCACAGCATCAGTATGTGATACAATTTTTCTTCTAGGAAAAAGACATGAAAGTTTATGGTACCTGGAGGAAAAAAGAAATCACAACACTGAACATTCCTACTGATTCACAACCTAGAATCTTTGATAATTTTCTGATCACTGGAATTGGATTGATAAAAATCAATCAGTGGCATACCAACGCATCATCCAATCAAGACTAAGAAATCCTGGACTAATATGGGGCAAGGTGGGATAATATTTCATTCCTTTCCCACTCTCTGCCCTCTGGTTCTGTGACTCAGGATCTTTCTTCTGTTATTCAGTCACTAACTCATGTCCGACTCTGTGACCCTATGAACTGCAGCAGGTCAGGCTTCCCTGACCTTCACTATCTCCCGGAGTTTGCTCAGATTCATGTCCATTGAGTAGGTGTTGCCATCCAACCATCTCATCCTCATTAGAAAACCAGGTAGCCATGTTGAAATCAGATAGGTTCTGTGCTTTGAGGAGGCCATAGTTGTCTTCTTCCTTGTTGGCTCTGGACTGAAGATTTGTCTTTTCCCCAAAATTGAAGTTAAAACCATAATATGATGGAATTTGGAAGTTGGCCTTTGGGCAGTATTTTAGGGTGGAGCTATTACAATGGGATTAGTGCCCTCATAATTGGAAGGTGGGTGGCTGAGATGGTAAAGAATCTGCCTGCAGTACAGGAGACCCATGTTCCATCCCTGGGTGGGAAAGATCCCCTGGAGGAGGAAATGGCAACCTACTCCAATATTCTTGCCTGGAGAATTCCATGGACAGAGGAACCTGGTGGGCTACAGTCACAGAGTCAGACATGACTGAGTGACTTTCATTTCAGTTTCAGTGCCCTTATGAGAAGATACATGAGAGAGTTTCCTCTGTCTTCTCTCTACCATGTGAGGATCTACAGAGGAGATGGCCATGTACAAGTCAGAGCCCTCACCAGACATTGCTGGCACCTTGATCTTGGACTTCTCAGCCTCCAGAATGATTAGCAATGAATGTTGGTTGTTTAAGCTACCCAGTATGCAGTATTTCTTGTAGCAACCCAAGATGTCCTCTGCTCCATCCTTCAGTGTCATTTTGCAAGGTGTCCTTTCCAGAAAGCAGGGTCAGATCTGGTAGGACAGGGATGATGGTGGTGGTCATCTGGTTACTGTTGTGCTTTTGCATTCTGGGAGCAGGATTCCCTCCAGCAAAGTACTCTAGAGGAGATGGCAACAGATGCCCAACAACTGGGATGCCAGCTCGAGCTGTGCAGCTCAGAGTTTCAGAGAACCATGCCGTAAAGGTGGGACATGTTGTCGACCAGGAGAGCTAGCCTAGATGAATTCCCGCTCAGCGCTTGCCAGTAGCTCTGCGAATTAACAGCAGTCCAGTTCTGCTTGAAAGTGAAGATGATAGATATCTATATCTATCTTGCCCACAGTGAACAGTGGGCAGGCTAAAAGTAATTAAAACCCTCTTTCCCTAGAAAAAGTCTTAAGCCCTTGATTCCAAAAAGCCCACTAAACTCCAAGTAAACAAATATAAAAATAAACTCCAAGGGAGTGAACATTTAAAAAAAAATCATATAAATAAAAATCGGACAAGTATTGACGATAAAAACAATTACCCACTGACTAGTCACAAACTTGTTTGACTACCTAAAACAGAAAATCCAAATATTTGAGGATGGCCGAAATAAGATAAGATAAGGTTTAAGATAAGGTTTATTCTTCTCACATATAAAAAGTTCAGTGACAGGCAGTTCAGAGCTGGAGAGGCAGCTCAAGGACCCTCTTTCCTTCTGGCTTTCCCCATTGCATGTGACCCTCAAGATGCTGCCAGGACTCCAGCATTGCGTGGAGGCAGGAAGATGAGGGCAAAGGGACACTTGCCTACTGATTCTTCTCCATTTGGTGGCCTTTCTGAGAAGCCCCCCTGGTGACTTCTGCCTGTGATTAATTCATTGGTCAGAACCGTGTTACACAGGCAAGGTAGGTTGGGAAATGTAGTGTTAGCTGTGACTATTTCTACACCCGACTAAATCAAGACTCAGTAAGAAAGGAGAATGGATCCGCATACATTGGGTCAACAAATAGCAGTATCTACCATGTCTACAAAAAATAAAAATAAAAAATAAATAAAGTCTATTCCAAGAATCAGAGCTGTAGACAGTTCCCAGTAAACCTCACCTGTGCAGCTCTAGGAAATCAGAGAGTAGTTCTTGTAGACAACTAGATCTTATAGAGAATTCCCAAATCAAAGTTAAAACTATACTAGCCACAGAATATAGGAAGTGGGTTGACTGTAAAAGTTATTTACTTAACTTCTATTCTATAATTAGGAATCTAGTTATCATTCCATGGATACTGTCTGAAATTCTAAAAATTATAAAATAAAATAAGAATCATAACATTAATTGCTTGGGTGGCAGTGGCCAAGGGATTAACTGATTAAATAATGGAATTGTTACCTGTTCTTCGCCTTTCTTCAAGTAATGGAGTGGAGTTGAGGTCTACTTCCTCTCTCTTCCTCTTTTTTTACCCAGTCCCTCTGTCTCCAGCCTTGAGTTTATAAAAACTCAGAGCCTCTCAAATATTTCCTTTGTTGGGCCACAAACCCCTGTAGGCAGGGGTTAGGGGCAAGGGAACCAAGCTGGGGGCTGGCCCCTCCCCTGGTGGGTGGGGGAGGGGACAGGGCTTCCTCTTGTTAGAGTTAACTCCGTGTGTGCCAGCATGTTGCGCTGCAATTCTGTGCTTGGTATAGAATAGGTGTTCAATAGGTATGCAGTTGAATGCAGGTTTTCACTGATTTGTGATAGCTTTACTGTTTTCTGACAGATCCTTTGTCTTAGATTTTATAATAGTCCACAAATGAGCTAAGCCACTGCAGATAATACAAAGTTCCATACAAAACAAAATCACTGAAAGAGCAAAATAAATACTATGCACAAGAAAAAATAATAACAAGCAAAGGAAGTAGTTCATTGAAGTGATCACCATGGATGAGATTCACTGGTGGAAATTTTCTGTATTTTCTAAAATGTTTAACCAATACGCACTAATTTCATAATAAAAAACAGCTTCTTAAAAGTATTTTCAGATGTGTTTGCACTTTTGGGTGGATTTAGGATTTTGTTTACGTGATGTCATAAAGCTCAACTGATTTGGTAGTTTCTTAGACAACCAACAGATTTAATAGCAAAACACAAAACAAACAAAAAACCCACTCAGACTTGGAATTTGTCCCTAGTATGACTGAGGTCTTTACTTTATAATTGTTCTATTCTCATATTAAAATGACAGACAATCTGTGCATGACATTATCTCATGCATAAGAACAGGATAAGAGACACACTTAAAAGAATAGTAAACAGTGGTGACCAAACATCACCTGTGTGTCCCTCCATGCTCCTTGTGTTTCTAACTTATGTTGCTGGTACAGAATTTATCCTTACTGTTGTTTGAAGAGCCTCTCTGCCTGTGAGTTAGCCTGCGAATTACCTGAGACTAGGAACCATACCTTGCTTGGAGTAAGTTAAGTGCTCAACTGATGTTCTCCCACGATGCCCTGGGCTTCCCCTTCTGAAGCACTCATCAGAATTGTAAGGGGTAGGCATGTGCTGTGTGTGCTGTGTTTAGTCGCTCAGTCCTGTCTGACTCTTTGCACCTCCAGGCTCCTTTGTCCATGGGGATTTCCAGGCAAGAATGCTGGGGCGGGTTGCCATGCCCTCCTCCAGGGGATCTTCCCAACCAAGGAATCGAATTGGGGTCTCCTGCACTGTGGGCGGATCTTTACCAGCTGAGCCAACAAGGAGTAGGTATAGTCCTCATTGCTGGGACTTTCTGTGGAAGGATCTCCACTAGAGTAATCAACCTGGTCTCTTATACCATCTGGCTTTTTGTTCTTAGCCAACTGGGCTTACCCAGGGAAGGGGCTCTTTCCTTTGGTGGAGAAGCCCAGACAAATGGCAGGGCCATCCTGGGTTAGCTCCTGGTCAGATAGGAGGTGAAGGTGGTCCCAGATTGTTGGCAGGGGGTTTTCCCAGGTATTGCAGTTGGTAAAGAATCCGCCTGCTCGATATAGGAGACCAAGAGACATGAGTTCAATCCATGGGTCCAGAAGATCCCCTGAAGAAGGATTTCCTTCTGGAATGGCAACCCATTCCAGTATGCTTGCTGGGAGAATCCCATGGACACAGGAATCTGGTGGGCTACACCATGGCGTCGTAAAGAGTCAGACACAGCTGAGCATGCATGCTATTGGCAGAGGATCTGAATGATTTTTGGCTCTGTCTTCCTGCAGGGATTCTCAGTTAGATGATTAAACTACTGTACTCTCCTGTGAAGGAGGCCTGCAGTTTCATGAAAATTCAATTCAGGGGCATATTAGAAGGCTTAGGTGATTAAGCAAGCCACATGCTCCAAACAGCTTTACCTGTCTTAAAGCAGTGCATGGACTTCACCTGTCTGACTCCTTGTCTCTCTCAGGTGCTTTAAAACTTGGATCTGGGAGAAGTGGTATAATAATGTGACATCCTAAAATACTAAAGTCATTTTCAATCTAATATCTATGTTGCCTACTAGACTGACAGGTTCATGGAAAGCATGGTTCCTATATTTATTTGTTTCACCATTGTCCTCCCAGTGCCCATCACAATGCCTGGTATACAGTAGGCAATGAATAAATATTTTAGAGTACATAAGTGAATTTGTCTTTTAATTATTCTTCTTAGTACAGCCCTTGTTTTACTCTGCCCGGGATGCTGTGACAAAATCACCATAGACTGGGTGGCTTATGTAACAGACATTTATCATCACAGTTCTGGAAGCCAGTAAGTCCAGGATCAAGGTGCTGGCAGATTTGGTGTCTGGTGAAGGCCCTCTGGGTGGTTTGCAGACAGACACTGTCTTGCTGTATGCTCATGTGGCAGAGAGGGACAGACAGACAGAGACAGAGAGAGCAAACTCTCGTCCTTTCCCCTAGTGCCTTTATAAAAAGGCACTAATCCCATCCTGGGGGCTCTACTCTCATGACCTCTGACCGTCTTTAAATCTAATTAGCTCCCAAAGGCCCCACCTTCAAATCCCATCCCATCGGGAATTAGGGTTTCAGCATGTGGATTTTGAGGAGACACAATCATCAAGTCCATAGAAGTCTCTGACATAGGACTAGTGCTTGTTAGCAAATACTGAGTTGGATCAGAGCTATGATTTGTTTCTGAGTGAGTCCAAACAGCCGCTGAAGACCAACCTGCCTGTGTGCTATCGCTTCCCTCATGTCTGACTGTGCGACCCTATGGACTGTAACTCTCCAGGCTCCACTGTCCATGGGATTCTCCAGGCAAGAATGCTGGAGTGGATTGCCATTTCCTATTCCAGGGGATCTTCCCGACCCAGGGATTGAACCTGCGTATGTTATGTCTCCTGCATTGGCAGGTGAGTTCTTTACCACTCGCGCCACCGGGGAAGCCCTTGAAGCCCACCGGAACTGGTTTGTTTGTTTTTTTGCTTTTGGTAGGGGATCTTAGTTCCCTGATCCTGTGCCAATAGCTCAGTTGTTAAAGAATCCACCTGCAATGCAGGGAACCCCAGTTCGATTCCTGGGTTGGGAAGATCCCCTGGAGAAGGAATGGACTACGCAAACTCCAGTATTCTTGGGCTTCCCTCATGGCTCAGCTGGTAAAGACTCCTCCTGCAATGTGGGAGACCTGGGTTTGATCTCTGGGTTGGGAAGGTCCTCTGGAGAAGGGAAAGGCTACCCACTCCAGGATTCTGGTCTGGAGAATTCCATGGACTGTATAGTCCGTGGGGTTGCAGAGAGTCAGACACAACTGAGTGACTTTCACTTGATTCCCTGACCATGCATGGAACCTGTGCCACCTGCAGTAGAAGCTCGGAGTCATAACCCTGGACTGTCAACAAAGTCCCCCTACCTGAACTTTTCTATGTTGCTTCTCAGCCTGGTGCCTGGGGTGGGGGTGGGGGAATCAGAGAGAGATGGGAACCCACTGATTTCCTGTTTGCATGCCTCACCTCAAGAACTGTGGAAGAGAATTTATATTTTATTGAAAAGTACAAAATTTGAAGTGAAAGAGGAAATGAGGGCACCTAACAGCAATAGTAATAAGATTGAGAATCTGCTCCACATTCCACGTAGACAAAGAGCATCCATTTCATTTCCTTGCATGAGAGATTCTGTCCAGGCACTGGCCCACCTCCCACATCCATGGGCTTTTTTGGGGCCATGCCTCCTGCGGGGTGACTCCACCTAGATTCTCAATTAAGAACGGAACATTTTCTTCACTTTCACCACACAGAGGAATGATACTGTGTGTGGAACATCTGCAAATCTCAAGTGTGGGCCTCATGCAGTACCAGTTTCCCACACATAAATCTTTCTGTGAACTGAGGTCCACTGATACTTGCCTTTATAGGTGAGTGTGAGGCCAAGCACACATTGTCCTTTGGAACAGAAGACCAAGACCCCACTTTCCAAAGGGAAAAAAGTTTATAGTTTTAGGAGATTTGAACAATAGCTTATGATCCTGTTGTGTGTCTGCCTTTTCCTCATGCCCTGCTCCACTTTAGGTGCCTGGGAGCTCACTCAGGCAGCTGTAATCTGAGACTCTCAGAGTTGGAAGGTGTGGCCTCTTCACCCATCCAGAGCTAGTATTTCTGCTCAGCTTGTTCAGTACAGCCTGTTTTTCCCTTCTCTGTGGGCAAGGAGGTGGCAATGTCTTTGAGATCTATCTTTACTTCATCTTCAGACAGCTTGTATTAGTTAGTCATGTTCAATTCTTGGCAACCCCATGGACTATATAGCCTGCCAGGCTCCTCTGTCCATGGAATTTCTCCAGGCAAGAATACTTCAGTGTTTGGCCATGCCCTCCTCCAGGGGATCTCCCCAACTCAGGGATCAAACCCAGGTCTTCTGCATTGCAGGCAGATTCTTTACCATCTGAGATACCAGGAAAGCCCTGCTTAAATCAAATGAATTTGCTGCTTAATGCCCTAGATACCCAACTAGGGAATGGCTAAAAAACTAAGCAAATGAAAAACTGGTACTTCCATGTGATAGAATGTAATGCAGCTATTAAAGATCCCATTTTAGGAAAAAATACTGAATCCCCTGGGAAGAGGTTTATGTTATATTACTAAGTAAAAAGAGCAGGTTATAGGGCAATAGGTATAGCATAGTTCAGATAGATAGACAGATGATAAATAGGTAATAGAGTGAGTGAGCAAGTGGACTTGAAGAATGGTGAGTCCTTTGAAACACTTAACTCCACCCTAAGGAACTGTGTTTCTATAATCTTCCATTTTGCCTTTGTAGTGTTAGCCACTCAGTCATGTCTGACTCTTTGCAACCCCATGGACTATAGCCCACCAGGCTCCTCTGTCCATGGAATTCTCCAGGCAAGAATACCGGAGTGGGTAGCCAATCCTGTCTCCAAGGGATCTTTCTGACCCAAGAATCGAGGGTCTCCAGGATGGTAGACAGATTCTTTACCGTCTAAGCCACCAGGGAAACCCATATTTGGCCTTACACTATCTAGAAAGACTAGTAGAGACTTCTAGAAGGAAAACAATCTTACAATTACTCAAACACAAAAATGCAGAGAATTCAGGGGATGGTGCCACACCATTGTTCCCTTCCAGCCTATCTACCGAGTCAGCAGTGATTACCAGGAGCCAGCCCTTCCTCCACTGGTCTCCCTTCCCCATTGTTTCCTCTCTCTCTCCGTGGTTTTTCCATCCTCGGACATTTCTGCAGCATCTCAACTCCACCCTGGCACAAACAGATCCTTATAGTCCTCCACAGGAGCAGGTATAGGACTTCTAGACGTTTCAGAATGGGGCATTACCAAGATGAACTCTTCTGGCTGATATTCAGTCCATCACATATAATTTAAGGTATGATCTACATTTAAAAAAAAAAAACCCTATCAAGATTATGGAGAACAGAAAAACTTGTTATCATCGACTTTTCCATATAATTAGGCAGATGTAATGATAAAATGTATTCACCTTGAAGAGAAAATTTCCAGTTTTTACGGAAAGCAGATGCATTACCAAATCATAATCATGGTTACACTTGAAGGTGGCATTTTCTATATCTTAAAGTACTCTCCCCTCTCTTAGTGGCCTCCTCACCCATCTCTGTGTCCTTTACCTCCTGAAAAAAAGCTCAGCGCACCCTCTATTTGCATCACTTCTTAGAGAACATTTGACACATGAATGCTTCTTCTGTGCAAGCAGAAGCTATGGGGTTTCTGCTTCAGGTCAGAGTTACTGAAGCCGAAAAGAACAAAAAGACAAGAAACTAGAGGAAATCAAAGGGGCAGTGAGGTGAGCTCTCTAGGTTAGATCAGAGGAGGTCTTTTGGGGAGTAGGGAGTATGCAATGGGTAGCTCATATGACCGTGGAGGGCTGAAGTCTTGACTTGGTTCTGGAGCCCACTGGAAAGGCAACCACAAAGTTGGGACAGTAGGGGTTCCCCTCCTGCCCCTCTGCCATCATCCTGTCCCAGATTCTGTTCCTGGCTCATCTCCCTCTCTTTTTCTTAGGTGGGGTGCTCAGCTGTTCTGGGCAACAGAATGGGAAGTCGCTTAGATGCCCTGGAGCCTTGCTTTTGTGGTTCTGATACAGAGCATTAGACCTAATTTAATTTGAAAATAATACAGAAAGATGAAAGGGAATCCCACTTGAGCTCCTCATTTTAAAAAGAGTTTAAAAAAAAAAAAAGATGATGTGAGCCCAAGACCTGAACCTCAAAGGAGGCCCTCTGGTCAATGGAGGCAGACAGGCCCAGATGTTTTTCCCATCTGCGTCTTGTCCCTCTGGCATGAAGGCTGGATGAGGGAGGGAGGTACACAGCAGAGGATCAGGCCAACTTGCCGATGCTGCCTTCTTATTTAGCTCATGGAAATTTCATAGCATCTAGCATCTAAGGTCTGGCTTTCCCCATGGATTTGAGGGGAAACCTCCTATAGCCCTCTTGAACTAGTTTCATGGAAGGAACTTCGATACTGTGAAAAATTTCACCCAAGATTAATTGAACTTGACATCCTGAATGTCTTTCGCATGATGTAGTAAGGTGGTATTTTTGAAAATGTCAGTATCTGATACTCGGTGTGTGGTTTTTAGATGTCTAAAGTATTCCCACTTCTCAAATTTCCTTTAAAAAGCTGGAATGCAATACATTTCTGGGTTTTCTTTATTTCGGATGAAACTCCACCTTGCTACAACAGAGCTAAATATACTCCAGATCAACTATTCATTACACACACACAAATACAGAGTGAGCGGCTGACCTCAGCTGAGCACAAACCATTCTCTACTTTCTGGGAAATTAGAATCACGGACCAGCTTTACATTAAATGGAAAGTGTACGCTACCATCTTGTGGACAAAATATAAATAACACCGAAATCTGCTGAAGACTACGTAACTGTTCTCAGTATTACAGTGAACAGCTGTCTTGTCCTGGGTTCCCCCGTGCCCTCATGATGACCAACCAGTGTGGAACTTTGTTCTTGAGTGATCTCTGTCAACAAAACCAGGTGTAATGCAACATGAAGAAATGGGAGTTTGCTGAGAAAATTGTGGAACGCAAATGCCGGAGACATGGGTTCTTGACTCTGGCTTCTTCTCGTTTCCATTTTTCCAACTGTAAAATGACTCTTGTCACCTCACACAGGACACCCAGGTTTCTGGGTGTGTCCTATGGAGCTGAATGTTTTAAACCAAGATAAATTAGTTTATTAATCAGTTGTTTTCTAGTGAATGTAAAACTTGGTTATTTTTCTCCTGAATGGTTTTTATGCATACACTAACTCATTTAATTAATCTTAAAGGAAATCAAGCCTGAATATTCTTTGGAAGGACTAATGCTGAAGCTGAAGCTCCAATACTTTGGCCACCTGATGCCAAGAGCCGACTCATTGGAAAAGATGCTGATGCTGGGAAAGATTGAGGGCAAGAGGAGAAGGGGTGACAGAGGATGAGATGGTTGGATGGCATCACCGACTCGATGGACAGGAGTCTGAGCAAACTCTGGGAGATGGTAAAGGACGGGGAAGCCAGGCGTGTTGCAGTTCATGGGATTGCAGAGTCGGACAGGACTTAGTGATTGAACAACAACAACTCCTCACAGCCACACATCTCCACTTCCCATGCACTAAAGGAATGACATTCTAGAATGTGGAAACGTGAATGGTGTCATCACAGCTGAGTAAAGAAGAAGAGGAAGACACAGAATCCCAGTGTCTTAAGGCGGACAAGAACCTCCAAGCTCATCACACTGTATCACTTTTCTAATACTTGCATTACTTTTCAATATTCAGCCACTTTATGAACATAGTCTTCCAGGATATAAGAAAGTATTGGCAATGGTAACCACATAAAAGACAGAAACAAATTCTGGTACAAATTTACATGGATAGAGGGGTGTTCAAGAAGGAGGGGGCATAGGTATAGGTACATATCACTGGTTCATGTTGATGTTTGGCAGAAACCAACACAATACTATAAAGCAATTATCTTTCAATCAAAAATAAATAAAGTTAACTAAAAATTTTACATGGATACATTTTTGGTTAATACACAGAGAGAGATGACTGAAATTAAGCTAGGCACTAGAAAATCTCTGGGCTGCCCAGTTGGCACAGTGGTAAAGAATCTACTTGCCACTGCAGGAGATGCAAGAGACGCATCTTTGATCCCTGGGTCAGGAAGATCTCCTGGGGTAGGAAATGGCACCCCACTCTAGTGTTCTTGCCTGGAAAATTCCATTGACAGAGGAGCCTGCTGGGCTATAATCGATGGGGTGGGGCAGAACAGAGTCAAACATGACTGAGCGCACACACACACACACACACACACACACAGGTGTGTATCTATAGTATGCAAATGGCGCTCATGCCTACCAGAGCTTAAAAGATCTAAAATCAGAACTTTCCAGTGTTAAAAGTTCTTTCATCTAGGGAAGGTCTTTCATTAGGAAAGCAAGACATCTACCATAAGCTGAAGGTGTTTTATCCCATTAATTCTTCCTTTAAGCATCATATCTAAGTTAGGGATATATGTGTGTATGTGTTCTATGTGTTTTTCTTACTCATAGGAAAATCACGGCTTTCAGATTGATCCTAGTGGTAAAGTACTGCTTAGGAAGGCATCATAATACTCATTTTTGTTGTGATCACATACTGTAATTGGTCTTTCATTGTTTTCCTAATTGTATAAAAGAAATAATGCGTGCCTTCTCTGTCTCCCTTAGAGAGTTTGCTAAGAATACAATATCGCTATCCCTGATTAATTTAGCTAATCTCAGTATTTATATTTCTGTTACAACTTTGCAATAGAAAGTAGAGCCTATTTCTAAAGAAATATGTTCACCCTAACGTTATTTACTGTCAGTGTTGAAGCACTGAGCTTCCACAAATAGAAAAGTTCTGAAACCACAAGAAGATGATGATAACAGCGGCAAAGACAGACGAGGCCTAGGCAGGAACCTGTTCCCAGCACTGGCTCTAGGAAGGTCAGGTGAGGATTAAAAATTTTACTCACCCTACTTAAGTTCCAAGCCTTCTCGATCAATTCCACTTGTCTGTGCATTTTTATTTATTTTTTTTGACCTCTCTCCTTGGGGAGTCTAGTTTGTTTGTTTTCACCTTGTCACCAAAAGTATAAATGTAGTCTCTGAGGGGAGGTTGTCACTTTAAAAGGTCTGAGGAAGCTTTAAAAAGAAAGGTGAAATAGAACATGCCTTGACTAGCTATGAAACCACCAGTGCTGAATAAAGTACCCTAACATCAACAAGAAAAGTTCCCAATATGATAAGAAGGAACCTTCTATATTGCATTGTTTTCCACAGTTTAGACGTGGTATTTTCAATTTCTGTATATTTTTATACGAATGACGAATTTTTGAATGTTAATGCTAGCATTTTATCACAAAAATTTCATGGTTCTTTTTGTGCTTCAGAAACTGCTACATTCCTAAATGTATTCTTACATAATATTTATTACATATATTCCTACATATTTGGTATAGCTTCAAAGTTATTCTTGTCTCCAATAGAACATGTCTCCAAATTAATAGTGGGACTCAGTAAGAAAGCAAGGCTCAGTGTCCAGAATGTTACTGGATAGTCAGCTCTTTATGTGCCTTGCTCTGTATTTGAAAACTTTGTGTAACAGACATAAAAGATCATCTGAGAGTTGAAGGTGTAATATAAGTTCCAAAAGAGCTCAAGGATAGGACGAAGGATGTTATTTATTGAGTGTCTGCAATGTAACAGGTAGTCTGCCAAGGGTTTTCCATTTATAGAAGTCTGACCATCTCCATTCCAAGCTTGGTATGTACAAGTGGCTCACGCAAGTCAGAGTTAAAAGTGCTAGATTAACACTCAAAGCCCACACCCTCTTTAGGCCGTGCCTGTGGTTCCTATATAAAGATTGAAGTGTGGCCTGGGTGAGTTTGGATAGAAGAGTAAATCTCATAAAGCAAAGCATCCACCTAGAAAATTTCCAATGAATATTTTGGCTAAATAAGATTGGATCTTGAGAGAGAAGTTGATATGGATTTTGTGGCTCCATGCAAAGATGCCAGACCTAATGCTATGAGAAGGTGTGAGACAGAGCAGGTCACAAATCCTGAATCCAGGAGAATGCCCACCAGTAAGTGGGAAGGGTGAAGAAAAGAGCCTTGGATTCACAACCAATCCAGCAGACAAGGTGAGGGGTGGTCTCATGACCCCTCCCCATTACAAGTCAGGAACATGAAATCCAGTGAGATAAGTGATTTGTTCAAGGTCACACATCAAATCAGCATCCAACCCAAGGTCATAAACCAGAGTCCCTATCACCCAGCCCATTGTTTTTTGCTCTGTAGTTCTAAAAGTACAGGCTTTCTGTCTTTCCTAAGCCCATTATTTCTCCCCAGAGGGTGTGAACAAATAAACAAATTCCAATGAGAGCACCCAACCCAGTCTGGGCTTCCATCTCTGTTGGTCTGACAGCCTTCTGGTCCCTAAATGAAATGATCCCATGTTCAGCCTTGGTGCACGTGGAGGGAGGGAGGCAAAGCAGACAGTGTGGGAGAAGCAGGAGTCAGTTATTAGTTTTCTCATTTAATTAACTGCATTCAGCAGAGCGAATGCTGTAGGCAAATTACTACAGGCCAGTAACACATCCCTTAAGGAATACTTGGGGCCCATTTTTTTCAGCCCATTAGTGACCAGAACAGCCTCATAACTCAGGTCTGCCAAAGCCAAAAGAAAAATGTGTATAATTGGAAAAAGGTTGAAAACAATCCTGGATAATAAATTACACTTACTCAGTTCCTTTGTCCTTCCAACTCTACAGCTAGCATCACATTTCATAAGGGAGCCACGGAGAAGAGGCAAATGCCGAGAGGGAGGCTGTACTTATTAGACACCAGAGTGAGGCCTCCGAGATTAGTGGAATCAGTTGTTTACTTAGAGTCTGCTAAGCCGAAGGGTGCGTCAGGCCAAGGAGGCTTTGGGCTGCCTGCTCCCCTCAAGATCCAGAGCACACACGGCCCCACGGCTTGACCATTATCTATAGGAAAGTTGGCAGGAAGAGCTTAACCAAATCTCTTCCAATTAGGTGTTCTGATAATCTAAATTCCCTTGTGCAAATGCCAGCTACCTACCTCATCTCCTTGGACCGCCTGGAGTTATAATCTTCCCTGACATTTCATGGATCTTCCTCTCCAGGAGATTGCTGTTCAGTAAAAGGAAGATGAAATGGAGGTCTCCTGCTTACCAAGTTCATTTTCTGTAATATGCAGATACGTAAACACGCGTGCGCGCATACACGCTGGTGTCTCGTGTGGATCAAAACCAGCTGGAGTGCATTTGTCAGGGAGTGCCAAGCTTCAGTCGGTCTCAGAATTTGAGATGGATCCTCCCTGTTTTCTGGGATGCCTCTTCTGGATGTTTGCTTATGCTGCTGCCAGTGATGCGTGAATTTGATCATTTCGATCCTTGTCCCTAAAGACATCGGAGGACTCATAATTTGAAGCCCCCCAAACTCCTGGGAGAGGCAGAGGAACCAAGGCAGCTTGATCTCCCTCCCTGCTGAGAAGCTCCCATCACTGTCCCCTGCGTGGACTACCACTTACCTACCCCATTTGGCATGTAGAGTAGCTTTGCCTGCCAATGTCCTCGCAGGAACACATCCAACAAGAGCTGCCATGCCCAGCAGCATGGGTTGTACAGTGAGGGATGCTGGGAAAGGATTTGCTCACAAGAAACATCCTCTAGAAGTGGCCTCTTTTCAACATTGTTAAGATACCACATTCACCTCACATTTACTATAATCTATTGTGATTTGAAGGCAGGAGGAGAAGGAGACGACAGAAGATGAGGTGGTTGGACGGCATCACCGACTCGATGGACATGAGTTTGAGCAAGCTCCAGGGGTTAGTGATGGACAGGGAAGCCCGGGATGCTGCCATCCATGGGGTCGCAAAGAGTCAGACACAACTGAGTGACTAAAGTGATTGTGAAAGCAAGGGCTTTCCAGGTGGCGCTAGTGGTAAAGAACCTGTCTGCCAATGCAAGAGACATAAGAGATGCGGGTTCGATCCCTAGGTGGGGAAGATCCCCTGGAGGAGGACTTGGCAACGCACTTCAGTATTCTTGCCTGGAGAATCCCATGGACAGAGGAGCTGGCAAACTACAGTCCGTGGGGTCACAAAGGGCCGGACACGACTGAACTAACTTAGCACAGCATGCACATTGTGAAAGCAAAGGTCAGTCTGTTGGTTATTCTCCTTTTGAAAGATTCAGTAGTCAGACCATGGAGCAATACAAAGACAATGTCTTTTTATGCAAGGTCAGCCCCAATCTTAGAACCAGGATTTATTTCTGATTGTCAGAAAGTTGTTCTAATGTGACCTGAATGATCTCTGGCTCTTCCAGAATCCCTCCCACCAAAATCCTCCCAACCTCACCCTAGCAATTTTCAAAGCCCTGCTAAGAAAGTAATTTCCTAGAAAGTGAGAATCTTACCTGTTCTGTTCATCACTGTGTTGGCACATCACTTGCCCTAGACATACACTGCAGCAAGTTTGAAGGGAAGAAATGAGTAGAGAGAAAATTTTGAGCCACAGTCAGTGTTCAGAGGAGAGCCTGTTCCTTTGACCATCAAGTCGCTGGGGACTAAGCAGAGAGCAGGTCATGGGTGGGTAAGGTATGGCGTATTGGATCTCTGATTGGTGAGAATAGCACACCCTGCCTTAGTGCATGCATGTGTACACACACACACACACACACACACACACAGGCTTTGGTTTAACCAATGGCTGCATCTTACTGCAAGTGTGGATATTGTGTTTAGGTCTCTATTGGGGTGGCCAGCTCATCCCAAGAATTTCTTGTAGGTTCTGCATCCGGGAATCTCTTCCATTCCCAGCACATCATAATGATTGGTCACTCTATAGCCTTCAGATCTTCCTAAAGGGACAAATGGTAGATGCCTAAAACCTAGTTTCTGAGTATCTGCCTCTCTTTTTCTTATCTGCAAAACAAAGATAGCGACTTCATATGGTAGTTGCAGGATTAAATTAGAAGCTATAAACATTAAGATTATCAAGACAGAGAAAATTTATATTCTAGCTCAGTAGCCCTGAATGGGGCTTCCCCAGGTGGCTCAGTGGTAAAGAATCTGCCTGCCAGTGCAGGAGATGAAGGTTCAGTTCCTGGGTCAGGAGGATCCCCTGGAGAAGGAAACGGCAACCCACTCCAGTATTCTTGCCTGGTAAATTTCATGGACAGAGGAGCCTGGTGGGCTACAGTCCATGGGGGCCACAAAGAGTCAGACACAACTTAGCGACTAAACAACAAGCCCTGGATGAGTGTTTGTGAACACACTTTGTGAACTGAGACGTAATTGTGCATACGAAATGCTGCTGGAATTAGGAGCATGTCTTTTTCTTGAATACCTCTCTGCCCAGTTTTGCTGAGTCTGTACAGCTCTGGATGAATCAGCGTCTCTTCCGTGAAGCCCCTCAACTCACTCCAGCCACAGTGGTTTCCCTTGCTTTCTAAGAATCTTAAGTCATTTGAAGAAAATTGTTCAGCATCACCATTCTTAAGAGTATGTGCTCTGGAGTCAGTGAAGTGGATTTTGGCTCCACCTCTTAATATTAAGGTGACCTTGGGCAAGTTAGCTAACCTTGTGGGGCTCTATTGTTCTCCTTTACTAAATGGGAGGAATTTGAATAGTATCTGTCTCATTTGTAGTTGGGTGTTTCAAATGAGATACTGTTAAATGTGTGCCTTGCATAGGCTAAATGATTAGATATGTTAGTTGCCCTGCCTTGAAATATATTTAATATTTACATGCTTAGAATCCTGATTCTTGTAGGATCTCCAGTTTGGAGAAGGATCCTTTTGTAGTTAGTCCTAAAGGAAATCAACCCTGAATATTCATTGGAAGGATTGATGTTGAATGCTATAGCTCCAATACTTTGGCCACTTGATGCAAAGAGCCAACTCATTGGAAAAGACCTTGTTGCTGGGAAAGATTGAAGGCAAAAGGAGAAGCAGGTGGCAGAGAGTGAGATGGTTAGATAGCATCACCGACTCAATGGACATGAATTTGAGCCAACTCCAAGAGATAGGGAGCATGGCATGTTGCAGTCCATGGGGTGGCAACATGACTGAGGGACTGAACTATAACAACCCTTTGTAGTTATAATCTTTCATCTCCCCTAAACTTTTTATGTGCTTAACTTCTCCTGTGTTTTTTATGTATTTTTTATGTGTTACCTTCTCCTGAATTGTAAGTTCCTTGAGGTTAATAATAATAATGTTATCTGTACCACTTCCACCAAAACCAGCAGTAGTTATAGCATTTCGAGTGCATTTTATTGTACCAGGCACTGTGCAAAGCAACTTGCCATCAATACGGGAGCCCTAACTGTGAAGCAGATACTTTGCTGAGGTCACTTCATTAATCCCCATAACATCTCAGTGTGGTAGGGATTATTAGCTCCTCTTTGCAGATGATTTTAGATAAGGTGGATATTAAGTAACTTCCCTATCAGCTGGGACTCACTGAAAACTGTCTGGTTCCAAAGCTCATGCCTTTCTATATTGCTTAGGCCCTAGGATCACCCAAATTATCTGATGCACTCCCCCCCACCACCCCCCCCCACACACACACACAGAACAAAGCGATGCTTCTCAAACTATTCTGTGGATACAAATTACTTGGGGGTCTTAATAAACATCAGAAGTTTCTGGTTCTGGAAATCTGGGGCGGGCCTGAGGTTCTGCTTTCCTAACAGGTTCCCAGTGATGCTGCTGCTGCTATCCAAGGACAGCAAGGCCACATAGCTTGGTAGATTAATAGGTGAAGTCTCTAGGATCTACATTTTCTGAAATTCTTGGGGCTGGAGATGGGCATGGTGAGGAGGATGGCAGGAGAAGAATATGGAGTGAAGCTGCATAAGTGACCGGTCATATTTAGGTATTATTCCTAACTAGAGTGATCACACCTTGCTGTTTGGCCCCTTAGTCATGTCTGACTCTTTGCGGCCCCATGGACTGCAGCAGGTCAGGCTTCCCTGTCCTTCATCATCTCCCAGAATTTGTTCAAACTCATGTCCATGGAGCTGATGATGCCACCCAATCATCTCATCCTCTGTCACTCCCTTCTCCTCCCGATTGTACCTTGGGGCCACTTTTATCTGTTTCTCTTAAATTCTATGATATTTGCTGTTCCTCAGACTCCCCTGATGATCAGAATCAACTGGGGCACTGATGAACTCTGCAGCTACCCCTGGTGCTTTACCAGGGTGGTCTCCAGAAAATTTTAATTTTAGCATGTTCTTTAGGTGACTCAGTATGAGAGAATTTTGGAAAATGGTGTAAGTGCTAAAGAAATTGCAAAAGCAGGCAACAAATGGGCCATGGTGTAGTGAAAGAAGACTTGATAGGGAGATAGGTAGGAGATGAAGTTTGAAAGGCCAAACCAAAAGGAATTCTTGCACATTGGTTTAAGTTGGTGTAACCATTTTAGACAATTGTTTAATGATATTTTCCCATGTTGAAATACATCTATCCTGTAAGCCAGCAATTTCACTCCTAGATATAGACCAAATAGAAATTCGTGCACAAGGGTAACTAAAGTCTGAACAAAAATTTCATAGCAGCATTATTTGTAATGGTCCCAAACTTGAAATAAATCATATCTTCATCAATAGTAAAATGGAAAGATTGTATTGTAGTCATATGGTGGAATGTTACACGGCAATGAAATGAATCGACCACTGCAATAAGTAGACACAAAATATGGATAATATGGTTTCTGTTATATGAAGTTCAAAAACAGGCATTTTTTAATCTATGGCATTAGAAATTTTAATCTATGGCAGTTTTATCTATGGCATTTTTTAATCTATGGCATTAGAAATCGAGATGTGACTATATTTGGGGAGTTGGAGGGCCCCATGTCTGGAAAGGGGCTCAGTAGGGGAGCTTAAGTACTGATAGTATACTGTCTCTTAGCCTGGGTAGTGGCTATATGGATAAGTTCATTGTGTGAGTATTTATTCAGAGGAACACTTAACAAGTGTGTACTCTTTTCTATACAAATATATGAATACTGTGTTTCAAGAAAACACACACAGCGGGATGGGGAATACGTGTAAATTTATGGCTGATTCATATCAATGTATGACAAAACCCACTGAAATGTTGTGAAGTAATTAGCCTCCAACTAATAAAAAAAAAAAAAAAGAAACTATCAAAAAAAAAAAAAAAAAGAAAACACACACAGTCATACCCACAGGGTTTGAAAAAGAAGAGGGGAGACCACAGCCCAGGTATGCTCTAGGAGAGGTTTGCAGGGGCTATATTTCTCAAGGCTCATCTCTGGGATAGGACATTGAACTTGCCCTCAAGGATTTCATTCTCCCCAATCTTATCATATACCAAACCAGATATTTCTGAAGAAACTAGCCAAGGGCCACATCCGTCTTTCTCTTGGAGAGACACTTACACATCACTTACCCTATGGACTAGTTTTGTTCCTCATTGGAAGAAACAGCCAAGATTCATTGCTGCTGGAAGTTTGCCATAACCATTCGGCATTACAGAGAATTATCAACAAAGTGTGATGAATCCTGTGAATAGTTTAGTCAAGTCGGTAATCACATGTTTCCACTTTCCATCTCTCCACCCCCTCCCGAGGCAGACAGACATGCCCATTGTTCTGACTTCTGTATCCAACCTTGCAAAATCTACCTTCCACAGCTCCCAAGGCATGAGATTTGCTTTTTCTGATTACCCAGCTGGCCCTTAGTCCTGGCTTTATCTTCAAGCCAGAGGCCTGGGTGGTCTTTGAGAAACCTGACGAGAAGGTCATTAACAAGGAATCATGTTCCCAAGTTGACCTTTCATGAAACCTCAAACTAAAATCCCCCTGGAGCCTGGTCTTCTCCTGACTGAAGGTAGTACCATGGGAACTTGGGCAAGAAGTTGGAAGGGTTCTGAAATGATGCAAAGGCAGAGCAATCCAAAGCAAGTGATATTTTAATAAGTCAGTCATTAGACACCGAATGGGAGGGGGGCGGTTAACTATGCAAATAACTAGAGTGAAAGATAATGAATTATAATAAGGGGCCACTTGGTCATAGGTCATTTACCTGACTTTCAGGAGATCTGCCCTGGGACCTGTTTTTCAAGTAGGAGCTGCAAACTGACAGCCGGAGCTAACAGTGGCCCTCAGATCAGTTTGGTTTGGCTTGAACAGATAAGTTTGGCTGAGCTTTAAACTCAGGAACCTCACACTAAAATCCATGCTTATGGCTTCTCTTTAAAAATGGAAAATTCTGGCAACATTTCCACATGTTAACAATTGCTGGAGCCACCATTTCCCATTGCTCTGCCCCAGCCTGCTGTACTCATTTATCCTGCTTGTCTGTAGGAATCAGGCTGGCTACCTTGCTGTGACAGTCTCTGTCTTCAGAAACAAGTCCAGTGTCCAATGAAAGGGGGTTTGTACCTGCCCATGTGCTCTGTTGACAGGATGGGCTTAGGCTACCATATTTTCTCTGACGTCCTCTCTCCCTCCAGCCCACCCACGTCTCAGCCACAGCTGACTTCACCCTGGATGGTACCTGAATCAAAGTTGGCCCGTCTTGAAGCTTGCCAGGGACTTCTGGTCTGGCAAGGAAAAGCAGGCAAGGATAATGGCATCCTTCACTCAGAATGTTGGAATTAGAAAATTGAGCAACCCTTGCCAGCTAGCAGGGGAGAAAACTGAGAGATTACGAAATGCACTCAGCATCATAGCAAGACGAAGCCTGGGTGAGCCGAACTGCCTGATGGAGAAAACCCACTGATGGAGGAGACTAAACTCTGCACCAAGAGAGGCGACGATGAGGCACGAGGCGGCCCTGAGAGGCTGAGAGCACCGACTTGCCTCTTGATGTCACGCACAGTTCTGGTTCTGGTGGCCTGCTGTACTCGCCTTCTCCTCTGTGGGTGTTGATGAGCTAGGAGACAGGCACCCCACTTGTCCTATATCCACCGTGCTTAGGGAAATAGTACCCTGAGCTTCCTCCAGAGAACCACACCACCATGGGAGGAGAACCCGTGTGAGAATGAAGCCGGGCACAGGAGAGAGAAGACCCCCCACCCTAAATGTTTCAGATCTTTCTTATTTCTCCAGAAATGGCTGGAGAAGTGAGGAATGGCTCCCAGAGAGGCTCTCTAAGCCTTCATCAGCATATGTGCCTATATTTAAGGCACAGGGAAGTAATGAAATAATGATAAAAATGTATTTCATAAGTATTTATTGCATATTGTTTTCATAAACATGTATTGAGTACATCATGTACTGAGTACTCTTGGAAGCCACTGAGTAGGAAACAGACATGGCTGAATCCCTGCACTCAAGGAACTTATGATCCACTGGAGAAGACAGAAAGTGTACATGAATTTTTATAACAAAACAGTGAAATAAACACTATAGTCAATACTTGCCCATCCTGTCATCCTTGGGGAAAAGAGGTGAGGAGGTGACTCTCTCACACTGGGGTTGGGGGCGGTTTGGTAATCTGGCTTCCTAGCAAATGAGGAGGAGAGATGACAGATGGAGATGAGTTTACACAGAGGCGCTGACAGTCAGGCAGCATTGATGGGCATGGAAGGAGGAGACTGGAAAGGAAAGCCCGAGAAACAGAAGCATTGCAGGACAGAGCGATCTCCTTCCCAGGGCCTTGAGGCATCACTGAATGACAACCTGTAGCCGCCTTCATAGTGGAACTAAGACTGAATATCATCAAGGGGCAGAGAAGGAAGAGGTCACTGTGGATTCAGATGGTCAGGGAATTCCTCCCAAGGAGACTGGCCTTCAAAGTAGGGCTTTGAAGTATACATAGGGTTTAGAAGAGGGTGAGTTTTAAGGGAAGCAAGGGGCAGTCCGCGTGGAAGGAATCTGGAACCAAAGGCACCGGAAGCTGAAGCAGCCATCCTCTGTCCTCTCGGGACTAGTCATGTGTGTCTCAGGGCAGGAAAGGGGGCGCAGACCAGCTTCACTGGACTTGATAATTCACAGTGGAGAGCGGTGGAAAAACACTGTTGATAAGGCCGTCTGGAGCCAGCCTGTGGAAGGCCTTGGATTTTAGGACAAAGGGTTTGGACTTGATCCTGGAGGCAGTGGGAGCCAGAGAAGACTGGGGAAAGGGGTTGACTTGATGAAAGAGTTCCTCATTCGCTAAAGAAAAGCACCAACACAGCTCATTTTTCTCCTTAGAAAACAATCACAGAATTTAGCTTTAAATGCACCCCCAACTCCATGAAAAGCATATACCAGCCCCTACAGGACTCCCGGGGGGAGTTCATGAGTTCAGACTCAAAGCACAAGACGTGTTTTACTTGGCATTTAAGCCTGTCTATGGGTGATGCATGTCCTCAAATGAGGACAGACTGATATGATTAAACATTTTATATCAGTTACTCTGATTCTCCCAGTGTGCCTTCCCCCTCTGACTCCTCCAATTGTGGATATCCAGAGAAAAATAGCTGTAAGACAGATTGTATAGTTCCTTAGTAGCATCTGTGGTGTAGATGCTCAGGATAAGGGCTTTGGTGACAGTAACTGCTGCTTTCTTGGACTTTCTAAGTCTCACTGGGTCCTTACCAGTGCCTAGGAGCACCTAGTTTGGCACATGGCAGAGACTCAACTTGAACCAACAAGTAACAGTGTTTAAGATACATATGGTTTTTAATGGAAGCTTTTGATGTTTTTCTTTTCTCCTTTCTTTCCCTCATCCTTCCCGCTCAGTGTCTCCCAACTATTTCTTCATTTCCCTCTTCTTTTTTTAAAAAATATTTTCTGTTCAGCTCACTCTTTTTTTCTTCCCCCCTTTCTCCCTTTTCTTTATACTTTCTATCTCCTTGTAACTTTCTTTTTCCTTACAGGAACTGGGAAAGACAAGGGTGTGTGGGCGGCCATGGCTTCCCTCCAAGGAAAGTGTGAGGCTTTGGGCAAAATAGATCTCTCATTTCTTCCAAACATAGGTCTAATCTGAACTGTCTCCAGGCTGTAGTCTCCAATCCAACTTCAGTGGTTTCAGTTGGACTCCACGAGAAGGGACCCTAGGGATGCTGTGTCGTTAGTCTTGTCTTAGAGAAATTCAGCTTTCTATGCGCCTACTTGTCTCGAAGATTGGGGCACCCACATTCCCTTTCCTCAAGTTGCCAGAGCCCAAGAGAGACTTCTGAGTAAAATGCCTGGCTGAAGAGAAGCAGGACTTCATTAAGAGTTTGATTTATCCCCAAATGATCTATTGTTATGCATCAAATATGTTTTCCCTACAAACCAGTTGGCAGGGAGCATGCAGATAAATTACTACAAGATGTAACCAGACAAGCTGTTCAAAAGGGAAATGGCTCTGTGTGTGTGGGACACAGGAGAGCACATCCATAAACATGTGTTGGGAAATCAATTCCATCTAAGTCTGCGGGAAGAAATAAGCTACTGCCCCCAAACTACCAGTTTGCTGTGATAGCTGACTGTTCTTTTGGGGTCATCTTCCATTGTCTCGGTGGCAAGAATCAAGAAGCAAAGTCAGGACCTACTCTGAAGTCTCTTCAGAGGAAAGGGGCTACTGGGTTATCCATAGGCAATTGTGAATTCTTTCCTTTGGTACATATCAAGTTTGCTCATCTTGTTTTGCTGGAGGGAATGGGTTAGAGTATATTTTATCTGCATATAACAATATTTAGTTGTAATGATGGATTTCAAGGGAATAATAGTAAAATATAACATAATGTAACATAACATAAGGGCTTCCCTGGTAGCTCAGTGGTAAAGAATCTGCCTGCCAATGGAGAAGATACAGGTTTGATCCTTGGCCTGGGAAGATATCCCCTAGGAGGAAAATGGAAGCCCACTCTAGTATTCTTGTCTGGAGAACCCCATGGAGTGTGGTGGGCTGCAGTCTATGAGGTCTCAAGGAGTTGGACACGACAGCAACAACAACATAACAGAATATAATGTAATATAACATAGTATAATATAATATAGCACAGTGCTGTATAGTTTGATGTGGAAGAAGGACCCTTGGGCATGACATCAGAGAAACGTGGGGGATATGAATCACATGTCACTTGCCAGCTCTGTGACTCTTAGAAAGTTCCTTAACTTCTCTGAGATTTCACCATTTTTTAAAGGGGGGTGGGCACACATGACTTGCCTTACAAGATTGTTTTGTTTTAACACATGCAACATGCCCTGCACCGTGGCCAGTGAAACTTAAATGATTTAGACTGAAAACAATTAAAACTTTAGTTCTTTACTCACACGGGCTACACTTCAAGTACTCAATAGTTCCATGGAGCTTGTGGCTACTGTGTTGGGCAGCACAGATATAGAACATTTCCATTATTGTGGAAAGTTTTACTGGACAGTACTGTCTGAGAATAGGCCAGAGGCAAAAATAGGTACATTATATATAATTGTTGCTTCCTGCTTAATAGTTCAAAGCATATTTGCACATCGGACCTGATTAAAGAGCTGTCTATCCAGCAAAGTTGCCCTTTCTCTTAGATATCACTGTCTGTC
This sequence comes from Cervus canadensis, assembly GCF_019320065.1. NCBI lineage: Eukaryota > Metazoa > Chordata > Mammalia > Artiodactyla > Cervidae > Cervus > Cervus canadensis. The sequence goes on from NC_057406.1 coordinate 50,406,547, forward strand.
TATATAGTATTCTAACCTGACTCAAGTCGGCAAAGCATGGTGATTGCTGGAAAATCAGAGTGTACACAGAGAGAGGATTTCTGGGTCTTTAGTTGAAAGATACCAAATGCATACTTTGGCCACCTGATGTGAAGAACTGACTCATTGGAAAAGACCCTGATTCTGGGAAAGATTGAAGGCAGAAGGAGAAGGGGATGACAGAGGATGAAATGGTTGAATGGCATCACCAACTCGATGGACATGAGTTTGAGCAGGCTGTGGGAGTTGGTAATGGACAGGAAGCCTGGCGTGCTGCAGTCCATGGGGTCGCAAAGAGTCAGACACAATTGAGCAACTGAACTGAACTGACTAGTCCATAACTCCAACCACAAAACACATCTCAGTAGAGATAACAGATAGGAGTAGAAGTAAAGTGGAATCAACAAAAATAACAACAAAAACAAATCTCTAGGAATATCCACCAAATACTCAACGTAGTCTTAATGCTAATATGCATATGACCCTCTTAATGTTTCATTTAACTGCCTTAGAAACGTCCCAATGTAGATGAAAGCTACCCCAAGATGCATAGCTGAAGCTTAAGAAATGTTCTCAAGGTCAAAGCAGAGGGATCACAAATTCACTTTTCATTTGGTTGAGGGCAATTTTAACTTTCCACAGTACAACCAACACATCGTTCCTGCCCCTGATGGGGTTGCAGCATGAGAAGAAGGTCCCCATATTTCTTAGCAGAGACAAAGTAAAGTAGGCCCAGGGTAAGGTCACCCTTCACATTCAGGACTGAAAAGAACAAAAGCAATAACTATGTTTGTTGGGTGCTTACTGTACACACTGTTATCTATTCATATTATACAGTTTACCTGATAATCTCCACCATAACCTTATGAAGTAAGAACATTAATATCCCCATTTTACAGGTGAAGAAATGAGGCACTGAATTGTTAACAACTCACCCAAGGTCAACCAGCTGCTAAATGGTGAAACCAGAATTGGACTGGGTGGTTTAGCAAAAGTTCACTTTTTTAACCACAGTTCCCTGAGGCCTGTAAAGATAAGTGATCTCTCTGTAGTTTCCTCATTTAAGTTTCAAAAAAATGTTGGATTCTCTTACAATGCTTAGAGTTTTCCTTCTGAAAATTTTCTGGTCACTGTAAAAAACAGCCCTAAGTATTAGAGTTATCATATTAAAGACAAAGATGAAAACACTTTGTTTTCTAGGTATATCAGCTACAGCTTTATGTAAATAAGCATTTCATAAGTAATGAAGATAACAAATGCAAATGAGACAGTGAGACCATTTTATCTTTAAAGATGAGGAAATACTGTTTCCCAGTGTTTGAGTAAGAAATATATGAAGTGAAAAATGGGCACTTAGGCTGAAAGATCAGCAGACCAAGACCTCCAGGTCAACTGCCCACTTTCATCAACAGATTTATTAGAACGCAACCCCACCCAATCTTTTATGGATTGTCTAGGAGTAGAGACAGTGAGAATATGGCCCACAAAGTCGAAGATATTTACCATCTGGCTCTTTCCAGAAAAAGCTTGCCAACCCCTGATTTAGATGGCAGTGAAAAAATAGCATTATGTCTGATGTTGAGTCTTATCTTATAACCATCATTTTCAGTGGACTGAAAACATATGACTTCAGTGGTATAGTATTAATAAAATTTTATATTGTTGAATTTTACATAAGTGAAAACTGCAGATAAGGAGTTTACAGGTCAAATGGTAACTCTTTATGATAAAACACTGTTGCACTCCTGAATTTGAAAGCCAAAGGCAGTCATTAAATAAGGCAAAAGGAGGGGCTGTTCGGCAATCCTCCACCTTCAGTCCATTCCTGTCTGACAACTCTGATCACAAGAGATCATCATGATTCTTGTTGTTTCTTCACCTCCGCTGCCGGAGTTTCTTGAGGGCAGAAGGTGTGTCTTCTGCGGCCTGGTGCTTAGCACGGTTGTTAGTATTAGTAGGTACATAGTCGTAGCTGAATGCAGAGCCATGCGGCAAAGGGTTGAACGATCCAAGCATAGGAGATTCAGGGGAGCAGCCACAGACAGAGGAGTTTGGGCAGAGTGTTCTCAAAGACAGGATGAAGCAGCAGTGAGCTCACAAAAATCACAGTCTCTACCTTACAAAGTGAAAATACAACCAGGGCACACCAGGTAATCATGGCCACCTTTTTATGATCATATAGGATGTGACGAGAAAGAAGGAAAGCGAAGTTGCTCAGTCGTGTCCGACTCTGCGACCCCATGGGCTGTAGCCTACCAGGCTCCTCCACCCTTGGAATTTTCCAGGCAAGAGTACTGGAGTGGGTTGCCATTTCCTTCTCCAGGGGATCTTCCTGACCCAGGGATCGAACCTGGGTCTCCAGCATTGCAGGCAGATGCTTTACCATCTGAGCCAACAGGGAAGCCCAGGATGTGCCAGAGACACATTCTTCTCAGCTCCTTGCAAGCATTTATTATGTTCATTGTCACAACAACTCAAGGAAATAGGTTCTTCTCTTTGTTTCATAAGTGAAGAAACTGAAGCAGAGAGGTTTATTACCTGGGCCTGGAATACACAGCTAGAAAATGGTAGACAGTTTTAAACCCAAGAAGTCTGAATCCAGAGATGAAAACTTACGATTATGTTCTATTGGTCTGTCTGCGGATGCACCTCTGGCCTCTTCCTCCTCAGTGCTTTTCAAGACATTCCATAAGGAGCTGTTTCCTGAAAATGTGCATTTCCACTTTTGTCATGAAAAGCAATAGCTCAAACCTAGTTTGTTGTAGAGCTGTTAATTTTACAGCAAACTTACCGGCCCCCGTAAAACAAAGCTCGGCATTTGAACAGGGCTGGTCACACCATACTCCATTGTCTTTAAGGAGTGTGCTTTTCTGTTGTGCTTTTCTGTGTAATTAAGAAACATTATTTCAAATTGGGAAATCCTGGAATGGTTTTAGATGTAGGTCCTTGCTGCTCAGGCTCCCTTCTGAAATTCAGTGTCATCAACATCTGGAAGCTTTTTAGAAATCCTCTCAGGCCCCAGTCCAGACCTACTGAATCAAAACCTGCATTTTAACACAATGACTAGGTGATTCCTATGCACTAAAGTCTGAGTAGCACGTACTCTTCCACTTCATTGTGATTATCATTGACTTCATGAGAGAGAATGCGGTGGCCCCTTGGTATCTGTTGGACAATTGGTTTTAGAACCCCCCCGTCCCACCTCAACCCCACCCCACAGACACCAAAATCTTTGGATACTCAAGTTCCTTATATAAAATGGCATAGTATTTGCATTTGAGCTATGAGTGTCTGCCATGGACTTTTCCTTCTTTCCTTTCTTTCCTCATTTGGCTGCATCAGGCCTTAGCCGCCGCACACAGGAGATTCCTTGCGTCATGCAGAATATTCTGTTGCAGCACGTGGACTCTCTAGTTGTGGCTCACAGGCTCTCTAGTTGTGTCACATGGGCTCTAAAGTGCAGGAGCTTCAGTAGTTGTGGCATGCGGGCTTACTTGTTCCGTGGCATGTGGGATCTTAGTTCCCCAACTAGGGATCAAACCAATGTCCCCTGCATTGCAAGCTGAATTCTTAACCACTGGATTACCTGGGAAATCCTGTGGACATCCTCCCATAGACTTCAGATAATCTCTTTCTTAAAATAACTAATGCAATTTAAATGCTATGTAAATACTTGCCATTGTGGGGAAATTCAAGTTTTGGTTTTGGGAACTCACTGGAATTTTTCCCCCTGAATATTTTCAATTCGAGATTGGTTGAATCTAAGGCTTTGGAACCCGCGTATATAGAGGGCTAACTGTATTCTGTATCTCTGGAGGTAATGGGTCAATTTGATAAGAGCTTGACATGCTAGGGGCAAAGGCCCCATCCTGGCTTTGAAATGACTTAGAGGCTCACAGTTCTGACTGAACATAGGGGAACTTTTAAAACCCCAGAGCCACTCAGGGTCCTTTGTGGTTCTATGCAAATTTTAGAATTGCATTTTCTATTTCTGTGAAAAATGCCATTGGAGTTTTGATAGGAATTGCAATGATTCTATGGGTAATATGGGTAATTTGAGTAATACAGACATTTTAATAATATTAGCTTATCTGATCCACGAACACAGGATATCATTCCATTTATTTTTATCTTCTCCAGTTACTTTCATCAGTGTCTTATAGTTTTGGTGTTTGAATCTTTCACTTCTTGGTTAAATGTATTTTTGTTTTATTGTTTTCAATACTATTATAAATTGGATTGTTTTCTTTGTCAGATAGCTCATTTTTGGTGTATAGAAACACAGTTGATTTTTACATTTTGATTTGAGCCCTGAAACTTCATTATTTATTTATTTATTTATTTTTTAGTTTTAACAATTTTGATGGGGTCTTTAAAATTTTCTGTAAACAAGATCAGCTCATCTGTGGACAGACACAATGTTACTTCTTTCCTAATTGAATGCCTTTAATTCCTTTTTTCTTTCCTATTTGCTCTGGCTAGAATTTCCACTACTATGTTGAATAAGAGTGGTGCATGTGGGCATCCTTGTCTTGTTCTCGATCTTAGATCGAAAGCTTTTAACTTTTCATCATTAAGCATGTTGTTAGTTGTGGGTTTGTCATATATGGCCTTGTTATGTCAAAGTATGTTTCCTCCATACCCACTGTATTGAGTTTTGATCATGAAAGGATGCTGAATTTTGTCAAATACTTTTCTGCATATTTTCAAGTGATCATATAATTTTTATCTTGCATTCTATTAAAGTGGTGTGTCACATTTATTTATTTGCATGTGGTACCATCGTTACCTCCCAAAGATAAGTCCCGCAAAGCCACTTTGAAAATGTACAGAACTGGAGGCATCACACTCTCTGATTTCAAACTATATTATGATGCTATAATAATCTAAACAGTGTAGTACTGGCGTACAAACACATAGACCAGTGAAATAGAATTGAGTGACCAGAAAAATTTTTGACAAGAAAACCAAGAATACTCAATGGGGAAAATATGGTTTCTTCAATAAATGATGTTTGGAAAACTGAATATTCACATGCAGAAGAATGAAGTTAGATCCCTATCTTACACCACTTAAAAAATGAACTCTAATGGATTAAGGATTTAAACATACAACCTGATATCATGAAACTTCTAGAAGAAAACTTAGGGGGAAAGCTCTTTGGCATTGGTTTTGGCAGTGGTTTTTGAAAAAAATATGACAATAAAATCACAAGCAACAAGGGAAAAATATAAACAAGCGAAGCTATATCAAACTAAAAGGCTTATGCACAGCGAAAGAAACAATCAACAAAATCAAAAGGTAATCCATGGAATGTGAGAAAATATTTGAAAACTCCTATGAGGACCTAAATAGACATTTTCTTCCAGAGAAGACATATAAATGGCCCATAAGTACATGAACAAATGCTCAACATCATTAATCATCAGGGAAATACAAACCGAAAGCACAACAAGCTATCACCTCACACTTGTTAGAATTGCTATTTCTACTGGGCAAGAAAGAACAAATGCTGGCAAGGATGTGCAGAAAGGGGAACCCCAGTACTCTGCGGTGAGGCTGCAAACTGGTATAGCCACAATGGAAGACAGTAAGGAGATTCCTCAGAAGAACAACCATATGATCCAGCAATTTCACTTCTGGGTATTAATCCAAAGAAAATGAAATCACTACCTCATAGAGATATCTACACCCCAAGTTCATTGGAGCATTATTCACAATGTCCAAACATGGAAATAACCTAAATGACCGTTGATGGATGAATGGTTGAAGAAAATATCACGTGTGTATATATGCATATTTTTCCTTCACAGTGGAATATTATTCAGCCATAAAAAGCCATCCTGACATCTGTGACAACATGGGTGAATGTTAACTTCATTATACTAAGTCAAATATGTCAGAGAAAGACAAATACTGTAGTGTTGCTTACGTGTGGAATCTGAAAAAGCCAACCCAGAAACAGCAGATTGGTGGTTGCCAGGAGCTGAGGAGTGGGAGCAATGAGGAGATGCTGGTCCAAGGATACCAATGTCCAATGTCCAGTCATAAGAGCAGTAAGTTCTGGGGATCTAACATGCAGCACGGTAACCGTAGTTAACAATATTGTGTGTTAGTTGCTCAGTCATGTCTCTTTGTGACACCATGGATTGTAGCCCACCAGGCTCCTCTGTCTATGGGATTCTCCAAGCAAGCATACTGGAGTGGGTTGCCATTTTCTTCTCCAAACAATATTGTGTAACAGCAATAACAAAATGGTGATTATATGAGGTGAAGGATGTGTTAAGGAACCTTAGTGCCATGAACATTTCACAGTGTATACATATGTCAAATCATTGCACCTTATACAACATTATATGTCAATTATATCTCAGTAAATCTGGAAAACAAACAAAAACCCAACCCAGAGCTCAGACTGCTTACCATACCAATTAGTTCAGAACCTCTGGGGGTGGGACCTAGGCATCAGTGTTTTTTAAGATCCCTGGGTGATTCCACTGTGCAATAGAGGTTACTCCCTCTCTGGAAATGGGGTGTTCTCTGTGGGAGAAGAGTGAATGTGCTTCTATTTGCCTTTCTAACCAAGCTTTAGTTGGCTTCCTCTGAGCCCTCTACTCAACTAGACTGGGCCCTGGGCTTTGGTCTCTATCCTCATAGAGTCCAGTGTTAGCAGGAATCCTCTGAAGTCGATTTAGCTGTACTCCCTCACCCTTGATATTTGATCACCCTCAGTGTCTGATCACTTCTGCTCATCCCCTACCCACCATTTCCCAGTGATACCTGATCCCCCTGGCCTGCCCTCATCAAGAATCCTGTTTGGTTAGTTTAGCAAGAATTATCCTACCCTCTTCATGATTTTCCATCCTCCACCCACCGTCTTGCTCCTTGGCTATAAATCTCCACTCCCATGGCATTCAGAGTTGAGCCTGAGCTTTCTCCCCTTCTGCCAATAGATCCCCTTGAAGAAAGTCTTCCTTACCATCTTTAACAAGTACCAGAATAATCTTTTCTTTAACACTACTACTCACCCTTAATGTCTCAGTTTAAGCCTTACATGTTTTTTCCAGGAAGTCTGAATTAGGTGTCCCTTCTACATGTTTAAACACTCCCTCTGCTCCTTCTATCAGTTGCTATTGTAATTTCCTGCATACTTTTCTCTGTGTCCCGTTTGACTCAAAATGTCATGATGGCAGCACTGCGTCCACCTTGTTCCACAGGAACAGCAGCGGCAGCCGTGAGCACTCACTGCATCACACACGGACTGTGTGTCACTCCCTGCACATACTATCTTAGTGAATACCCATCTCAGCCCGGTGATCATCTCCATTTTACAGGCAACAATCTGAGAATGCGAAAATTAATTAACTTGCCTCAGGTCACACTGCTAGGAAGTCCTTAGCTAAATTAAGTTCCTGGCACATGGTAGGGTATTCAATAAAGGCTTGTTGAGTGAAAAAATTAAACACATGAGTTGCTTTCCTCTCTAGTTTGTCGGCAACCTCTCTGGTGGGATGACCACCACAGTGAGATTCCCTTCCCTTACTCTCATCCTTACTAGGGTTCAGCTTTGACCTCTTCCAAGTTTTCTGCCCTAAAGTAGATGGGCTGAGAGTTCTGACCTTCTTATGACTGAACAGCAATAACTTCTGACCTAAGGGGTAGTATCCCAGCTCTTTTTGACAGAGCGTACTAAGAGAAAAATTAAAATAGGAGAGATTGTATGGGTACCATTTCCCGAAGTTGTACTTTCAGCTTGAGGACCCAGTGTGGGAGGAATAGGACATGGAATTGTTGCAAAGGACCCTTAAATCCTTAGACATGTCATGGGCATTTTCTGAGAATGGAAATAAGCATGATTTTCCATTTCTAGACATACTATTGGATTTATTGTTGTTGCAACCAATAAAGTGTGAGCTCATCTAAGATTATTATTGAATCCATATTAGCTTCCCATCATCTTATTTAGTAAGTACAAACTGAAGCAATAAAATATTTTGTCGGGTCCAGTGGGATATTTTTCATTAAAAATATGGAATGCTTTACCAGTTTATGTGTCATCCTTGCACAGATACCATGGTAATCTTTTCTGTATCATTCCAATTTTAGTAGGTGGGCTGCCGAAGTGACTACCGATGGGATTTTTGCAGTTAGTAGCAATAGAAATTCTAAGTATTTATTGCCTGAGCAGTGTATTGTGGATGCAGAATATCTCATTTAATTCTCCATCAACTCTGCAATGGCTACTGTTATTCTCGTTTTGTGTATAAAGAGCGCAGGATATCCTAGAACATTGATAATATTTCCTGCTTTAATACTATGATGAAGACAGAACACCTGGGGACTGCCCGGCCACTGCCAGAGTGGCCGCCACAGGAAGGGTCCATGGAGGTTCAGATGCTTGGGTGGTTGGAGGGAGGGTGCTAATACTCATATGCAGACATGGAGGAGGGGCCTCAGATAGACTGACCATGTCTAAAGTTTAGGAGCCCTTGATGATCTAAAAAAGAAGTGGTATATACCCAAAGACTTTGTGTGTGCTGTGCTTAGTCGCTTAGTTGTGTCCGACTCTTTTTGACCTCATGGGCTGTAGCTCGCCAGGCTCCTCTGTCCATGGGGATTCTCCAGGCTAGAATACTGGGGTGGGTTCCCATGCCCTCCTCCGGGGGATCTTCCCAACCCAGGGGTCGAACCCAGGTCTCCCACATTGCAGGTGGATTCTTTACCATCTGAGCCATCAGGGAAGTCCAAGAATACTGGAGTGGCTAGCCTATCCTTTCTTCAGGGGAACGTCCTGACCCAGCAATTGAACCAGGGTCTCCTACATTGCAGGTGGTTTCTTTATCAGCTGAGCCACCTGGGACGCGGGGGCTAAAGTGGTTACCTTGGGAAATGGCAGTGTTCTGGAGTGGGATAGGGAGGATGTGTAAGGATCTGGGACCTCCAATGCTGAGAAGAGTGGTGCATGGGTACTCAGGCATTCATTGATTCCCTCCCATGTTCCAGACACAATGCAAGTGGCTGCAATACAGTTCTAAGCAAAAGAGACGTGGTTTCTCTCTTAATTGGAATTGTTTAGAGAAAAGTATTCAAATATTAGCATAATATATAATTTAAAGCTGTGATAGGCACGATGAATGAAAGGTACAAGGTGCTATATAAGTGTACAGTAGGGGAATGTAGTCTCATTAGGAGGATCAGGAAAGGCTTTCTTGAAGGAGAAACTGGAGAGAAGGAAGGAGAGGAAACATCCCTGGCAGAGGAAACAGCTTGTGCAAAGGCCCTGAGGGGAAAGGAAAGGGATGCATCTGAGAAAATGAAAGAAAGCCAACATGTCTACAGCCCAGGGTGCTGAGGAAAATACCTCTGGGACTCTGGGAAAGCTGGAGAACGGGAGAAGGAGCAAGCCATTTGAAACTCGCCTCCAAGCTAAGACCAGCTGGACTAAGGCTATTGAACTATAAGTCTGAGTTTCCTCAACTGGCCCCATGCTAGAGATCTAGGTAGTCCCAAGGCAGCCTTCATCATGTTGCCTGGCAGTTTCTCAGATGACAAGTGCCCTGGTTAGGGGAGGACAGTTAGGTTTTGGCCATAGATCTGTAATATCTTCTTCAATTTGGAAATTCTGGAACTCTGCTGACCCTGTGGGATTGTGTGTCCAGTGGCTCTTATACTGGTTAAATCTTTAGTAGCACTGATTTAGAGCAGTAGCCTTCAACCTTAGGTGCACATTAGACTCACCTAGTAGTCATGTATGGGTGTGAGAGTTATGCCATAAGGAAGGCTGAGCATTGGGGAATTGATGCTTTCAAACTGTGGTGTTGGAGAAGACTCTTGAGAGTCCCTTGGACAGCGAGGAGATCCAACCAGTCCATCCTAAAGGAGATCAGTCCTGGGTGTTCATTGGAAGGGCTGATGCTGAAGCTGAAACTCCAATACTCTGGCCACCTGATGCAAAGAGCTGATTCATTGGAAAAGACCCTGATGCTGGGAAAGACTGAGGACAGGAGGAGAAGTGTGCAACAGAAGATGAGATGGTTGGATGGCATCACCAACTCAATGCACATGAGTTTGAGCAAACTCCAGGAAAAAGCGAAGAACAGTGAAGCTTGGCGTGCTGCAGTTCATGGGTCACAAAGACATGAGTGAGCAACTGAACAACAGCAAGAGTCACGTGGAGAAATTTAAAAAAAATCAGTGCTGCTATTATTCACAATAGCCAAGACATGGAAATGACCTGAGTCCATCAGTAGATAAATGAATAAAGAAGTGTGGTATATATAGTGGAATAAATCAGGTGGAGGAAGACAAATACTATATGATCTCACTTATATGAAGAATCTAACTCAATAAATAGAAAAAACAAACTTACAGAAAAAGAGATCAAACTTGTGGTTACCAGAGGCAGAGGGTGGTGAAAGGGGGGAGTTGGATGAAGGTGGTCCATAGATACACACTTTCAGTTAGAATACATAAGATACATTACAAGGAATGTAATCTACAGTATGATGGCTATAGGTAACACTGCTGCATGAGATACAAAAAAAAAAAATTTAAGAGAGTAAATTATATGAGTTCTTAATAAAAGGAGAAAAAATTTCCCTTTCTTCTTTTCTTTTTATTGTACCTATATGAGCAGATGGATGTTGCTGAACCTATGGTGATATGTAAATCACAATATCTGTAAATCAGACCCTTCTGCTGCATTCCTTAAACTCCTATGGTGATAGATGTTAATTATTTCTCAATAAAACTGGAAAAAAAAATTACTGCTGCCTCAGCCCCATGCCCTTTGTTTATGATTTCATTATTCAGAGTAAAGTCTGGGCATCAAGACTTTTCAAAGCTCCCCAGGTGATTCTTATATTCAAACAAGTTTGAGAACCATAGGATTACATGCTAGTTCCCAAATGCCAGTCCACAGATCAGCCAAATTGTGAGTACCTGCTATCAAATCTGCTGTGTCAGCATTTAACAGTAGCAGCACCCGGTGATTTTTTAACCTATCCAGTTTTGGGAAAGCCTGATTAGATGATGGCCTGTCGAACTTTAATATGATTCAGTATGGGGTGGGGCCTGAGATACTGCATTTTTTTTTAATTTTTTTATTTTTTTATTATTATTATTTTTTTTTTCCAGTGGGTTTTGTCATACATTGATATGAATCAGCCATGGATTTACATGTATTCCCAATCCCGATCCCCCCTCCCACCTCCCTCTCCACCCGATTCCTCTGGGTCTTCCCAGTGCACCAGGCCGGAGCACTTGTCTCATGCATCCCACCTGGGCTGGTGATCTGTTTCACCATAGATAGTATACATGCTGTTCTTTTGAAATATCCCACCCTCACATTCTCCCACAAAGTTCAAAAGTCTGTTCTGTATTTCTGTGTCTCTTTTTCTGTTTTGCATATAGGGTTATCGTTATCACCTTTCTAAATTCCATATATATGTGTTAGTATGCTGTAATGTTCTTTATCTTTCTGGCTTACTTCACTCTGTATAATGGGAGATACTGCATTTTTAAAAAGCTCCAAGGTGCTGTTGCCTTGGAGGACCACCCTTGAATAACAGTGGTTTAGGGGATGCAAATGAAAGAATGAGTGGCTTTTCTCCAAAACCTGCAGAGGGCTGGACCTGAAAGCTATTAGCATATAAGGGAACTTATTTACATGCCCTTGCCTCCTTCCCAGATGGCTTTCTTCAGAGCAGGGATTGAGTCTTTCTCCTGGCGCCATCTTTAGCGTCTAAGCTCAGTGCTAAGCACAGTTAGAAGCACAATAAATGGGATCTGAATTGAATAAATACCATGATGTCCTCAGGGTCCAAGCTGCAGAGCCAGCTGAAGGTGAGACATTGCTCTAAAGCCCGGGCCTTCTGCCACTTCCAGTCATAAATTCCAATTGGATGGGATCCAATGCGAAGCTGTGTGTTCCTGAAGCCTGCTCTGTAGGGGTAGGGTCAAAGCCGGCCTCTGGAATATTAATAATCCTGAGCAGTGACCACGGCTATGATATTTACAGACCCATGAAGCACAGGGGACAGCCTGAGGCTGCGCACACAGCTATAGACTCCAAGGATTTACTCTGCTCCAAATGGAGCATGTATATTGCCCGACACTGCCAAAAGCCATACGGCTCATTAGCTTTTACTATACCGAGAAATGCGCCAGGCCTGGTGCTAAGAGGACATGACAAGGCGCATTTGACAGCACTGGTCAAAGGAAAAAGCACAGTGGGAGCGGAACTCCTCTGCGGGCTGTGGCTCATGTCTTTGGAACAGGAGACAAATACCTCTGCCTCTCCGTTTGGAGGCCCAGGCTGGTTGGAGTCTGACAAGGACTTATTACTTTAGAAACTTTTTTCAGGCGTTTGGTTTCTTCCCCTGGTTTCTCCCTGCATAGTGATGGATGTTTTGTTCCTGAATATTTTTTGATGCTATCACTATTTGCATTGTTTGTGAGTTACATATTAGGAGGAGTTCCAGAAAGAGAAGGGAACAGAGAGAGAGAGAGCAGAAAGAGACAAAGAGACACAGAGAGACAAAGAGATGGAGAAGGGAAGGAGAAAAAAACACATAAGTAGATGGAAAGGAGTAGAAAACTGTAGAGAAAAGGGTGGGAAGTCAGAGGAGGACCCCAGGCCAGGTCTCCCCCTTCTTTTTGTTTCTTTATAGTCAAGGATGGTCAGAGTGGGCTTCCCAGGGGGCACTAGTGGTAAAGAACTAGCCTGCCAGTGTAGGAGACAGAAGAGACGCAAATTCTACACCTGGGTTGGGAAGATCCCCTGGAGGAGGGCATGCCAATCCACTGCAGTATTCTTGCCTGGAGAATCCCACGGACGGAGGAGCCATGGGATCCCAAAGAGTCGGACACTACTGAAGCAACTTAGCACGCACGCGTGTACACATGGTCAGAGTATCCTTCAAAGGGAACGCACATGCTGCCACTCTTAAGTCCTGCAAGAGGCTCAGAGGGTGACATTTTTTTTTTTGGTCTCATCTTTCAGCCTTGATAACTCACTGCTAACACTTACCATGAACTCTCACCCCTGTTTTTTTTTTTTTTTTTTACCACCATCACTCTTTTATTTTCTATCAAAGGCTAGACTACCTGGTTCCGGGCAGTTACATTTTATGGGTTAAATTTTTTTTAGTGGTTGGAATGATTAAAATTTAGTCTCTTAACAGGTTTGATGAGTATAATACAATACTACTGTCTAGATTCACTATACCATGCATAAGATCTCCAGGACTTTTTTATTACTCAGTATAAATTTGTGCCCTTAAACAGTGTCTGTCCTAGCCCCTCACCCTGCATCCCCTAGTATTATAATTACCATAGTACTTTCTGTTTTAACAAGTTTGGCTAAAAAGAAATGAGAATTAGGTAATGTAAGAGAGGTGCTAATTATGGTGCAGGGACAATCCTGTTACAATATATGAATGTGTGAAATCAACATGAGTTCACCTGGCATTGTGTGTGCCCAGTCAGTCATGTCCAGCTCTCTGCAACCCTGTGGACTGTAGCCCTCCAGGCTCCTCTGTCCATGGGATTCTCCAGGCTAGAATCCTGGAGTGGGCTGCCATTTCCTCCTCCAGGGGATCTTTCTGACCCAGGGCTTGAACCCACATCTCTTGTGTCTCCTGCATTGGCAGGTGGATTCTTTACCACGGTGCCACAGGGGAAGCCCTGAGAACACCTTAAATTTACACAATGTTATATGTCAAATATATTATTTTAAAAAAACAAAACTTTCTCAGGCTATTAGACCTTTATACCACATTAAATCTCTGTACTCAACTTTCCATATGCCTCTGACCCTCTTCTCTGCACACAGACTGTGATGAGATCTCGTTCTGGGCTTCCCACCTCAACCTCCCCATGGGCCATCCCGAAGTATAGATCCCACATGGAATGTTATAACTGAGGGTTCCCAAAGTATGTTCCCTGGACCACCTGCTGTGGAATCACGTGGATGGGGGTAACGGAGGAGGAAGAAAGGAAGATTATGTTACAGATAGATTCCTGAGCTGGGTCCACCCAGCCCTACTAAACCGGACTGGGGAGGAGGTGACTATGGAAAGCTACATTGGAAATCTTTGACCCAGCGGATACTGATATACAGGCCAGTTTACAAACCTCAGCAAGAGCAAGACCACCTTTGGGGGTCTCAAATTATTTCTCTTTCAAGACCTGTTCAAAGGGTCGGAGACCACCCGCCCCAAACACATGTCCTCTCCGGAGCCTGGGTCACACACTTATGCAAATCATGGAAACTCAGCAGCCCATCACTTTCTCATCTAAAACAGGGGGTGTGTCTTAAGTCATGAATGGGAACAGGGACAGGTAACATATATGGAAGTAAGCTGGCTTGATGGAAGTTAGGGGAAGCTGCAGGCCCCATGCTCTGGTTAAAGGGGCAGCTGCTTCTCCATAGTAGCTGGATTGTGGCTGGGAACTTGCCTGGTGGTCCAGTGGTAATGATTCTGCCTGCCAATACAGGGGATATGGGTTTGATCCCTGGTCTGGGAAGATCCCACCTGCCACGGGGCAACTAAGCCCCCAGGCCACAACTACTGAACTCTCACGCCCCACCTACTGAAGCTCCCACGCCCTAGAGCCTGTGCTTCACAACAAGGAGCCGCCCCAAAGAGAAGCTCAAGCTCCACAACTGGAGAGCAGCCCCTGCTTGTCGCAACTAGGGACCCAGCACAGCCAAAAATAAATAAATAAAGAAATTTAAAATGTTTTTTAAAAGTGCTCTGGAGGGGAGATCACCCAGAGGCACCAAATATTCTGAATTTGTGAGGGATGCTGGAAATCTGGACTTTTATGTAAATTTTTCTGTTGCTCGTTGAAGCTTCTCTGCTGTTCCCTCACCTTTCCAGGTCTCAAAAGTTAGCAGACATCAAAATCACCCGGTGGACTTGTTAAAATACACATTGCCAGGTCCCACCCCCCAAACTTCTGATTCAGAAGCTCTGAGAATGTGCACTTCTAACAGGCTCCTGAAGGATGATGGTGCCGCTGGCCCAGGATTAACACCTTAAGAATCACTGCTATAACACACCACTCACTACATATGATGTTTTTCTTCTTAAATCAGTACTCACCCCTTCCTTAGCTTCTCTCTCATTTCTGAGTCACTTCACACAGCAGTCACTTTGGGCCCTTCTAGGGTTGCTCACATGATTGAATACATTTTGACAAACATGACTGTCATTTCTGAATGTTTACTATGTGCCAGCCATTCATCTAAACACATATAGCCAAAGCTATGGTTTTTCTAGTAATCATGTACAGATGTGAGAGTTGAACCATGAAGAAGGCTGAGCGCTGAAGGATTGATGCTTTTGGACTGTGGTTCTAGAGAAGACTCTTGAGAGTCCTTTGGACAGCAAGGAGATCAAACCAGTCCATCCTAAAGGAAATCAACCCTGAATATTCATTGGAAGGACTGATGCTGAAACTCCAGTATTTTGGCTACCTGATGCAAAGAGCCAACTCATTGGAAAAGACCCTGATGTTGGGAAAGATTGAAGGCAGGAGAAGGGGATGACAGAGGATGAGATGGGTGGATGGCATCACCGACCCAAAAGGCATGAATTAGAACAAGCTCTGGAAGATAGTGAAGGACAGGGAAGCCTGGTGTGCTGCAGTCCTTGGGGTTGCAAAGAGTAGAACACAGCTGAGGGACTGAACAACAACAGCATTAATCTTCATCACAACCTATTTGGAAGGCATTTTCACCCCTGACTTCTACATGGAGGGAAGTGAAGCCCAGAGAAGTTAAGTAACTTGCTTGAAGTCACACAGTTAGTGAGTGGGAGAACCAGA
Source organism: Cervus canadensis (assembly GCF_019320065.1). Taxonomy (NCBI): domain Eukaryota; kingdom Metazoa; phylum Chordata; class Mammalia; order Artiodactyla; family Cervidae; genus Cervus; species Cervus canadensis. The sequence goes on from NC_057406.1 coordinate 50,422,399, forward strand.
ATCCACACCCGAAATGTCTGAGTCCTTAGAACTTCTGGACCAAGCTGGGGGTGCCTTTGAGAGTGAAAGGAGGCGTTGTTAATGATTATGCCCTGATGACAGATGCAAACCAGGACTATCATAGGCAAACCTAGAGGTAAGGTCACTCTATGTGTCCTGCTGTTTCAGATGTCCTTCTTAGATGATCTACAACTTTGTGAAAAGGGCACAGATATTATAGCCAGTTGGAATCCAGTTTCATTGAGTCAAAGCATGAAAAAACCTAAGTCAGGGCCTGCTACATGGTAGGAACCCAGAAGATGTCTGTTTCTTTCAGTCAAGCTTCTGAGTCCTTACAGGGATGTAAGCCCCACAATATAGTTGATAGAATAGAAGAACATCAGTGAAAACTCTTAAAAGGTCACACTAGGATGTTAATAATCCAAGGCTAAGCATAAGAGTTCAGGGCTAAGCATAAGAATTCAGATATGGAAACTCCCCCGGTTTTAATTTTTAAGGAGATACAGAGTTGGAAGTGAATCTTGATGACTGAGTAGATGAGAAGGCCATAACTGGGGCTAACTAGGGAGAGACGTAGAATTAATGCAGAAACTAAACAAAGGCTAAGAAGCATCTCTCTGACTAAACTCTGTTGCATGCTTCAAGTCCACTCCAACCTTTGTAAGACTGCAGATAGGCTACAAGAAGGCAATCTCTTTATTTATTTAGTTCATTTTGTATACTCTGTCATGATTTTGCCTTCACTCACAAACCTCTAGAGAACCTGGCTGAAGGCTTGATCCTCCCAGGCACGCAAGCCCAGACAGAGAAACTTCTAAGGAGAATTTTTGGCCTGGGGTTTTCGAGAACTTTTGAATTTAGGGATTTTGAACAAAATCCTGCCCATCACAATGGTTTTCACAGTAAGAGCAACAGCTGCTGGGTGCTTAGTCCCCCTGATTTATGTGAAAAGGAAGGCCAATTTCATCATATTTTTTCTTAGTCCCCAGTGTGGGAAATTCTAAACAGGCTCAACGCTACCCTCTAGTGTGCAAAATGGGCAGACGTGGGGATCAGAGAGCATTTGTGACAAAACCCTTGGAAGAAGAATGGAGAAGGTATGGGGAAAGAAACATTCCTGTATTTGCAGAAGGTCCATGAATTAATAAGTATCCAACGACTGTAAAAATTAGACAAATATTTTCCTAATGAGAAGGTCTAACATGATACTTCTTGTAGCATATAAAGTTATGTAAAGCACCAGTCCTATGTCATATTCCATTCACATACCCATCCTAGGGCCCATGGTTAAAAAATTAGGAATTCTCTGTATGCCATGCTCCCCAAGCCCCCTTCGCAGAAGCAGTGTTAATGAAGGCTTCTGCAGTAAAGGCTCTAGGAAGTTATGCAATGATGAAATTCCAGTTCCCACACATATTTGACTGCTGAAACCTTATCTGTTTTGTTTTCTCACAGATCCGTGACGTCCCCTGGGACAACTGCCCCTGGAGCATACATTAGCCAATGTTAGTGGGCAAGACACAGAGTTCTTACCTTAGGCTCTCATATGATGAAAGAAGATCTGTCTCACAGGGTTTGATTACTCCACTTTGCTTGCAAAGATAGAACTCAGTAGTAAACCAGGAGAGCTGACCAAAGCACAACAGGGCAAAAGAACAGGGTGATAACTGAAGCAGAGTATCTGGTCCATGGCACCAAGGAGTGGAAGATCTCATATGAGGCTAAGAGGTCACCCAGCTCTGCCCCACCCCACATCTCATCCCAGTCTTTAGGCAAGACATGTAGTCTTCTTACAGTTCTCCTAATGCATCATTCGCACTCACTGTTGATCAAAGTTCAATCGAGGCTTTGTTCAAGTGGCCCCTTCTTCAGATTTTCTCATCACTCTAAGCTCCATCGAGCATTTCCATTTCTGACCTTCAATTAGACCATTCTTTCATTTATTCATCAAAAGTGTATTGAACACCTGCTCACAGGTACAATGTGATGCTGGGAATGCAGACCTGAGTAAGACGAAGAGCCGACTTTTGAGCAGCTCATAATTTCTGCCACTGAAAGAAGATGTGAAGAGGGAACAATACTGGCTCCACTGAAACAAGATGAAGATACAATAAGCCACAAAGACATTACCCAAACCATCCAAGAGGGTTGTCACCACGATCGCATGAAGTTCCTAGAACAAAGCCTGGCTCATGGTAAGCGTTCTGTAGACATTAGCTTCTGTTGTTGTTATTACTACCACTGCTATTGCAGATTACATTTATTTTTCATTACTTGGTTCTTATTTTAGTTAGTATCCAAGAAAATGGAAGGGTTAGATGCCATTTCCCCCAGAAGTGGTTTACTTGGCAAAATTACTCCTTTACTCAGTGGCTAGTAAATACCAAAGCCAGTGATGCTTTATTTATTTGCCTGTAAAATGATGCTACTACTCTCTTTTCAGCTTATTTCATTGATTCATCAATTCCTTCCTTTATTTTTTTCAACTAATACTTACCGAGTCTCCATTATGTCCCCAGACTCTGTGCTAGGGATGGGGAATGTGGTAATCAACAAGACAGACATGGTTTCTGCCTTCCCGGAGCTGCTATATCCCAGGATTTGGGAGACAATTTAAATGAGATTATGTTATGGGAATGTATTTGTGACACACAGGCAGGGGCTAGATATAGAGCATCATTACAATTTAACAACTTACCAACGGGACCGCTGTCAAGCTTGATTGTTAGTTTCTGTAATGGAGAATATCGTTGTGCTTACTTGGCACTGTGCCTGGTTTCATGACCTTCAGAAATGTCTGCTGAACAAATTAATGAGTGGCCAAATTAATTAGAAGCATTATTACTAAAATTCCACTTGTTACATAAATAATAATCATGATGAGAAAAAAGGGGTTGGCGAGAATATATATGAATTAATGAACTCCTAGTCTGTGATAAATGACATGATGTATCCTCCTAGCATCCATGGTATTTGGTATTATATTCTCATTTTAAGGGTGAGAAAAAAAATGAAGTTCAGAGATATAAAGTAACTTGCCCAAGGCTTCAAACCTATATGCACAGAAAGTAAAAAAATCAGTGGCCTGAGAACACACATTTTTCTTCTCCTTTAAGGGGAAGTTTCATTCTTTCCCCAGATCCTGTTTTTATTATTGGGGAACACGGTCTTCTTTTCCAGACTAAACTAAGTGGGGATGGATGAGGTGATGACTTCCCCCTAATATGTCACAGCTGGATATGGGTACCATGGCTATTAGCTGAAATTAATGCCCTGAAGGCAGTCATTACCAGCCCGTCTAATAGAAACCCAGAGCATCTCTGATAATGCCGTCTTGATTTCCTCCCAACATTTTCCAAATAACGTGAAACAAACAACAGATTTCCTTAACACCAAAAGGCCAGGAGTCTCTGTGCTGAGTAAACTTGACAGAGAACTCAGTCACACAATAACAGGCCCAGAGGGGGCCTGAAAGTCACCTAGTTCAGCTGCTTACTTGACTGTTTAATCTCCCCTGCTCCATCCCACCAAGTGCTCTCTAGCCTGAGGATTGGAGAGCTGGTTCACGTTTGTGGTAACCGACTGGAATGAACTGAGTGGGAAGTACTATATGTTGAGCTAAAATCTGCTTCAGTCAGCTTCCACCCATTTGTTTTCACTTTTTCCCCAGGGGTCACCAAGAAATCTGATCTGCTCCCACAAGGTTCGAGTTCCCACGTTACTTCTATAATACTCACACCACCCATGCTGCTGTGTTCTCAGTCGCTCAGTCGTGTCCGACTCTTTGCGGCCCCATGGACTGTAGCCTGCCAGGCTCCTCTGTTCATGGAGTTTTCCAGGCAAGAATACTGGAGCATGTTGCCACTTTCTACTCCAGGGGATCTTCCTGACCTAGGGATCGAACGTGCTTCTCTTGACTCTCCTGCTTTGGCAGGCGGATTCTTTACCACTAGCACCACCTGGGAAGCCCCACCACACACTTAACATTATTATAAGGTTAATGTTTTCTCTTTCAACTCATTGTAACTGAAACAACCTATTTTAATCTCAAAACTGAGCAATAATATCCATGAAATCGTAGGTTTGATATGGTTGTTTTCTATTTTTTCTAATTATCTAATTATTAACTGCATTATCAGTATGCTAGCAATGATATGAATTATTTGCATTACTGTGTTACTAAATAACATTATTATTAATGTACTATTAATGTTTTGGTGGTGGTATGACTACCTCATTTTGGGAAACACCTTACATGTTTCCTCTCTATACATGGTATTTGAAAAGAATGACAGCCTTCATTAGAACAAACATTCCCAGTACTTTCAATCATGTAATATTATGCAAAATTAATTTACCATCCTGTTTTTTGCCTCTGATTTGTCTATATGCCCACTTAGGTTTGAGGACACCAGTTTCATATAAAATTCCCTCATTATATCTGTTCTGATTTTCCTAATACAATCTGTGTTTTCATTAGCTTTCTGGGCAGTTGAACTACTGTATGTGTTTCTAGAGAGCTCACTGGTCTTTAAGATCCATAAGCCTTTTTTATCCACACCAGCATTATAACATCCTTTCCCATCTTGTTCATTCTTTTTTTTTTCTTCCCAGTAGAGAATGTTCTTCCTGCTCCCCAGCTCTGTTGAGATAAAACTAATGCATAATATTCTGTAAGTTTAAGATGGACATGTTGATATGACATATGTATTGCAAAATGATTACCAGCATAACATTAGCCAATCCATCACCTCACATAGCTATCATTTTTTAATGTGGTGAAAACGTTTAAGACCACCATTAGCAACTTTCAAGTATATAATTCAGTATTGTTAACGATGCTCATCATGATGTACAGTAGGTCCCCAGAGCTTACTCCTCTTATAACTTTATAAATGAAAGTCTGTACGCTTTGATTGATATCTTCCCATATCCCCTCATGCCCAAGCCCCTGGAAAACCACCATTTTTCTCTCTGTTTCTATGAGTTTGACTTTTTTAGATTCCATGTAAGTGATATCATACGTGATGTCATGCACTGTTTTCCCCTTGCTTACTTATATCACTTAGTATAATGCCAAATGATACTAAGAAGATACAAATCAGTGAAAAGATTTCTTGTATTCATAAATTGGAAGAATTAATGTTGTTAAAATTCCCATACAAACTAGAGCCATCTATAGATTTAATGTAATTCCCATCAAAATTCCAATGGCATTTTTCATAGAAATAAAAAAACAATTCTAAAACCTGTATGGAACCACAAGAGACCATGAACAGCCAAATCAGTTCTGAGAAAGAGCAAAGTTGGAGGAATCACTTCCTGATTTCAAATTGTACTACAAAGCTACAGTAATCAAAATGTTATAGTACTGGCATAAAAATAGGCTTCTAGACCAAGGAAACATAATTGAGAGCCCAGAAATAAATCCTGGCATATACAGTCACCTAATATTTGACAAGGGAGCCAAGAATACTCAATGGGTAAAGCATAATCTCTCAAAAGGAAGGTGTTAGGAAAACTGGATATTCTTATGCAGAAGAATGAAATTGGACCCCTCTTATATGAATGAGTGGAGAAGGAAACGGCACCCGCTCTATTATTCTTGCCTGGAGAATTCTGTGGACAGAGGAGCTTGGTGGGCTACAGTCCAGGGTATCACAAAGAGTCGGACATTCAAAATATGAGGCATTCACAAAAATTACATGGAAAGAAGTTAAGGATTTAACATAAGACCTGAAACTTCAATACTCCTAGAATAAGCTATAGGGAGAAGATTCTTTTTTCGACACCAAAAGGCCAAGCAACAATAGAAAAAAAAAAAGGTGGAACTCATCAACCTAAAAAACTATCATCAGAAAGACAAAAGATGACAAGTGTTGGTGAAGATGTAAAGAAAGTGAACCCTTGTGCACTGCTGGTGGAAAGGCAAATTGATACAGCCACTGAAAAAACACTATGGAGTTTCCTCTAAAAGTTAAAAATAAAATGGCCATTTGATCCAGCAATGCCACTTTTGATTATATATCCAAAGTAAATGAGATTACAATCTTGAAGAGATATCTGCATCCCCATGTCCTTTCTAGCACTATTCACAATAGCCAGGACATGGAAACACCCTAAGTGTCCATGGACAGATAAATGGATAAAGAGTATGTGGTATATGTGTTAACAATGGAATATTATTCAGCCATGAGAAAGAAGGATATCCTGCCATTTGCAACAACATGGATGGACCTTGTTCATTCTTTTGGAACCAAGTACAGACACTTGCATTGATCTTTACTATATTTCCTCTTGGCCTGTCAATTTAATTGTCAACATGCTTGTTGATTCTGATTCTGTTACCTAAAATATTCATTCTCTGTCTTAACCTCTAGCCATCCACAGATATGATAAGCATGCATTCTGTATCTTCCTCCAAAGTATTGACGAATGTGGTCCTTGCTTCTAGGTTATTAATTCAATCATCTTACTTTGGGTACTAGTTTCTAGTATTGAATCCGTGTTTCTTCATTATTAATCTTCTAGAGACTTTTGTCATTTATTGTGGCTATGTAATACTCTGGTAATTACTTCTGACATACTTAAATGCTGTTCCATAGGCACATTTTTACTTTTGTGGCATTATTAACGAATTTCTTGAAGACCATTCACTTCTGGATGCCATAGTAAGGTTTAGTTGTTGCTTGCATGCTCAGTTGTCCAACTCTTTGTGATGCCATGGACGGTAGCCCACCAGTCTCCTCTGTCCATGGGATTTTGCAGGCAAGAATACTGGAGTGGGTTGCCATTTCCATCTCCAGGAATCTTCCTGACCCAGGGGATGAACTGCATTGAGTATTTATCTACTCATTGAAAAAACACTTGACATATTCTGAGTATTTTTAATGTAATCAACTCATAATTATAGGCATAATTGTCTCTGAGATACAGAGGAGGAGTTTCTGAAAGGTCATAAAACCATCAAAGCAACCCATCTGGTAGTTAGAGAAGCTAAGATCCAAATGCAGGTCTGTCTGACATCAAGGCACAGTCTATTTTTTTAAGATATTTATTTATTTATTTGGCTGTGCTGGGTCTTTGTTATGACACTTAGGATCTTTGATCTTAGTTGCAGCTTAGAAACTCCTAGTTGAGGCTATGGAATCTAGTACCCTGACCAGGGACCGAATCCAGACCAGGCCTCCTGCATTGGGAGCATGAAGTCCTAGCCACTGGACTAATAGGAAGTCCCACAATCTATTTTTATTCTAAGATGGTAGACTCAGGATGGGAATTGGGTTTGGACAGATAGATATGTCTGTTCTTGAGTTTGCTCAGTAGGGTAATTGCTTTTGTGAAGCTAATATGTTAACAGCTATCCTGGGAAAATGTCAAATCTTCTGCTAAGGGCTTCGATCTGGAAAGACTGAAAACCTTAGTGGCATAATCTGCACAGAAGAGAGGTTCATGAAGAAGTAAAGATGAGGCATACTTCATGGGAGTCTCAGTATGGAAGTTAGGAGCAGAGAACAACATCAGGAGGGGCGTATGCTTAATTTTGCCTATTACAGTCGTACTTCTGAAGGCTGGTGAATTCCAGAAACTGGAATTTTAAATGAGTTTATTTATGGTCTCTAGTCGTGGCACAATTCCATGAGGAGAAGAAATAAATATCGTCTAGATTGATCCTCCTGGTCCTGCCGCTGCTGTCACCATAGCTACCAATATTTTGCTTCCTCGGGATGAGTAACACAGTAATGCCATCTCTCTGGACTTCTCCGACCACATTCATGGACACAAAAGCAATTCCCGGTCCTTTCCCTTAAGAGTTTCTGTTCTAGAAATGGCACTGCATTCTTCATCCCATCCTACACAGGCCACAGAAGTCCAGGCAACATGGGAACCATTTCAAAGGAGACTGATGTCTCCCCAAGGAAAGACAGACCAGGGCTGTGCCACATGAACTTCTGTTCCTGGACATTCACCCCTCTGGGAGACAGTTGAGATGGCTGCTTTTCAATGGGTACAGGCTCTCTGCAACCTTGGCCCTATTTCTTAGCTTTTAGAGAGTGGGTAGCAAGCAAACTTTTCCAGTAGAAGGCTGTGTTTCCAGGTGCCAAAAAATGCACTTGGCCACAGAACTGTTGCAGAAGGCCTCTAGGGGAACCTCTGTGTTTTTGCGTGGTTGTGGGTTGCTAGGTCTGGGATAACCTGGGGCAGGCTGCATTGCTCACCAAATCCTGAAATGAAGTGCTTTAGCATGGGAACATGGGGCGAGCGTGCCTGGCTTTGCAGTCGGGGCTGGCAAAGCCAACTACGTAGCTGCCATGATGAAGACCTCATGGAAGGTATGTCCAGCTGAAAGCATGGAATGGCTTGGTCAGACCAGATGGCTAGGCAGTGTGGGAGGGAGCCAGTCATCTGCCCATGCTTGTTTAAGGTAATGTGAAACATTTTAAAATAATAATTTAATTAAAAAGACCTTTCCACCTGCCTCTCAATAGCGAAGGAGCCAAGTCTATGTAATGAGAATTTCATTACAGTGGAAACGGTCTTGTGAATGTTGTTTTCTTTTGTGGTCTGGTAGCTATGCTCCCAACTGAGACCAGGCGAGGACTTCTCGGGGTGTTACTACATCAATGATGCCAGTGCCAACCTGATCCCCAGGGAAACTGAAATCTGACTTGATCCGTAATGTGATCTGCTTGATTGCTGAAACAAACAGAAGGCACGCCTACCTCCTCCACAAGAGAAGGGCCTGAGTTGGCATCCCTCGGGGCCTGCAGGGAATCTTCCCTGCTTTGAATGGTGCCACTGGGCTTCCCAGGTGGCCCTAGTGGTAAAGAACCCGCCTGCCAATGCAGGAGACATAAGTGATGTGGGTTCAATCCCTGGTTCGGGAAGAAATTTTGGAGTAGGACATGGCAATCCACTCCAGCATTCTTGCCTGGAGAATCCCATGGATAGAGGAGCCTGGCGAGCTACAGTTCATAGGGTCGCAAAAAGTCAGACATGACTGAAGCGAAGTGTTTATTTCTGGCTGAAGTTCCCAGCATATCTTAACAGTGGCTAGCTGGCTCAGAGAATGTTCTAGAGTTGACTTGTGGTGGTTGGCATTCTGGTGTTCCATGTCTGGCCCCAACCAGACAGCAAGGGAACTCTGTCTCCAGAGTTGCTCAGTATACTTTGATGCACAAGAAAACTAAAGGGTACTTAGAGGACGTCTGCACAGAACATGGTGGGAGAATCATGTTCTTTTTCAGAGTGACTGCACTAAGGCTCTTCCCCGTCTCTGGCTGGGATTTCCACCACAATCTTCAGTGGCCTCCCTGCTTTCTCTCTTGTTCCCTCAGACATTTCCCCGCAGGCAGCCAGAGTCATGCCGTTCAGACCTAGGTCAGATCACATCACTGCTCTACTCAGAGCCTCCCAAAGCCATCACACCTCACTCAATAAATTAAAAGCCAGAGTCCTCATGATAACCTGTAAGACCTGATTGTAACGTCACCTCCTACTCTTTACTTTTATCCACTCTGCTTAGTCACCCTGGCCTCCTCACTCTTCTGTGGGCACATTTCTGCCTCAGGACCACCCCCTCTTACTTTTTCTCTGCTTATCCACATAGCTTGCTCCCTTATACACTCTAGGTTTGCTCCAATGTGATCTTCTCAAAAAGACCTTCTCTGACCCCTCCTAACCTACCAGCACCCTCTCCTTCTCTTCCTTATCTACTGTTTCACCCTAACATTTATCAAAGTCTAATGTAGTATATGGTTTATTTATTTATTTTAGGGCTTCCCTGGTGGCTCAACTGGTAAAGAATCCACCTGCTTTGTTTATTTTTCATTTTTATTTATTTATTTAGCCCATGCTAGGTCTTCATCGCTGCATGTACTTTTCTCTAGTTGCACCAAGTAGGGGCTACTCTCTAGTTGAGGTGTGCAGGCTTCTCGTTGTGGTGGTTACTCTTGTTGTGGATCACAGGCTCTAGGGCAGGTGAGATTTCTGTAGTTGTGACATGTGGGCTCCGCAGTTGTGGCTCCCAGGCTCTAGAGCGAAGACTCAGTAGTTTGGCTCATGGTCTTAGCTGCTTCACTGCATGCAGGATCTTCCAGAATCAGAGATTGAACCTGTGTCTTCTGCACTGGCAGGTGTATTCTTTTCCCACTGAGCCACCAGGGAAACCCTCACTTATTTATTTTATTTATTGTCTGTCTCTGCTGGACAGACAATCTCTGGAAGCAAAGATTTTTGTCTAATTGGTTCCCTACTGAATTCCCAATATCTGCTGCTGCTGCTGTTGCTGCTAAGTCACTTCAGTCGTGTCCCAGTATCTAAGGGTCTATAATAGGCACTCAGAAAATATGTGCCCAGTAAATAAATTATACCATTTAATCCCTTCAACAAACGTGTGAAGCAGATTCTGCTGTATCCCTTTCACAGACGGAGAAAAGCAAGGCTTAGAGATGTTAAGTGACTTGCCCAAAGTCACACTGACAGTTGTCAATGCTCCTTTGACAATCACCAATGATCACTTACTGCAGGGCATCCCTGTACTGCTTCTCCTGCATAATACGAAGTCTCCTCAAATCAGTAGCTCTCAGGTATAGTCCAGCCACTTCTATAATCCTTAGTCTCTTCCACACCAATTCCTACAGACTGAAGTTGTCAGCATTTACTACTGCATAATTTCTATTAGGCTTTCCAAAGTAGAGAGCCATACTTTTCCATATTGTAAATAATTCTCTGTCCACAGTGATACCATGAGATGAGGCGTGCTCCTTTAGCCCTGCCTCATCAGATACTAAAAAGAAATCCTGCAAATGAGAACACTGTAAGTAGATTTTCTGTAGCATTTTGGATATGACATGCAGTTTATAATGCCTTATTATTGTGTGTTCATATTGTTCATGGGGTTCTCAAGGCAAGAGTGCTGAAGTAGACAAACTTTATTTCTTGGACTCCAAAATCACTGCAGCCAGCAACTGCAGCCATGAAATTAAAAGACACTTGCTCCTTGGATGACAAACCTAGAATGCATATTAAAAAGCAGAGACATTACTTTGCCGACAAAGGCCCATATAGTCAAAGCTATGGTTTTTCCAGTAGTCATGTATAGATGTGAGAGTTGGACTGTAAAGAAGGCTGTGTGCTGAAGAATTGATGCTTTCGAGCTGTGGTGTTGGGGAAGACTCTTGAGAGTCCCTTGGACTGCAAGGAGACCAAACCAGTCAATCCTAAAGGAAATCAACCCTGAATATTCACTGGAAGGACTGAAAGATTGAAGGCAGGAGGAGAAGGGGACGAAACAGGATGAGATGGTTGGATGGCATCACCGACTCCATGGATATGAATTTGAGCAAGTTCCAGGAGGTGGTGAAGGACAGAGAAGCCTGGCATTCTGCAGTCCATGGCGTCACAAAGAGTCAAACACAACTGAGCAACTGAACAACAACAAAATTGTATGTTCTTCCAGGCCACTCCAGAAAAGAATGCTGACCCTGAACTCAGAAAGTTCAAATTTCAACTTTGCTGTGTGACCAAAGACAAGTGACTTAAACATCTCTTTAAGACTTCCTGACCATCAAATAGTTCTTACTGTAGAGAGTGATTGTAAGGAGTGTATGAAATTGTGTTCATGAAGCACTGGTAAATACTATGAGAATGCATAGAACTTAGATATAATAAGGAAATGGTAGTATAATTAATAAGGATCTAAAGAGGCCCACATGAGCTGAGTTGCCTGTCACCATTCCATCAACCCAAGTTAGAACTTGTGAATTAATTCATCACTGTGGCTAAAACCAATAATAAATCTTAAAAATCCTCAATCAGTCAAAAAGCTTTAGTTAATAAACTTCTACTATGTTCTCTTCATTACTCAGTCTTGAGTTAAAAACAATTTCCATTGTATCTTGCCAATATATTAGTAGACTTGTGAAGGTAAACATTTCTATGGGAAAGAAGAACTAAGAGTACTCTCCAGTAAGCAGGGAGGGCCAAAGACAAGGCAATGGTCATCAGCAGTAGAGGATTAAGGATCTTTCCCAGAAAACATAGTCAGGGATGACTCAGAATGGAGGTGGTACTTTGGGCTGGTCTTACATTTGAACTGAGTCTGAATAGATGGCAGGAAAGCTTCCCAACTGACTCAGATGTTAAAGAATCTGCCTGTGATGCAAGAGACCCAGGTTCAATTCTTGGGTTGGGAAGATACCCTGGAGAGAGGAATGCCTACCCACTCCAGTACTCTTTCCTGGAGAATTGCATGGACAGAGGAGCCTGGCGAGCTACAGTCCATGGGGTCACAAAGAGACATGACTGCACAACATTAAAAGAAGAGGCTAGCTTAAAAGATCAGGCTGACAAGGCACAGTGGAGCCAGAAACTAGAGGGCCTTGAACAGCAGGTGAAGGACTCTGGCTTTAACCCTATAATAAATGGGGGAGTGGGTCAATGTTTAAGAATATAAGAAATGTTTAAGAGTCAAAGAGGGAAAGAAACTTGGAGTGCTGGAGCTAGGAGTTACTTCATCCAGTTCAGCCTCTACCTGGGATTGAGGAGGAAACCCAAGGTCCTGAGAAATGAAGTGACTTGCCCAAGAGACTATGTCAGTCAATCCATGATAAAGCCAAGACTTCAACTCAGATCTCTGGCTCCTTGTCTGGTATCCTGCCCAACCAAGGCCTCTTCAGAAACGGACAGCACATCTTAGGATCATAGAACCAAAAAAACTCTTATTTGTATGTATTATCCCATCTCCTCACATGGGAATCAACCACAGTGCACACTTACTATTGATAAATTTTAAAACCTGCATTAGGGGGGAGGAGCTAAGATGGCGGAGGACTAGGACGTGGAGACCACTTTCTCCCCTACAAATTCATCAAAGGAACATTTGAACACTGAGCAAACTGCACAAAACAACTTCTGATCGCTAGCAGAGGACATCAGGTGCTCAGAAAAGCAGCCCATTGTCTTCGAAAGGAGGTAGGACAAAATATAAAAGATAAAAAGAGAGACAAAAGAGCTAGGGACAGAGACCCATCTCAGGAAGGGAGTCGTATTAGAGGAAGTTTTCAAACACCAGGAAACCCTCTCACTGGCCAGTCTGGGAGAAGTTTTTGAATCTTGGAGGGCAACCTAACTGGGAGGAAAAATAAATAAAACCCACAGATTACATGCCTAAAAGCAACTCCCAACAGAAAAGTACACCAGATGCTTGCATCCGCCACCAGCAAGTGGGGGCTGAACAGAGAGGAGCAGGCGGCATTGCTTAGGAACAAAAGAAAGACAGCAATTCCAGAGGAGCTAGCCAGCTGTGGACCAGCCCATCCCCCGCTGGAGGCAGGAGGCAGGGGGGAGGGGAAAGGGGCAAACTCGGCCCCAGAGATGGCACCTCCTACCAAACTGCAAACAGGCTCCCAGTTTCTAACCAAAGACTTCCTGAGATTCTGGATGGTTGACATCTGTCAGGAGGGCCGCGGCTAGAGGCCAGCTCCCCAGAACAGACACAAGGAGCACCCAACTGGCACACGCGGAAACTGAGGCTGGGACCGCGGAGGGGAGAAGGCACACCGCACCCGGGGAGAGTGCGCCCGTCAAGCTCCTGGCAGCCTGAGCTGCTCCGGCGGGGAAGGCACAAAACGCAGGCCCAACCAAGTCTGTGCTTTTGTGGAACACCCAAAAACTGGGACCGCACGCAACGCAGGGCCCGCTCCATATAGAGCAGCCGGGAGCCTGAGCAGTGTAGACGGGGAGAGCACACACCCGTGAGCGGGGGCAAACTCAGTGTGGCCGGAACACTGCGAGTGCTCCCCACACACAGCGATATCTGCCTGCAGCGCCCCTCCCTCCCCGCAGCACGACGGAACCAGCGAACCTAAACAAGAGACCACCTCCGCCCACCTGTGTCAGGGCAGAAATTAGACACTGAAGAGACCAGCAAACAGAAGCTAAATAAACAAAGGGAACCGCTTCAGAAGGGACCGGTGCAACTGATTAAAATCCCTGTAGTTAACACCAACTACACCCGAAGGGGCCTATAGATATCAAGAAGTGTAAGCTGGAACGAGGAGCTATCTGAAACTGAACCGAACCCACACTGCCCACAACAGCTCCAGAGAAATTCCTAGATATATTTTTACTATTTTTTTTAATGAAAAATTTTTTTTCTTTTTTTAATTTTTTCTTTTATTTTCTTTTAAAATTCCCTATTACTCCTCTATTACTCCTTAATTTTCATTTTCATGCATTTTTACTATTTTTTAATTAAAAATTTTTTTCCTTTTTTTCCTTTTATTTTCTTTCCAAGTCCTCTATTACTCCTCTATTACTCCTTAATTTTCATTTTTATTTCACTCAGTTCAGTTCAGTTGCTCAGTCGTGTCCGACTCTTTGCGACCCCATGAATTGCAGCACGCCAGGCCTCCCTGTCCATCACCAACTCCCAGAGTTTACTATAACCTTGCAAAAAAAGAAAAAGAAAAAAAAAGACCCGATTTTTAAAGTGAACTTCATATATATTTCTTACATTTTTTGTGTTTTTGTTTTTAATATTGTATTTTTAAGAATCTAACCTCTACTCTAGATTTTTAATCTTTGTTTTTCAGTATTTGATATCAATTTTGGACATTTAAGAATCCAATATTCACTACCCATTTTTACTTAGGAGTGTGATGATTACTCTTTCCCCCTTTTGACTCGCCTTTTTCTCCCCCAGATCACCTCTATTTCCTCCCTCCCCCTTCTCTTCTCAATCCAATTCTGTGAATCTCTGTGGGTGTTCTGGGCTACGGAGAACACTTAGGGAACAGAGTACTGCATAGATCTGTCTCTCTCCTCTTGAGCCCCCCGTTTTCTCCTCCTGCTCATCTCGATCTCCTTCCTCCCTCTCCTCTTCTTCATGTAACTCTGTGAACCTCTCTGTGTGTCCCTCACTGTGGAGAATCTTTTCACCATTAACCTAGAAGTTTTATTATCAATGCTGTATAGTTGGAGAAGCCTTGAGGCCTTGAGGCTACTGGAAGAATAAGACCGAAAGCCAGAGGCAGGAGACTTAAGCCCAAAACCTGAGAACACCAGAGAACTCCTGACTACAGGGAACTTTAAGTAATAAGAGATCATCCAAAAGCCTCCATACCTACATTGAAACCAACCACCACCCAAGAGCCAATAAGTTCCAGAGCAAGACATACCACACAAATTCTCCAGCAATGCAGGAACATAGCCCTGAGCATCAACATACAGGCTGCCCAAAGTCACACCAAACACATAGACCCATCTCAAAACTCACTACTGGACACTCCATTGCACTCCAGAGAGAAGAAATCCAGTTCCACACACCAGAACACCGACGCAAGCTTCCCTAACCAAGAAACTTTGACAAGCCAATCGTCCAACCCCACCTACTGGGAGAAACCTCCACAATAAAAAGGAACCACAGACCTCCAGAATACAGAAAGGCCACTCCAGACACAGCAATCTAAACAAGATGAAAAGGCAGAGAAATACCCAACAGGTAAAGGAACATGAAAAATGCCCACCAAACCAAACAAAAGAGGAGGAGATAGGGAATCTACCTGATAAAGAATTTAGAATAATGATAATAAAAATGATCCAAAATCTTGAAAACAAAATGGAGTTACAGATAAATAGCCTGGAGACAAGGATTGAGAAGATGCAAGAAATGTTTAACAAGGACCTAGAAGAAATAAAAAAGAGTCAATTAAAAAATGAATAATGCAATAAATGAGATCAAAAACACTCTGGAGGGAACCAACAGTAGAATAATGGAGGCAGAAGATAGGATAAGTGAGGTAGAAGATAAAATGGTGGAAATAAATGAAGCAGAGAGGAAAAAAGAAAAAAAAAATAAAAAGAAATGGAGACAAGCTCAGGGACCTCTCGGACAATGTGAAACGCCCCAACATTCGAATCATAGGAGTCCCAGAAGAAGAAGACAAAAAGAAAGGCCATGAGAAGATACTCGAGGAGATAATAGCTGAAAACTTCCCTAAAATGGGGAAGGAAATAGGTCCAAGAAAACCAGAGAGTCCCAAACAGGATAAACCCAAGGCTAAACACCCCAAGACACATATTAATCAAATTAACAAAGATCAAACACAAAGAACAAATATTAAAAGCAACAAGGGAGAAACAACAAATAACACACAAAGGGATACCAATAAGGATGACAGCTGATCTTTCAATAGAAACTCTTCAGGCCAGAAGGGAATGGCAGGACATACGTAAAGTAATGAAAGAGAATAACCTACAACCCAGATTACTGTACCCAGCAAGGATCTCATTCAAATATGAGGAGAATTCAAAAGTTCTACAGACAAGCAAAAGCTGAGAGAATTCAGCACCACCAAACCAGCTCTTCAACAAATGCTAAAGGATCTTCTCTAGACAGGAAACACAGAAAGGCTGTATAAACGCGAACCCAAAACAACAAAGTAAATGGCAACAGGACCATACCTATCAATAATTACCTTAAATGTAAATAGGTTGAATGTCCCAACCAAAAGACAAAGACTGTCTGAATGGATACAAAAACAAGACCCCTATATATGCTGTCTACAAGAGACCCACCTCAAAACAAGGGACACATACAGACTGAAAGTGAAGGGCTGGAAAAAAATATTTCACGCAAATGGAGACCAAAAGAAAGCAGGAGTCACAATACTCATATCAGACAAAATAGACTTGAAAATAAAGGCTGTGAAAAGAGACAAAGAAGGACACTACATAATGATCAAAGGATCAATCCAAGAAGAAGGTATAACAATTATAAATATATATGCACCCAACATAGGAGCACCGCAATATGTAAGGCAAATGCTAACAAGTATGAAAGGGGAAATTAACAATAACACAATAATAGTGGGAGACTTTAATACCCCACTCACAACTATGGATAGATGAACTAAACAGAAAATTAACAAGGAAACACAAACTTTAAATGACACAATGGACCAGCTAGACCTAATTGATATCTATAGGACATTTCACCCCCAAACAATCAATTTCACCTTTTTCTCAAGTGCACACGGAACCTTCTCCAGAATAGATCACATCCTGGGCCATAAATCTAGCCTTGGTAAATTCAAAAAAATTGAAATCATTCCAGTCATCTTTTCTGACCACAATGCAGTAAGACTAGATCTCAATTGCAGGAAAAAAAAAAAACTATTAAAAATTCAAACATATGGAGGCTAAATAACACACTTCTGAATAACCAACAAATCATAGAAGAAATCAAAAAAGAAATCAAAATATGCATAGAAACGAATGAAAATGAAAACACAGCAACCCAAAACCTATGGGACACTGTTAAAAGCAGTGCTAAGGGGAAGGTACATAGCATTACATACCTCAAGAAACAAGAAAAAAGTCAAATAAATAACCTAACTCTACACCTAAAGCAACTAGAGAAGGAAGAAATGAAGAACCCCAGGGTTAGTAGAAGGAAAGAAATCTTAAAAATTAGGGCAAAAATAAATGCAAAAGAAACTAAAGAGACCATAGCAAAAATCAACAAAGCTAAAAGCTGGTTTTTTGAAAAGATAAACAAAATTGACAAACCGTTAGCAAGACTCATTAAGAAACAAAGGGAGAAGAACCAAATCAACAAAATTAGAAATGAAAATGGAGAGATCACAATAGACAACACTGAAATAAAAAGGATCATAAGAGATTACTACCAGCAGCTCTATGCCAATAAAATGGACAACTTGGAAGAAATCGACAAATTCCTAGAAAAGTATAACTTTCCAAAACTGAACCAGGAAAAAATAGAAGATCTTAACAGACCCATCACAAGCACGGAAATCGAAACTGTAATCAGAAATCTTCCAGCAAACAAAAGCCCAGGACCAGATGGCTTCACAGCTGAATTCTACCAAAAATTTAAAGAGCTAACATCTATCCTACTCAAACTCTTCCAGAAAATTGCAGAAGAAGGTAAACTTCCAAACTCATTCTATGAGGCCACCATCACCCTAATTCCAAAACCAGACAAAGATGCTACAAAAAAAGAAAACTACAGGCCAATATTACTGATGAACATAGATGCAAAAATCCTTAACAAAATTCTAGCAAACAGAATCTAATAACATATTAAAAAGATCATACATCATGACCAAGTGGGCTTTATCCCAGGAATTCAAGGTTCTTTAATATCTGCAAATCAATCAATGTAATACACCACATTAACAAATTGAAAGATTAAAAACCATATGATTATCTCAATAGATGCAGAAAAGGCCTTTGAGAAATTCAACATCCATTTATGATTAAAACTCTCCAGAAAGCAGGAATAGAAGGAAGATACCTCAACATAATAAAAGCTATATATGACAAACCCACAGCAAACATTACCCTCAATGGTGAGAAACTGAAAGCATTTGCCCTAAAATCAGGAACAAGACAAGGGTGCCCACTCTCACCACTACTATTCAACATAGTTTTGGAAGTTTTGGCCACAGCAATCAGAGCAGAAAAAGAAGTAAAAGGAATCCAGATAGGAAAAGAAGAAGTAAAACACTCGCTGTTTGCAGATGACATGATCCTCTACATAGAAAACCCTAAAGACTCTACCAGAAAATTACTAGAGCTAATCAATGAATATAGTAAAGTGGCAGGATATAAAATTAACACACAGAAATCCCTTGCATTCCTATACACTAACAGTGAGAAAACAGAAAGAGAAATTAAGGAAACAATACCATTCACCATTGCAACAAAAAGAATAAAATACTTAGGAGTATATCTACCTAAAGAAACAAAAGACCTATAAATAGAAAACTATAAAACACTGATGAAAGACATCAAAGAGGACACAAACAGATGGAGAAACATATCATGTTCATGGATTGGAAGAATCAATATTGTCAAAATGGCTATACTACCCAAAGCAATCTATAGATTCAATACAATCCCTATCAAGCTACCAACGGCATTCTTCACGGAACTAGAATAAATAATTTCACAATTTGTATGGAAATACAAAAACCCTCAAATAGCCAAAGCAATCTTGAAAAAGAAGAATGGAACTGGAGGAATCAACCTGCCTGACTTCAGACTATACTACAAAGCCACAGTCATCAAGACAGTATGGTACTGACACAAAGACAGAAATATAGATCAATGGAACAGAATTGAAAGCCCAGGGATAAATCCATGTACCTACGGACACCTTATCTTTGACAAAGGAGGCAAGAATATACAATGAAAAAAAGACAACCTCTTTAACAAGTGGTGCTGGGAAAACTGGTCAACCACTTGTAAAAGAATGAAACTAGAACACTTTCTAACACCATACACAAAAATAAACTCAAAATGGATTAAAGATCTAAATGTAAGACCAGAAACTATAAAACTCCTAGAGGAGAACATAGGCAAAACACTCTCTGACATAAATCACAGCAGGATCCTCTATGACCCACCTCCCAGAATATTGGAAATAAAAGCAAAAATAAACAAATGAGACCTAATTAAACTTAAAAACTTTTGCACAACAAAGGAAACTATAAGCAAGGTGAAAAGATAGCCTTCAGAATGGGAGAAAATAATAGCAAATGAAGAAACAGACAAAGGATTAATCTAAAATACATACAAGCAACTCCTGCAGCTCAATTCCAGAAAAATAAATGACCCAATCAAAAACCGGGCCAAAGATCTAAACAGACATTTCTCCAAAGAAGACATACAGATGGCTAACAAACACATGAAAAGATGTTCAACATCACTCATTATCAGAGAAATGCAAATCAAAACCTCAGTGAGGTACCATTACACACCAGTCAGAATATCTGCTATCCAAAAGTCTATAAGCAATAAATGCTGGAGAGGGTGTGGAGAAAAGGGAACCCTCTTACACTGTTGGTGGGAATGCAGACTAGTACAGCCACTATGGAGAACAGTGTGGAGATTTCTTTAAAAACTGGAAGTAGAACTGCCATATGACCCAGCAATCCCACTCCTTGGCATACACACCGAGGAAACCAGATCTGAAAGAGACACGTTCACCCCAATGTTCATCACAGCACTGTTTATAATAGCCAGGACATGGAAGCCACCTCGATGTCCATCAGCAGACGAATGGATAAGGAAGCTGTGGTACATATACACTATGGAATATTACTCAGCCATTAAAAAGAATTCATTTGAATCAGTTCTAATGAGATGGATGAAACTGGAGCCCATTATACAGAGTGAAGTAAGCCAGAAATATAAAGACCAATATAGTATACTAATGCATATATATGGAATTTAAAAAGATGGTAATGATAACCCTATATACAAAACAGAAAAAGAGACACAGATGTACAGAACAGACTTTCAGACTCTGTGGGAGAAGGCGAGGGAGGGATGTTCTGAGAGAACAGCATTGAAACAAGTATACTATCAAGGGTGAAACAGATCACCAGCCCAGGTTGGATGCATGAGACAAGTGGTCAGGGCTGGTGCACTGGGAAGACCCAGAGGGATGGGGTGGGGAGGGAGGTGGGAGGGGGGATTGGTATGGGGAACACATGTAAATCCATGGCTGATTCATGTCAATGTATGGCAAAAACCACTACAATATTGTAAAGTAATTAGCCTCCTACTAATAAAAATAAATGGAAAAAAAATAAAATCTACATTAAATGATATAAGAGAATTAAGTCCAGTATTGTGGTGAGCAGACAAGAGGAACAAGAATTAACACAGGCATCTACACTTGCCTTTCCTACAACCTGAAATCAAAAGAAACCTGCTTTTCTTCCACATTTGCTCCACTTTCCCTTCAAATTCCACTTCTTCCTTTCGTGCCTGCTAGTTGCTTTTGTTGTGTCCAACTCTTCGCAATCCCCTGAACTATAGCCCACCAGGCTCCAAGCAAGAATACTGGAATGCATGGCCATGTCCTTCTCCAGGGGATCTTACCAACCCAGGAATTAAACCCACATCTCCTCAGCACCTTGCATTGCAGGCAGCTTCTTTACCACTGAGCCACTGTAGATCACAACAAACTGTGGAAAACTCTAAAAGAGATGGGAATACCAGGCCACCTGACCTGCCTCCTGAGAAATCTGTATGCTGGTCAGGAAACAACAGTTAGAACTGGACATGGAACAACAGACTGGTTCCAAATAGGTAAAGGAGTACGTCAAGGCTGTATATTGTCACCCTGCTTATTTAACTTCTATGCAGAGCACATCATGTGAAATGCCAGGCTGGATGAAGCACAAGCTGGAATCAAGATTGCAGGGAGAAATATCAATAACCTCAGATATGCGGATGACACCACCTTTATGTCAGGAAGTGAAGAGGAACTAAAGAGCCTCTTGATGAAAGTGAAAGGAGAGTGAAAAAGTTGGCTTAAAGCTCAATATTCAGAAAACTAAGATCATGGCATCTGGCTCCATCACTTCATGGCAAATAGATGGGGAAGCAATGGAAACAGTGAGAGACTTTATTTTGGGTGCTCCAAAATCACTGCTGATGGTGACTGCAGCCATGAATTTAAAAGATGTTTGCTCCTTGGAAGAAAAGCTATGACCAACCTAGACAGCATATTCAAAAGCAGAGACATTACTTTGCCAACGAAAATCCGTCTAATCAAAGTTGTGGTTTTTCCAGTAGTCATGTATGGATGTGAGAGTTGGACTATAAAGAAAGTTGAGCATTGAAGAATTGATGCTTTTGAACTGTGGTGTTGGAGAAGACTCTTGAGAGTCCCTTGGACTGCAAGGAGATCCAACCAGTCCATCCTAAAGGAAATCAGTCCTGAATATTCATTAGAAAGACTGATGCTGATGCTGAAACTCCAATACTTAGGCCATCTGATGCAAAGAACTGACCCATTGGAAAAGACCCTGATGCTGGGAAAGATTGAAGGCAGGAGGAGAAGGGGATGACAGACGATGAGATGGTTGGATGGCATCACCAACTTGATGGTCATGAGTTTGAGCAAGCTCCGGGAGTTGGTGATGGACAGGTAAGCCTGGCGTGCTTCAGTCCATTACTGAGTGACTGAGCTGAACTGACTAGGGAAGCCCATTCTTCCTTTCACCCCATTATTTAGTCAGAAGGTCTTCATTCCAGGCCCTGTCCACACCTTATCTGGGCCTTGTGACCAGGTCCTGGCTTGCCAACAGCCAAGTATTTTCTTAAGAAACTAGAATGTATTAGGCCTTGATTGCAATGAAATTTGTTTTTATAGTTCACATCTTGAAACAAAATTTAAACTTCTGCTTGATGTATTGAGAGGAGCCAAACAATATACTGATAGAGAAATTGTTATCTCTCCATACAGATCAGGAATCACTTGCCAGTGTGATTTGTCTGGACCAAGAGGTGATGATGTGCCTGACAGCGTGATGGGCTGAATGCTGGATCATGCTCAGTCTAGGATGTTTCTCCAGAAATTGTTTCCTGGAAATAGAATTACCTCACCGTACTAACCCTTGGATTTGCCTTTGTTTGAATGTCTATAACATTAGGGTGGGTAGGTATGTGGACGGATTAGATGACAGGGTGAACTTTGAGATACATTGAAGCTGTATAATCATTTTATTCAATTTTAATCAAAATGACTCGAAGTCAGCTTTTCAGAATTTTAGTTGTGAGCAGAAAAAAATCTATGCATTCTTGCACTATTCAGTGTCTTATGCCTTGTGCTATATTCCATACTTAGAGATCACAATATGTTAGCTTATTAAAGGCCCCAAGAAGATTTGCAGTAAATAAACTGCTTAAACTTATTTATCATGGAATCTTTTCTTTCCTCCCAAGAAATCCCTAGCTTAGTTTTCCTAAATTTATTAGCAAGACAATAATGACTGAAAAGAATAATTACTGGTGAGAGCCAGGCAAATCTCCTATCTGCTAACATGAGAATGAAGTGAAAGTGAAAGTCACTCAGTCATGTCCAACTCATTGCAACCCCATGGACGATACAGTACATGGAATTCTCCAGGTCAGAATACTGGAGTGGGGAGCCTTTCCATTCTCCAGGGGATCTTCCCAACCCAGAGATCACAGCCTAGTTTTCTGCATTGCAGGCGGATTCTTTACCAGCTGAGCTACCAGGGAAGCCCAAGAATACTGGAGTGGGTAGCCTATCCCTTCTCCAGCAGATTTTCCTGATGCAGGAATTGAACCGGTGTCTCCTGTATTGCAGGCGGGTTCTTTACCAACTGAGCTATCAGGGAAGCTTTTAACATGAGAATATGATCCAGTAATTTGTGACAGCAGTCACTAGAGGAGAAAAACATGAGGTGATAAATATGATTTATAGTCACCTAGAAAAGGCTATATGTAAGGGTGTTTATGGAAAAAAACTAGAGATGATTTATGTTTTGACATTCAGGAACTACTGCAGTGCAGCTCACCTGCTAGCTTGTTAAAACAGTGTTGTCTCCAAAAGTCCAGCTATTAAGATACATTACTATATAATAAAAATACTACAAGTAGGTTCAAATATCATAAAGGATTCATGGCAGAAACACTAAAGTCATGTAAACTCCTTGCAATATCAATAGTCCCCATTTGCATAATCACATTGTCAGTAGATGTGACTTATATAATTCCTTACACATTATCCTATTTGAGTCACTCCATTATTCTGGTTTTTGTCTCCAGTTTATAGATAAGGACACATAAACTCTGAGAGGCTAAGTGTAGTGGATGTTGTAGTGTGCTACCCAGATTCCCCTTAGCACCAAGACTTCCCCTTCCTCCTACCAAAACTATAGGCTCTTGATGGGTCACCTCTGAGTCTGTCCCCAGGGAAGGGAGTTGTCTTGCACAAAGTCAGACTTCCTTCTGGGGATAGTCCACATCAGCTGACTTGTCAAGAAACTGGCACAAAGTTTCAGCCCCTTGCCTCGATTCAGGGTACCTCTGAAAAGCTATCCCAGATTGACAGTTTCTCAATCGACTTTAACACTTTCATCACAGTTCCTGAACTGCTGCTGCCTTTTCCTAGTCCATGTTCCTTCCTTTCTCTTAAGTGTGGATCCCTGGGGCCTCTTGAGTTAACACTCTGAATGCAACTCTCCACTTCAGAGCCTGGTTCCCAGGAAACCAACCTAATGACTCTAACTTGACCAATGTCACCCCACTAGCAAATAACAGAACCAGAACTTGAATGCAAATTTCATACTCTTGTCAGCACACCAATATGCCACTCAGCAGGTGGACCTCTGAATGGTGACCTCTATATCCACATCCCCTGCCACTAGGCACCTCATATACTAGCTTCAATCACAATGGCCTCCTCTGCCTTCCTGAACACACCAAACTCAATCCCATCAGAGCTTTGCCCTATCACTTCCCTCTGTCTGGAAATTTCTTCCTCCAGATCATTACATGACTGGCCCTTTCTTATCTATGAGAGCTCAGCTACAGGGTCATCACCTCAAAGATACCTCCCCTGACCATCAGTGTAAGGTTACCTTCTTGCAGTAGTCTCTCTTCTCTAGCACACCATTCTGCTGTATGGTCATACGTGTGTGCATGCTAAGTCGCTCAGTCGTATCTGACTCTTTGTGACCCTATGGACTCTTTGTGATCCTCTGTCCGTAGGATTTTACAGGCAAGAATACCACAGTGGGTTGCCATGTCCTCCTCCAGGGGATCTTTCCAACCCAGGAATAGAACGTACATCTCTTACCTCTCCTGCATTGGCAGGCAGGTTCTTTTCCACTAGTGCCACCTGGAAAACCAGTATACGTTCATAGTAGCACTTAATTCTCTGACAGTTAGCTTATGAATTTACTTGTGTATTATCTTCTCCCTCAAGGCTTGGCCTCCAGAAAAATATAATCCCCATGATTATGGGGCACTTTATCAATATCCTCAGTGCTTTGAACAGTAGTTCTCAAAGCATGGTCCATGGACCACAGATGAAACTATTTTCATAATAATCAGTTCAGTTCAGTCCCTCAGTCGGGTCCAACTCTTCGTGACCTCGTGAACTGCAGCATGACAGGCTTCCCTGTCCATCACCAACTCCCGGAGCTTGCTCAAACTCATGGCTGGTGATGAGTCAGTGATGCCATCCAACCATCTCATCCTCTGTCGTCCCCTTCTCCTCCCATCTTCAATCTTTCCCAGCATCAGGGTCTTTTCCAATGGGTCAGTTCTTCATATCAGGTGGCCAAAGTATTGGAGCTTCAGCTTCAGCATCAGTCTTTCCAATGAATATTCAAGACTGATTTCCTTTAGGACTGACTGTTTCGATCTCCTTGCAGTCCATGGGACTCTCAAGGGTCTTCTCCAATACCACAGTTTAAAAAACATCAATTCTTCAGCACTCAGCCTTTTTATGGTCCAACTCTCACATCCATACATGAATACTGGAAAAACCATAGCTTTGACTAGACCGACCCTTGTCAGCAAAGATCTGCTTTTTAATATGCTGTCTAGGGTGGTCATAACTTTTCTTCCAAGGGGCAAGCCTCTTAATTTCATGGCTACAGTCACCACCTGCAATGACTTTGAAGCCCCCCAAAATACAGTCTCTCACTGTTTCATGTTTTCCCCATCAGTAGATGGGAAATATGCCATGAAGTGATGGAACTGGATGCCATGATCCTAGTTTTTTGAATATTGAGTTTTAAGCCAGCTTTTTCACTCCGCTCTTTCACTTTCATCAAGAGGTTCTTTAGTTCTTCACTTTCTGCCATAAGGGTGGTGTCATCTGCATATCTGAGGTTATTGATATTTCTCCCTGCAATCTTGATTCTAGCTTGTGCTTCATCCAGCCCAGCACTTCACATGATGTGTTCTGCATATGAGTTAAATAAGCAGGGTGACAATATACAGCCTTGACGTACTCCTTTTCTGATTTGGAACCAGTCCATTGTTCCAAGTCTGGTTCTAACTGTTGCTTCTTGACCTGCATACAGATTTCTCAGGAGGCAGGTCAGGTGGTCTGGTATTCCCATCTCTTGAAGAATTTTCCACAGTTTGTTGTGATCCACACGTTAAAGGCTTTGGCGTAATCAACTAAGCAGGAGTAGATGTTTTTCTGGAACTCCCTTGCTTCTTCTATGAGCCAACGGATGTTGACAGCTTGATCTCTGGTTCCTCTGCCTTTTCTAAATCCAGCTTGAACATCTGGAAGTTCTCAGTTCATGTACTGTTGAAGCCTCACTTGTAGAATTTTGAGCATTGCTTTGCTAGCATGTAAGATGAGTGCATGGAGAAGGCAATGGCACCCCACTCCAGTACTCTTACCTGGAGAATCCCATGGACGGAGGAGCCTAGTGGGCTGCAGTCCATGGGGTCGCGAAGAGTCGGACACAACTGAGTGACTTTACTTTCACTTTTCACTTTCATGCACTGGAGAAGGAAATGGCAACCCACTCCAGTGTTCTTGCTTGGAGAATCCCAGGGACGGCAAAGCCTGGTGGGCTGCCATTTATGGGGTTGCACAGAGTCGGACACGACTGAAGCGACTTAGCAGCAGCAGCAGCAGCAAGATGAGTGCAATTGTGTGGTAGTTTGAGCATTCTTTGGCATTGCCTTTCTTTGGGATTGGAATGAAAACTGACCTTTTCCAGTCCTGTGGCCACTGCTGGGTTTTCCAAATTTGTTGGCATATTGAGTGCAGCACTTTCACAGCATCATCTTTTAGGATTTGAAATAGCTCAACTGGAATTCCATCACCTCCACTAGCTTTGTCGGTAGTGATGCTTCCTAAGGCCCACTTGACTTTGCACTCCAGCATGTCTGGTTCTAGGTGATCACTCACACCATCGTGGTTATCTGGATCATTAAGTTTTTTTGTGTAGTTCTTCTGTGTATTCTTGCCACCTCTTCTTAATATCTTCTGCTTCTGTTAGGTCCATACTGTTTCTGTCCTTACTTAGACACTAAATGTCTTTTTCATTATGTTGATATTTTGCAATGATTGTATGAAGGCACTGGTGGGTAAAGCTGTTGCCTCCACAGCACGAGTTACGCAGTGCCATCAAACTCCATGAATAGTCATGTGCTCCTCACTGTAATGTCCTTGTAGGGATGGGGGCGGGGGGTGTGGGGCGGGGCAGGGAAGCCAGTTTCTTTAAAGAATGTCTGTGATGAAGCAAGAAAAATTATTGTTTTAGAATTGTGACCCTTGAGTACACATCCTTTTAACATTCTATGTGGTGGAAAGAAAGCAACCATAAAGTATTCCCCTTGCATGACAAAGATCGTTTTTGTTGAAGAAAAGCATTTATGTGATTGTTTGGTATGAACTCAGATGGTAAAGAGTCTGCCTGCAATTCAGGAGACCTGGGTTCAATCCCTGGGTTGGGAAGACCCCTGCAGGAGGGAATGGCTACCCACTCCAATATTCTTGCCTGGGGAATCTTATGGATGAAGGAGTCTGGTGGGCTACAGTCCATGGGGTCACAAGAGTCAGATATGACTGAGTGACTTTCGCTTTCACTTAAATTTTTGGCATGAGCTGTACTAGGTACATTTTCCATGAAACACCATTGCTACTTGAAAGAATGACTGATAGTCAAACTATGGTTATTTATATCTGGGGATCTGACAGACATCTTCCCAAAAATGAATTAAAATGCCACTTCAGGGAAAACAGCTGATAGTGTAGTTGCCCTGTGATATAACTGAAAACTTCAAGTGAAAATTAGAATGTTGGAAATTTTGCATCTGCCATCCTCATTTTGATAGTTTCCCAATACTTTGAGACTTTTTCTTATGAAATTGGTGATATTAACAAATGTGTGATTTTAGAAAAAATAGAATATATCATATAATGCAATGTGTGAACTTTTAGTCTACTTGAATAACTCAGGGAACTGTCATTTTCATGGTGAACAATGCATGAAGTTACAAAATTATGTTAAAGGATCCATTCTGAGTGCAAGATAGACCAATGGATTTTAATGAAATAGAGTATGAAAAATCAATTGATATGGTTTCAAAATCTGCTAACTTTAAGAACTTACTACTAATTGAGTTTTAGTTTAGCATCAAAGAAGATTATCCACAGTTACCCAAAAAGGCTATCACATCAGTTTCCCTTTTCCAATTACATAAGTATATGAGAAACTGATTTTTAAAATATACTTTAACCAAAACACATATCCCAACAGACTGAATGCAGAGTGAAGGTAGAACTGTCAGATGAAAACAGATACTAAATAAATTCACAAAAAGGTGAAACAATGTCACTTTTCTTACTAGTTTTTTTAATAGAGCTCTTTTATTAAAATTTATCATTATTTTTGTTAATATATAATGGATTTTTTAATGTCAATCAACTTTTAAATGTCTTCATCTTTATTTAGAAATTAGTAAATGCTTACAAATATAACCCACATAAACAGAAGCTTTTGCAGGGTCCTCAAAATTTTTTGAATATATGTAAGGGGATCCTGAAACCAAAATGTTTGGAAACTTTTGGTCTAGAATTAGTGCTGGCATAGATCTGGCATTCAAAAACTATTTCATGAATGTTCCAATATTTGTAAAAGGAAATAGATAGGCAATAAAAGCACTCCCATTTGGGTTATAGATCATGCCTCTGCATCATGCAAAAATAGAATAGTGTATCCGTTTGAGTGAATGAGTACATTTTCCTAGTGGCTCAAAGTAGGTACCTGTCAGGAAAGAGAGTATCCATCTCAAGTCTGATGGTCTTCTAAGGAAATCTCCATTTCCTACAGACAGCCAAAATCTCAGATATTTTTAGAATGCAGGAAGTCTGTCGGCTTAAAATTAATTTTCATAGGCCTTGCCTTGTCTAGTAGTATTCTTTACCTTTAGCCAAAGAACGTTTATAAAAGGGAAGAAACCAGTCCAGTCCCAGACAGTTCATGAGTTCATCTATGCTCTACCCATCAGGCTGCCCACAGACGTGGTGGCAAATGTCTTTTGAACAGAAGATCTGCCTTGGAAACCTAGACACTTAAGGAGCCCCAAGCTGCCGCTCTTCTTAAGCTCTCCTTTCAAGCCAGGGCATGACAACCAGAGAGAAGCAAAAGAAAAAAAAACACTAAGATTATCAACTGAGTTTGGCATCCTTTGGTAGTGCCAGTATTATGAAAGCTAAAATGAAGAAACACTGAAGTGAGAGTTCTCAATACTGAAACTCAAGGATGACAATGAGGTTCTCCGCCCAGTGTTTTCTGGAGCTGACTCCAGGATTTTCAACAGTTAAAAAGCAGGCTTGTTCTACGTCTTGCCAGATTTTGAGCAATAGTCCTGACCAGCTTTCGTAAGAAAAGTACAGGAGGTTTGCCTCAAATTTTGGAACAAGAAGATTGCTTATATCTGAATTACAGCAACATCTTGATTAAGTAGCACCAAAGTAACAGGACCTTTTCCATTAGACAGACACTTTTTGTCCTACGTTAAAAAAATGACGTGATAAGAAAACCAAATGACATAAATAATTTCGTAAGCAGAAAAGACTACTTACAAAGAGTATCCAGAGTCAAACATCCTTTCAGCTCAGTCTTTCCTGTACTTTCAGCCTTCCATGCAATTGACATAATTAATAGCAACTATGGTTCACAACAGTGATTCAGAGGCATCGGAAATGCAGACACTCACCAGCTCCTCATGCATCTTACAGAGATAGAGACAGTTTATTGTTGAAATCTTTGCATCGTGAATTGAGTAACTGGGAAGCCTATGAGGTTTTACATGGCTAGATTACAAACTACCGTGACCATTGCCCTGGAATGATACGGTCACATTATAGACACTACCAGTTAATAATTACTAAATAATAGCTGAAATACTGAAGGGGGATCCAGATCATCTTTATCATAATAAAACAGCCATCCCTGGACACCCTGAACTTCAGGCCCCCTCCTTGTTCTTCCTTCACTCTCTATGGTTAACTGTATTTGCAAGTGGTTCATGTTTATCGTTTTTTTCTCTCCATGCAAAAGAAAGCTTTAGGCATGGAGGGTCCTGGTCTCATTCCCTGTAGTTTCCTTGCACCTAGAACACAGCCTGCTGCATTTTGGGGGGCTGGTAGCTTTTGCTGAATGAATCAATCTTGAACATTCCTCAAGTGCTTGCATGTTTGACCATAGGTGGTAAGTTCCAGTCTCTCTCCTCCTTTCCCTGTACCTGTGTCTGCCTTTCTCTCCCTCTCTTTCTGTCTCTGTTCTCTCTCACTCTTTCCCTTGTATTCTGCTGTTTGTTCAGAGCCTAATCAGGTGCATGGCACGTATTGTGCTGTGTGCTTAGTCGCATATAATAGGAATGTCTTAAATATTAAGTCTTAGTTTGTTCAGGCTACTATAACAGAATACCACAGACTGGGTAACCTATAAACAATAGAAATTTATTTTTTTACAGTTCTAGAGGCTGGAAAGTCCAAGATCAAAGTGCCAGCAGATTCTGTATCTGATGGAGACCTGCCTTCTGGTTCATAGATAGCACCTTCTCATTGTGTCCTTGCATGGTGAAAAGGCCTTCTTTTATAAGAGCACTAAATCCTACTCATGAGGACTCTGCCTTCATGACATAAGCACCTCCCATCCTCTAAAATCATCAACTTGAGGGTTAGGACTTTAACACATGAATGTTGGGGGAACATAAACATTCAGACAATAGCAGTGATGAAGGAATAAAGGAATAAATTGCAGGAAAAGTTTTGTCTAATTTTAAGCATTAGCACATGGACAGAGAAAGGAACTTTTCTGATATACTTGGACAAGTTTCCTAGAGAGTACATCTTGTTCTGCCCGTGCTTGGGGCCCGGGATGATATTCAAACTATTTAACAACTGCTCTGGGCTTCTCTGATGGCTCAAGAGGTCAAGAATCTGCCTGCAATGCAGGAGATGCAGAAGACTTGGGTTCAATCCCTGGCTCAGGAAGATCCCCTGGAGGAGGGCATGGAAACCCATTCCAGTATTCTTACTTGGAAAATCTCATGGACAGAGGAGCCTAGTGGGCTGTGGTTCACGGGGTCACAAAGAATCAGACATGGCTAAAGCACCTGAGCACACAGACCCACTGATGGTGTTCAGGGCTTCCCAGGTGGTACAGTGGTGAAGACTTCACCTGCCAATACAGGAGACGCGACTTCGATCCCTGGGTTGGAAAGATCCCTTGGAGGAGGAACTGGTAACCCACTCCAGTATTCTTGCCTGGGAAATCCCATGGACAAAGAAGCCTGGCCAGCTGTAGCTCATGGGGTCACAAAGAGTTGAACACAACTGAGCACAAATACTGGGGGCATCCACTCATGAGTTCTGATATCAGCGGTAGACTGGAGCAGGTCCCAGGGCCAGGTATTAACTGTACAGTAACTGGCTTCTAGAATGTTCTGGGACACCAGGAGAGCACCTGGATTATAAGGGATCATGTACAAAGCTTATAGCAGCTGCTCAGATTATTTATATATTTTAACAACCAGTATGTCTGTATCTCGGCTCTTGGCTAAGTCACAGCCCTGCCTGGTGCTGCCGTAAATCAGGAGCCCTTCCTAGGAGTGTTCACAGACACAGCCTTGGGGGCTTGCCCTGGAAGGATGCACAGCATCTTCTCTCTGAGCCTTTGGTTCTTTCTGTAAAATGGGATCAGCTGCATGTGCTTCATATAACGCTTGGAAGTCATGTAGCACAGTTCCTGGCACGTTGTAAGGACTCAGCAAATGTTCACTTACATGACTGCTCTTATTATCTCCTTCCTGACTCTGGGATATTTTGGTTGGCTTACTCCAAATTTGCATACTGAATGCTGCGTTTATTGGTTGAGAGCTCAGACCCGAGTCAGTGCCTCTCAATCCTCTGTACACTTTTTCTATCCTGGCCACATGTAGCTCTGCCACTGGGCTTCTGAAAGGACAGCTGACCTCTCCAGGATTACCCACTGTTACCTAAAGTTACTAGATCTTGAACCTAGTGCTTGAAGAAAGGGCTGCTCCTTTTAGCAGTTTTCTGATGAACTAGGAGATTCACCAGAGGAGCCAGCACTGCCAGTCTTGTAAATGATCCCATTAGGGGTCTGAGAGTCCCCCCACCTTGCTTTGGTGACACACAAGATGGAAAATGCCACTGAACTGTGACAGTTCTGAACCTGCAGTGCTAAGGAGGGTTACTCTGAACTTAAAACTATCACCATTCTACCCAGCTGTGGCCAAGATGGACCTGTCGACAGGATCCCAGACATTGTGATACTAGGAGCTTAGCTGTAAACACTGTTTATCAAGCCCAGACACCAGCTCCTTCCTTACCCTAATTTTTTTAGCCTAAAAATAAGGAAAAAAAAGAAAAAAGATGTCTAGTTAAATAAAGGCGTTTGCTTATCGAGTTTTAGTTTTAGAGACTTAACACTCCTTCATACCAGGCAAACCACCCCTTTGTCTCCTTTGTCTGAATCAGCCTGGAAGAAGAAATCTGTTTTTACCACTTGATTTTCGCTGTGTGTGGTGACCTGACTATTTCATTGATCTGTGAACCCCTCCCACTCTATCTGTACCCAAGGCTCTGGGTGAGAGACTTGTATGTGCTAAGTCGCTCAGTCATGCCTGACTCTCTGCAACCACATGGACTGTAGCCTGCCAGGCTCCCCTGTCCTTGAGATTCTTTAAGCAAGAATACTGGAGTGGGTAGCCATTTCCTACTCCAGGGGATCTTCCCAACCCAGGATCAAACCTGTGTCTCTTAAATCTCCTGCATTGATAGGCGGATTCTCTACCACTAGCACCACCTGGGAAGCCCTGCGAGACTCTTGTTCAGTCACCTAGTCGTGTCCAACTCTTTGCAGCCCCATGGACTGCAGCATGCCAGTCCTCTCTGACCCTCACCATCTCCCGAAGTTTGCCCAAGTTCATGTCCATCAAGAGAGACTCTTGAATTCATCTAAAACACTGGCATTTGGGGATCCCAGCTTGATGAGAAGTAAACATTCCCATCATTGAGCTACACAGTTTTCTATATTGCTGGCACAGGCCTGCCCTACTTGCCAGAGAGGACCTAAGCAGACTGATAGTTTATGAAAGAGGCTTGGAGGAGACAGGGATGAGGCCAGGTGGCCAGAGGGTCAGTAAAAGGGCAAGAAGGGCTCGAGAATACGGCTCACGGCAGGGCTGACCAAAGCTCTTGGCTGGGGACAGCAGCAGCGTGAGCAAAGTTCACCCTTGGCCTAAGAAAACCTTCATGGGGGCCTAAATAAAACGTTTTCACTTTAAAAAACTTCTGCAGTAATGACTTCCAGCTGTGTGGCAGAGCAAGCTCCAAAGTCTGAATTGTTTCCCTAGAAAGAAACAATTGTGGCTGCCCCTGGCTCCTTAACTCTTTCATCCCCATCCTGAAGGGAGACACACCCCAGGTCTGTTCTCTGGTTCCTCAGAGGTGGGATGGGATGGGCAGCTTTGGTGGCCTTTGCAAGGTGGGCCTGGAGCAGGGTCCTGGAGCCTCTCTTGTCCCAGTGAGATCCCTGCAGCCATCCTCTCCCTCAGGTTGTAAACTGAGAGTCCTGCCTGTGGCCTGCTTTTTTAGAGTCCTGTTGGGACACAGCCATGCCTATTTGTTTATATACTGTCTATGGTTGCTTTCTTGATGCATCAGAGTTGAGTAGTGGTGACACAAACACTGTGGCCTGCTAAGTTATGTTCTGAACCTAATTCTAATGTGTGCATATGTGTGCATGCATGCTTGTTTGTATGTGTCTGTATCTGTGTGTATGTGTAGGCTTCCCCATACCAGCAAGCGATTCTTGGACACCAGCAGGGTGTCTGAGGATTCAGCTCAGTTTTGACACTGTCCACCTGGGTATACAAACAGACTCCATAGACTCCACAGTCCCACAAGAGTGCCCTCCACTTTAGACACCAGTCACAACCCCAAGTTGCAATTGGAGGTTCCAACCACTCAGGAGGCCACTTGCAAGTCCACATTGTCACCTATACTTTTGAACAACAGGCTATCAATCAAAGGATCCCATGACAC
Organism: Cervus canadensis; assembly: GCF_019320065.1. Taxonomy (NCBI): domain Eukaryota; kingdom Metazoa; phylum Chordata; class Mammalia; order Artiodactyla; family Cervidae; genus Cervus; species Cervus canadensis. Next base: position 50,456,312 of record NC_057406.1, read on the forward strand.
CCTCCTTAGGTTTTGAGTAATTTATCAGAACAGCTTATAGAACCGAGGAAATCTGTTTATTCCCTAGATTACCAGCTTATTATGAAGGATATTAAAGACTATGAATCAACAGCCAGATATAGAGATACACAGGGCAATGTCCTGAACAAAGGTGCTTCTGTCTCGTGAAGCTTGGGACCTCCCATGATGAAACGTGGAAGTTCTCTGAGCCCTGTACTTTTTGAGTTTGTATGGAGACTTCATCACATAGGCATGATTGATTAACTCATTGGCCTTAGGTCCAACCTCCAGCTGCACCCCTCTCCCCAGAAATCAGGTGGGTCTGAAAGTTCCAACCTTTTTCCATTTGGTTCCCTTGGCAACCAGCCTCTATCCTTAGGCACATGGCAAAAGTCATTTCGTTAGCATAAACCCAGTTTTAGAAAGGGAGTAGTTATGAGTAACAAGATACTGTTGTTTTACTTGTATGGCTCTGAAGCATTTTCAGGAACTGAGGACGGGAGAGCAAACATCATAGCAAAAGATATTCCCCTTGTTTTTATGGCTCAGGAAATTCCAAGGATTTGGCTGGCGACCTGTGAGCCATTAACTGTAGATGAAGATTATATATATATATATCTTACAAAACCCAGTGCTACATCTGCAAAGCCTAAAATATTTACCACCTGGTCCTTTACAAAAAAAAAAAAGCTTTTATAAAACCTGATTAAATATAATGTAGGCTTACTTGAGGCTTGCCTATCTGTATTAGTATCAAAGTTTTGGTCTTATTTCCCCAATGAAACAAGAGATCATAGCATTCAATCCATTTTAGATAAGAAACTGATGTTCCCAAAGTGGGGACACTTCAGGATTGGGTAAAGGTAGAATGAGGTTAGTACTGAGCTCTCCTCCCCGCTCCCCTGACCCCAGGCCAGTGCCCCTCCAACAAGGGGGCTCATCCAGGCAGCCAGTGGACCAGAGGGATAGTTCTTAGCTTTCCACGTGCTATGCTTAGTCACTCAGTCATGTCTGACTCTTTGCATCCTCATGGACTGTAGCCCGCCAGGCTCCTCTGTCCATGGGATTTTCCAAGCAAGTATACTAGAGTGGGTTGCCATGCCCTCCTCCAGAGGATCTTCCCAACCCAGGAATCAAACTGGAGTCTCCTGCATTACAGGCAGATTCTTTACCAACTGACCTACCAGGGAAGCCCTTCGGTTTCCATGGTCAATAGCAAAATACCCACTTTGGTTTTCAGAGGGACTTTTTCTTAAGCTCTTTTTGCTATGTTTTGCATGAAAATACTCTAGTGTTTGGTAAAATAAGTTTTGTAACTTTTGTGTGCAGTGACCTGGTGTTTTAATAGTTGGAGTATTTGTATCTGATGGTTGAACAATTGTTGAACCCAGGATAGAGCCAGAAAAATAAATTAAGTGTGCTCAGTTCATTCGATCAAACCCTCAGAACAGTGGCAAGAACTTACATAGTGATTTTAATGGACTATTACACTTAGGACATGTGCAGAGTAAGTTATTTCTCAGTTAAATTTTAATTTGATTTTTCTCTAATAATCTCTCAAGGATACATTTTGACTCTGACAAAAAGTTCTGAGAGAGCAAGTAACAGATTTTTATGAAATTTATGCATTCCTTCCAGCTTTTTTGGAACGTGAGTAATGCAATAACCCAATAGAGTAAACGCACAATTAACTGGAATCAATCTAAACTAGAGCCCTCCAATAACTGAAATTTAGTTTTTGGGTCACCCTTCCCATCACTCAACATTTAGGGGAAAAGAGCTTCATAGCAACAAAACAAGAGATGGAAATTTAGTTAAAAATTGACAAAACAACTTCTGGAAAATGTCTCTGGAGTCAGTACAGACATAGAATGGGGAAGATGAATCATTTCCTGGGGTCCTCACAATTTGTTAGGTATATGCCTCTTGGGGGACTGGGCAGTGGATTCCAGGAAGCAGCAGGAAACAAAGGTGAAGTCACCAGCTGGAGCTAAAGAAGAGATAAGGCTCATGTTCATACAAGCAGCCCGAGTTAGATCACCCAAGCCATGAAGGGTCCCCTTAACTCACATCCCAGGGGTCCTCCAGCTTCATGTCTTACCACCTCCAATGCTGAGCAATTGCCAAACTGGGTTCTCTTAAACACAGAGTCAAAGCTGTGGTTTTTCCAGTGGTCATGCATGGATGAGAGATTTGGACCATAAAAACAGTGGAGCACCGAAGAATTGATGGTTTTGAACTGTGGTGTTGGAGAAGATGCTTGAGAGTCCCTTGGACTGCAAGATCAAACCAGTCCATCCTAAAGGAGATCAGTCCTGGGTGTGTATTGGAAGGACTGATGTTGAAGCTGGAGCTCCAATACTTTGGCCACCTGATGCAAAGAGCCAACTCCTTGGAAATGACCCTGGAGCTGGGAAAGATTGAGGGCAAGAGAAAAGGGGGACAACATAGGATGAGATGGTTGGATGGCATCACTGACTCAATGGACATGAGTTTGAGCACACTCCAGGAGATAGTGAAGGACAGGGAAGCCTGGCATGCTGCAGTTCACTGGGTCACAAAGAGTCGGACATGACCTAGAGATTGGACAACAACCAGCTATGGTGTCTCTTGACTGTGACCTCTGTATATGAATCCTCTGGGCTCAGGTGTTATGTCTGGTCTTTACCTTCCGTGTAACCTTTAGCAGGTTACCTAATTTCTCTGTGCCTTTCTTTCCTTATCTGTTAAATGAGAATAATAATAGTGCTTGTCTGATAGGATTGTTCTGAGGTTATATGAGCTAATACATGGCAGGTACTGAGGACACAGCCTGTTACCTCCAGGGATTTGCACATGCTGCTCCTTCAGCCTGGAGCCCCCTCATGCCACCTGGGTAGGAAAGTGACTTTTGCTGATTTTCCTCACTCTGTCTGTTCCCATGTGAGGCTAGGTTACATTTTCTGCCTCTGGGTTTCCGTAAAACCGTACACTATTATAAGGTCTGAAGAAGGAAATGGCAACCCACTCCAATATTCTCACTAGAGAATCCCATGGACAGAGGAGCCTGGCTGGCTACAGTCCATGGGGTTGCAAAGAGTCAGACATGAATGCACAACTAAACATGCACGCACTATAGGGTCTGATTCTCCACGAGACTGAGTTCTCAGAAAGCAGAAACTTGGTCTTGAGCATCCGAGTGTCAGGCACGGTGTCCAGCACTGACTAACCCCTGAAGTCTAGTTTTTAAATAAATATGTTGACTAAAAAAAGAGGCACAACTTGAGAGTTGTGAGTTATGTCTTATTTGGGGCAAAATAAGGGCTACAGCCCAGGAGACAGTACCTTAGTTAGTTCTGAGAGACTGCTGAGGTACTCCCCCCACTGAGGTAGTGGGGTAAGGTCAATATATAAAATTTGCAGTTAAGTGCTTACTTTACAAGGTTTTCTGCTGGTCACAAGGATCAGATGTTATCATGAAGGAATTTAGTGCTTTTCTACCTATGAGGAGATGCAAAGATTGGGATCGTGAAATCAGTTCCTGAAAATACCCAGCTATCTAAAGACCTGTCCCACCAGATTCCCCGTAGCACAGAGTACCTCACTCCACCCTGAACGCCCTCAGGGGGTGTTGAAGGTCAATAGCTGCAGCAGCACCGAGTTCAATCCTAACAGAGGCAGATGGCAAATGCCCTTGTTGTTCAGTCTGCGGCAATGCTCTTGACAAGTGCTAATTCATACTTGACAGAGGCATAATGCATGAATGGATGAACTACGAGTAAATCAATAAAGACACAAATGAAAAGGCAAATTTCTTTTCCATCTCTTCCATCTATCTGGACCCTAGATTGTGTGCATGACAACTGTTCACCTATTCAGCTTTGAGTGACTAAGATGAAAAAAGAAAAATCCCCCTTCCTCAAAAAGCTCTACCTCCAGGTCTCAGAAAACTGTCAGAATTCACTAATTTTTTTAGAACAAGACATTTTACTGTCATCATCCAGAAAGCTTTCACGATGAACACATACATCTACAGTGCCTAATCATGGGAAATGTGCCACCCGGGGCTGTGCAGTGTCAAGTCTGCACAGAGGCGGTAGCCCTGACTATGCTTCTTAAGGCAGGAAGCCAGACTGATGGATTTAGAAATGAGTGTTTGTGTGCATGCATGCTAAGTTGCTTTAGTCATGTCTGACCTTTTGCGACCCTAAGGACATAGCCTGCCAGGGTCCTCTGTCCGTGGGATTCTCCAGGCAAGAATATTGAAATGGGTTGCCATGCCCTTCTCCAGAGGATCTTCCTGACTCAGGGATTGAACCCAAGCGTCCTGCTTCTCCTGCATTGCAGGCAGATTCTTTACCTGCTGGGCCACTGGGGAAGCCCCAAAAATGAGTGTTTAACTACCTCTAAAGCTCAGAAATCAGACCCCTCTGTGAACCAGGATGGATATTTTGCTGTGAAAGTCTGCTAGTCTTTCTAACGCCACCTAGGGACCCACCATGGCATCCTTCTTCCTCAATCATCCTTACCCAGGAACCTCTGTAAGCTTTTCCTTATAGCAGTGATGTACGCAATTAAAAGGGCATGAACTGGAAGCCAAAAGACATAGGTTTTATTTTCAGTTCTGCAGCCAATCAGTTGGGTGATCTTGGGCAAATGTCTTAATTAATCTGAGTCTTAGTTCCCTCCTTAGAAAATAAACAATAAAATAATTTGACAACCCGAAGACTCTGCAGAGCTGCAAAGGTGAAGTGTTATCATCACCAACATCATTAATAATTATTGTTATTACTAACTAATAGCATCATTTAGTAATAATAATAGCACTAACAAATCCCCTAGGAACACCTCATTTTAAATTGATTCTAGTATTTTATAAGTTAGATGAGGTTGCACATTAATTCAGTAAGAAGTTAACAAGAATTTAACTATGTAATAATGCCATCCTCATCTCAGAACAGGGAGCAATAGCCTAGGAAGAAGTGACTGTCAATAAGTGTGGATTAGTGAGAAAGACATTAGGAACGTGTGCTGCCTGCAGAAGGGTTTAAAACAAGGTAACAGGAAACTTGGGGATGCTTAAAAAGAATTGAGAATCTTGTCTTCCTAAAAGCCTCATCTCCAAGTTTGGTATGAGGACTGCACTGAACACAGGACTCACAGCCCTGTAGTGGTTTCTAATGGATGGCTTGCAGTTACACTGTGTTCTATAATTTGCACACTTGTTTGTGAACCAGACACTACAGTGACCCCACTGGCATTTGATGGGTCAATTCCAACTCTGGCTAAGGGAGAGGGGATCAGGTGGAAATTGTTTAGACAGAACTTTCCCCCTGAAGGTAGAAAACTCCAGATTGTAGTGAAACTGTCATGCTTTGAAGTTAGGACAACGTTGTTGTTGCTGAGTCACTAAGTCATGTCCAGATGTTTTACAACCCTGTGGACTGTAGCCCACCAGGCTCCTTTGTCCATGCGGATTCTCCAGGAAAGAACACTGGAGTGGGTTGCCATGCCCTCCTCCAGCGGATCTTCCCAACCCAGGAATTGAACCCCAGTCTCCTGCATTGCAGGCAGATTCTTTACCAGCTGAACTACCAGGGAAGCCCAGATTTGTCACTACACACCCGTAATGCAGCAATACAGATTGACGTACATGGGGGAGACAGTGAATGTGATGGACCAAATGATGACACTGGAAATTCTACAGTGTCAGGTTCTCTAAAGCTGCTGTCAAGGGTGGGACCAGGTGCCAAATTCCAGCCAATGCCAGCCTTCTTTCTCACCTCTCTTCCCCAGTTGTTATTTGGGAGATGCATACACCACTGAGCAGATGTCCCCTCTATCACCTCGGTTTACATATATGCCTACAAACGGGAGCTCACCACACTGCTAAGTATGGCTTACAGCCTGCCAGCCAGGCTGTAAGGAGTGGCAAATGTGGAAGGTGAAAGAGACGGGAGCCATCATTTTCTTCTGGAAGGATCAGCATGTGATGCTAAGCACAGGAGGTTTTGAAGTTGTCTCCTGACATTCGCATGCCTCAGGTCCGTGGAAGGAACTGGTTTCCAAGCTCTGGACAGCTTGAAAAGTTCTATGGCTGTTGAAACCACAGCTTACAAACTAGTGGCAGCCCATTTCTGACTCTTGCCCCCTTAACCTTTCCAGTGGTTTTGTATTTCCCTGTGTTACATCATGTTTTGCTTGACAAACCTAGAGTGATTTAGTTTTCTTGACTGAATTCTGCCTGATAAAACAAACCTACCACTCATCATTCTGTGATTTTGGGCAAGTGACTTCCACATTCTGGGCCTTAGCTTCCAGGCTATAAAATGACAGGTTTGTAGGAGATGACCTCTCAGTTTCCTCTTGACTTTAATGTCATGTTAAAAATCTCTGTGAAACTATCAGTTCTCTCTCTCTTACAGGTTTGTAAGCAAACAAGAAGGAGGAAGGAAGGGAAGCTAGCCTTTTGATAGTCTAGATATGTCCTCAACTGAGGGATGTAGTGCTCTGAGCAGACACAGAATTTCTCTGGTAGCTGAAAAGCAAAATTCCTAACATGAATGGGTTTGATAGAGGCTAGTTAATTTCTGGTCAACTTCTCTCCTGTAAAGAATATTGACTGCATTATAACTTTGCTATAAAAGTAGTGCTCACCTCACCCAAAATTCCAGAAAGGCTCCTGCACCTGCCATATTTAAATCGAGACTCATCTGTCCGCTTCTGCCACCAAATCTCAACTTCCTCTTTTGTCTTCCAGCTTGGATAAGAGAGGCACTCATTTCTGTTAAGACATTATCCCATTCAAACTCTTCTTTAGAAGTCAGGTCCCTTTAGGAGGTAGTTTGTGGTGGACGTGATCAGCTATCTCTCCACCTAACAGTTAGGTTGGCCAGTGTGGCCAGTGGCCCACCCAGAGTCCCTCAGTTTTACCACTTCACTATGCCCTGGGAACTTCTGACTGTAGATTTCAGCACTGCTTGTCTGAGTGCTTTCTCCAAAGTCAAGGAAGGCCAATCTGCTCATATGCAAGGAGGTTGAAAGTGCAAGAGAATTAACAGTGTGTTGAAAAGCAGAGACATCTCTCTATCCACAGGGGCCCATGTGGTCAAGGTTATGGTCTTCCCAGTGGTCATGTACAGTTGTGAGAGCCAAAATGTAAACAAGGCAGAGTGCAAAGGAATGGATCCCTTTGAACTGTGGTGCTGGAGAAGACTCTTGAGAGTCCCTTGGACTGCAAGAAGATCCAATCAGTCAGTCTTAAAGGAAATCAACCCTAAATACTCAATGGAAGGAATGATGCTTAAGCTGAAGCTCCAGTGTTTTGGTCACCTGATTCGAACAGCCAACTCACTGGAAAAGTCCCTGATGCTGGAAAAGATTGAGGGCAGGAGGAGAAGAGGGTGCCAGAGGATGAGATGGCTGGATGGCATCACTGATGCAATGGACATGAACTTAGGCAAACTCTGGGAGATGGTGAGGGATGGGGAGGCCTGGTCTTCTGTGGTCCATGAAGACTCCAAAGAGTCAGACCTAAGTGACTGAACAACAATGACAGCAACAGGTAACAATAAGTTGGTGAATAAATACCACTCTCTTGCTTCCAGGTGGGATAACTTTAAGCAAGGTGACATATTTCTTATGCCGTTTTTCCAGATTTTCACATAGGACTGAAGTTTGATTGTCTATAGTGATAACTTGCTTAATAATGTACTCTTCATTGACTGTCTTTTCTTCTATCCCTTTTTCCCAAATAAACCACATGCACTTGAATCCTTGTCTCAGGCTCTGCCTCTGAGGGAGCTCAACTAATGTGTGTAGTTCATCAACATGCCAGCCAATTAAATCCAGGAGACTGTAACAGTGGAAACTTTCTAGGTAGAGAGGGGAAATATATTCTGAGTCAGAGTTGAAGAGCAGCCTGTGTCACAGGTTATGGTGAACAGCATGGAAGCCTGGGGGGGGCCAAGGTAAAGCCAGTGAGAGCAGGAAGCAACTTGGAGAACACGGAATACTTCTTCACTGTCATCTCACATAAAGCCTGGACGCATAACAAGGGCTCAAAAGTGTTTGTAGTCTTGTTGAGTATCTTCATTTTCTTTGGAACAAGCCCTGGGCATCAGATTATTCATTCATTCTTTCATTTTCATTGATTCAGTTACTTGTTCAGTCATTCAACAATCAGAATTATTTCCTAAATGCTCATGGTGTGCTAGGGACTGTGCTTGTTGCTGGAATGGAAAAATAACTAGGGCAGAGCCCTTGACCTCAAGGTGCTTCTTGTCAAAAGGCTGTAAATGGAAGCTCCTGCTAGAAGCAAGGATACCTCTCCATTCAGATTCACTTGGCTGGATCCTTGGCAAAAGGTCTTTGCTTGGCTCTGGAAGAGGTGGGCTGCACACTATTTTGCTCATTCGAGGCAAACAAGCAATAATGTAATGGCAGGAAGCCTCATAAAATGGTTATTTCTATTCCCGGATTGCTCCGGGATTCCATCTAATTTATAAACATTGTTTTATGAAAAATTGAGGTCATTCTTGGAAGTGACCAGAGAGAGTGACCTTTGCTTGTTTTGGTGCAGTGTTTGTGTGTGAATGTGTACGCAGCTGTTGTTGCTAAGGAGGCGATGGCCAGCCTGGGGTAGTGGCTGTCTTTCCACTCTGCACATTGCCTTAGGCAGGGAGGGTGTAACTGACACCCCACCTCCCGCGTCCAGTTCTCCCCAGAAAGAAGGAAACGGAGACAGCAGCCCAACAGAGAGCCTGGGAGAGGCTGAGCTCCCACAGTACAAAGGAAATAAATCCCATCACTGCCTCCAGATGCTTTCAGACCCAAACATCTTTGGGCACAGGCTTCATCTAACCTTCTATGAGAGCCAGGTATTAATACCAAGCTCTGTCTCCAGGGATTTGAATCAAATTCCAGAGCTCAGAGCTGTTAGAAGCTTTGAGTGGTGTGCCTTTTATGGGGGGAGTCAAGTGAAGTTTAGGAATGACTAACCCCAGGAACAATTAGACAGAAGAAGCAGCTTCTGAATTACCTTCCAGCTCCGTCACTTAACTTGCCGTGTGGCCCTGGACACATCACTTCACCTCTCTGAACCTAAAATACACAGCAGCCCCTGTCAGATATTGGGTCAGGTTCTTTCCTGTGTGAAATGTTCTTTCCTCAGATATCCACCTCTTGATCACCCCTCCTTTCATTTAAGTTTCTACTCATAGGATGTCTCAGTCAAGCTGTCTTCCCGACCCCTCACCTCTCCCTCTCTTTTATTTCCTACCCCTTCCCGGCTTCCCTTTTCTTCACAGGCTTATCATTACCTGAAACTGTGTATGTAGCTTTTTGTTAGCGAGTTTGGTTTTATTTTCTATCTCCCCATGAAGGCAAAGACAGCTTTATCCATTATTGTACCCCTGGTGCCCACAACGATGCAAGCACATAATGGTTGCTCAACATATATTGATTAAATCAACATCGATTATGCATCACTATTACTCCCTGTGTATAGTTAGACACTCCGGAGTATACAGGATTCTCCCGAGTGTGTATCCTGGCCTAACTCAATAACGGGAAAGCCCAGATTAAACTTAAATGCTCATGAAAATGCCCCCATCATAATTTGCCAGACTTGGTTAAGCTTGTAATTGGAAGGATGCACATTTTCCCTTAATAGCCACAAATGTCACTGTTTTTCCGTGGTGTCGTTTTACCCGCTTCTTCCCACCAGTCGGCCACCGTGGTTGGTTTCAGCCTCGGGGCTGTTTTGGAAGCGAATCTTTGGACTCTAGGGTCAGTCTTTTTCTTTTCGTGGACCGGTAGCGCAGCACGGGGCACGCTCCCTGCCGCTGCTCCTCCGAAAGCCCTTGGAGAAGGTTGTGGTGGGCTGCCCAGCTCCCTGGGGGCTTGGCTGGAGCCATCAGAGCCATGAGGTAATGGATGTGACCCTCTCTCATAGCCAGAGCACACACGAGCTAATTTAGAGAGCAAGTTTCAAGAAAACGTTGATGTAATTGGTCCCACGAGTCCCTGGGTGGGGCCATGTGGAGAAGACAGCCATTTCACTGGCCTGGCCTGGCCTACCTCTGAATTAAACAAAAATTGACTGGTAGGAAGACAGAGGTGTGAGCAGCAATGAAATGTCCATGTAGATGGTAGCCTCCCACTTTCTAAGGTCATCGGTGCTTCCTGTAAGGGCTAGGCAGAGCTAGAGGTTAAAATAAGAAAATGGAAGTCCAGAGAGGCAAAGAGGCTTATCCAAGGTCACACAGCTTATAGTGACAGAGCTGGGATTAAATACTTGTTTACCCTGCTCTGAGCTAGACTGTAGGGAAATTTAAGTCAAGGACTGTGTCTGACCTGGTCATCATGGGCTCCTCAGCACCTAGGACAGTGCCTGGTACTTACATATTTGAAACATTCCATACATTTGTACATTCACTAGTTTGAACTGATGTATTTAGGGGGGAAAAGTTGAAAAGACGATAGACCAGAAGGGTGACTGGCTTATCTCTGAGCCTTTCAGCATTTTCACCTCAGCCCCCAATTACCCTCCATCACAGTTCTCCCCTGGTATTTTTACTAGCATGCCCAAAGTTCTTCTTCCAAGACAGCTTTGAAATACCTCATTTAACATCACAGTTGAGGAAAAAATCTAAGCAATATTGTTTCTCCATTTTAGGGTCATTTTTCGGGACTTGCCTGGTGGTCCAGTGGTTAAAAATTTGCCTTGCAATGCAGAATATGTCAGTTTGACCCCTGGTCAAGGAACTAAGATCCCACATGCAGCTGGAGAGTCTGTTGCATTGCAATAAAAGATCCTGCATGGCGCAACCAGGAGCTGACACAGTCAAATAAATACAAAAAAAAAAGAAAGAGAGGAAACCAATTTTAGACTTTCATGTCCACATTATACCAATAGGTTGACTGAATCCAATTCATCAACTCACTGGCAATAAATTGGCCCAATGAACTGACCAAAGCTGACTAGCTAACTAGCTGTGTCCCTGGAAATATAAAACGATAGGCAGTGTTATGTGGGGAAAATGCAGATTCTGGATTTGAACCCCAGATGTTCTGTGAGTAGAATAGAGTAGAGTCTGTGTAGAGTCTGTGACTCTACAGACCCCAGTAGAATCTGTGAGTATGCTTTTTAACAAGTATCCCAACAAATCAGTTGTAGATGACACTGGGTGCAAAAGACCTCATGCAGGACTCAAGAGATGAAAGTTCTAGTCAGGGACATGCCTCTGGGTAGCTATGTGAACTTGTTCAATTTACTTGAACTCTCTAGACATGACTGTCTTATCTGGACAACCAGTATATAATCAGAGCTTGCAAATTGGCAACTCAGTGACTCAATTTGACAGCCAGCCAAGTTTGGTGTTGACATTCTTTTCTGAGTTCTAGGTACTCTTACTCTTTTACCCATCAAATCTATCAAGCATGTTAAAGTCAACCATAATCCACATCCCAAATTAAATTGTCTATAAAATAGTTGAATTGCAGTTAATTGGTTGATATATTATACTTTGTAGGAATATAATTAAATATTAACTTTGATATTTTCTTTTTATGTTTTGGAGTCAAAACTTTTTTCCTTTTAGGTCTCAAACATGTTTATAGCCTCTAAAAAAAAATATTAGGTCGTAAATACTATGCTTTTAGTGGTACCTACTGCAACTCATTCCAACATTCTTGCCTGGAGAACGCCATGGACAGAGGAGCCTGGTGTACTACAATCTATAGGGTCAACTGAACAGCAACAACTAGATGAAGCTGCCCTAATTTTGCTTCATCAACAAATTATTTTAATAGACAACAAAACTAGCCAGGAGCTAGCTTGATAGGAATACAAGCAGTTTATCCTCAGAGGTCTTAAGCTCAGTCATTTTTACATATTCTTATTTCCTACCTAGCCCTGGATTTGTGATATATTATACTTCAAGATAAAAATTTTGATATGCTTTCCAGCCCCAGCTCTTGTTATTTTATAAATTGTAACTTCCCTGCCTACAGGTCTTACATATCAAATTGACTAGTATATCTGAGGTGCACAATTTGGCTCTATTCTGCCATTTAAGATTATCCATTGATGATACAAAGGACACGCTTGGCTAAATCCAAGCCTTACCCTCACTATTCCCTTGCTTTAAAATGCCAAAGGGATTGACACATAGAGCAACAAATTCTCTAAGCCTGCATGCTAGAGCCATCCAAAAGTTATTACAAAGAATATATTCATAATGCCCTTAGAAACTCTCTTCACAAAATATAAACTCAATATGTATGAAGGAAGGAAGAGAGGGAGGGAAGAAGCAAGGGAGTGAGGAATGAAGGAAGAAAGGAAATGAAGGAAAAAAGAAAAGAAAATTCTAAAATGTTAAAAAATGGAGTATGTTCACTAAGTTGAAATCTTCTGGGGTCTATAATTACCTCTTGGAAAGGGATCATCACTTGAAAAGTAGGGAAAAGAGAAAACACATTTGTAAATAGATTCTTCCTTTCAGATTAGTTTCCTCCTACAGGGTGCAAGAGTTAAGCATACGTGTCTGAGGAGTCCTGGGCACCTTAGTTTCTGAATTATTGGGGCAGTGCTTTCAAAGGTCATTTTCTCGTTGTTGAAACTTGATCCCACCATTCCTCACCCAGCTAGACTTTAGGTTCCATGAAGGCAAAAACCATTTCTTTCTTGTTTAGTACCGCATCTCCAGGATCTTGCCAAGCATAGGCTTGCAATAAATGTGTATCAAGTGATTGAACTCAATTGCATTTGCAATTTTATACTACAATCAAGTGGTAATAAAGAAAATGAGTAGAACTTACTGCTATCAGAAAACCTGAAAATAACATTACCACAAGAGACAGGTGTGTGACTCCAATTACATAGGTTAGAATTTGTTCTACAAATCTGAGGTTCAGACAGAAATAGTGAAAAATTTATTGGTTACTCAGGTTAATTTTTGGTTATGCAACTGTGTGATTTGTATGTGACTATCATGTTGGAGACATCAATGGAATGTTTCATGAAAGGATGGGCATGATAAAGGACAGAAATGATAAGGACCTAACAGAAGCAGAAGAGATTAAGAAGAGATGGCAAGAACGCACAGACAACTATACAATAAAGATCTTCATAACCCAGATAACCATGATTTTGTGGTCACCCACCTCAAGCCAGACATCCTGGAATGTGAAGTCAAGTGGGCCTTAGGAAGCATTACTATTAATACAAACAAAGCTAGTGGAGGTGACAGATTTCTAGCAGAGCCACTTAAAATCCTAAAGGGTGATGCTGTTAAAGTGCTGCATTCAATATGTCAGCAAATTTGGAAAACTCAGCATGGCCATAGGACTGGAAAGTGTCAATTTTCTTTCCAATCCCGAAGAATAGCAATGCCAAAGAATGTTCAAACTACTGTACAGTTGCACTCATTTCACATGCTAGCAAGGTTATATTCAAAATCCTTCAAGCTAGGCTTCAGCAGTACATGAACCAAGAACTTCCAAATGTACAAGTTGGGATTTGAAAAGGCAGAGGAACCTGAGATCAAATTGCCAACATTCATTGGATCATGGAGAAAGCAAGGGAATTCCAGAAAAAAAACATTTATTTCTGCTTCACTGACTATGCTAAAGCCTTTGACTGTGTGAATCACAAGCTGTGGAAAATTCTTGAAGAGATGGGAGTACCAGACCACCTTACCTGTCTCCTGAGAAACTTATATGTGGATCAAGAAGCAACAGTTTGAACCAGACATGGAACAACAGACTGGTCCAAATTGGGAAAGGAGTACAACAAGGCTGTATGTTGTCACCCTGCTTATATAACCTGTAGGCAGGGTACATCATGTGAAATGCCAGAATGGATGAATCTCAAGTTGGAATCAACATTGCCGGGAGAAATAACAACCTCAGATGGGCAGAGGATACCACTCTCCTGGCAGAAAGTGTAGAGGAACTAAAGAGCCTCTTGATGAGGGAGAGTGAAAAAGCTGGCTTGAAATTCAACATTAAAAAACTAAGATCATGGCATCTAGTCGCATCACTTCATGGAAAATATAAGGGGAAAAATTGGAAACAGTGACAAACTATTTTCTTGGGCTCCAAGATTACTGTAGACAGTGACTGTAACCATGAAATTAAAGACGCTTGCTCCTTGGAAGGAAAGCTATGACAAACATCTGTGTGTATGTGTCCTCCGTCATTAAGTCATGTCTGACTCTGTGACCCATGGACTCTAGCCCATCAGGCTCCCCTGTCCACGGAATTCCACAGGCAAGAATCCTGGAATGGTTGCCATTTCCTCCTCCAGATGATCTTCCCAACTCAGGGACTGAACCCACATCTCCTGCATCTCCTAGATAGCATGCTAAAAAGCAGAGACATCACTTTGCTGGCAAAGGTCCATACAGTCAAAGCTATGGTTTTTCCATATGTTAGGATGTGAGAGTTGGACCATAAGGAAGGCTAAGAACCAAAGAATTGTTGCTTTTGAATTGCAATACTGGAGAAGAGTCTTGAGCATCCCTTGGACTCGAAGGCGATCAACCATTCAATCCTAACGGAAATCATCCTGAATATTCATTGGAAGGACTGATGCTGAAACTGATCTCTAATACTTTGGCCACCTAAAGCAAAGAGATCATTCATTGGAAGGACCCTGATGTTAGGATAGAATGAAGGCAAAAGAAGAAGGGGACAGCAAAGGCTGAGTTGATTAGATAGCATCACTGACTCAGTAGTCATTTGAGTAAACTCCAGGAGATAGTGGAGGATAGAGGAGCCTGGCATGCTGCAGTCTATGGGGTCGCAAAAGTTGGACACAACTTAGCAACTGAACATCAACAACAACAACAGTTAATGCTCATGCTTAGGTCCTGGGCTACATCGCATTATACCAATTCCATTTCAATAGCTACTTGCTTCACGTGCAGATGTCAAATTTTCCATCATCACAGAAAGTTCTATTGGATAATATTGTTACGGGGAATGTCTTGTTTTTATCAAATAATCTGCTGGTTCATATTGTTGGAACAGGTTTAATTATCTGTATATACATATCTGGGTGAAATAACAATATGGAAGAATATTTAGCACCAAGATTAATCTATGGATAGAAGAAATGCTACTTGGTAAAGTGAGCTTTGTAGTATATTAATACACAATATACTTGTCAGAAGCAAAAGATGTTTTTAAAAATTCAAAACTGATTTCTGAAAAACCATAAAACTAAAATTAACACAAAGCTGCAATATAGATAGTCATATATAAAGTATCCCATATAATGGACATTCTTTTGACTTGACAGTTTATATTTTCATTGCAGTTATTAGAACTAAGAAAAATAATGTTTATCAAAGTAGATAATCTGTTTATTCAACTACAATATTAAAATATAAGCAAAAGTATAACTAGTATTTTTAGAATATTAGAAAGGAATTTAAAATTATACCTCAGTGTGTGTATATATATATATATGTATGTATGTATTTCATCTCTCACCAATAGTCTCATTCTTCAGATTTGTTTTAACCTTTTACAACTCAGTCTCAACTCTACCTTTTTCTTTATTCACAGCACTGGAAACTTTTTATACTTTAGAAGAGCATTTCCAAAATAATGGTATACATATCACTTTAGATGGAACATAGAAAATTATTTATTTTTAAAATTTACATATTAGAAAAATAATTATTCCTCCAAAACAATGAATTTTCAGATATTAAGCTTCAAAAAATAATTTATACAAAAGTATAAGACAGTTTATGAAAAATACTGGATAACTCTTGATAGAAAAAAAATCAGGAAGTTAGTATGTTTATGAATGACTTCAGTTTAGAAAATACTACTTAAAGTGAACACCACTCTTATCTGGCAGACTGTCCCTTACATGTGATGACTGAAAGAAAAACACACAGTGTAAAAGTTGTGGGTTTGGTTTTATAGAGGAGCTTTACTGAAGACTATAGTCTGGAAAACAACCTCTCAGTAGCTCTGCAGGGACTTCCCCAAGAGGTAGGGGAGAAACCAGTATATGTATGGTTGTTAGCTAGGGAATACCTACAGTCAAGCAGACATTTGGGTAAAAGATTACTGCTGGGCACAGGGAATAATCTCAGTTAATGATTTTAGAGTGTTTCTATGTATGGGAGATGCAAGAATCTGAGTTCATTAAAATTCTCCCTGAGATATACATCTAAGGGACCGATGTTTCCAAAGCACAGAGTGCTTCACCCTGGGATTTCTTCGGGTGTGAATTCGTCTCCGGGTACACTGTAGGTCTGCAGCTGTGCTGGCTCATGACCTAATCTTTGTAGAACGGGATGTAGAGCAGCGGTCTTCATTTTACAGTCCTCCCTACTGGTCATAAACTCACGTGGAAGGCACTTCATGACCACTTTGTCTCGTAGTGCTGGGAAGGCTACTTCATGAGTCAGGTAAGGGTTTCTTTGAAAGGCTGTTCAGTGTGCTATGATGGGACTGGACTCTGTTAATAGTAGCCATAAAAGTCTCTGGACCACCTGTCTTTACTAGCCTGTTATGGTCCGGGAAATGATTCTCCCTTGTTGCTTCTTCCCATATTTAGAGTTATACTATGACAATAATCTTAATCTTAAATGGAACTAAGTTTTGGGGCAATCATTTTGAGTCTCTTAGTCATTATTTTGTCAGAGACTTGGTCATGCATTAGGTAATACGTGAAACGACGATCTTATAAAATAGGCAAAATACAATATATAATATAGCTAGCAGCACAAATTAGGTCACACATAAGAATTTAAGCCAAGAGTTTTCATTAGATGCAGCCCAATATAACCCCAGTTGTCTGATCCAATCTGTTCTGTACCCATTGCTATCTTTAAGGATAATAATATATTTGCATTGTTTATAAGGCATCCAGCCCAGTTTCCTAGTGTTATTAGGCTGATTATCCTTTGTATGATCTAATGACCCTAACGTATTGGGGCCTTTAAACTTAAATATTATAACCTGGTCTTACCCATACAAATCCACCCGGTAACTTAGGGAGAGTCCTTCATAATAAGTGGGTGGTTATGATTTTTTGACTGAAATTTAGTTCATTGTTCTGAATTAGATTGAGTAACTTTTAAAGAAAAGTCATATATATGGCCAAAGTCATAGCAAGCATGATTGACTAGCCAAATAACAGGATCTCATCTAGTAATATCAATAGTGGCCCAAACAGAAGTATAACTTCCTTTTTCTAAAATAACTTTCTGAGGATCATCTAATCAGAGCCTTGGAGAAGAGAAATCCACCAAGGTAAACCAGAAATACTAGATGTAGGTAATTTACCATAAAGTCAACAATTGGATTCATTTTTAGGCTCTGCATAGGGTTGTGCCCATGATAGAAAAACATTTGATTCATATGCAAGATGTTCAAGAAATCAAGAAAACAGTGTAAATAACGTATGGGTCAAGCCTAGCATCGTGGGCTGTCTACTTCTGGTGTCATCTTCTGGTCTTGGCATGAGTGTCATTTCTTCTCTATACGAACATTGTTTTAAGGTGATTTTTGAGGTCAGCAGTCCTCTCTATGGGCTTCCCAGGTGGCACTAGTAGTAAAGAACCCGCCTGCCAATGCAGGAGACATAAGAGACACAGGTTCGATCCCTGGGTTGGGAAGATCCCCTGGAGGAAGGCATGGCAACCCACTCCAGTATTCTTGCCTGGCTAGTCCCATGGACAGAGGAGCCTGATGGACTACACTCCATAGGGTCTCAAAGAGTCAACCACAACTGAAGCAACTTAGCACGCATGCACATCCTCGCTATAGACTAGTCCAGGGCAGGGTCCCCTTTAAATTGGGAAAATAGAAACCTAAGTGTTCATTTCTTTCATTTTTTTCCCCGCTGCATTTGAGCTAGTTAAAAGTACCTGCTAAGGACCTTTCCATCAAGATTGAAGGGAGTCTTTTTACATGATGTCTTTTCCAGTATATATACTCTCCTGGTTGCAGGTCATGAGCATCTAATCTTCATCTAAATATAGATCACTTTTTTTAAAAAAAAAAAAAGATAAGCTTCAAAAACAAGTTTAGAATGTGCTTTTACTAATTCAGTTAAACTTTAATAAAATGCAACATAGTTACAAGGAGTCACTTAGGAAAAAAGTCTTAGCCTGTAAATACAAAACTCTAAGAAAATTGAAAGGCAGTTAACAACAATGGAACTTAATATTCACTGAAACATTTTTTTCTCTAAAATTGACCCTTATTTACATCAAATATAGCCAGATTAAGACTATTTATTGGCAAAGTAATTCTGGTTTCAATAAATTTGGTTTGATCACTACACAAGTGTTATTGATCATATAAGCTATTTTAAATTGTTTTCACTGGAACTTTTCATCAGGAATCTCAGATTAAACTTTAAAAGGCCTCTCAAGGCAAGGAAAGCTATGCCAAATACTTTCCATCAGATTTTGCTTACAGTGCCTACATATTTGGGTGAATTCCTCTCTTCTTGAGGTCCCCCAACTATTTTGAGGTTCTTGCATTTGCCAGGAAGTGGCCTTCCTTACTCACCTTGTAAGGATGCAGAGGATCCTGTGAGCAAGTTACCAGGTTGTTTTGCTAAGGGGCTTTTTGGTTCCCAAAGTTCACCTGAGTTCTTTAAAGCTAACTATTCGTAGTTGGTTTTGCATATATTGTCAAATATATCATTGCATTCAAAACCTTGGTGATAGAACGTTTCCAATTATGTCCTAGGAAGAACAGATTCTTATTGAACTTAATGCAAATAACAGTATGCTCATGAAAATAAGAATACTCACTAAGAGTTTCAAATTCTAGAGGGATCAGATTCAAGTACCTCTTTGACCATCACAGAAGAAAACTCAGGATCAACCAAGATGGAAGATCTGAGACAGGAAAGACTTACTGAGTTACCTGGACTTGCCGAGGAGGCACATGGACATAAGGGTCCCTTGCTGGTACCATGGCTCCGGACCCTCATAGAGTTCAGGAGAAGGAGAGAAGTCTGCTCTGGGTTCCTTTATGGTCACCAAAAACTTGTAACTGGAAAAAAAAAAAAGCACAATGTAAGTGTTGTGGGTTTTGGTTTTATTCAGAGACTTTCAGTTCGGTTCAGTTCAGTCACTCAATTGTGTCTGACTCTTTGTGACCCCGTGGACTGCAGCACCCCAGGCTTCACTGTCCATCATCAACTCTCAGAGCTTGCTCAAACTCATGTCCACTGAGTCAGTGATGCCATCCAACCCTCTCATCCTCTGTTGTCCCCTTCTCCTCCTGCCTTCAATCTTTCCCCACATCAGGGTCTTTTCCAATGAGTCAATTCTTTGTATCAGGTGGCCAAAGTATTGGAACTTCAGCTTAGCAACAGTCCTTCCAATGAATATTCAGGGCTGATTTCCTTTAGGATTGACTCGTTTGATCTCCTTGCAGGCCAAGGGACTCAGGGACTTTACTGAAGACTATAGCCTGGGAAACAGCCTCTCAATAGCTCTGAGGAAACTGTCCCCAGGAGGCAGGGGGAGAAACAACTATATATATGATTTTTGGCTGGGGAACACCTTCAGTCAAGCACACATCTCAGTAAAGATAACTGTTAGTCACAAGGACAGATAAACTAGTTAACGATTTTAGAGTATTTCTATGTATGGGAAGATGCAAGAATCTCAGCTCATTAAACTTCTTCCTGAGATATATATCAACTATCTAGGGGGCCTGTTTTCCCAAAGCACAGAATGCTTCATCTGGCTTTTTGTCCTGAGTTCCTCTCAGGGATTCCTGATTCCTCTCAGGCGGCCCAGCGGTGAAGAATCCGCCTGCCAATGCAAGAGACTCAAGAGACCCAGGTTTAATCCCAGGGTTGGGAATATCCTCTGGAGAAGGAAATGGCAACCACTCCAGTATTCTTGCCTGGGAAATCCCATGGACAGAGTAGCCTGGTGGGCTAAAGTCCATGGGTCACATAGAGTCATACACAGCTGAGCGCCTAGGCTCACGCCTCTCAGGGTGAACTGTTGGTCAGCGACTACAGTGGCTAATGACTTGATCATTGTATAATTGGATGGTGAGCAATACTTCTTGTTTTGTAGATGTTTTAACTTTATTCTAAAAGGCCTTGTGCTGGTCAGAGGTACCAATCTTATTCCAGCTTTAATTCTCCAACATTATTTAGAATCTCAGTCTTATTTTTGGATTCCCATGAAGAGGTATTTCCTCATTTTCTCAGAACATTCCATTTTCTATTTAGCTTCCCTGCTGAAGCCTGTGAATTTCTAGTTTTACCTTTCTACCTTTCTTTTTCTTCTGGAGAAAACTCAGTTCTGACTGGTACTTGATATACTTTTTAAAAAATTTTATTTATTTTTAAATTAAAGGATAATTGCTTTACTGAATTTTGTTGTTTTCTGTCAAACATCAACATGAGATATACTTTAAATAGACGCTTTAGTCTTGGTTGAATAGTATTAACTTTGAGAACAGATTAAATGACAAGAGCCTTCTCATCAAATTAACTTCCCATCCAAGTTAGAAGATGTCTTCCCTGCAAGACTTCTCAGAATATTTCATATGCTTTTCTGGTAAAATCTCAGATGTTAACTTTGATTAAACCAGAGTTGCCTAAACTTGTTTAATTGTAGAACCATTTCTTCAAATATAATTCTTCTCGAGTCAATCATTTGGGAAAGGTTACTTAAAAGGCTTGTGTTTGAAAGCCAGGAGCTCAGAAAGCCAGTTGCTTTCTTCAAGATGCTTTTCTGTGTAAGGTTATGCTGCCCCCAGGCGGTCAGAAAGGTCTTGGCCAGAAACCTGGAGTTTAAAGAGCCAAGCTCTCCACAGGTGCAATTAAGAGAAAGTGAAATGCATGCACACACACAAATGGTTTTTCTGTTCAGACATATCTTAAAATAATTTGGAAAAAGAGGTCTTTATTAAAACACTAAGTATAAAATAGTTATCGCCAGGTAGAGGGTACTAAAAGCTAAGGCTATAAGTCACCTCCCATGAAAAGACATTGTCATTTCATTTTTATATGTCCTGATTGGAACCCTCCACGCACATACAACAAGGTAATCGACAAATGTTTGCAAACTAAATGATTGCCTGGTTGATTTCTCTCAATGAGAGGCAAGAAAGGAAACTGAGAAAGCAAAGGCAATACCTTGGCCTTTAGGGATCTCAATCAACTGCTGCAGATCTATATAAGATTTCAGGTAATATGGCTTAGATTAAAATTCAAAGGTGATGGCCAGTTAACTAGCAAATTCAATGAACCAAAATAGCTAACTATAAAAAATTATAACCCAATAATTAAGTTTTTCTCTGAAAGAGCCATCTGAGAATGTGGGTGATGGGACAGTGGTTCTCAGCAGGATCATATCGGAGAAGTTCCTACTTTCCAAGTGTTTATAATCGTTTGTGTTCTTGTTCTCATTCTCTTCCCTTTCCCACCCTGCCTCCTCTTTCCCTTCTCCTTCTTTCCCCGATCTCCTCTCCTTCCTCCCGTTTCTCCTCCTCTTCCTCTTCTTCTACATAAGTCCTTTTCTTGAGTTCAGTTGGGAATGTAGCCATAAATGCAGTGATCTAAATGCCAATACTAAAAATTTGGGCATTGCTTCATTAGGGACCTTTCAGTTACAACTGACAGTAAATGACTTCCATTGTGTTAAGCAGAAGTAAGAGACATATGGGAAACATCCTGGATTGCTGAGCAACCAATTTGTAGAAGAAATGGAAGCAGAAAAGTTCAACATTCTTCGGCAGCAGAAACTGGTGGACATTCTGTCATGCACCATTAATAGTGTTCATTTTTAATGACAGTTTCTCTGTCTCTCTGTTTTTGATCTCAAGTTCTAGAGCAAGAAGAGCTAATTGTCCAAACTGAGATAACACGTGCACTGAATGTTTTCTGTTTTCTTTTCCAGATCCATTTGCTATTCTTCTCCATCCTCTCCCATGCCCCAGGGAGGTCAACCTGTATGGACTGAATCAAGGGTCTCTTGTCCTCTGGCTTGCAGTTGGGTTCGGCCAATGGAAAGCACTGCGGGAGACTGGAGGGAGAGAGGAGGGAGGAGAGTAACTGGGGGTATTCGGTACCTCCCCCGACTCAAAGTCGTAGCTCCTGGCAGAGCTCTTTCCTTCTATGTCTGGGGCCAAGGTATTGCCTTTGCTTTCTCAGTTTCCTTATACCCTACGCACTCTATCTAGACTGTGAGTATGTGCTAAGCTGCTTTAGTCGTGTCCAACTCTTTGTGACCCTTTGGACTACAGCCCACCAGGTTCCTCTGTCCATGGGATTCTCCAGGCAAGGATACTGGAGTGGGTTGCTATGCCCTCCTCCAGGGGATCTTCCCAACCCAGGGACTGAACCTGCTTCTCTTATATCTTCTGCGTAGGCAGGCAGGTTCTTCACCACGAGTGCCACCTGGGAAGCCCAGCTAGCATATCTAGTCCCAATATTAAACTCTTCCTGATTTACCCAGAGTATCTCTTCTGTTTCCTGCTGGGAGCTGACAGATATCAGAAATCAACCACAGAATCCACCTGGCAATTATTTAACCTCTCTGGGCTATAGTCTCCTCAGCTGAAAGACTGGATCAGTACCTCACAGGGTTATGGTGAGCCTTCAGTGGGTTTAATAATACATGTAAAGCTTGGGCTACAAAGACTCTTAAGACTAGGCTGTTATTTTTTTTCCATTTATTTTTATTAGTTGTATATATGTAAATCTGGTTAAGAATATTCTCTTTCTGAGAATTCTCACACACTTTTCAAAATGAAAAAAAAAAATGTATGAGTGTGCCCACTTGGGGCAGGAGAGGGTGGGACCACGATGGCTGTGGAGCCCTGGCCAGCATAGGGAAGTATCAGGTTCTCAGTGGTGATGCACTGATACTCAGATCTCAGAAATGGACTGTGAGCAGTTCCCCCACCCACTAATCACCCTCCACTGCTGAACACCAAGAGAGTGGGTCTTCTGAAGAGCACCACCAGCAGACATTGCCCCTTCTTCTCCACGGAGCAACACTACTGCTGGCCCATCCTTCAAGATAAAAAATACTCCTATAAGGAAGACAATTCTCTTTCCAGGGAAAGCCATGGACCCAGGAACACTGCTTAAGTGGCTTGCTTACTCTCCATAGCCCAAAGCCATAATGTCTGCTCTTAACTTCTGTGCTCCAGATCTGGGTTGTCTCAGAAAGGAAAGACGAGCTGAGAAAGCAAAGCACCACCCCTGGGACATGGTTCCATGCGTTCAGCAAGGATTTTTTTTCCCCCTAGGAGAAGTTACAGCAGTCCTAATGTTGAGGAGTGCCATTTCAGAGAGTCAAGATGGCTCAGCTGATGAAGGATGAGCCACAAAGCCAAACAGACCCGAGTTCAAATCCTAATTCAGTCAATTAAAGTGAAAGTGAAAATCGCTCAGTTGTGTCTGACTCTTTGCGACCCCATGGACTGTATAGTCCATGGAATTCTCCAGGACAGAATACTGGATAGCCTTTCCCTTCTCCAGGAGGTCTTCCTAACCCAGGGATTGAACCCAAGTCTCCCTCATTGCGGGCAGATTCTTTACCAGCTGAGCCACAAGGGAAGCCCTTCAGTCAATTACTAGCTGGATAATCTTGGGAAAGTTACTCACCGTCTCTGGGTCAAAGGGTCCTTATCAGCACTATGGGGGATACTTTCTGCCTTTGCAGGATTCTTGTGAGGATTAAGCGAGAAAAGATGGAAAGTGCCTAACATGGTACCTGACACTGTGGGCTGGAATCAACAGTCATTTTCATTGGAATGATCATTTTCTGTTTGTTGATTGTTAATGTCCTTGCCTTTTAAGCAGTGACCTCAAAGCAACTCATAGACCCTTAGACTCTGATTTGGAAGGGCCAAAAGATCCAGCTACTTTAACATCCCCACCACCCTAACCCTGTGTCAGAGAGGTCCCCAGAAAGCCAGTTGAGCATAAAGTAGGGATATGTCTGAGACATCCAGTTGGCTTAAATCTAGACATATAATAGTCGTTTGCACCATGGATCCCCATACACTAGTCACTCTGTTCTAAGCACTGCACTAAGAGCTTCATAAATGTGAAGTGAATTCTAAATTAATCCTCAAAACAATCTATGCTGTAATTTCTACCCTCCCATATTGTACAGATTATGTAACTAAGGTTCAAAAGTGTTAAATGACTTTCCCAAAGTCACATAAGCCCATGAGTAGACTCAGAATTTGACCCGGGCAGCCTGATTTCAGAGCCCCCACTCCTAACCCTTTTGTTGCAGGGCCTCAGTATTGGGCTGTGAGACACAGCAAGGCAGATCCACATTCCAGGATGTCTACTTGGGTTGAACTGATGAGTTAATTAGCAAAGCAAGTGATCTGATTGATTTAGGCATATCACATCCACCAGAGATGTAAGTATCCTATAGACCAGAGCTTCTCAATCCCTGGAGAGTGTTATAATCACTTAGAGAACTTTTCAAAAAATACCAATTCCTGGGCCCACTGAAAGATTCTTGTTTAATTGTTCTAGGGTGGAGTCTGGGTGTAGAAAAATTTTAAAGCTCCCCAGGTTGTTCTAATGCACAGCCAGTGTTGAGAACCACTGATATAGGGTTTTTAATGGACACTTGATGTTGCCACTAAGTCTTGGAGTCCCTTAGGGATTGGGCCTGTTTATCTTGACATTTAGTTCTGAATTAATTAGCTGATCCTCATACGTTAGGCAATAATACATTGTGTAAATTCTGACTTAGGGTACTGCTTTGCATAGAAATATGAGACTTTCCAAGGAGACTATTTTTCTCTGTTACCAAGTGTAGTCAAGTTTCCTTTGGAAAATGGCAACATCCAAATCCTTTCATACTAATCATGTATTACAAAAAAAAAAATTGCTTTGAAACATTGCAAGGCTGCCAACACCATTCAGTAAATTACACCATGTAACTGGCTTAGGCCTCATTAGGCTTGCCCTCTTTGGCTTTATCAAGGGAACAGCCACTTCTCTTTGCAATCCCTTATGGGAATGGATTTCTTCACTTTTCTCTGAAAGGTCAGTACATATCCCCCTTTCCTGTATTCCTCATCAACTAGTGGCAGCTCGGCCTTTTGTTATCTTCTGGTGCAGCTCCCTTGGAGATGCTGTTTACTTCCAAATAAGAGATGTCTGCAATTTTAGACAATCTATATTTGTAAAAGAAACAGAACAATGTTATTTTGAATAAGGATCCTTCTAGTGAATCTGGTTAGCTATCTAACCAGCATTTCCCTTACTCTTTCCTAGCAGGTCATGGTTTTTGTTGAGTTATCATTACCCTCCCCTTCATGGTCTGAGTGTGCTCACTATTCCTTCGTGCTTCCCTCTTCCATTTGCTCCTCCAAATCCATCTTTATCCTTCTCCATTCTGACCTGGTGATGGGTGTGCATTGGTGGGATTAATGGCCCTCTGGCCCAGTGAATTTCAGCAACTGGAAGAAGAGTAAGGTTGGAGTATTTACTCTGTTGGCTTCCTCCTTGGCTAAGTAATTGCAGGCCAACAGCATCCCTTTATGAATGGACAAAGACCCTCTTGGGTCGCCCTCGCCATCCAATGCCCTGTGCGTGTGTTCTAAGAAGAGCTCCGCATTGCTCGGGCTGAGGGGCAATGGCGGCTGTCTGTTGCTGCCAGCCCCTGGGAACTGCACCAGCCATTGCTGAGTTTCTTCAGTTTTGCCCACAACCTCATAAATGACCACTTGATTAAATTTTCCTCATCTAACCAGTTCTAATATGCCACCTACTTCCTGCTGGGACCCTAAGATATCACATGACTCACATCTCCAGTTTCAAGGGCTGGATCCTGACTAGTTTAATCTAGTCGCAGCATCCCATTTGCCAGCAGTCAGCTCAGACACCCCAGATGAAGGCACTCAGTGCACGGTACTTCCCTAACAAATGTTTCTGATCCAGAGATGGGCACCTAATTTGTGTAGGCAGGCTAATTAGATGGAAGGTGTTTCCTATTCCATCCAGGCTCCCGTAAGAAAACACCACAGACTGGGTAACTTATAAACAACAGAGGAAATTCCCTGGTGATCCGGTGGTTAAGATTTCACCTTCCAACACAGGGGGTGTGGGTTTGATCCCTGGTCAGGGAGCTGAGATCCCACATACCTCAAAGTGAGAAAACCAAAACAAAGCCAATATTATAACAAATTCAACAAAGACTTTAAAAAATAGTCCATATCAAAAAAAATTTGTAAAATAAATAACAGAAGTATATTTCTAACAGTTCTGGAGGCTGGGGAGGGGGCTCCGGTGAAGGCCCGCTTTCTGATTCATAGCCGGCATTTTCTAGCTGTTTCCTCTAGCTCTCTCCCTTTCCACATCATGGAAGGGGACAGAGATCTCTGTGGGGTCTCTTTGAAAAAGTGGAAGTGTTAGTCACTCAGTCGTGTCTAACTCTTTGTAACCCCATGGACTGTAGCCCACCAGGATCCTCTGTCCATGGGATTCTCCAGGCAAGAGTACAAGTGGATAGCCATGCCCTCCTCCAGGGGATCTTCCCGACCCAGGGATTTCACCTGGGTCTCCTGCCGTGCAGGCAATTTCTTTACTGTCTGAGCCACCGAAGATCTCTGTGAGGTCTCTTTAAGGAATGCTAATCCCATTCATGAGGGCTCCATCCTCATGACCCAAGCAGCTCCCAAGGGTCCCACCTTCTAAATACATTGTCTTTGGGGTTGAGGGTTTCATCATATGAATTTAGGAAAAGTAAAAGTGAAAGTCACTCACTTGTGTCCGACTCTTCGTAACCCCATGTCGCAAGTCCATGGAATTCTCCAGGCAGAATACTGGAGTGGGTAGCTGTTCCCTTCTCCTGGGGATCTTCCCAACCCAGGGGTTGAACCCAGATCTTCCACATTGCAGGTGGATTCTTTTCTAACTGAGCCACCAGGGAAGCCCAAGAATTCTGGAGTGGGTAGCCTACCCCTTCTACAGTGGATCTCCCTGACCCAGGAGTCGAACTGGGGTCTCCTGTATTGCAGGCAGATTCTTTATCAGCTGAGCTACCAGGGAAGACCCCATGAATCTGGGGGTAGGACATCAACATTCAGACCATTGCAGACAGGAAGAACAAGGTTTCAGCTTCTGTCAGTGACCATCCTGTGTGCAGAAGGGATGCCACTGTCAATGGCCAAGCACACGCAAGGACAGAGCAGGCGTAACAGCACCAGCGTCATGACTGTCACGTCTGTGGACTTAGAGTTATGGGAAACCAGAAATCCTCTCACAGGTGACTTAGAGTTATGGGAAAGTAGAAATCCTCTCACAGGTGACTTAGAGTTATGGGAAAGTAGAAATCCTCTCACAGGTGACTTAGAGTTATGGGAAAGTAGAAATCCTCTCACAGGTGACTTAGAGTTATGGGAAAGTAGAAATCCTCTCACAGGTGACTTAGAGTTATGGGAAACTGGAAATCCTCTCACAAGTTAAGCCAGTTTCAGTAGGTTTTGCTTTGTAATTGCTGCTGAAAGCACCACAGCCAATATGGTTTCAGCAGTATTTCTTTTATCTTTGTAGCAGCCACAGGACTCAAAGCACTTCCTGTGTGTTGTCCCATTTGATTTTCTCAGTAAACACATGAATGATTATCATGATAGTAATAACTAAGATAATATGTAACAATAATAGCTTTGGGCCGGAGTTATTCAAAGCACTTCATAATTAGTAATTTGGTTAATTATCACAGCAGCTCTACTCAGTAGGCACTATTATTGATCCTATTCCATTTTTTATTAGATGACACAAGGCACAGAGGTATAAGAAACATGCATCAAGTCACCCAAGTAAGCGGCGAAGCGGGATTTGAACCTAGGCAGTCAGATCCGGGGGTCTGTGTTCTTCACCGCTAAGTTCTAGCACACTGTGGATTAGCAGGAGCAGGTTTTATGTCTGTATTTCAAACGGGGAAACAATGGGTCAGAGAGCCTGAGAGCTAGTCACAAGCAAACGTGACTTATGTTAGATCCAGCGCTATTTCTGCTATGCGCCATTTCCCTCCCAGTGAACTTTCCATCCAGGGCGTTTCTAATTATGGAACAATCAGTGCAAATGAGTGTTCTCCACCCTTCCAAACTGTCCTAGAGTGGAACTGGGAAGAGGCTCCCTCTAGGGGCCATGGAATATAATGCAGCCTACAGATTCAGTTCAGTTCAGTTCAGTTCAGTTACTCAGTCGTGTCTGACTCTTTGCGACTCCATGAACCGCAGCATGCCAGGCCTCCCTGTCCATCACCAACTCTCGGAGTTTACTCAAACCCATGTCCATCGAGTCGGTGATGCCATCCAACCATCTCATCCTCTGTCGTCCCCTTCTCCTCCTGCCCCCAATCCCTCCCAGCATCAGGGTCTTTTCTAATGAGTCAACTCTTCACATGAGGTGGCCAAAGTATTGGAGTTTCAGCTTCAACATCAGTCCTTCCAATGAACACCCAGGACTGATCTCCTTTAGGATGGACTGGTTGGATCTCCTTGCAGTCCAAGGGACTCTCAAGAGTCTTCTCTAACACCACAGTTCAAAAATGTCAATTTTTCGGCGCTCAGCTTTCTTCACAGTCCAACTCTCACATCCATACATGACTACTGGAAAAACCAAAGCCTTGACTAGACGGACCTTTGTTGGCAAAGTAATGTGTCTGCTTTTTAATATGCTATCTAGGTTGGTCATAACTTTCCTTCCAAGGAGTAAGTGTCTTTTAATTTCATGGCTGCAATCACCATCTGCAGTGATTTTAGAGCCCAAAAAAATGAAGCCTATGGATTAGACAGTCTTTATTCAAACTTTGATCTCCCCCCACCCCCCAAAAAAGAGGCTCAACAAACTTTGATCTCACACACTCCCTACAAAAATTTCATAAAACCATATACCCCTTATATGGGGCTTCCCTGGTGCCTCAGATGGTAAAGAATCTGCCTGCAATGCAGGAGACCCAAGTTCAATCCCTGAGTTGGGATGATCCTCTGGAGAAGGGAATGGCAGTCCACTCCAGTATTCTTGCCTGGAGAATTCCATGGACAGAGGAGCCTGGTGAGCAACAGTCCATGGGGTTGCAAAGAGTCAGACACGACTGAGAAACTAACACACATACCCCTTATATATTTTGAAGTTATTATTTTATCATGTGTTGCTAAGAATATAATTCCTAGTGTATTAAAATATTGACACTTAAAATAAAACTAAGAAAATAAAAAACAAACAATAAAATAAAACCATAGACCATACTTCTATAGGTATCCAATGAAATCTGAATTCCATTCCAATTTGATACTCACCATAATCAACTCAAAATATGTGAATAAACACTTTGCTTATAGTTAGAAAATTTGTATCTTCCTATTTTAAAAAAAGTCATATTTCCACTCCATTTTGCATACAGAATTTTATCCCAATGATATACATGCTTCATTTCTTAAGGCATTTTGCTGATATTTGCAATAAAAATATGGATATAAGTTAAAGGTGAGTGTGTTTTTTAAAAATTTCCTGTGACTATAAGATCCTAAGCATTAAAATATTTCTTTTGGATTGAGTAAAATGTACAAATATTATTAGTACACAATTTATAAATTATTAAAAAACTACAAAAGTTCACTTTAATTGGAAATGCATTTATTAATCAGGTAAATGAAGATTTTTCTAACCTCCATTAGTTCATATAGAACTAATTTACTTATTGCGAGAATGAGTCAGGAACCAGTATTGATCCTATTTGTGTGTTAAAAAAATTTTTTTTTAAGTTTTAGATATTTATTGATGTAAGTAGGCAAATGAGAATATAAGGTTTATTATAGTAATGTCCTTGATTTATTTGAACACTTTCAGATTATTTGCCAAAAGTATATAGTGATCTATCATCAGAAATTATTTTCATGAACAATTAGATGTTTATTGTCTTTATGGCTCTTATCACACAAAATGATTACATTCTTTACTTCATGTCTCTCCTCCTGCGTCCTTATAAGTCAGGATGCAGGCGCCACAAAAGCAGGAACCTTTCTCGTCTTCTTTGGAATTGTGTCCGATACATGGTAGGTAATTAACAAATATTTGTTGAACAAATGAATGAGGCAGCCTGTTCCCTAAGAAAAGGCAATCCTAGTGATTCTGTTAGGATGGAGATGAGGGAAGAGTGGATGTATAGGTAACCGGGCTCTCCATGAGCCCAACTATTGACGCTTCCTTCTCCATACATAATCTAAGTACACGGTTGATCCAGTACAACAGAGATTCTCCTCCCAGCCTCCGTGTGCAGCAGGGGCAGCGCTCCAGTTCTCCTCTACCTCTGGCTCCAGGGACCCTGGCAGTCACCCCTGTCCTCTCCTCAACAGGTTTTCTTAATAGACTTCCCTATAGACTAAATGGTCATCTGTGCTGTCCCTGGGTAATTCGACGGTGTCTGGTGTGTCCACCAAACTGTTCATTTTCCAGCTGTGTGCCACTTAAGAGAAAGCTCCTAGAAAGCTCTAGTGGTACCTTAACTTTCATTTCCATGCCATTTGAAGGTCTACAAGTTACTTTGTCATATTTGATTTTTATTCTTATCCCAACTTTGTGAAGTGGACAGGACAGGTTTTTTCAGCCTGAATTTAAAGATGAGAAAACTGAAGCCCAGAGAGATAGAGAAACATGTTTAATACCACAACATTAACAGATGTCTGAGTAGGGTTTGAATGGCCAGTCTAGAAGTAGTATAGATTTGAATTTAAACCCACTTTGCTTTAGCAATTTATTAATGTGACTATTAGGGAACTAACTTAGCTTCTCTGAACTTCAGTTGAGGAAATTAATTTAGTTATAGCTTTACCATTCACTAGCATATAGCATTCCCTGCCATGAGCAGGTATTACTATTATCCCCATTTTAAAGATGAGAAAACTGAGGCATATCATAGCAGAAGAGCATAGCCTCCAAGAGTGTGGGCTTTGGAGCCAAGCCACCTGAGCTCAGGTCTTATCTCTATCACTGAGGAACTAAGTTACCTTGGGCAAGTGGCTTAATACCTGCCTGGTACAAGATAAAAGTCAATGTATGTCAACTAATATTATTAGGCAACTTGTCCAAGGCTACAAATAAACAATGGCAGTGCTAGGATTCAAAGCTAGCCAATCTGATTCCAGAGACTGTGCTTTGAACCATGACACTGTGTTATCTTTAGAGCCAGAAAGTCAGAAGTAGATAGGAAGGTAAATACAGAGGAAAGACAAGCTTCATAGGTTGTATGTTTGAGAGGTATTAAGTACAGGAGAAAGAAAGGAGAGAAATTGTGGAGTATCCGGATGTTCTGCTAAAAAAAAAAAAAAGAAATAGAATTACCTTTAGGTGCACTTTCCAAAGATTCCAGTAAGGAATTAAGTTGTTCAGCCATGCCCCTTTGCCACAAGAATGATGTTTCCTTAGAAAGCAATACTGTGGCACTTCCCTAGTGGCTCAGTGATGAAGAAGCCACTGCCAATACAGGAGACATGCGTTTGATCCCTGGTCCAGGAAGATCGCACGTGTCGTGGAGCAACTAAGCCCCTGAACAACCACTGAGCCTGTGCTTTAGAGCCTGGGAGCTACAACTACTTCCTGCAGCCTGTGTGCCCTGGGGCCCATGCTCTGCAACAAAAAATCCACTGCAATAAGCCACGCACTGCAACTAGAAAGTGGCCCCACTCGCCATAACTAGAAAAAACCCGTGCGGCAATGAAGACCCAGCACAGCTGAACAATTAAAATTTAAATAAATAAATACATTTTTTTAAAAGCAGTAGTGTGATAATATAGGATGTAAGACTTCACTCTGAATAGGGTCTCCAACATGGGGCTTTGGAGATAAGGGACAGAAATTTCTAGCGTAAATGTCACTGTGTGTTCCACCAGCAGAAATGGGACCCGCATATATGGATGCTCATTGTATGCTGGGAACCGATCAACGAGCCAGTCAAGGTATTTGCCCTGTGAGTGCACCTCGGAGGCAGAAACCAGGCTCCTTCTCTGTCTCACTGTACTTCCAGCTCAGTGCCACACTAATGAAACCACCCCTGCCTCTGGCAAACTGCACCCAGGAAGCCCTGCCTTCCTTTCCGCGGTAGTCAGGGCCCCGCGCATACTCCTGGCCTGCAGAAGAGAGATGGTCTCCTTTCTCATCTGGTGTTAGATGTTACCTGTGGCCACCTGTGGGCTGCACTGGCGGCTCAATAGTAAAGAATCTGCCTGCATGGAGGAGACAAGGGTTCAATCCCTGGATCGGGAAGATCCCCTGGAGAAGGAAATGGCAACCCACTCCAGTATTCCTGCCTGGGAAATCCTATGGACAGGGGAGCCTGGTAAGGCTACAGTCCCTGGTGTCCCAAAAGAGTCAGACATGACTTAGCGACTAAACAACAAATGACCACCTGCTGGGTGACAGTGAATAGGCTCTGTACTGACCTGTAGCCTTATGTCTTTCAACAGCTAGCTCTACCATTTGCCTGTAGTTTCAACAGCAATACCAACAATCATATCTAACATCTGCTGAACACTGACTACATTTGTTCATTGAAGCCAGTTGTGTAGACTGTAAAATGTTACCTCCCCTTACCTCAGTTAGAGGACTGCTCTGCTGCAGGGTGTCAACAATCTTCTTCCAGTGTCCAGATGGTATCAATTCATTGTATACTATATGGTACTCTATGATTCCTCTTCAAGATGTTGCTGTTGTCATTATTATTAGTTAAAATGAGGAAGGACATTTCTTAGACATATGCCATTGTGTTAAGTACTTAATATGTACTTGTTGTTTAGTTACTAAGTCATGTCTGACTCTTTTGCAACCCCATGGACTGTAGCCTGCCAGGCTCCTCTGTCTTCGGGATTTGCCCAGCAAGAATACTGGAATGGATTGTCATTTCCTCCTCCAGGGAATGTTCCTGACCCAGGGATCAAACCCACATCTCCTGCATTGGTGGGTGGACTTTTTTCCCATTGAGCCACTGAGGAAGTCCTTAATATGTATTAGCATGTTTAATTGCTAAAAAACCCTGTGAGGTATGTATGTATGTATGTATGTATTATTATCCTGAATTTGCAAATGAGGAGAATCAGAGTTTCGAAAGACAAACTTCTCAAGTTACATAGCTAGCTGTGAAAGAGCTGGGATGAAACCCTAACCTATATGACTTCAGGCTACCAGCTCTACTGAGTGCAATTGTTCCTTCTAAGATACTCACGAACAAAAGAGTCCAATTTCCCTTTGTCTATATGTCTGGGGTCAGAGATTGTGCAGTACCTACACACTGGTCTAAATCCAGGTTCATATTTCCAGACATATAATTAGGAAAGATCAGGGTCTGCCGGTCAGATTCCTGCCTGACAGTGATTGTATTCTCAGTGCGGATGGGAAGCCTGTCTGGAGTCCCATTTTAGAACTTTGGAGAGCAGACACTGTAAGCTACGAAACAAATTCCGGACAGACAAAGTGATCATGGTCCAAATTGTGTCCATGCTTCAGCACCAGATATTGGCAACTGTCAAGAGCTTATATATTTCCTTGGAATCAAAGCAAATTTAAGGAAGAGAAATGAAGATATCTGAGCAAAAAAAAAGAGAGCAATTATGTGATAGAATAAGGCTTAAGAATGGTCATTGTGGAAGAAAATAATGTAGAAGCTTGTAGGAGAAATGCATGTCACCACTATAATCATTACTGAAACACTATGTGTCTCCTCACAGAGAACTTTGGGTTCTTCCAGAAGATGAACCCGACAAAAGGATTCTAGTACAAATAGTTTATTTAGGAACTGAAGATAGAAAAATTAGGAAAGAGAGACAGGGAAGGAAAGGCAATGATTAAAGGGCGTGTGATCAACAGCTCTTGTGGGCAGCTGAGCTTCACCTCACTGAGGAAACTCTGGGAGCCAGTGTCTGTATACATTAAAAAAAATTCACTACCAACTCTAATTTGTCATTGGTAGAAAGCTGATGGGAAGTTATTAATTTGCAGGCACTCTTTTTTACCATAGGGCAGGCAAAGTGCCTTAGAATCCAGGTAAAACTTTCAGGAAGAAAACTGCAAGAGCTGGTAGCTGGGAGTCAAGCTTTCCTGCACTGGAGAGGATAGAGGAATATGGGTGGGTAACTGACAGTGTCTAAGCAATTTTGCCTTAAAGGACAAGAGACACGTAGAAGCTACCACTTACTGAATGCTTAGATTCACTTAATGATCACAGCCACTATATAAAGTGGGCACTAGTATTGCCGTCATTTTGTAATTAACCAAAAGTACTGAGAGGTAACATAACTGCTCACATGCAAATAGCTGATAAATGCTAATGCCAGGAATTGAATCCAGGGCGTCTGACTCTAAAAATCATTATCTTTTCCCATCTATGTAGGCTCCTTAATCAATTCCCATTTCTCTAGCTCCATTCTTCATGGTTATGCTGGGTATTTTTATCCAGAAAAACAAAAAATCCAAGTTGCTTCTAACTGATTTCCATTGCCCCTTGATTAGCATTTTGTAGGTAAGGTTGTTGATAATTAATGCTGACACTTAGCACTCTCCTAAACTCTTTAAAGTGTTTATCTTAACAAATCTATGAGGCATTTACTATTATATTCCCAACTTACTGATGAGGGAACAGAAACACGAGGTGGTAATAATTTGTTTGAGGCCATATATTCAGTGAAAGGGAAAACCCAAGGTTCAGTCTGACTTCAGTGCCCTTGCTTAATCATTGAGTGCTGCCGTCTTCTTAGTCAGCAAGATTTACAAGAACAAAGTTTTGAGTGGACGTAGCCCTCGGCAATGCCAGGAACTACCTTTAAAAGGAGACAAAGTCAGTGAGCATAGCCAATCCAGGGAACTAGCATCTCCACTCAGTTTTGATTCAGAAAGTATGAATAGAAAAAGTCAATGGTAAGCCTCTGGGTGAACATGCATATTTTTGAGCTCTTGTTTTAAGTCATCAATAGACAGGCTGACACTGGACTTAGAAATGTCATATTCATGTAAATTCCCAGCTGGGACAAAGCTCCCTTAGCCTTGGGAGTAACTTTTGATTCTAGACAGAGGATTTTTTCCCAAGGACTGAAAGGGAGACGTATCAGTAATTGACATTTTTGTGTGCTTCTTTCTCATTTCAGCGGGATTTGTTTATTACAGAAAATACTGAAATAATGAGAATAAAAACAACAGAAAAACAAAGTCAAAATTGTCTTTAATCACATCTTTTTTTTTTTCTTTTCATATAACCACTATATAAGGTAAAGAACGAGAGCAGTCTCTGACCCCTATCCCAGTCTCTGTAATAACTGTAACCACTGGCAACATTCTGGTGCTCAAAAGTCTTTCTTTTCCCTCTGTGAGTATAAAAAAATATACCTGTAGGCTAAATATAGACATTCACACCATTGACAGCTTTTTGTTTTAATTAAAACATGATCATGCTTTTATTTTTTTTCATTTAACCACACCTCCTAGGAGTCCCTGATAGTTTTTACAGATTCACCTCATTTCCTTTTGAGGTGGCCCCCCAACAATCTTTCTTAAGGAAAATATTCTTCTCCTTTTTATGATTACAAGAAAAAAAAATACTTGTGAGCACCAGAATGTCACCAGTGGTTAGGGTTACTACTGAGGCTGGGATAGAGGTCGGAGACTGCTTTCGTCCTTCAGCTTATATACTGGTTTTAAGAAAAGAAACAAACAAACAAAAAGGATGTGATTAACTTTATTAACCCACTCCAGTATTCTTGCCTGGGAAATTCCATGGACAGAGGAACCTGGCGGGGTGTAATCCATGGGGTCACAAGAGCCCGACATGACGGAGTGACTAAACCCCCACCCCCACCAGTACGGTTTTCCAGTATATAGGTTATAACTTGTCTAAACAATCTCTTGTTGTGGGACATTTGGGTTACTTCAAAATATTTGTTAATACAAAAAGTGCTATAGAAATCATGTTGGTATTTTTTTTTACGCTGCCCAATTCATCTTTTTAGTGCATTTAGCACTTGCCTGAAGGTGTCAGGTGGTTGGAATTCCCTCCAACCCCCAACCACCCAGAAAAAGCATAACTAAATATTTACTTTTCAGAGTTCCAGACCCCCTTCCACAAATACTTCCTGCTTCTGATTCTAGTTGAGATACCCACAACTAATAGTAGCAATAATCTAAATTATAAATCCCCAAAGAAATGTTGTCTGTCTGCATTCCCGTTCTGATACCAGGGGGCACCTTCCCTCCCCCCTTCCTCCATCATTTCTCCACGCCCCCTCAACCCTGTCATAGGTCCAGCCTTCCACCCTGACCTGTCTCCTGGGCCAGCCCTGGGCCCTCTGGGGATTCACAGAGACCAAAACCTGGAAGATGCTGCTCAGTCAGATTGAAGTATGCCTCCGTGCTTTCTGCCACACACCCACCAACCACACACACACACACAAAGCATGCTCCAACTTCTTAACAAAGACGGCATCTGTGGAAAGCTTCCCTGGTCTTGGATGTAGAGGAAGACTTTTCTCCTTGAGCTCTGCCTCTACACTTAGAATGGAAGCCAGCAGCGAAGACCAGTCTGAAGCAGAAGGATCTCAAACCTTCCTACAAAAGGCAAGGACCTCCAGACCTCAACCCCCAGCCGGGCCCTGGTAACCCGACCTTCCTCTCAGCTCTTCCTACAGGACCTGGGGATGGTGAAATCTGGAAAGAGAGGAGGGAGGGAATGTGGAGACCACCCAGGGACTGGTGAAATGGGGACACTGAGATGCAAGACTAATACGGAGAGAATTTCACATCTAGCCACCCCTCCCCCCAGAGAGCCGCGTTTCCAGGGGCTAGAGACTGGAAGTGGAGGGGGAAATGGGGAGATGGAACTTACCGTCCTGGGAAATCTCAGCTCCACTGTGCAGAGAGGCTTCTAACACATCTCTCTCCCTTCCCTCACTTGGAAGGGAAGGGGTACCTAGAGGGCTTGGGCTGTCTTTGACAAACCAGCCGCCCTCCTTCAGGGAGAAAAGCAAGGTCACCTCTGCCCTGCCATCTCCTGGGTCCCGTGGCCACCTTCTCCTCCTCTGTCATCTCCCTGGGTGCTGCCTCTAGGGTGCAGAAGCTGAATTTCCAGCGCTGCAGACTTGGGTTCTCAGGGGGGCGCCCCTTTCTTCGCCCTCTGGCTCAGACACTTCATAGGTCTCTTAGCTCAAGGCCTGACTCCAGGCTCCCAGAAGTCGCCGGGATGGGTGGGGAGGGAGCAGAGCAAGAGGAAGTCGATTCCGACAGCCACAGTCCTGGTCCTCCCAGGTGGAACTGGAGACTGCCCAGGGCTGGGAGGACAGACAGACCTAGGGATGGCAGCTAACCATGGTCCTGGCCGACATCAATGCGTGGATGTTTAAGGCCAACAGCAGCCCGCCCATATTACAGTAAAACGGGTAAAGCAGTAAAACGGAGCTATGGTACTGGAATTGGTTTTAATTAACCCACTTGCAGGCGGGCTAATTAAAGTCTGAGTGCCGCATTTCCACACCTTCCCAACCATGTGTCAATTGTCAGGGTGAATCTCAAAGTCTTAAAACTTCCTGCTAGTACTATCTCCCCTTGTGAATTAAAAAGATTTTGATGCCTCCTACCCGCTTAGCCTGCCTCCTCCGAATCCTCCTCCAGCACCATTCCCAGCTCAGGCAGAAAAGCCACATGGTCCTTTCCTGCTTGACTCGCAATCCCCAAGCCTCTGAAACTGGTCCTGAAAGTTTCAGCATGGAATGAATTTGGGATTGGCTTAAAATTCACTGCCCTGGCCTGTGAGTCCAGGGGATGCAACTTTAATTTTGTCAAATAAAAACTGGGTCTTTGGGTCAGTGAGGTTTGAACCCCTTAAAATGATATATATACACTGCTAAGTATAAAATAGACAGCTAGGGGAAGCTGCTGTGTCGCGATGAGAGCTCAGGTTGATGCTCTGTGATGACCTAGTTGGGTGGGAGGGGAAGGTCAAGAGGGAGGGGATATATGTGTACACACAGCTGATTCGTGGTGTGATACGGCGGAAGCTAATGCAACATTGTAAGGCAGTTATGCTCCAATTAAAAAAGTAAAAGTGGAGCCTATGTTTTGGTTCCTTCTGAACTGAGTCTGAGTTAGGACTGAAGCATGGAAAGTGGTATCTTTCAGTTCAGTGAGCTCCTGAGAGGGTAGAGAAAAGGAGATCAGGAAATGGGATGGTACAGAGGTGGCAACATACCAGCTGAACCAACACTCCAGTGGAGGGCCCATGGAGGTAGGCACTGCCGAAATGCCCTCCCAGTAATCATTTTAATGAGCCTGGTCCGCGGCTGAGCAGGAAGTAGACAGTCAAATAAATACTTGTTGAATTAGACCCAGAAAGTGCAATAAATTTTGTGTTTTTAAGCTTTGTATACTGGTATACTGGTTGGTTCTCTCTTCCATCTATCAAAGTATAGAGCTGATGACAAATTTTGGAAGCATTTATTCTATAATCCTTGTATAAGGATACCATCTTATAACATCCACATCTTTGAGGGACTCATTCTGTTCTGCAAGAATTGTTATTTCCATCTGGTCTTCTACATTGGCTATTCCTTGGGTTGACATTGGAGCAAAATGTTCAGATGGGGAAATGGCTTGATCATAGTACCAGCTACTTTTATTTTGAAAAAATGATCTCTACTTCCTGCCCCTGGAAAGATAAAAGGCCTGCCCAAGGTGACCTTAAAACTGGGCAGCAGAGTGAAACTAAGTTCTCTTGTGTTGGTTCCTCAGTAAAACAACATATCTAGAGAATGGTGATTTTGATTCGATTTTGTTTATGATAACTATCTTGTAGAATGTGTACAACATGATATTCCTAGCAGAAAGAAGTGTCATTAGCAGAAGAGTGAACGCTGGCTTTTGGAGGTTATGGTTTTAAACAGTGCTGGTAATACCATAGCTCCAGAAGGAAAAAGAAAACAGGCAATGATGTGGGAATTGCAGAAATGGGATTAAAAGAGTGAAAGTCTATTGCTTTGAACTTCAAACAGGAAACTTCCATTTCAATTTCCAAAGTTATCTTTTACAAGATAGAGCTTTAGCTTCGAGTTGATGTACATTTCATTATTTTATAGCTCCCAACTTTTATGCATATGTGTATGTAGATTTGGACTGTGTTGAAAGGCTTATATTCTGATTTAGTCAAACTCCTTTCTCAAGTGTAAGCCAAATAGTCTTTATGTAGGGCACTTCCACAATTATCCATCTCTTTGGAAAAAATGGGTCAATTGGGATCTTGTTATTTGACCAAAACAACCATAATAATAATAACCAAATTTCATGGGAGTTCATTTGTGCTTTATGTCAGCATAAAAATCTGGGGAAAATTGAGGGCAAAAGGAGAAGGGGATGGTAGAGGATGAGATGATTAGCTAGCATCATTGACTCAATGGATGTGAATCTGAGCACACTCAAGGAGATAGTGAAGGAAGGGGAGCCTGGCGTGCTGCAGCCCATGGGCTCACAAAGGGTCGACTTAGAGACTAAACAATAGCAATAAATAAGCATTTAAAATTGTTAGAATGTTACTAAAAATGATTGAGAAGTGCTTATACACACATAATATGTTATTTGATTTATGTGGCAATCTTATAAGGTAAGCATACCTCTTCCCCATTTTACAGAGGAGGAAACTGTAACTCAGGGAGATTAAGAGTCTGTCCAAGTAGGTTCAGCCTGATGGAAAAACTGGCATTTGAATCAGGGTCACCAGAGCAGTGCTACTGAAAGATGCTGTGTCTTCCGATCTCAAATGTGGGTGTGTACCGCTAACAAAAATATGACACCTGCCTTTCATCTGTATAAAGCATTGTCACCAAGGGGACCATGACCCACTGGTCCATCCTGCCTTGCCTTTACCCAGTCAAAATTTACTCAGTCTGTGTGAGCAAGACAGTTTGCCGCTTCATCTGTGTACTTACTCCTCTGCTTCCTCCCCACCCCCCCCATCCTTACTTTTGCTCAGTGAAATGATAGCCTCCAGGTTTTCCATCCTCTTCCAGGTCAGTGAGTCCCCGTGCTGGGAGTGGGTGCTGTCCGCGGTGCTGAGACACTCAGCTTCTGGAGGCGCGGATAAGTAGGGCCCTTTCCCTCTACTTAGATCTTCTTTCCTGGTGGCGCTAGTGGTAAAGAACCTGCCTGCCAATGCAGAAGACATACGAGACTCGAGTTCAATCCCTGGGTCAGGAAGATCCCCCGGAGGAGAAAATGGCAACCCGCTCCAGTATTCTTGCCTGGAGAATTCCAAGGACAGAGGAGCCGGGTGGGCTACAGTCCATAGGATTGCAGAGTCAGAGACAAATGAGTGACTTAGCATGCACTCCTCCGCTCCAACCTCAGGCACATTTGAGCTCTCTTATCTGGCACTTCATGTTCATAAAACCCCTGGTCTGTGATCTGCTGTTTTGTAATCTCAGATGTCCCTGTGCACCGGGAAATTATTTTCTCCCCCAAATGACACTCTTAAGGGAGCCTCTTGTCTCCCTCCCTTTCCTAAGGGCATTCTGAAGATGGGGAGTTTGGGAAAGGTTCAGCTTCTTCATTTCTCATTTGGAAATTTGGTTTTTTTGTTAGGCCAAAGAAATGGAACTTAGCAGGCTCCAAGGTTTTAGTGCTGGTGGGCAGGAGGAGTATTTGGATGCTAGAGACAATTGAAAGCCTTACTAGGCCAACAGTTACCCGTTGCAAGTACTGCTGTTGTTCCAAGCTGATTCTCTCCTTCTGGGTGGTGTCAATGGCTGGAGGCTCTCAAAGAAATGCTTTAAAACATGCTCTCCCCACCCTCAAATATGTCCTATGTGCCTTTACCTGCAGAGACCTTAACTCAGCCCCCAACTCATCTTTTGTATAGTCTCTTAGAGGTCAAAGGAATGGTGTGTATGTGTGTGTGTGTGTGCGTGTGTGTGTGTGTGCGTGTGTGTGTGTGATAGTACGAGATTCTTTTCAAAGAAACCCAAGGGCCACATTTTTGAAAAGAGAGCCATAAGGGAAAAACTGAAAACAAAGGAATGTACATTCCTTATCATTTCTTTCTAAGTCTAAACTCCACTCTCCCCTGACAACTCACAAGGAACAATGACAGTAACCCTTTTGCCAGCACTCTCTCCATTTGAAAGGTGATTGCAGAAAAGGACCAGATACAGCTGACATTTTTTGAAAATGTGTAGGAATAAAGAAGCCTCAGAGAAGACAAGTTTATTTCTTCCTTAATAGATAGTCTTTAATTTGCTTCTGGGAAGAATAAACTATAGACATCCAAAGCATGTACTAATTTTAGTAACCTCAATGAAAGAAACTGATTTTGGGGCATCACCTACCTCCTAAGAATGATCTGAGAAAAAATGCACACTGCAGTTTACGTGAATCACCATTCACGTTTTACCCATTTAGACAGACCTGAAAACAAGCAGGTTTTATTTTTCTTGCAGTATCGTCTCCTTCTTTTGGGAGACTCAGGTCCATCTCTCAATGAAGTACATTTTGTCTCTTTATTTTTCATAGGTGTTCTGTTATTCAGAGATTGTTGTCATAAAAGAAACAGTGTGCAAGATACATATAAAACAAATATTGTTAAAGAGTAACCCTGAACAATTATAAATAATGTTATAGATGAGTTGTATAGACCCTGGAGAGCTAGAATCAATTTTCTCTGCAATTGCTTATCACTCTGAACTTATTCTTTTAAAATAATTGTGCTTACTACAGGTGAAAAGGTAAATTGTGCCTTGAAGCTAGCAAAGTTAAAAGTAAGAGCATAAATTAGGTAAAAACTCAAGGCACAGAAACTGCTAGTTTCATTTTTAACATGTATCAAATCTACTATAGCTAATAGTTTTTGAAACTGAATGGGAAAGCTATTAAAAGGCAGTGATCATGTGTGTGTGTTTGTGTGTGCAGACTTCACTGAGAAGGGAAAGTTTTGATCACATTTTTTCCTTCTTATTTTGAAAAGTCCATATTTTACTAAGCTTTCTTATTTTGTCTCCTGTGATTTTTTGCAATCTTTAGACAAGTCACTTATTGCTTTCTGACCACTTCAGCCCCACTATAGATAACTCTGAAGTTTCACCAGTGCATTTTTGTCCCCTTTATTAATTGACATTTATTAAGCACTCCCAAAGTCTTCCTTAGTGGCGCAGACAGTAAAGAATCCATCTGCCAAGCAGGAGACGCAGGTTCAGTCGCTAGGTGGGGAAGATCCCCTGGAGAAGGAAATGGCAAACCACTCCAGTATTCTTGCTTGGGAAATCTGATGGACAAAGGCGCCTAGCAGGCTGCAGTCCAAGGGGTTGCAAAAGAGTTGGACATGACTTAGCAACTAAGCAACAACAAGCATTTCTAAATGTCAGTTGTTGAAGAAGTGTAAGATACAAACTACCTAGCCATAACCTAGCTTAAACAGGAGATAATATTTTTCTTTTAAAAAGTCATAGCTTAGAGTAATATTTTTCAATAGATTTTAAAAGGGGAAATCACAAGTTTAGTTGTTCTCAAATTTTTCTTGCAAAATAGTTTATTTGTGAGAGACAATCTCACTATACTTTTTGTGATTAAACTCAGAAAAAGTTTTAAAGATTAAAGAGTATTGAGCACCTACCATGCGTAACATGCCCAGGCTTTCCAGTGGTGAAAAAGATAATAAAGGTTCTTGATTTCATGAAGATGATATTTTAGTGGTAGATTCTCTGAAGCACAACTAAATGATATAACTTAGAAATTTAGAATTAAAATTTAGTTTCCTCCTTTCAGAAACACTGAACACTAATACTGCACAGTTTTAATATTCTTCCATATATTTCTTTTGTTTGGACATAGCAAGATTAGCTGTCAGTAAAACATTACTATTGTTTCCTTAAAAACTGCTTATTTACTGCATGTTGAACAAATAATAATACTAACACATGGAAATATACTGAATCCAATTGCTGTACATTTTATATCTAGATGAAAAAAGCTAAGTACCAAGTAACACATGAAAATTTCAGAGACTAGCTTCCATCCAGTACATAATTTCTTCCTGCCTAAGCTTTCACTTAGAACACACTAAATTATCTTCAGTAGGACTAAAAATCACTATAAAATAAAATATCCAGTATAAGATACTTTATAATATCTCAGTACCAAAATCAAGAAACGTTCTAACTTACATTTAATGTGAAGTAAAGAAACAGTTTGGAAAAGGAAAAGGCAACCCACTCCAGTATTCTTGCCTGGAAAATCCCATGAACAGAGTAACCTGGTGGGCTGTAGTCCTTGGGGCTGCAAGGAGCTAGACACAACTTAGCAACCGAGCAGAGCAAAAAAAGTAGTTATCAAAATAGTTCCTTTGCAGGGTACTCGAACCCTAGATGAACACCAGAGAAAAAGTCCACTTCCAGTTTTAGAATCAGAGCTTGTCAAGGAGTTCTGCTAAGGCATGAGGAAACAGAGAAAAGAAAATCCCCCTTCAAAGCAATGAAACCTCAGACACATTCAGACCAAATTGTTCTTTCCACCCATCTGGCATATTTGGGTGGGTATTATTACAACCTATTAGTAGATTAGCGACAGCTGTTTAAAGACACATGTTAGCATTTGAATTATATTTCAAGGCCGGAAGGGATCTTGATTCATCCAGTTTAACTCCTCATTGTCAGAGTAAACCCAAGGTCCAAAGAGGAGAAGTGACTTATGCAAGGTGACATCATTAGCAAGAGGCAGAACTGACCACCAGAAATCAGGGCTTCTCAAACTTGAGGTACCCAGTAGATGTGGCTGGGCATAAGAGAATAACTGGAGTGCTTAAAAACACAGGTATCTGTGTCCCATCCCCAGATATTCTATTTGGGTAAAGACCTTAACGCCGGGGAAAAGTGAGGGAAGGAGAAGGGGGGTGCAGAGGATGAGATGGTTGAATGGTTTCACTGACTCTCAATGGACATGAGTTTGAGCAAACTCAGGGAGATGGTGAAGGACAGGGTAGCCTGGCGTGTTTCAGTCCATGGGGTTGCAAAGAGTCAGGTGCAACTGAACAACAAGGCTGGGATTGGGCCTTGGATTTACTGTTGATAACAATACAACTGGTCTGAGAATCACACTTGCAGAAGTATTACAAAAATCATTGACGATTTAACTATTTCCATGATAAAATGATAAAGTGGTGTGAGAATTTCAAAGCAAAGCTTTCAAGACACTGCTTTTCCCCCACTGTTTCTTATATTTGTATAGTCACGTAAAATGCACAACCAACAAAAGTCAAAATCTGTCAACTGCCCAGACTTGACTTAGATTATCACAGTGATCCCCTGCAATGGGTGGGAAATCTGAAACTCTGATCATTCTTTCATGTTACAAGTTTATCCAGCTAATATATTTCTAAAGCAATGAAAGGATTATTTCATTCCAAGAAACTACAAAATTGAGAAACTGCTAACGTTTTTTTTTTTAATGTATTTAAAATTCTTACGTTTGTTGAAGATTTGCTGTTTAATAAATGTA
This sequence comes from Cervus canadensis, assembly GCF_019320065.1. Taxonomy (NCBI): domain Eukaryota; kingdom Metazoa; phylum Chordata; class Mammalia; order Artiodactyla; family Cervidae; genus Cervus; species Cervus canadensis. The sequence goes on from NC_057406.1 coordinate 50,500,800, forward strand.
TTCCCTTATTCATTCAATGAATATTTACTGAAAATCTACCATCTGGGATTTTAATTAACATCTATTGCATCTTAAAGGGGCTTCTCAGGCGGTGCTAGTGGTAAAGAACCCACCTGCCAATAGAGGAAACTTAAGAGACTTGGATTCTATCCCTGGATTAGGAAGATCCCCTGGAGGAAGAAGTGGCAACCCTCTCCAGTATTCTTGCCTGAAGAAACCCATGAACAGAGGAACCTGGTGGGCTACAGTCCATGTGGTTGCAAAAAGTCAGCCATGACTGAAGTGACTTGGCATGTACGCACTGCACCTTAAATGTCTTCAAAATGTCTCCCAAAACAGACTTGACAATTGATTGGAAAATGATACTGCAAGTTGAATCAGATGGAGAGTTCTACCACCTTCCATACCAGTGTTTATGATGATAATAAAACACAAAAATATTTTGATATTACATTATGAACTTTAATATTTGTATTGATTTTAATAGGCTTCTGAATTAAAGAAAATCTACATAGGCAAAATAATAAAGCAGTAAGTAGAATCATAGTTCCCTGAAACAGAAAATGCCTTTTGTAGGCTAAAATTTTTATTAAATCCAGAAATTCAATTCTGATAGGCTTGTGTTTCACAGTGAGGGATATATATCCCTTTAGGAATTCTCTACAGCAAATAACGAAAGTATTTAGGAAGGTTGAATAAAGCAGGTCCCAAATTTTCATTAACTTTGATGAAATGTGACAGGTTACTGATTTTTTAATTCAATTCAGAGTATGAGATTATCATCTCTAAATCACAGATGACCCCAAAAGATCCACCATTATGCTTTGGGGTATTATTAATATGCTGTCATTTCAGATGATTTTATTTGTTGACCCGCCATCTTGCTCTCAAAAGGATTTAAGGCTTCATTTTGAATTAAGGCTTGTTTTTTACACTTTTTAAGATGAAATGAAAGAAGTAGTTGGATTTCCATCGAGAGATTCTCAGTTTAGGCTCTGTCTGTGACTTCACTTTAATTTCTGGAGGGCACTGCAAAGGATTTCAACTTCACCTACAAAGAAAAACAAAGGAGCCACTCATATGTGAACAAACACCCTTCAAGGGTCTGCAGTGTGTAAAAGGCTAGGGAATCAGTGGGGTGTGTGGATACACTAGGTACTACCCCAACCTTCAAGGAGCTGATAGCTTAGTTAGGGTGATAAAATCTGAGCCATTACAGATGATTCCAAGTTGTAGGAAGTGCTAAAGAGCTATTAATGTAATTAAGCTTCCTCTTTCCATTGTCTGTTTCTCAGGGAAGGAGGTAATAGTTTTCTCCCCAGGGAAATCACTAGCTTTTCTGTTTCCTTTTCACATGACCATCCACAGATGTTCGCAAAGAGCTAAGCCACAGGACCTAAAAGTAGGGTTCACATTGCCCCCCACCCCTACTCCATGTCAGAATTCCCTGGGGCTTCATTACAAATACAAGTCCCTGACTCATATCACACATACAGGGAATTTAGTCTGGGAGTACAACTCAGGACTATCCATTTCTAACTAGCTCTCCAAGTGATTCTGAGGCACACGAGGTTTGAGAAGGCATGGTCTAAGCAGAGAACTCAGCCTAGATTGCCAGACCACCAGACTAAGGTATGATGGAGTCACTTTCATTCATGCCAGATTCTCACACGCCAAAGGGCCACAAGGACACAGACTCTTCATAGAAGTGGAAGGGGACTTGGAGACAGACCAGCCTTATTGCTGCCTAGATCCTGAGGACAGTATAGAGATGATGGGGCCTTATATAAGGTCACAAAACTCTAAGGACCCTCCAGTTCCTAAATCTGTTAGTCAGTGATTTTTAGAAACCTCTTATAAATAATAGTCTTTGAAATTATTTTCACTTTCTCAGGGGAAATGAGAGAGAGAAAACGGCTATGGCCTAACCCTTCTCTCTCACACCCCAGCCTCCAGAGCCCATGGCTGGCCTCTTCCGAGAACAGATTATTCCAGCTGAGTGTTCAAGATGGCATCTATGGGAGGGAATCAGCCTTGGACTTTATCACAATGGCTCATTATGGGAGGGAGGCCATACCTGATGGGAACGAGTATAGTGGGCTAGTTCTGCATATTAGCAGTGGCCTCAGGCAACATCACAGGGGTAGAGAGGGATACACCAAGTCCACCAGCCCTTCTGGCCTTTCTTAGCACATTTTTACAGACAGAAACTCCCCACCCCTTGGACTAGAACTTCTCCCTTTAAAACTTGATCCTTGGGTGGTTTTGTCCATTCATTCAATAGCTCTTGAGTACCTAATATGATTTTTAGGAATATGGCTAACTGCTGGGGATTTGACAGCAAACCTGACATGGCCCTCTGCTCAAGTCTAGTTGGGGAGACAGACAAGTAAACAATTATAAAATAAAAATAAAATAAAAAACCTATGATAAGTGCTCTGAGAGAGGGATCTATGGGAAGGCCAAGACCTAGGAGGGACACCCAAACCAGACTTACCCTAAGAAGAGATATGTATGAACAACTGAAAGATGAACTGGGATGGGGTCCCTAAATGGGAGTGGTAAAGAGAGTATTTTAAACAAAAACTGTATGGGCAAAGGCCAGGGGAATGCATGGGAACTAAGAGCTGGCCAGTGTTGCTCGAGGGGAATTTGAAGGCTAGAAAGAATTGGGAGATGAACATAAGAGCACAATAACTTTTTAAGAACAACTATTATAAAATTCTTGCTGTCCAGAAAAAATAAAAGGTCAATGGATGAACTACTCTGTGGTTGATAAAGTAGATAAAATCTATCCTTGGGAGCTGGTATTCCAGGCAGAGTAAGGTCCGGTGGACACTTAGAGGGGAAGGGGTGAAAATGCAAAGAGAAAGGGGAACGTGGCAGCAACAAGCCAGGGTGGAAAGGTGGTGGTCATAGGAGGTGGGGTGGGATCCAGGAAGGTCAAAGCAGAGAGGACACTCAAGGCAATTCTGGCTTTTTACTGCTAAGTTTTTCTCTCTCAATAAGTCAGTGGCTTCCCTGGAAATGTTTTTCTTAAACATTTAACACATCTCTTACTGTTCCTCTGATGAAGGTAAGAAAACACAATCCTCTGTGAGAATGGCCTCGGAGGGTGTACGTTACTTACTACTGATGGAGTCAGCCAAAATCTTAAGTTGCTGGGTGTTGTCCAAGACCTCAATCCGTTGAGTGTATGGGTCGTAACGAACTGAGAAGGGTCGTGGGATTGTGGCAGCAAAGTTCCTGAAACCAAAATCATAGGTCTGAGTGAAGGCTACCATTTGGGGAAAAGTAATTTAAAAAGATTTTTCAGTGGCATTCACTTGGTTATTAGTAGCATTGAAACCTCACCAGGGGCTTTAGTACTGGGCTGAGAAGTGAAATGGAGTTTTAGGTCCTCTTTGGGAAGCCTTTGTATGTGGTAGGTGTGTCTGTGTATATACAAACACACTTAGGCACATGCCTCCAAAATGTCAGAAGTAGCTTACAATAAAAGCACAGTATACAATAAGGCCAAATTCTTATCATTAAATAAAATAAAAGGAGTAAGTAAAATCTAGCCAAAGAATGTTATAGAAGGGAAAAAACCTCTGAGATGCTTGATCATCAATGCAAAGAAGGAAAACATGGTTCTCAAAGTTGAAGACAACACTATGAATGAAACTTAACATGGATTGAGGGCCTCCTATGTTTGAGAACTAGAGCAAGTTTCAACTGTTTTATCCTCTTAACAACTATTATCTATTAACTAACTATTAACTATTTAATAAACTAGTCTTCATAAAAACCTTAAGAGGAAGGTACCATTTTACTATTCCCATTTTATGATGAGGAAACTGAAGCTTGAGGAAGCTAAATAACTACTAAGGCCATGCTGGCAACACATTGTAAAGAAGGGAAAGAATACAGGTAGTCTGAATCTGGCCTGGGCCCCTCACTTCCCTGTCTGCCTGGTGCATCACTCCTGGGCCTGGGAGGAATCTTTTATTAGTGACTGGGGATGCATGAAGAGTAAGTGGTTAAGTATCCTGCCCCATCTGTTCTTTGGAAAAAGCCTTCAGTCCAGCTGGTGACGTGAACCAAGCAGTAGACACCTGTGACTCTGCCTGCTCTTCCCCTCGTCCCTCATTCCAGGGTGCAGCCTGTTTTTTCTTTGGGGACTTGACCTCCCCCACTGGAGGTATATGAGTTGGGCTGTCAGTCTGAGGCCCACTCAGCGCTTCTCAGGTCAAGCAGCGGGTGTGTGAACAAACTCAGCCCTGTCTCTGCTAGAGCTTGAATACTGAAACTGAAAATGGTTGGCATTGGTTTCTTTTAGTTGGGGTGCACTGAGGGTATCCCAGAGGTGCTCAGATCCCTTCCTTTTTTGAATTCTCTTTCGTTCTGTGAGCCAGCTCTCAGCAGATGAGAGCTTTTGTGTCTCCTCTGGGCTCTAGACACTAGCAGTGAGTGAGTGCGTACTCAGCCATGTCTGACTGTCTGTGACCCCATGGACTATATAGCTCACCAGACTCCTTGGTCCATGGGATTTTCCAGGCAAGAATACTGGAGTGGGTTGCCATTTCCTCCTCCAGGGGGTCTCCCTGACCCAGGGAATGGACCCGCGTCTCCTGCATTGCAGGCAGGTTCTTTACCACAAGTCATCAGGGGAAGCAGACACTAGCAGAGCAGGTGGGATTTCAAAGAGAGGCCCATGTCCTGGCAAGGTCTTCCCTGTTGGCCTGGGGCTGATCACTCCCTGAGTGAGAGAGTCATCTCCAGAAGGGCCTGTCCATGTGGGAATCTCAGTGCAACTCAGCAGTTAAGAGTACCAGCTCTGAGTTCCACTGCCTGAGTCCAAACCCTGGGCCGGCCACTTACTAGCTGTGTGACGCTGAGGGAGTTACTTACCCTTCAATGTTTCTGCACCCCTATCTGCAATTTGTGTTCTAAATGAATTAGTATCTGAAAAGCACTGAGAACAATGCTTGGTACAAAATAGCTACTAGGCATCTTGAAAAGTGAAAGTGTTAGTTGCTCACATGTGTCCAGCTCTTTGTGACACCATGGCATGTAGCCTGCCAGGCTCCTCAGTCCATGGGGCTCTCCTGGCAAGAATACTGGAGTGGGTAGCCATTCCCTTCTCCAGGGGATCTTCCCGACCCCAGGGGTCGAACCCATGTCTCGTACATTGCAGGTGGATTCTTCACTGTCTGAGCCACCTTACCCGTAACTATAATTACCTTGGTGGAATAATGCATGAACTCATGAAAATCCATAACCCTAAAGGAGTTCCAGGAATGGCAGAGTGGAACCTTTAGGGCTACAGAAAGCCTAGGTTCTCAGTAAGGGTGAAAATTTAGGAGAAAAATGGCAAAGAATGGCAGGAAGGACCTAAGGGCCCTGGAGAAAAGAGTGAAGGGAGTCATTTGGGGTCAAAGAAAGTACATTTGTGGGCTACCATTTTACTGTTGGTTACCTAAGCCCGGTGCATTCAAAGCTGACATGCCCAGCTTCAGGGATCCCAGAAGCCTGTAAGACTTACATTTATTACACATCACTGCTAAGATACAACAAAAGAAGTAGTAAAAATGGTATCATGGCTGCCCTGTATAAGTAGACACTCTGTCCAGCCTACCACCTGCTGGGAGCAGTGTGGCTCTGGCAGGTTGATGGCAGGGCCATCTTCTAGGGGAGCTGAGAGTCTCAGAGTCCTGGTACCGCTCCACCAGCCTGGTGCTGAATTGCCTCTGAGATTGGCACATTTGCCAGTTACTCACTGATTCAGAGGATGAGATGGTTGGATGGCATCACGACCCAATGGACATGAGTGTGAGCAAACTCCAGGAGACAGTGAAGGACAAGCAAGTCTGGTGTGCTGCAGTCCATGGAGTCGCAAAGAGCCTGACATGACTTAACAACTGAACAACAGCAATACTGAGTGCTTGCTAGGTGTCCGGCACTGTTCTTGAAGTCGGGGGAAAGAGCAGAAAGGACAAAATCCCCTATCCTCAGGGACCTTAAATCACACAAGATTTTAGACATTAATAAGTGCTAAGGAGAAAAGTAAATCACAGAGCCAGTAAGGAGTACTGGGGGGTGGGGGTGGGGCGACAGGGCTGGGTAGTGATTTTAAGCAAGCTGTTTAGAGACAGACACACAAAAACGGTTAAATGCGGATAAAGGCTGAAGAGAGGGGAGGGAGGGAGTTTGCAAGTATGTAGGAGAATAAAGTGGCAAAGGACTCCCTTGGGTGAGAAGACGTCTAGTGCTGTTTGATGGGGGACCTCTGCGGCCGCTCTGAACACAGGAGAGTTCAGGGGTGGGCCTGATGGCAGCACTGAGCAAGGATAAGGTGGTAGGCCTGTCTGCAGGGGTCATCATGTTCGGCTAATAAGCTATGAAACGGGGTCCTGCAAAGGAAGGCACTTCTCTCAACAGGGAGTGGAAAGAGACAGGGTGGGGAGAGAAGACTGTCTGACGCACGCCGCTGCTGTAGGCACTGAAATCCATTCTCCTGCCCAACCTCCCACAGACCGGCAGCACCAGGTCGAGTCAGGAGGTCCCAAGGGCTGCTGGCCCAGCTTGGTTACCATCTCACCTCACTTTCTCCTTGGCATCATTAAAACTCTCAGCCACATAATAAAGAGGCTGGAACTCTGTGATCGTATACTCCTGGACAGCGGTCTTCTCCAGTTCCAGAGGAAGGAGCTTCGGCTTGCCTGATAGGCAATACTGTGGGTCCCAAATGGAAAGTCGTCATGGTTAAGTCAGCGCTGCTGGTCCCTGCCGCATCCCCTAGGCTATTTGTGCATCCCTTCCCACCTTATCCTGATTCCTGCCATACCCTAGTCCCAATGCAGGTGAACTAAATTATTTTGCACATACTGGAGAGCAATCAGGATCAAAAGGAATATTTTACCCCAACCATTTTCAGGTAAGGTGATCAACAGATGGTGTGGGAGCAGCCACATTTTCTGGTATGTGTTTGCCTATGTCCCAATGCATAGTTCAACCCTAGATTCAGGAGGCCCCTCTGGTCTGGAGACCTGTGTATCTGCAGTTCAATTTCAATCTCTAAAACCCACAGTCACAACCAAATCACAGCTGGTAAGAGGTCAATCACTTGAGGAGAAACCCTGAGGTTTAGTTTCAAAGTGGATATAAGAGGGTTTCGACAGTACAAAGGGAAAATGAATGGTCTGCTGTACCTACCACTCTCAAATCCATCCATGGTTCCTGTTCGGTTCATACCTGTAATTCACCAAAGGATGACAGGAGCCCAGCACCATATGCCTTTATGGAGTCTCCTTGCTTGCAGAGCCCGAACTCCACAGTAAACCAGTAAATCTGAAATGGAAAGTCAAGTTGAAAGCGTACACAAGGAAGCAGCAGGTGACCCAGGGCCAGAGACAAGGTGCCCAGGTGGGAGTTTGTGCAGGTCTGTTTTCTGAATCAGCCTGACCTGGGGTCGTGGTTTTCTGTGCTATGTCTTAGCCTATCCAGTTACCTGTTGAATTAAGAGTTGGCTGAATGCAAGATGCTAAAGCTGAAACTCTAATACTTTGGCCACCTGATGTGAAGAACTGACTCCTTGGAAAAGACCTTGAGGCTGGGAAAGATTGAAGGCAGGAGGAGAAGGGGATGACAGAGATGACTGGATGGCACCACCGACTCAATGGACATGAGTTTGAGCAGGCTCTAGGAGTTGGTGATGACAGGGAAGCCAGCGTGCTGCAGTCCATGGGGTCACAAAGAATCGGACATGACTTAGAGATTGAACTGCTGCTGCTGCTGCTAAGTCACTTCAATCGTGTCCGACTCTGTACAACCCCATAGACGGCAGCCCACCAGGCTCCCCCGTCCCTGGGATTCTCCAGGCAAGAACACTGGAGTGGGTTACCATTTCCTTCTCCAATGCATGAAAGTGAAAAGTGAAAGTGAAGTCGCTCAGTCGTGTCTGACACTTAGTGACCTCATGGACTGCAGCCTACCAGGCTCCTCCGTCCATGGGATTTTCCAGGCGAGAGTACCAGAGTGGGGTGCCACTGCCTTCTCCAAGCGATTGAACTGAACTGAACTGACTGCAAGAAGTGATGGGAAGTGGTGGGAGAGTATTAAGGAAGCCCCCAAAGGGTATCCCCAACAAGCCACTCTCTATGACAGGAACTCTTCCACCCTCTCCTCTTTCTTCTCTGTGGCATCAGCTAGAGGGAGCTGCTCCCCCAAGTTGGCTGGAGTTACCAGACAATCCCATCAGGCTCAGTGGGAGGTAGGGAATCGGGTCATGATAGAATCAGTGAGGGAGTATCCTGTTATCTGTGTGACTGAACCACACCAACTCCATTTTGTCAGCTCCATGTAAGCCTGAAGTCCTAACCCCATCCTTTTCTGCAAGGTTGAGCTTCAGTCTATTCACAAGGAATGCACCAGGTAAGTTCCTCATCAACTTTTACCCTTCTTATCCAATATAAAATCTTCATCTGACATATAAACACTTTTGCTGAGGCAGACGGATAATGCCTCACAAGAAATAATGGTCATGAGGCCTTCCAGGGGGAGGGAAAAAACCCCTAACTCCTGACAGTGTGAACCTGCTTCTCCCTTAGTAATCAGATTCTATCCTTAGCTTTGACCCCTTTAGTTAATTAACTAATCAATTTTAATTTGGCTGCACTGGATCTTAGTAGTGTTGGCCCCTTTAATCCCCCTGTACCCTTTTCATGGCATAGAGTGTGGTTGCCAAAGCCTCTGGCTGCTGTCTACCTGCCCTTTGCTGTGTGTCAGTTACCCACAGTAAACTTCATCACTGCATTTTATTGAGCTATCTCCTTCCTTATTTGGCCTCAAAGTTCCTTCTCGGTTCTCAGATTATTATTCAATATCCCCAGCATGCAACAATCCGTGTTAAATCCCTGTCAGTCACCGCACTCAGCCTCCCAAATAACCAAGTCTTTTCCTTTCAATAGCTCCCAGTGCAACATGGCCCAGATAAATGGCTTGGGAAATAAGGTTCTAGAATCGATTCCTGGGTCAGGAACATCTGCTGGAGAAGGGATAGGCTACCCACTCCAGGATTCTCAGGCTTCCCTTGTGGCTCAGCTGGTAAAAAATCCACCTGCCATGTGGGAGACCTGGGTTTGATCCCTGTTGGGAAGATCCCTTGGAGAAGGGAAAGGCTACCCACTCCAGTATTCTGACCTGGAGAATTGCAGGGACTGTATAGTCTATGGGATCGCAAACAGCTGGACACAACTGAGCGACTTTCACTTTCTTTCCTACTAAATAGGGCCAAGAGAAAGCCAAGGCCCAGGGTTTCTAGGTAAGTCTATTTATTGTACTAGAGAACGTGAAACCTGGGAAGGCTGCCAGAACTGAGTCAGTCTGAGCTCCTCACATATGGATGAGACGTCTTTAGCCCAGAGAGGTGAAGTTACAAACATACAGTGACACAGCGTCTCAAGGCAGAGCAAGGGCCCCAAGACTATTCCCAGATCAGTATATCAATAATAAGATTGTTTTTGAGAAGCTAGGTTGGTGATGAATATTTTTATCACAATTACAGCAGGTAACTTAATGCTGTGTATTTCAGTTTATTTTTTTTCTCACAACTGAGAAATTCTATCAAGTTCTGCAGTTTCTTTGAAAGTCACTTTTTGTATCAGCACAGCATCTGGCTTTTAAAAACTCACATCCACACAAGTTTAACTCTTTTGATCCTCAAGATCCTCATGATGTACTTTTGAGATGGAAACGGTATAAACAATTGTATCCATTTTTAGAGATGAGGGTGCAAAAGCCACTTGCCCGGGGTCTCAGAGCAGCTGGGCAGTGAGAAAGGATCTGGGAGGTTTCAACCTTCTCATAAATTCACAAACTTCTAAACTGATATATCATAATGACAGGGAAGCCTGGAGTGCTGCAGTCCATGGGGTCGCTAAGAGTCAGACACGACTGAGCAACTGAACTGAACTGAACTGAATGATATGTGTGCATTAATTTGAAGTCCCTAATTCCACCATAAAGTTTTATTTCCTATCTTCCAAGCTGAGCACATTATAAAAAATGTGGCTTAGAGGTTAGGAGTGCGTCGGTCAAGTTGGAAGGGGGTCTACAGGAAGGAGGCCCTGCCGTGAAGTTGCTCATCCACGGTGTCTACGGATGAGAGTCGTCACCCCCTGCGGAAGAGAGTGTTTGGTTAGAAGGCAGAGCCCAGTTCCCACTTTTACCTGGGATCTGAGAAAGGATAGATCCTCATGCTGGCCCCAGCGTCAGGTAGAAAGTAAATATTTTCCTCTTCAAAGATGTGAATCTAGACTACTTCCCACCCACTCAAGGGGGTTCCCAACGACTATCATTACAGCCTGTTGGTGCTTTCAAGACATACTGTTTAAAGTTACATGGAAACATCTGTGTGTAGTTGATTTCAAAATCAAACCACCAAGAAGAAGTCAATATGTGAAATGTCACTTGTGCAAAAGTAAGCAAGGCATTCTGATTTATTTTTTCTTTTCAAATGATCTGGCTTTCAGGAAAACAGCAGTTTCAAAGACCCGAGACATTCCCAGCAGCCAGCAGGGAGAGAGGGTACTTACTGTCGCGAGTTTCTCAATGTACTCGTCAGGGGCACCCAGGGAGGCGAGGCCGATTTCCTGCAATGGCAGAGAAACAGGCACTGACATGGCTGGGGTCTGCTGACCTTCAGCCTTGACCCTCAGATCCCACCTCGTATTTGACCACAGGAAGGGGATGAGTGGCTAGATACCTTCAGAAGGGACCAGGTACACTCTAACTGTTCCGTCAAGGCTTCCCTGACCACACTTCACAGAGTCACACTTCCTCTGTGGAGGAAGCCTAGTCCTCTCCTTCCTGTGGAGGAAGCCTAGTCCTCTATTCACTTTACAAAAGAGAACACCGAGGCACAGAGGAAAGAGATGACCTGCTCACGGTCACATGGTAGGTTGTGTCTAACGTTTCAAGTTCTGATTATCCTTCCACAGTTCAAGCGGAATATTCCTGGTGCACTAGATGAGACTTCACCAAGCCCCCTGAAGACACCATAGGAGACTTGCTGTGAAGTTCCTGACATCTGTCCTGGTATGTGCCACAGCTGGAGAGTCTGAGATGTCACGGGCCACCTCTCATCACAGCTCCCAACTCAGAAGCCTCTAGTGGTCTCTGTCTCTTTTACAACATTTGCTCCAGCCTGATTTGCAGCAGACAGAGCACATATATAAATATATGTGTGTGTGTGTGTGTGTGTGGGTGTGGGTGTGTGTGCATATATATATATATATATATATATATATATATATTTCTTTCCTACTAATATGCATTCATTCATTCCAAAAATATTTACTGAATGCCTTCTATGTGACAGGCAATGTATGAAATTGATAAAGATCCCTGACCTTTACATTTAAGTGGATAGACAGTAAATAACAAGCATATACATAGGTATGTTAAAGGTGATAAGTTCTTCGGAAAGAAGAAACAAAAGGAGAAAGGGACAAGGGGGATCCAGAGTGCCAGAGAAGCAGGGGTGGGGTCGGGGGCTTTGATTGCCCTTTCCTTCATCTTTTTTTTTTTTTTTTTTTTGGCTGTATTGGGTCCACTTATAGGCTCAGTAGGTGCGGCATGCAGGCTCTCTAGTTCAGGCATGAGGGATTAGTTGCCCTGTAGCATATGGCATCTTAGTTCCCCAACCAGGGATAGAATTGAAGCTTCAAATGCCTGCATTGGAAGGCAGAGTCTTAACCTCTGCACCATAAGAGAAGTCCTGAGACTGTGATTTTAAATAAGGCCCCAGAATGATTTTAACAAATTGCTGTGTTGCTATTGTTCAATCTCGAAGTCATGTCTGACTCTTTGCAACCCCATGGACCGAGGCATGCCAGGCTTCCCTGTGCTTCACTCAATTTGCTCAAACTCATGTCCATTGAATCGGTGATGCCATCCAACCATCTCAGTCTCTGTCACTTCCTTTTCCTCCTGCCCTTGATATTTCCCAGCATCAGGGTCTCTTCTAATAAGTCAGCTCATCACATGAGGTGGCCAAAGTACTGGAGCTTCAGCCTTAGCCTCAGTCCTTCCAATGAACACTCAGGGTTGATTTCTTTTAGGATTGACTGGTTTGATCTCCCTGTAGTCCAAGGGACTCTCAAGAGTCTTCTCCAGCACCACAAATTTGAAAGCATCATTGGAAAGGTGATATTTGAGCAAAGACTTGATGGAAGTAAGGCTGTTATTGGCTCTGCTGATAGCTGAGGAAAGAGCATTGTACAGGCCAAATGCACAACCCATGAAAAATCTCTTTAAGGAGAGGCAATGTCCTCCTCCAGGGGATTTTCCCAACTCAGAGGCTGAACCCACGTCTCTTGTGTCTCTTAAACTGGCAGGCGGGTTCTTTACCACTTGCACCACCTGGGAAGCCCAAGTCTAACAGAAGTCATCATCAATAAATGCAAGGTTGAAAGGGTTCCCTGTTCTCACAGCCACTATTCTTTGTGAGCCCAGATCTTGCCTAAAACAAGGAACCCAAAGTGCTTCACCCCACTCCATCCTGCACTCTAGTGGGAAACTAATCCTGCTTTTAGATCAAAAAAGAATATGCTCAGGGAACTCAAAATAACTCCCTGCTTTGAAACTGTCCAGGTCAAAATTGGAACCAGAAACACTGATGAGCCAGAGGCTCCTGACTGCTGACTCAGGTAACTTCCAACCCCTCTGTGGGTCTCCCCAAAATGGAAATGGCTTAAGGAGGATGGCCATTTAGCCTCTGACTGGGAAGTAAAACTTTTAGTAATGAGACTAAAAACTTCCAATCTTGGTTTGAAAGCAATCTATGACATCTTGGCAGCAGGAACCACACTTCTGAAAGTCAGCTACTCCTGTGGTGAGACTTCCACAGCAAAGGTTCGCCTAATTTCTAAACACTCCCACTTCTAAAAGTCCAACAATCTCTGGACTTCACAATTCCTCCAAGCCCACATAAGGTGGCTCACTGGTAAAGAATCTGCCTGCCAATTCAGGAGGCACAGGAGACAGAGGTTCAATCCCCTGGTTTGTTAGATCCCCTGGGGGAGGAAATGGCAACCCACTCCAGTATTCCTGCCTGGAGAATCCCATGGACAGAGGAGCCTGGTGGGCTACAGTCCACGGGGTCGCAAAGAGTCAGACACGACTGAGCGTCTAACACACATAAAAGCAGTTGTTTTCTTTGTTTAGAGAGGCTGTGTCTAACGAGTACAGTTTTTCCTTGTTTAGTAAGCAGTTAATTTTGCTTCCGGTGTGTTTCAGCTACCATGTGGCAGCCTCTCCATTCAAGAGTAGAAATACTTCTTTCTTTCTGGCTGAAGGAAGATGCTTAAGTGATTCACATACAATCCCATTACTGTGAAATTCATGCTTGGCCCAGCATTTGCTCATAGATCATTCCATTTGATCGTTATTCTTCCTTGTGAGGAAGGAGACGATCAGGAAGGGCTCTTTATTGATCCACATCTGTGGTGACTGAGACTCAGGGTTGCCTGGCAACTTGCCCTGGGCCACACAGCACTACCTTGCCACTCTCCACCATCCCAGTTGCCCAACCTTGGTTTGGGCTGCCTCTCAGTGCCAGAAGAGATTTTGTAGGATTCTTTCATTCATCCAAAAAGCATTTTTGAGCCTGCTTACCACTGTAATAGATGAATCAAAGCTTAGCCTGCTGCCTTGACGATGGTGAGAAGGCAACTGGCTCTTTATTTTTTGCCGTGAGTCAGGCTATTGGCACTAGAGTCTTGGCAAATGCCATCTTACGTACTTAAAGCATATACAAACATGATTGCCTGATAAGGTAGAAAGTGGCAAAGACCCAAAATGTGAGGGGAAAGATGCCACTAGAACTTGGAAGAAGGCAAGGTTACTTCTTCATGGGGATCTGGGAGGTTTTCACAGATGAAAAGGCTCTTAAACTACATCCAGTAGGACAGTTGAAATTAGCTAAGTCAGTAACACACAATTCCTAGGATGACCAAATCACCAGCTCCATGCTGTGGTCCCTGGAATTGGTAATTAGCCAGCCCCATGGGACCACATTCCCACCTGTGATGGGGTCACAGAACTATATCTGGATTCCATCCTCACAGAGGACATGAGGGCCCCTCCATGGGTTCAATTTATCTGAGCAATCCAGGTCTCACCCTGTAACTAGAAGGCGAGAGAAATTAATTGCTCACCTGGGAAAACTGGGCAAAGCTGCGATCCGAAAACAAAGGTACATGTCCCAAGAGCTCATGGCATATGTCACTGAAAAACAAAAAGCACAGAGCTTGGAGGGGAGGAGGGTTATAAGCCATGCAGGACTCAGTCTTTCTACACGAGCAATGGGCAGAAAGCAACAAGCAACTCATTCAGTCTTATAACCTCATTCCTAAGAATAAGGGGTATGTAAGGCTTGGTATCAGCTGAGACAAGATACAAGAGAGAAAGAAGAAGGGAAAAGAAATGTAAGGGACAGGACAGAGCACAGTGGCCAGGGGATTTTGAGTGCATGCCCAGTGGGAAGCAGAACAAAAGAGCCAGGACTCCTATGGGCAGCCATACACCTGAATGACCTGCGGATCACAAACAACTTCCCACCCCGAGTCTTCTCCTTGGGACTGACATCCCTGTACAGATACAATATGCTCAATTACTCTCCATGGGAACTAAATAACAATAATAGTAGCTCCTCTCTTATCCTGGAGGGGGCTGACATTGGTTACAGAAGAAAACTTACATTTGCTTAACACTCTAGGTGTCAGGTTTACTAGGAATAGGTCTTTTCTGATTTCTAGTAATGAATTTTGCAGGCTGGGAAAGATCATTTGGGGTATCCTGCTGACTGTTCACATAAACTACTTCAGTTCTAGCTGACTAAGGAGATGGCTACATGCAAAAATAAGCAGCATAGTGGCCAGACATTCTGTATCTTCAGCTGAGACCCAAGCTAGGCAAAGAGAGATGAGAATCATCTAGATGTGATACAGGAATTAGGAAGTGTTGAGACAGCCTGGGTGTCACTTGTTCCTATTCCAGTTTGGCATTTCTAGCTCTGACTTTTCTACAATCTCTTTGGAATTTGAATGTGAACTCTCATTCTCTCATCTGAACCTTTGATTCAGAAGATGCCTAAATCTCCAATCAGTACAGTCTATTTGGATGAGGGAAATCCCCAGAAGAGATGATATTCCCTTGTTGCACTATCATCAAACAACGCAGGCAATGAGTCCTGTGGACCAGCCCACAGTGGGTCCCAGCCTTGTTCCGGGAGCCGGGTGAGATGGAACTCATTGTGGCTGGAAGCGGATAGCAAAAGGACAGTACTCACGGTTCTGGTGTATACATGGGCTTAGACCCATGTCTGATGTACTGAGTGCAGTGGAAGACTCGGAAAGCCAGGCCGCCCAAGAAATCCCGAGAAGAAAGCAGGCCAGCCACTGGTCGGAGGCGGAAACCAGTGCAACCTGGGAAGCAAAGGAGAAAGAAAACTCAGAGCCCGTCACAGGGACCTGGAGGGGCCTGAAGACGGCTGGGGAGGAAAGCAGTACATTCAACCGTCCAAGAGCCCGGACGCTGACGCCCAGCAGACCTGACTTCAAATCTATGCCCTAAGTACTTTCTAGCTGGGTGATCTGGGTCAGGTAACTTCACCTCTCTGAGCCTCAGTTGTCTCATGTGCAAAATGTGGGGAGATATTTCTTAGGATTATTCTGAGAATCAGAAGAGCTAAGAAGTATAACAGACTTAGAGCCTAGCACATGGAAACTTCCAATCAATTGAAACTTTCATTATTGTTCGTTAGGGTGGAACATTTATTCCTCACCTCTCAGGTTTCTAGAGTAGCGGGGAATTTTCATTCCACTTCCCAGGAGGGAAGAATATGAAAGGAGCACTTCTAGCTTTTCTGCAGTGCTTTCCATATAGCACATATAGGTCCACCCCATGAGGAACAGTGACTTCTCTGACTGAGGATTTGAGAAGAGGAAATGAATATTCTCAACTTAACCCTCTCTGCCCTTTCTCTCTTGACTGTCCACACAGGAACACATTCTGGTCTGCTCTTGGCCAGCCAATGGACTAGATACTGTGCCCGTGAATTAATTGGCAAGTTAGCTTACCTAATCCAGGGGTGAAACATTAGAAAGTCCATTTTGCCTACACATCTATACCACGTTCTTGAAGCAGCTTCTATCGGTAATAAAGCTGACATTTTGATCACCCATCCTCTGGCTCTTGTATCTGTGTCTCAGGCTCCCTAATTTCAGACTTGAAAGGAGAATGGTAACAACCATGATCATGATAGTAATAGTTAACACTGTATAATACCCACCATGTGTCAGACACAGGTTTAAGCAGTTTACATACATGAATTAATCCTCATGGTAACTCTAGGAGGTAGAGCTCTTATTCTCTGCACTTTACAGATGGGGGAGCTGAGAAGACGCAGTGATTAAAGCTCTGCCCAAGGGCATAGCTACCAGCACTCTGACTTCAGAGTTTGCTTCTATAATCGCTACTCGATGCTTCTCTTCTACTGCTCATGGGGTTCTCAAGGCAAGAATTCTGAAGTAGTTTGCCACTGTCTTCTCCAATGGGCATCTGGTCCCATCGCTTCATGGCAAATAGATGGCAACAATGGAAACAGTGAGAGACTATTTTCTTGGGCTCTAAAATCACTGCAGATGGTGACTGCAGCCATGAAATTAAAAGAAGCTTGCTCCTTGGAATAAAAGCTATGACCGACCTAGACAGCATAATAAAAAGCAGAGACATTACTTTGCCAACAAAGGCCTATCTAGTCAAAGTTATGATTTTTCCAGTAGTCGTGTATGGATGTGAGAGCTGGACTGTAAAGAAAGCTGAGTGCTGAAGAATTGATGCTTTTGAACTGTGGTGTTGGAGAAGACTCTTGAGAGTCCCTTGGACTGCAAGGAGATCCAACCAGTCCATCCTAAAGGAAATCAGGCCCAGATATTCATTGGAAGGACTGATGCTGAAGCTGAAACTCCAGTACTTTGGCCACCTGATGTGAAGAACTGACTCACTAGAAAAGACCCTGATGCTGGGAAAGATTGAAGGCGGGAGGAGAAGGGGACAACAGAGGATGAGATGGTTGGATGGCATCACCAAATCAATGGACAGGAGTTTCAGCAAACCCAGGAGTTGGTGATGGACAGGGAAGACTGGCGTGCTGCAGTCCATGGGGTCACAAAGAGTCAGACACGACTGAGCGACTGAATTGAACTGCAATTCTCTCCTAGGCACTGGCGCAGTATATAGTCCACTGGTTTCCCTGGTTGCTCAGATGGTAAAGAATTCACCTGCAGTGCTGAAGATCCAGGTTCAATCCCCGGGTCGGGAAGATCCCCTGGAGGAGGGCATGGCAACCCACTCCAGTGTTCTTGCCTGGAGAATCCCATGGACAGAGGAGCCTGGCGGGCTATAGCCCATGGGGCTGCAAAAACTCAGACACAACTAGAACGACTTAGCACACACTTCTCTCCCACCCCTACCTGCCACCCCACCAATTGGTGGCACAGTGGTAAAGAATCCAGCTGCCAATGCAGGAGACATGGGTTCAATCCCTGGGTCAGGAAGATCCCCCGGAGGAGGAAATGGCAACCCACTCCAGTATTCTTGCTTGGAAAATTCCATGGACAGAGCAGCCTGGTGGGCTACAGTCTTTGGGGTTGCAAAAGAGTCAGACACGACTGAGCGCGTGCGCACACACACACACACCTACTAGTATTACTATTGTATTCTTCTTGTTATTGGCCATAGCAACACAAGTAATTAGCCAAAGAATATCTTTAAGATTCCTTTGTCCCTTGGCTTCTGTGTCTTAGACCCTCAGGTTGAAGTCCATTTTGCTTGAGCCTGCTCCTCTCTTTATCTGAATAGTAAAGACCCTAAATAGAAGGGATTCAAAAGGTCATCCAACTCACTCCCCATCTAGTCCAGCTCCCACTTCCCTCCCTATCAGGAAGCTTCCCTGACTTCCTTCCCCAGAGCTGGCCACACCGTCTCTGCATAGCTCAGAGGCATAGAAAACTCTTCCTTCTATAACCCTGTGGTCTGACTCCCTAATTTCCCACATTTTACCTAGCACATGGTAGGTGTTTAACACGTGTTGACTGTCTATCTTGGTTTTGCTGAGTCAACAGCTCCTGGCAGAAAGGAAAATACTTTTCTCCCCTGAAATGATGGGCAGGTCAGTTCGATCACCTGTTTACCTACTCAGATTCCAGTGCAGCCCAAACTCAATGAGCACCTACTATACATGAGCGCTAAGTGTTCACGTTCAATATTTTATTTCATTCTCATAGTTTTCCTATGAGAAAGACTAAATGGTGGATGGTCTCCATTTGACAAATGACTAACTCAGGAAGGTTCTCCCAACTAGAGAGGATCAAAACAAGATTCCAGAGACCAGATGCATAGACTTAGGGCTCAGATCTCTTGGCACAAATAGTGCATGTCTTACACAAATGCACACTGCAGCCAACTCATAATATAGCAGGAGCCGCGGGGAGAACCCTGACTAGGTACCTTGGGCTTTGAGTATTAAAAAATCCTTTCAGGGATATAGGCATGGCAAAATCCACACCAGATGCCTTTTCTTGGGTGACAGTGTTCTACTGGTGGGGCCTGGCGGAGAGGCAGAGCCCAGCAGTGAAATAATCATTTTCCTGGGAGAATCAACCTGCCTGCATCAGCATGCACATACTCACACTTGCCTAAATTTCCTTCTCTGCCCCTTTCCATCCCCAGCCCCCGACCTTTTGACCCAGATATGCACTTACTCTGCAGAAACTGAGAAACCTCTTCGAGCTGGGGAATATTATCTTCGCGGAAGCCGCAATACTTTTCCAGAAGGGGGAAAATGTGGTTGTGCTCATAGCAAGCATGGGTCTTATACAAGGACTTCAGGGTCCTGAACACCGTCCCCCATGTTTTCTTTTCTTCGTCTGTGTATTCCACTTGAGGAATGGGCTGCCCGCTAGGAAACAGACATGAAATATTTGTCAGCAGCAGGGCAGGTGCAGAGGAGAGGGTGAAGGAGCTTGGGCAGAGCTCCTTCTCTGGAGCTCTGAGTCCACGGGTCCAGAGTCTGTGAGCTGCCACCCCAGATGACAATGGATTTCCTATTTCATAAGTTATTTGAAAGAGGAAAATTCCACTTCTTGACATAGGAAACATTCACGTGACTTGGTTAAGCAAGGACAGAAGCTTGCAACCTTACCCACTGCACCAAGGATTTCTTCTCATTTTGGGAAACCACTGGGCTTTTCTGTTCTCCTATCTCCTACTCTTTACCCAGTGTGGAAATGCACTTACCTTCAGAAGCCTATAACATAAATGTGTAAAGTAGCAGGGATAGATAACAGGAGGGTGGGGGCTGAGACAAGTGAAGAATACACCCTCTTCTGAACAAACGCATCCAAGCTCAAGCAAAACAGTAATGTTTTGTATTGTCAACTAAAGCAACCATACCTGTGGGCTCAAGTGGATTTACTATATGCACCATGAGTTTGAGATCCCTTGTTGAGTGGGCATAAACTTGATGGATTTGGTATTTCTGCCCCCAGGATGCTATAAGGATATTTAAATGCATGCTAGGTATAAGATCTGCTTACCCAGCATCTGTTGCTATGATGAAACAAAACTATGGAGAGCTTGCTAAAGTACATATGTTGGACCTCATATCCTGAACCCGTGGGGCAGGGGAGAGCCCAGGCTTCTGGATTCCAATATACTCCCAGGTGTCACTCTATTATCTGAGTTTCATTAGTTCAAAAGGTCCTTTTGAAAACCAGCTAAGAGTGAGCTGTGTTCTGAACAGCAAAAAACGAAAACCAAACAAAGCTTGACTTCAAAGACCCGTGACTGTTCTCTGGGCTGCCGGCCTGTTTCCTAACAGGGTACACAGTGTCTGGGACAAGGCAAGACTGTTTACCTTATAATTATGGATCATCTTCAGGCTCCAAACTAGGTCCCTCTTGCCCTTTCAGAGTTGTAGCTCTTCCAAAGACATTAAAGCAAAGTCACTGTTATGTTTCATGGAGTGATGGGCAGCGGGTAGGGGGAAAAGACCAATTTTTGCTTAAGAATGAAAAGCCCAGAGGGTCTATAATGGCGTAGGAACTGTGAAAAGAACACCACGTAAGACCTGGCTACAGAGGCACCATTGTTTCAGGGTTAAGCGCTGATGAAGGGAAAGAATGGGCTTTGGAAAGGGACCGAGGTAAGTAGACAGCTTTGCTCTGCCACTGGCTGAGTGGCCTCAGGCAATTTAGTAAACCTCTTTGAGCCTCTACAGCCAGACATGGGCTAATAACAAGTAACTCTTTGAAGGGTATGGTGGAGAGGTAAGTGAAATGCTATGTATAAAGTACCTAACAGTCCCATTGGATAGTTGGAAATTATCAACATAACAGATTCTCATTTAGAAAGCAAAGTCTCTGCTATAACAACAACACATTCTCAAGAGATTGCAACATACTAGGCAATGAGATATCCCCTGGGTTGACATTTGCTGTTCCAGGGTTCCATACCCATTCCCATTCTTGCAGTAAAGCCCCCTTCTCCCCTCTCAGTCTGCAGGTTCAAGTAAGAGGAGACTCCACCCCTCCTACCTTCAGAGGTGGGCATGTGACCAGGCCTGGCCAATTAGAGTGTCTCATTTCCCTGGCCACAGCGATTGGCTGAGAGACGGGCCCATTTCCTGATAGAGTCAATGAGACTCAGTGAAAGAACTTTTGTTGATTCTGTTGAAAAGAGAGAACCTCTAGCCAGATTGTGGTGTCAGCCTAGAGGGGCTGGGTCCACTTCCGAGAGAGAAGAGGCCAGTGCCTCAGAGCAAGGTCACTACAGATGACACCAGAGTCAGGGGGAAGGAAGGAGAACGAGATGCAGAGTCCTAGATCCACCTCAACTATTCTCTTTACACTTTGCACTTAGAGGAGCCAATGAAACACCCCTTTTGTTTCAGTTCAGTTGTGGCTAAAAGATAAAAATTCTTACAGTCCCTTTAGCATATTCTTTGATAAAATTCTAAAGTCTAAGCCCCACCCCGGAAACATAATCAAACTACAGCAGCTGCCTTCTAAGTGGGTCTAGACACAACCCCCTAGCTCCATCTGTGACTTGGTACTTTGAATCTTTACTGTCATAGGATCTCCTAGGTTCATGCATTCATTCAACAAATATTTATTGAGCACCCATGATGTTCTGGGAATATTTATTGCTGTTTAATCACTAAATCATGTGACCTTGCTAGGCTCCTCTGTCCATCCATGGTCTACTTAGGAATTAAATTCTGCACATTTGCTTCCATCTTCTACTTCCACCAAGAGACCTAGGTTCCACAAGATCCTCAGTCTTTGAATATATCATTAATTATCTTATCAAACTATCATCTCATGAAGTAAAATAAACCAAGAATTTGAGGAAAATTATTAATTTGGCTTGAAATAAAAATTATCAATTGAGCTTGAAATAAGATTTCAGCCAATCGGGATCTCTCTTCAAAAAAAAAAAAAAAAAAACATATTTTAAGGAGAAGATACTGATTTTGAATTATTGCACCAACCAAAGATGGCATTCAAGATAGTCCAGCACCTATAGTCCAGGAAAGTTATCAGCTTCCTCACTCAGTCTTATTTTACACCAAGTCCCCATACATGTAATCATTACCAAGGCAAATAATTTGGTGCCCCTAAACACAAGAGTAATTTGACAGTACCTCTTCAAACTGATGTTTTAAGACTTTTGGTAAATATTCTTAGGGAGGAGCTAGAGCATCACATGGTGGGTGGGCCAAGAAGAGGTTGCTGACAGGGTTTAGCTGCTTCCTGACTGCCTCCAGTAACTCAGTTCTGGACCCAAATATACATCTTAGAACAAAAGCCCTGTTTCTAACCACACCTGCCCTCCTGTTCACTTTCCTCATTCTCTTGGGCTGATAAACTCCTACTCCATCTTCTGTTCCCAGTCTAAATGTCACTTCCTCTAACCAATCCCCCCAGTCAGAATTAAAGTTCCCAATTATATGGCCTCGTGACACCGTGTTTTGACTTTGGTCATACTGATTGCATTTATTGTTCTTTTTGTCATTGTCTGTCTTTCTCAATCATTCCCAGAGGACATGGAGTTTGTTGGTCTTGCTCTTGGCATGTGTCCCGGAACAGAGTAAACACACTGGATCAACTGATCCCGTGAGTCTATGACTCAAGGGGCAGGATTTTGACCTCCATGTGGGAGGATGACTGGGAAGGTGTTACAGGCCAGAATGTGGGGCTGTTGGCATGGAGGCTGGCAGAACCCAAAGAAGAGGGTCAAAACTGGGTCTTGAAAGGCATGATGATTTCTGGGGTAGGAGGAGGAGGCCAGAGGAGACTGAGATGAAGCCTGAAAGAGGAAGGAGGGAAACCTGCAGAGAGTAGAACACAGTTTATTCTCCTTATTGACAGCAGTTCTGCTCCATCAAGACACCGTGAACTCTGAGTGAGTGAACACTGAACCGCTGCTCCTACGTGAAATGCAGGACCCAGATCACACTTTCAACTCATAATCCCAACCTTGTCTCGCGTGTGGCTTTGTTTAAAGACACCTTACTTAATGTATATGGTTGATTCATTCACACTGAACTCACAGCCAGCAGCACTACAGCCCAGGACTGAAGGAAGCATATCGAACACACATTTTCCCCATTAGGCATGTCAGAGCCATCCTGTACTCAAGACCACGAGACAGACTTTCAGCTCTATGCTGGAGGGCCATTTTAAACAACAAAATTACCAACCAAAAGAACAAAAAGTCAACAAACATGATTCTGAAGAGGCCGCAAAAGAAACACATGTTTACAGTAGAAAAGCCGAAACAAGAAGGCAGTGTTGCCTTGTTTGACCTCAGTTGGAAACCGGTGCATCAGGAGACTCGCATTTTTCCTTGCTCTGCACATATCTGGAGATCAGAGTGGGAATGCCCTGAGTTTGCGGGGGTCTCAAATCAGTGTAAGCAAGTAACTTTCAAAGAATGAGAGTCAACTGTAACAGATGCTGAGATAAAAGACAAAAGCAAAGAAGGAAGGGATGGAAAACAGCATCAGAAGCTCAAAAGAGATGAGCGGAGATGAGGTCAGAAACAGGCTTTAAATTGGAGGACAAGTTCAGTCCCTAATGAGACACATGACCTTCAGTACATCACTTAACCATTTGGGGTTCATCTATACGAGGTGATTCCCTGGTAGCTCAGCTGGTAAAGAATCTGCCTGCAATGTGGGAGACTTGGGTTCGATCCCTGGGTTGGGAAGATCCCCTGGAGAAGGGAATGGAAAACCACTCCAGCATTCTTGCCTGGAGAATTCCATGAACAGAGGAGACTGGCAGGTTCATGGGGTCGCAAAGAGTTGGACACAGCTGAGCGACTTTCACTTCACTATTCAGTTCAGTCATTCAGTCATATCCAACTCTTTGCGACCCCATGGACTGGGGCATGCCAGACTTCCCTGGCCATCACCAACTCCTGGAGCTTGCTCAAACTCCTGTCCATCCTGTCAGTGATGCCATCCAGCCATCTCACCCTCTGTTGTCCCCTTCTCTTCCTGCCTTCAATCTTTCCCTGCATCAGGGTCTTTTCCAAAGTACTGGAGTTTCAGCTTCAGCATCAGTCCTTCCAATGACTATTCAGGACTGATTTCCTTTAGGATGGACTGGTTGTATCTCCTTGTTATCCAAGAGACTCTCACGAGTCTTCTCTAACACTACAGTTCAGAAGCATCAGTTCTTCAGTGCTCAGTATTCTTTACGGTCCAACTCTCACATCCATACTTGACTAATGGAAAAACCATAGCTTTGACTAGATGGACCTTTGTCAGTAAAGCAATCTCTCTATCTTTTAATATGTTTCTAGGTTTGTCATATCTTTTCTTACAAAGAGCAAGTGTCTTTTAATTTCACTTCACTACATGAGGTGAATTCACTACATGAAGTGAATTTCACTACACTAAATCCTAAAAGATGATGCTGTGAAAGTGCTGCACTCAATATGTCAGCAAATTTGGAAAACTCAGTAGTGGCCACAGGACTGGAAAAGGTCAGTTTTCATTCTAATCCCAAAGAATGCTCAAACTACCGCACAATTACACTCATCTCCCACGCTAGTAAAGTAATGCTCAAAATTCTCCAAACTAGGCTTCAGCAATACGTGAACCATGAACTTCCAGATGTTCAAGCTGGTTTTAGAAAAGGCAGAGGAACCAGAGATCAAATTGCCAACATCTGCTGGATCATCAAAAAAGCAAGAGAGTTCCAGAAAAACATCTATTTCTGCTTTATTGACTATGCCAAAGCCTTTGACTGTGTGGATCACAATAAATTGTGGAAACTTCTGAAAGAGATGGGAATACCAGACCACCTGACCTGCCTCTTGAGAAACCTGTATGCAGGTCAGGAAGCAACAGTTAGAACTGGACATGGAACAACAGACTGGTTCCAAATAGGAAAAGGAGTACATCAAGGCTGTATATCTTCACCCTGCTTATATAACTTGTATGCAGAGTACATCATGAGAAATGCTGGGCTGGAGGAAGCACAAGCTGGAATCAAGATTGCTGGGAGAAATAGCAATAACCTCAGATATGCAGATGACATCACCCTTATGGCAGAAAGTGAAGAAGAACTAAAGAGCCTCTTGACGAAAGTGAAAGAGGAGAGTGAAAAAGTTGGGTTAAAGCTCAACATTCAGAAAACTAAGATCATGGCATCCGGTCACATCACTTCATGGCAAACGGATGGGGAAACAGTGGAAACAGTGACTGACTTTATTTTTGGGGGGCTCCAAAATCACTGCAGATGATGACGGCAGCCATGAAATTAAAAGACGCTTACTCCTTGGAAGGAAAGTTATGACCACCTAGATAGTATATTAAAAAGCAGAGACATTACTTTGCCAACAAAGGTCCATCTAGTCAAGGTTATGGTTTTTCCAGTGGTCATGTATGGATGTGAGAGTTGGACTATAAAGAAAGCTGAGCACTGAAGAACTGATACTCTTGAACTGTGGTGTTGGAGAAGACTCTTGAGAGTCCCTTGGACTGCAAGGAGATCCAACCAGTCCATCCTAAAGGAGATCAGTCCTGGGTGTTCATTGGAAGGACTGATGTTGAAGCTGAAACTCCAATACTTTGGCCACCTCATGCGAAGAGCTGACTCATTTGAAAAGACCCTGATGCTAGGAAAGAGTGAGGGCAGGAAGAGAAGGGGATGACAGAGGATGAGATGGTTGGATGACATCACTGACTCAATGGACATGGGTTTGGGTAGACTATGGGAGTTGGTGATGGACAGGGAGGCCTGGTGTGCTGCGGTTCATGGGTCACAAAGAGTTGGACACGACTAAGTGACTGAACTGAACTGAACTGAACATGAGGTGCAAAACTGCCTGAAAATATCTGGTGTGCCTTTGAGTACCAGCTATCTCTGGATGGTTTTCAGTAGCCAATTTAACTCATGACCATCCAGAATCATGAGGCATTCAACCAATTCCATACTTCTTCACCAGGTATAACATTTTTATGGAAAAGAGGTAGTTTGAGTTTCTCCCCCTCAAGTCCCAACAGCCAAGAAGAAGTGAATGCACCCCATAAGCAACTCTTGGGACATCTGGAGAAGCACAGTCTCGTGACTTGAAGAGTCCCCAGACACTCAAGGAAGTGGTTGAGAATGACTTTGTGGTTAAAAAAGCCTGAGTTCAAAACCAGTCTCTGCCACCTTCCAGTTCTATGACTTTGGCAAGTTATTTAGTGGGCTGTTCTAAAGCTTTAGTTTTTCCATCTGAAAAATGGGGAGTTATTATTAAGACTAAATGGAATTATGTATGTTAAGCATTTAACAAAGCCTCGGACATAGCAAAGAGATTAAACATGACCTATTATTATTGACTATCTGAAGAAGGGCTCTTGTCTGTACCTGATGTGCCCACCTGACCATGATGGGACAGGGGAGAGAGGTCACCACATTCTGTGATTCCTGCTTGCCACAAGCCAAAGTCCAGCTGGGTCTAGACATGACTAAGGTCAGCACTGTTCTGGATCCTTCTACTACCAGGACTCATTCAGATAAAGGAATTTTCTCATTTTCTCTGGAAGCCTTTCCCTTGTGAAGGTCGTTTTTATTCTGTGTACAGAGTGTGAGTGTCTCCTTTATCTCCCCCATATTCTAGAAAAGCTGTTAAAGTCCCATCACCTCAGTGTTCTAAAGCCTGTATGTTTCTTCTTGAGCATGCCTTTTCTCACACCCTTAACTCAGGAATGGAGCTCAGGTCCCCAAACACTAAGTTTCTCATGGGAGCATTTCTGTAGTTCCCAAGAACTCAAAATAGCAAAACAATTCTCTTCCCAAATAACATTTGATATTTGCATTTTCCTCTGGCTAAAATCTGGCGGAATCCCAGAGAGAAAAAAATAAACTCATTCTAAAATTGCTCTTCGCAATCTGGGTCAGATGAGATAAAAGTAGAACCCTGAGGCTTGGCTCTCCTGAAACCTCCAATGATTCACTAATTCAGTAAAGCAGCCAACTCCTTGAATGTAAATACTTCTTTCTCCTTCTTCCGGGTTTAATGCAGAAAC
The DNA here is from genome assembly GCF_019320065.1 of Cervus canadensis. NCBI lineage: Eukaryota > Metazoa > Chordata > Mammalia > Artiodactyla > Cervidae > Cervus > Cervus canadensis. The sequence continues at coordinate 50,527,438 of NC_057406.1, forward strand.
ACCAGAGGCTCTTTTATTCAGGACTGAGGCCTGTCATAATTATGTCAAACGTCACTGCGTTTTTACACAACAAAGCTTGAGAGAGAGAGCTGGGCCCTGGTGCAGGGGTTAATATTATTTTATTGGTGACTTTTTTAATGTGTGTTACTAAAGGGAGGGTTTAAACATACACAAACATGCACAGAGGAAAGAATTCTCCAAGCTGGTATTTTCCAGCTTTGGGCAAAGGAGAGTATGGTCTTCTCCCCATCCCCCACCAACACGCAGAGCAGACTTACTGTCTATAGTTGTAGGCAATGTCAGCGAATTGCTTCCGTCTTGCTCGGTATACAGGATCTTTAAATCCCTAGGAAGAAAGGAGACACTTAATTTCTTTAGGCTTTGAAACCTGGCCTATCTACACATGCTATGAATGGGGGCCTTTGACCACTGACAGTTCATTTTGCCTTCCCCTGATTATACTCTGAAAATAAAGTCTCAGTTAATCTGAGCACAAATTGTCCCACAAGATATCATGAGTGACACATTACTAGCCACACTTTCAATGCAATGTGAGCTCTGCCTTGGGATTCCTAAGCGCAAATGGTGTCTGGGTTTTAAAGAAATCTCATCTATAGCATTTCAAATCTATAAATGTGCTGAATTAGGCAGAGTTCTTAGGATAAATGTCTATGAAGAAGATATACAATAGCCACTCAACTCCTGACCAATGGTATGAGTCCAGCACTGCCTCCTAACTTCTTGATAGACTAACAGGTAAATGCTTACTGGTATTGCAATTTTTAAAAATACCATTTATTCAGTGTCTATTATGTGTCAGTCTGTGCATGCTAGGAACTTGTAACTCTCACAAGAAACAGGTAAGGTAAACCAGTGTGATGATCCCTTTCTTTCCAGAATAAATGGTGGTTCAGAGAAGAGCAATCCAGTAAAGATAAATTAGGATTTGAATCACTCAGCTCCATACTAGTTTTACTTCACTTCAGGAAATGTCAGCCTTTACAACTTGGCAGGGGCCTGACTAACTAAGATTCTGCCCCAGGGCATAAAAAGGATGATAGTAGTCTCTCCTCTGAGGCTGACCTGGAGGCAGCCTTTCCCCAACTATTTGTAAACATTTCTGAGTGAAAAGAAGCCAAGAGTATCTTTCAGTGTTGGGGGTTGGGGAAGGTCACATCCTAGAGTTGGAGATGATCCCAATTGGTTAAAAGGACATTTTCCTTATGTTTTCTTCTTGGAGTTTCATCATTTCAGGTCTTAATTTAATGCATTTCAAGTTTATTTTTTGAGTGGTGTAAGACAGGGGTCTAATTTCATTCTTTTGCATATGAATATCCAGTTTTCCCAGCACCATCTATGGAAGACACTATCCTTTCCCCATTGAGTATTCTTCACTCCCTTATCAAATACTAGTTGACTATATGTGCATGAGTCGATTTCCAGGCTCTTAATCGGTTCCATTAGTTCATCTGTCTGTTTTTATGCCCATACTAAAATGTCTTGATTGCTATAGCTTTGTAATATAGCTTGAAATCAGGGCATGCATGTAATTCCTCTAGCTTTGTTCTTTCTCAGGATTGCTCCTTGATCTTGGCCTAGAAAATGAATTTTTTTAATATGACACCAAAAGCACAAGCAACAAAAGCAAAAGTAAATAAGTGGGACTGCATCAAACAGAAAAGCTTCTGCACAGCAAAAGGAACAATTAACCAAATGAAAAGGCAATCAATAAAATAGGAGAAAATATTTGCAAACTCTTCATCAGCTAAGAAATTAATATCCAAAATATACAAGAAACTCAAACAACTCAATAGACAAAAATCAAATAGTCTGATTTAAAAATAGGCAGAGGATCAGAATAGGCATTTTTCCAAAGAAGACATACAAATGGCCAACAGGTACATGAAGAGATGCTCAACATCACTAATCATCAGTAAGATGAAACTAAAATCACAATGAGCTATCACTTCATATCTGTTAGAATAGCTATTATCAAAAAGAGGAGTGTCGGCAAGAATGTGGAGAAAAGGAACCCTTTGTGTACTATTGATGGGAATGTAAATTGGTATAACTACTTTGGAAAACAGTACGGAGGTTCCTCAAAAAGTTAAAAATAGAACTACCACATGATCCAGCAATCCTGTTTGTACGTATATATCCAAAGGAAATAAAATCACTCTTAGAGAGGTACCTGCACCTCTATGACCACTGCATCCCCATTCAAACAGTCAAGATACAGAAATAAACCAAGTGTTCGCTGACAGATAAATGGATAATGTGGTACATATATACAATGGGATATTGTTCATCCATAAAAGAGAAGGAAAAACCTTCTGACAACATGGTGGAACTTGAGAGCATTTTACTAAGTGAAATAAGTTAGAGAAAGACCAAGTACTGTATGACATCACTTATATGTGGAATCTAAAAAGGCCAAATTCATAGGCAGAAAGTAGACTGGTGGTTGCCAGAGGGTGGAGAGTGGGAGAAACAGGGAGATATTGGTTAAAGGGTCAAACTTCAAGTTACAAGATGAACAAGTTCTAGGGATCTAACATACAGGATGATGACTATAGTTAAAATACTACGCTTTATACTTGAAGGGTGATAAGAGAGTAGATCTTAAATGTTTTCACCACAGGAAAAGTATGGTAATTATGTGAGAAGATAGAGGTGTTAACTAACATTATAACATATATAGTAATCACATATGGCAATCATTTTTACAATATACACACATATCAAATCAGCATGTTGTAAGTCCAAACTTACATGATGCTATATGTCAATTATATTTCAAAAAAGCTAGAAAAAAGGCCATTTTCCAAAAAAATGTGATTGTAATCTGTATTTTAGTTAAACAAGATGACCGGTGCCATCACTCTAGGACTTGCTTTGTTCCCTCCAAGCATCTACCAATAGACCATGCCCTCCAACACTTTAGCTTGCAATTTCTGTGTCCCACCATCCCTCCAAACCAAGGCATTAATGAATCAACAACAAAGGTTAATGCCATGGAGAGTAATATTTAAAGATTCTTTTTAAAGGATAAGTACACCCTGACTTTCAGATATTGTTTTCTGCTTCACTTGATTGGTTGGTTGGTTATTGTGTTCATTTGTTTTATAAAACCCAACTCCACCAGCAATTCCAAAGAACCAGGGGTCCGTGTATATAATGTAGTTTCACCTGAGTATCCATAGCATATAGAGTCTGGTTGGCATATGGAAAGAACCACCAACACTTGTTAAAGTAGAGAAGGAAGAAAAGGATAAGGGGGAGGGAGGGATAAAATAGCGGGGGAGAGGAAGGAAGGGGAGAAAGGAGTTCCCTAGTTTGTTTCCTTGGATATTTATATTTTTTTGAGAAAAAGAAAAATCTAAATGTTTCACACTGAAAAAAGGAAAGTAAAATTTCCATATTATTTAGTTTTTTACTCCAAAACTAAATCCCAAATTAAGCAATTATTCAGCTTGGATAATTGTTCAGTTATCCATAACATAGTTATTACAATGTGTAACTATAGTGTTTTCCCTCAAGCACTGAATGATTTTAAATCATTAACTACAGGCAGGAAAGCTTAGGAATCTGAAAACCTAAAACTACTGCTGGACCCAGTTCTTCTGGATGAAAGTAAGTTGCTTTGGGACAACACAGTAAGAAAACTGGACACTATTGGTCTTCCCTGGCAGTGCGCTGGTTAAGACTCCACACTCTCAGTGCGGGGGCCGTGGGCTCAGTCCCCCGTCAGGGAAGGTCCCACATGCCCTGTGGTGTGTCCAAAAGTAAATAAATAAAAATAAATTAAAGAAAATTGGGCTCTATCATTTTATCTCCAAGCAGCGCTAACAAACACTTTGAGGAACCCATCTACTGGGCTAAATGAAGAATATATCTCCACACTTAGACTCAAAATTTAACCTTAACGTTGTCAGTCATTAATGCTTGACTTACAGTCATCCTCACTACGAGTCCTATTTAATGGTCATGGCTTTGCCCAGTCCCTAAATACAAAGCATAGCATTTGCACTTGTAAAGTTGCCTTGGAGAATATCTATTTTTATATTTTGATATAGATATACAGAAAGTGAAGCCCATAGAGCCATTTGCCGAGGGGCCCTTAACTGCATGAAACAGCATTTCCACCTGGGTTTTCTGGTCCTAGCCAGGTGGTGAGATGTGGTTTGAAGTCTGAGATAGTTACCCAGGGAGAGGAGTGAAGAATTCAAATTCGCTTAACTGGTGGATTTCCACCTTATTATGCTGTCTCCAGAATGGGATGCCCATGACAATTTCTCTTACCATTTGGCTCATTTTTCTTTCACCTTCAATGTATTTTGTCTAGGTAGTTTCCAGATTTTTCCACCAATAAAAAAAAATAAAAGCTTAACATAAAATTGTATCTCCAGTAGGTAGAACTATGTCAGAGGGATTATTTAAATAGAATAAAAACAATGATAGAATGAATACACCCAAATCCAATCAAGGGTATGAGATGGGAACTCTTATCCTTCCGTGCCATTTAGGCTTCTAAATGTATTTTTAATGTGTAAAAATACACAGTATTTTTTTTACTGTGAATGTGGGTTTCTTTTTCCCTCCTTTTTTTTTTTTTTTTGCAGTTGGGTTTATTTTATTGTTTCATTTTTATTTATTTATTTGAAGTATAATTGATTTACAATATCATGTTAATTTCAGGTATGCACACAGTGATTCAGTTATACATTTATATATATGTATAACTGAATATATATACATACATATATCTTTTTCAGATTTTCCCCTTATAGGTTATTATAAAATATTAAGTATAGTTTCCTGTGCTATATAGTGGGTGAGTGAGTGAGTGAAGTCGCTCTGTCGTGTCCGACTTTTTGCGACCTGTGGATTGTAGCCTACCGGGCTCCTCCATCCATGGGATTCTCCAGGCAAGAATACTGAAGCAGGTTGCCATTTCCTTCTCCAGGGGATCTTCCCGACCCAGGGATCAAACCCAGGTCTCCTGCATTAGAGGCAGACGCTTTAACCTCTGAGTCACCAGGGAAGCCCATCTATTTTATATATAGCAATGTGTATATATCAATCTCTGGTGGCTCAGTGGTAAAGAATCTGCCTGCCAATGCAGGAGACACAGGTTCAATCCCTGGGTCAGGAAGATCCCATGGAGAAGGAAATGGCAACCACTCCAGTTGCCTGGGAAATCACATGGACAGAGGAGATTGGTGGGCTACAGTCACAAAAGAGACAGGTCATCACAAAAGAGCTGGACGCAATGTAGTGACTAAACTACAACATATGTTAATCCCAGCTTGAAAATTTCTCTTGGCATGCATGCTCAGTCACTTCAGTTGTGTCCAACTCTTTGCAACCGTATGGGCTATAGCCCACCAGGCTCTGTCTGCAGGATTCACCAGGCAAGGACACTGGAGTGGGTTGCCATGCCCTCCTCCAGGGGATCTTCCCGACCCAGGGATTGAACCAGCGTCTCCTACACTGCAGGCGAATTCTTTACTGCTGAGCCACTGGGGAAGCCCAATTTATCTCTACCCCTTTTATAATTAGAAAAAAAGGAAAATAATATTAAAAACCCAACTCAAATCACTATGGGAATGGACAGAAGATTGATACAGTGAGCTATATCAACACATCCAAATATAATATGATTATATTTTATATTGCATAATATTTTATATGCTATTATATGTCATTTATATAATTATGTATACTATTATTTTATAAAGATTTTCTATATGGGAAGTTTTCTAACTATGGCCTTTTCCAACTTCAAGTTTCTTAGGAGTTCATTATCAATGTACAAAAGAACCCTGCCAACTAGGCAGCACAGCCTTCTGTTCTGTTACCAGCAAAAGAGACCTGCAGCCTTGGAGCCCACCTCTCAGGCATTTGGCCTTGCATCCCCTGGCTGCCAGGTGGCCACAGGGCCCTGTGACCACGCGGAAGACACTCTGAATTAAGCTACAGTTGGTGATGACTAATCATCCCATCTCAATTTAGACTAATAGCAGCAATTTCGGTAGGACTGCATATAATTTAAATCACCCTGTCTCAATTAAGCTAATAGCAGCAATTTTGGTTGCACTGCATGTAACCAAGTATATTTTGACAGGAAAATATATTGTTGGTAAAGGAGTGGTGGGGGGAGGCGGAAGAGAGGCATAGTGGATGGGAAGATGGTGAGAGAAGTCTACAGGATGCAAAGTTGTAACATCACCCGCAGTCCACCTGGAATCTCTCACCTTAATCTCAGCAATTTTTTTTACTTGGGGTGTTGAACAGTATGATTTTGCTTCAGCAGGGTTGACTTATAGAAAGACTGAGTGAGTGCTAAGTCACTTCAGTCATGTCTGACTGTTTGCGACCCTGTGGAATGCAGCCTGCCAGGTCCCTCTCTTACATGGGATTTTCCAGTCAAGAAGGTTAGAGGAGGTTGCCAAGCCCTCCTCCAGGGGATCTTCCTGACCAGGGGATCAAACCTTTGTCTCTGGAATTGCAGGCAGACTATTTACCGCTGAGTCACCAGGGAAGCCCTTACAGAAGATTAGTAAGTAGCAAAACATTTATTTTATGATCAAGTTGCAGATGACTTCTGTCCAATAGAAAACACTCGTGGTCGTGACTCTGTTGTTTTATAGGACATTAATCACATGTACCCATCTTTGTAACCTCATTCCAGCATCCCATTTTTCAGTGACCATGTATGTTTTCATCTCTTATCTTCCTTTGCACTGTCCTTGTCATCTTATTGTTTTCCTTACTCCAGAGTCCATAGATCTTGGAGAGATGCTCACTATCTACCTATATGACAGTTGTTTTTAACTTTTTAAAAGTTATGCTTTGACAGAGCAGCTTAGTAGAAGCACAAGGAGTCTTTGATGACTCAACTCTCTGACTAATCCTTAGAACAGATCTTGACAGGACCCTGGGGTGGAGAAGGTTGGATGGGCAAAGGAAAAGGGAAAGAGAAGTATTGGAAAGATAGTCCTGCTTTCAGGAAAGAGCAAGGCTCTTCTTGGAGAGCAGGGAAACTCAGCATCTATGTTCTGGAAAGATTAAAAAGCAATTTGAGAGATTTAAATCAAGAAGTAGAAAGAGACACAGGAAAGCAGTTGTATCGGCTAATGTTTTCCCCACCAGAGAGCCTCCCCTCATGCAGACCTTCAGTTTAGAAGCAGGCACAGGTGCCAGGAAAACTGGAAGAGGGATCTGTGGGGTTAGGATCTGTGTGGCAGAGGCTGCTGGTGGTCCCCAAGATCTGAGCCCTCTTGCTTTCAGACAGCATTGCTAAACCACTGTTCCTGGTCTTTTTTTCAGGGAGCAGCAACCCTATGACTGAGCTGCAGGCAGTGGAACTGAAGTGAAGAGATGTGAGTCACCTTTCATCCTGGACCATAACAACCTCCCAGGAGCAATTCTCCCATGCCTGGCAGGATGGAGACGGCTCCCAGGATCCAGATGACGGTGCCACCACTAGATCGAAGGAGACTTGTTCTCTGTAGGACTGTGGGAGGAAATTTCCCTTTTGACCTACACTGGAAATGAACTTTTACTGGGTTAATTCATAGAGATTTGGGGGTTGTTTGAAAAGCATTTGGCCCTATTGATCAATACTTTGGTCACCGGATGGGAAGGGCCGACTCACTGGAAAAGACCCTGAGGCTGGGAAAGATTGAAGGCAGGAGGAGAAGAGGGCAGCAGAGGATGAGATGGTTGGATGGCATCACGGACTCAATGGACATGAATCTGAGCAAACTCCAGGGGAGAGTGAAAGACAGGGAAGCCTGGTGCGCTGCAGTCCATGGGGTTGCAAAGAGTCAGACACAACTTAGCAACTGAACAACAACTATTGACCTTGATACTAGAGGGCTCACCTCAGATCTCCCTCTTTCCACAAGTCCTCCCAAACCATTCTAGTCCACAGGGACCTTAGAACTGATAGTATGTACTATCTGACTCTTTAAACCTGATGTTTAATCATGTACTTTGTGTGTTATGATTTTACCAAATATTACTCAAACTATGTTTCATGGAACACTACCATTCAAGATAGTGTTGCTAGGTATTCCATGAAAAGGGGGTTCCATGGGTAAATAAATTTAAGGAACATTAGGTTGAATGGGTTTCATTTTTATAGGATTTTCCAAAGCCTCTAGTGAGATAATGGAACTTAAAGATGCTTAAAATGAGAGTCTAGAATACAGACTTCATCCCTTGATCATGAGAATTTTTTTCAAAGACTACAATTTGAGAACTAGGCAATGAATTTATTTCAAGCTGACACTGTGTTCAAAGTATAAAACCCAGTGCACACAATTCTGCAGCATCAGTATGAAAAACTTGACCAGGAGAAAGAGGTCAGGAGGAAGGCTTTAGGGAAGCCAAGATATGTGAGCTGGGCCTTAAAAGATGAAAAGACAGGTTTGCCAGCAGGCAAAGAAGTAAGAGGATAAGAAAAAATAACCCAGGGAAATGAAATGACATGGACAGGAGCACAGAGGCTGGGAGACGTCAGAGGAAGGAGAGCCCATTTTAGAAACGGGGATCAAACAGACCCATCTGGGAGACTTCCCTGGTGACCCAGTGGCTAAGACTCCATGTTCCCAATGCAGGGGGCCTCTCAGTTCGATCCCTGAGCACTAGACCTCACAAGACCCAAAGCGATCAAATTAATTAATGATCTAAAAAACAAAAACTAGACCCATTTGAATTCCGCCTGGCAGACTGTATCCTAGCCCCCTCTGGCATCCGTTTGGGAAGATTGGACACCCCTCCCCGCTCTACCCACGACCGAAGGCCTGTGGAAGGCAGGAGGAACCAGGTCTCACTAATCATTTCCACCCTCTTTCCTCTACACAGCCTGGGACGCAGTCCACATACATGTGAGGCCAGACAGCCCTCTGGTCTGAGCTGTCGCCTCTGAAAATGAGAAAATCCAATCCTCCCAGGGAGGTTATAACACTGAAATTTTGAACATGCGGGTAAAGCACTCAGCACAGTGTCTGGCATGCAGTCCTCACTGGAGAAACATCAGCTGTGAATATTATTTGCTTAATCAATGTTTGTGGAGGGAAGGAGGGTGGTGGGGGAGGCGGGAGAGAGCCGGGAGAAGAAGGCAGGTGAGCTGGCCCCTTCCCCAGTCCCGCCTGGCCGACGCCGAGAGGCAGGTGCCCTCTACCCTGCATTCGGGAACAAGTCTTCCTTGGCCTCCTTTCTCAAAGGGGCTGTTTTGAAGGCCCTGAAGTGAGAAGCTGGGCCAGGCGTCAGGGCGCCCTGCCAAGGGCAGAGGGTCAGCCTGAACACCAGGGGGACCGGGAGGGACAGAGGGTCCTTTCGGGAAGAACACCGAGCCACTCCCCGCGGCGAGGCCAGGCCCTGCGGGGAAGCACCCTGGAGGGGTTACTCTGTCCTTGGCCCGCGAGTTCCCCGGATCTGATGAGAAGTCACAGAACGGAACACAGAGAGCCTGGCCTCCTCGCCAGGGGGACCGTGTACCTGATAAATCGTATTTTTATGGTAAAAAGCATGACACGAAGAGGCCAGGGAGCCAAAGACACGGGCTGGGTCTGTAAAGAAAATGAATTCCAGGGAGTGTTAAGACCCGCCCCGACCGCCTCTGAGGAGACACGAGGGTAAGGAGCGGGAACGGGCCGTTTCTGAGGACTGGCCTCTTCCCCGCTGCTCCGAGGGAGCCAGCACGTGGCCGACGGAAGGGACACAGAGCCCAGCGGGAGGTGGGGAGCTTGGGGAGAGGGGAAAGCATCCCAGGGACCGGCTCAGGGTGGCCGGACAGCATTTCTGAGAAACGGAGTCTTTGGAGATGCTCATCTCCCTGGGCAGGAGGCAAAGTGGGTCTGCCCTAGACTTGTCACAGGGCATGTAGAGCATCTCCTTCTGTGCCCCCCCTTCCCCGGGTTCCACTCAGCCCTTTCTACCCAGGAAGATGGGATGAGATTCCAAATGCTGCAACTTTACCTCTAGCTTTTGCAGGGAGCAAGTGTTTAAGTCATAGATATGAGGAGCCCGAAATCCAGTTTCTGTTCTTAAATAATTTCACAAGAATCAAAGAAGCTCTGGGAAGTTCACATAAAGATGCACAGGCAGGAGGATTCACTGCCGAATTATCCTAAAATAATGAAACCTCCTACAAGCTTCCTGTTGGGGGAGGGTTAGTACACTGACTTAAAATATGTATATTCATGCTGTGTGTGTGCATGCTCAGTCGTGTCTGACTCTTTGTGACCCACAGACAGTAGCCCACCAGGCTCCTCTGTCCAAGGGATTTCCCAGGTAAGAATACTGGAGTCGGTTGTCATTTCCTACTGTCAGGGATTGTCCGGACCCAGGGATTGAACCCAAGTCTCCTGCATCTCCTGCATTTGGCAGGCAGAATCTTTACCGCTGCACCACCTGGGAAATGTCATGTGTGTCTAAATAAATAAATTAATAAAATATTGATGATTTTGGACAGTATAATAGGTGATTTTTTTGTTTTGAAGTATAGGAGCTGGGGGAAATTCACTTTTGCTTCAGCTTATAAAACACTTTCTCTGTGCTGAAAAAAAAATGCAGAATAGAACCAAGAGAAAAAAGAGAAATAACAGATTAGGGATGATCTTCGTATTCTTCCTCATGCTTTTCGGCACTTTTGAGTCCACTCTAAGGGGTTTACTATCTGCACTGGAACAAGCAACAACTGTTCATATTTTAAAAGGCTAGCCTGCCCACATAGCTTGCTCTGTCTCTGTGAAAGGGCCTGAATTTCTGACACTGGTTAGACTTCTGTCCTCAGGTACTATGAGCACAGATGGAACAGTGGAAGAATCCAAAGTTTAGGATGACTTAGGAAAGTCATTTACTCTTGTTGTGACTCGGTGACTCTGTCTGTATAATGGGAACATCAGCTTTGCTTACTGAAAAGAGCCTTTGTGAAGAGAAAGTTCACAACCTGCTCAGCTGTAAAGACCACATAGCTGAGACGGAGAAGAAAACAGAGTCCTGATAAAATGCTGAGGCTCTAAGCGAGTTATAGTAACCATTGCCAATGAAAACAGCCTCCAAGTCATTTAAGGATTGAGAAACCATTTGCCTGGTTGGAAAACAAATGACAGTCAACATGCAGATGGCATTTCTCACCTCCAGGCTGCTCCTTCTAGAGTCCTCTGCCCTAAAAAGGAGAATAAGACTCCAACCCTGGTCCTCTACTTAAAAATACTAGTGGACACAGGATACAGTCAAATGCTCTGTCTGACACATCAGGTCTTTTAAAATCTGACCATAACCCACTGCCCAGCTTCACCTCCTGACACTCTCACGCCTAACACCTCAACCCAGCCATTCGCCAAATCCTGCTGTTGTTGTTCAATAACTGAGTTGTTTCCGACTCTTGGCACCCCATGGACGTCAGCATGCCAGGCTCCCCTGTCTTTTACCATTTCCTGGAGTTTACTCAGATTCATGTCCAAATATTCCAGACACTTTCAGGACTCTGGGCCTTTGCATACGCTATCCCCTTGGCTCATAGAGCCTCTTGGCTCCTTATATGACGAGCATCTTGTTCTCAGGCTTTGAAATCCAGTTCCAGGTCACCACTCCCCACTGCCCCACTGTACCTGGTGGAGTTGTTAGTAGTTGAGTGTTGCCCAAGCACTTGATGTACACCTCTGTGGTAGGACCAAATCAGAAATAAAGGTGATTTACCTATGTGCATGTGTGTTTCTGTGCATGTGTGGATACACATCCCTTACATACATATATGATAAATAAATAATAGTGTCTGGAGGGTGATCTGTATTTGCTTCAAAGATAACCATGATAATGATGATGTCTAAGTAGACGCTCAGTACATGTTTGTGCTACAGGCAAAGACACACTGCTCCAAACGGGGCGGAGCCGGTGGAGAGAGGAACTCAGGGCGCCTCGTGGGCGGGGCCGCGGGCTCACCGGGTGATCTGCATCCAGCTCGGCTCCGTAGCTGAGAATCTGATTGGCAAAGTTGTCGAGTTCCTGAATGGTTCTTGGAAACCAGGGCACTGCAACAGAGAAAGGGTAAAGGCCTGATTCGCCGATGGTGAGACGTGGCCAAAGGCCTTGCCAAGATCAGGAGCAGGGTCAGCTCCAATGAGGCCAGCCCATGGTGCTGGCAAGTAGGGCCCCAGATAACCCCCAAAACCTATTCAAAAGTCAAATCTCATTTTCCTCGGAAACCAATTTTATATATTGATTGGCTTATTCAACACTGAAGTTGAATAAGCCAGTAACAAAACCTGACGATAGCTTAAGCATATATCACGATGGTTTGATAGACATACACATTGTTATGGATTCCCCCCATCTGGTTAATTAACACATCCATCACCACACATATTTATCTTCTGAGCGTTCTATTCTCTTCACAAATTTCAACAATACACTACAGAGTTATTGACTACAGTCACCATGTTTTACATTAGATCCTCAGACCTGATCCATCTGTTTTGGGGGCCATTCCACATGGCACATGGGATCTTAGTTCTGTCACCAGGGATTGAACCCGTGCCCCCTGCATGGGAAGCACAGAGTCTTAACCACTGAACCGTCGGGGGAAGTCTCAAACCTCATTCATCTTATAGCTGAAAAGTTTGTACCCTTTTACCAGCCTGTCCCTATTTCCCCACCATTAAGCCCCTGGTAACCAGTTACCTACCTTATGCTTCTATGAGTTTATCTTTTTATTCCTCTCTTTTTGAAGATTCTACATATAAGTGATACCATTCAGTATGTATTTTTTTTTCTGCCTCACTTATTTCACTTAAAACATGTTCCCTCAACTATTTCCTTTCCTGGATATTTTCTCTGAATGATCTCAAAATTCATCTCTTGTCACGGCACAGTGGAGTGGTATTTGATGGTTTACTTTAGCAGCAGACTATTTCATGTGATGTATACTCCAGATATATTTTGGAATAGGCATTCTATGCATGCCACGTTGCTTCAATCATGTCTGACTCTTTGCAACCCTATGGACTTTAGCCCACCAGGCTCCTCTGTCCATGGGATTCTCCAGGCAAGAATACTGGAGTGGGTTGCCATGCCCTCCTCTAGGGGATCTTCCCAACCCAGGGATTGAAACCACATCTCTTATGTCTCCTGCATTGGCAAGTGGGTTCTTTACCACCAGGCTTCTCTGATAGCTGGTAAAGAATCACCTGCAATGCAGGAGACCCCAGTTCAATTCCTGGGTCAGAAAGATCCACTGGAGAAGGGATAGGCTACCCACTGCAGTATTCTTGGGCTTCCCTTGTGGCTCAGCTGATAAAGAATCCGCCTGCACTGCAGGAGAACTGGGTTCGATCCCTGGGTTGGGAAGATCCCCTAGAGAAGGGAAAGGCTACCCATTCCAGTATTCTGGCCTGGAGAGTTCCATGGACTGTACAGTCCATGGGGTCAGAAAGAGTCGGACACCGCTGAGCAGCTCTCACTTTCACCTTCTTTCAGCACCACCTGGAAAGCCTGTTCTATTGTAAGCACCAGTAAGCCCAAGAACCCTCCTCTTGCGACCCATCTTCCTTTCATGTATCTCCCTCCCAAGGGCCTCCAGGAAACCTTGCAAAATCTTTTGATGTCACAGCCATGGTGACATGGAATAAACACCACCCAGCAGTTTGGGATTTGACGATGCTCTGCAGTACCTAAAACCCACAGGCTTGCTCTGAAGCAGTAGCAGTACAGTAGGAGAGAAGGTGGCGTCTGAATGGCGTGACCCACGTGACTGGGTCCTGCAGAGCAGGTGGGAGCACCCAGATCTCTGTGGCCTTCAAGAAAGACGGCACACCGAGAGTGGAACTGTCCCAGGAATGAATGAACAGAGATGAGGACATTTTGCACTGTAAGTTCCATGAACTTAGCAACCAGACTGCACTGTAGTTCTATGTGCAGAGAGGGAAAGGAGGGAGGAAATTTTAGGGGAAAAGATGCTAAACTTGCAGCCAGTTGGGTCTGCCTTTTAGAACCCAGGCTCCAGCTGCCTACTCACCTTCTCTGTGTCTTAGTCCCAACTCCGTAAAAATAGCAGCAACAATAGGAAGCATCGTAAACATATTTTGAGGTTTTATCATATGCCAGGAATTGTCCTTAGCATTTTTGGTGAAATATGTCCTTTAATCTGGGGACTGCTGTGAGGCTGTGAGGAGTAAATGAGAACGTAGGCATAGGATGCAGCCCAGCGGCAGGATGATAAAAGGTAGCTTTCCACTGCTTACATGTTTCTGTCTGGCTTTGCTCGTCAGGCAGGAAAGAACATGCATGCCATCTAGTGGTCATACTGGGGAACTGTCACCCATGGTATACACATTAGAGCATCAGACAGGAAACAGCTGCATTCTATCTGATGATTCTACAAGATGATTATGTGAACGCAAGTAATAAAGGTCCACTTAACAGCCTTCTTTCCATAGATCTAAGATGCTAATCTTTCTTCCTCCTGTGTTAGTAATAAAAGCTAAATAACACTGAGTATCATTCCAAATAATTTACTTAGTATTTGTACTATTGGTGGGTACTATTGTGTGTGTGTATTATTGGTGTGGGTACTATTTATGTGTGGGTACTATTTGATGAGTTGGATCATCGAAAAAGCAGGAGAGTCCCAGAAAAAACATCTCCTTCTGCTTTATTGACTATGCCAAAGCCCTGTATGGATCACAACAAACTGTGGAAAACTCTTTAAGAGATGGAAATACCAGACTACCTGACCTGCCTCTTGAGAAACCTGTATGCAGGTCAGGAAGCAACAGTTAGAACTGGACATGGGACAACGGACTGGTTCCAAATCGGGAAAGGAGTATGTCAAGGCTGTATATTGTCACCCTGCTTATTTAACTTATATGCAGAGTACATCATGAAAAATACTGGACTGGATGAAGCACAAGCTGGAATCAAGATTGCCAGGAGAAATATCACTAACCTCAGATATGCAGATGACACCACCCTTATGGCAGAAAGCAAAGAACTAAAGAGTCTCTTGATGAAAGTGAAAGAGGAAAGTGAAAAAGTTGGCTTAAAACTCAACATTCAGAAAACTAAGATCATGGCATCCGGTCCCATCACTTCATGACAAATAGATGGGGAAATAATGGAAACAGTGACAGACTTTAATTTTGGGGGCTCCAAAATCACTGCAGATGGTGACTGCAGCCATGAAATTAAAACATGCTAACTCCTTGGAAGAAAAGTTATGACCAACCTAGACAGCATATTAAAAAGCAGAGATATTACTTTGCCCACAAAGGACCATCTAGTCAAAGCTATGGTTTTTCCAGTAGTCATGTATGGATGTGAGAGTTGGATGATAAAGAAAGCTGAGCACTGAAGAATTGATACTTTTGAACTGTAGTGTTGGAGAGGCCTCCTGAGAGTCCCTTGGACTGCAAGGAGATCCAACCAGTCCATCCTAAAGGAATTCAGTCCTGAATATTCATTGGAAAGACTGATGCTTAAGTTGAAACTCCAATCCTTTGGCCACCTGATGCAAAGAACTGACTCATTTGAAAAGACCCTGATGCTGGGAAAGATTGAAGGTGGAGGAGAAGGGAACAAGAGAGGATGAGATGGTTGGAAGGCATCACTGACTCAATGGACATGAGTTTAAGTAAGCTCCGGGAGTTGGTGATAGACAAGGAGGCCTGGCATGCTGCAGTCCATGGGGTCACAAAGAGTCAGACATGACTGAGCAACTAAACTGACTGAACTGATTGTGTGTATGTTAATTGTTCAGTTGTGTCCAATTCTTTGAGACCCCATGGACTATAGGCCGCCAGGCTCCCCTGTCCATGGAATTCTCCAGGCAAGAATACTGGAGAGGGTTGTCATTCCCTTCTCCAGGGGATCTTCCTGACCCAGGGATCGAACCTTGCATTGCAGGTGGATTCTTTATTGTCTGAGCCACAAGGGAAGCCTGGGATACTATTGGTCTCCCCATATTGAAAATGAGAAAACCAGGATACAGAGAGGTTAAGCGATAAACCCAAATACACACACTGCTAGGAAACAGTGGATTCAAGATTCAAACCTGGGCCTGGATGATGTTGTGGTCTCAGGTCTGGACCACAAAACCCCTCCTGCCAGGTAGGGGGGTGGGGAGCACAGCAGTTGGGAGAGGGGCTGGCTCTGGAGCCTGACTGCTTGGTTTTCTTTACAGGGTCCCACCTGGAGGTCTACACGCCCCCAAGCCCAGCCAACTTCTCAAGGTGGACCCCTTCAACAGTAATAATAGGAACAGACGTTGCGGTAGTCATTCCAGCTAAGACTCAGAGCTCTTGTTCTGTGCCGGGCGCTGTCCTAAACACTACATACCCTTCCTCACCCAATTCTCATACCAGCCCCATGAGGCTGGTGTTATTATCACCCCCATTTTCAGAAGAGGAAACCAACGGGCAGGGAGGATAAGCCCCTCCACAGACCCCCGCTGTCCCAGATGCTAGACTTTGGAGTCTGGGGTGACTCAGCCCCGCATTCAGCTCACTGAAGGTGAGACCTGACTTCCCACTTTGTCACTTGAATTCTCTCCAGGCTTTTCTTTCTCCTTGAATCCAGGGCCTTGCATGAAGGATCTCTGTTGTCAGCACTGAAAATGGGGCCTGTTCCCTCCACGGGTCTGGGAGGGCATGAGGAAGGACGCCCTATTGTAGTCGGTCAGGACTCAGGAGCCCTGAGGCTCCTCTGAGACCCTCTAAGACCCTGGCTGCTTCTCGAGTGTGTCGCTGCCCTGTCACTTCTCTCCCAAGGCTGCCTGTCCCTGCTCATTCACAGCCTCTGTTTCGCCAGAAATTTATCCATAATTCTGGCAATAAGAGCTGCCCTTGGAGATACAGCAAGCCAGCCTTTCCTCACTGCACCATCTTCTGACTTGGGGGACCCTTAGCCCTGCCAAAGGAGTTTTCATGACTACGTGTTGAGCACTTACACTACCAGGCTCTGGAGGCTGAGGAGCGAACACAGTGGATTCTTCACTCCTGTGGGGCTTACATCTGAGAGAGAGACAAGGAATAAGCTATAAATAAATTTAAACATATAACAATGCCAGGAAGTCCCTGAAGAAGAAAAAAAGCAGTGCCACGGAATAGAAAAGGAACAGGATACTATTTTATATAATATCTCACGGCTCCAGACCCCAGGGCGAAGGTCAAAGAGACATGACGTGACTTTGCCATGGCTCAAGGGGACTGGAATAGCCAGAGTTTGTCCCCAGCCCAGAGCAGCGCCCCCGTTTCTCAGGAGGAGACAATCTAGCTATGGTTAAGGCCCTGATTACACAGGCAGACAACCTAGGCTTGAATGTGGTCTCTGGGGCACCCAGGACAAATAATTAACCCTGCTTTAGTCTTCCTACTGGTAAAGTGGGGATAATAAAGTACCACTTTATAGGAACACATAAGTTTAAAAGAGTTAATATGTGTGATCTGTTGAGAACAGAGTCTGGCACATAATAAATACAGATTCATGTTGGAAATAGGGATTCCCTGATGGCTCAGTAGTAAAGAATCCGTCTGCAATGCAGGAGATGCAGGAGATGTGGGTTCGATCCCTAGATCAGGAAGATCCCCTGGAGGAGGGCATGGCAACCCACTTCTGTATTCTTGCCTGGAGAATCCCATGGGCAGAGGAGCCTGGCGGGCTACAGTCCATAGGTTTGCGAAGAGTTGGACACAACTGCAGTCACTGAGCACTCATGCGTGTTGGGAATACTGGGGCTTTGGCTCCAGATCACCACGAGAAAGAGAGTATGAACTCCGAGGTTTCCCAGGACCTTTATAGGTTGTGTTTTTATACTATGCTGTAATCTAGGAAGTGTGCAATAGTGCTACCTCTGAAAAAGCAATGTATATATCTTAATTAAAAAATATTTATTTGCTAAAACTGCTAAGTATCATCTGAGCCTTCAGCAAGTCATAGTAGTAACATCGCTGATCTCAGATCACCATGACCAATAAAATCATGAGAAGGCTGAAATACTGTGAGAACTACCAGCGTAGGATACAGAGACAGGAAGCGAGCAAACGCTGTTGGAAAAATGAAGCCTATAGACTTGCTCCATACAGGGCTTCCACAAACTTGCCATTTGTGAAAAATACAGCACCTGTGAAGCATGGTAAAGCAAAGCACGATAGACGAGGAACGTCTGTACTAGGACTGTCCCGCTACAAACTCCGGGGACTTTGCTTTTGTTTTTACTCTGCCCTTAATATAATACAGGGAGCAGAGCATAAAGTCTTCCAGCGAGGCTAGGAATCCGTCCACTTACTCTGTTGTGTAACTGAGCAAGCATTTTATCTCTCAGAGCCTTAGGTTCTTTAACCACAAAATGAATTAAAACTGTCTTTCCATATTATTGCATCATTACACACGTTAAGGTGGTTCAGTGGTAAAGAATCCGCCTGCCAGTGCAGGAGCCTTAGATTCAATCCCTGGGTCAGCAGACGCCCTGGAGGAGGCAATGGCCACCCTCTCCAGTATTCCTGCCTGGGAAATCCCATGGACAGAGCAGCCTGGCGGGCTACAGTCCTTGGGGTCTCAGAATCGGCCACAACTGAGCACGCACACACTTATGTTAAATGCTATAGGAAATGGGACACGTTTTAGCAGAGCGACTGGCCACAGTAAGTGTTCCATTGGCATTAACCACTAGGATGGGAAAAGCTCAGCAGTGATGAGGAAGAAGGAAAAGGAATGAGGGGAGAAGGGCGGGGAGGAGGGGAGGGAACAGGAGGAGAGAAGGGAGGCTGGAGTCAGAAGCACCTTCTCCGACAGGCTCTGCCCTGATGTTAACAGGTTTTCTGACCCTGGGCTCAGCTTCCCCCTGCATAAAACGTGGGGTGTTGGATTCACAGCTGCTGCGATCCTTTTGGGGCTTCATATGCCTATGTGGAGGGCTAATGCTGGCTAGGGGACACATGAAAATACACTTCAAGTCAATCGATGTGTCAGCCTCATTTGTTCTCAGAAGCACAGTTACTGTGTTTCTTCAGCTCCCCAAATGCCTGACCCTACCATTTCCCAAAGAAACAAGGCTCTGCTCCAGAGACAAGGTTCTTTGTCCCCACCGGGTTCAGGGCTGGGCGTGCTGGTCAGCTTCCAGCTGAACGCCAGAGGGCAGCAGAACCAGCTTACTTTCACTTTGGCTGATTTCTCTTCCTCTCCTCTCTTTCTTTTCTCTTTTCTCCTTTTCTCTTTTCCTCTCCTCCAAAAGCAAAGCCCTCTGTACTTGGGCCACATGGCTTGGTTCAGGCCTCTTGGTGGGGAAAAAAAAATCAGAGAACTTGAGAGGGCTGCAAAGACTCAAAGGATTCAAGTCTGAGCAAAGTGAAGTTGCTTAGTTGTGTCCGATTCTGCGACCTGATGGACTATAGCCTTCCATCCATGGGATGTTCCAGGCAAGAAAACTGGAGTGAGTTGCCATGTCCTTCTCCAGGTGATCTTCCCGATTCAGGGATCAAACCCAGGTCTCCCACACTGCAGGCAGACTCTTTACCATCTGAGCCACCAGGAATCCCCCAGGTGTTAAGTCTTGGCAAAGAGAAGACAAAGGTTGAAGCAGCTTAACAAGCTCCAGGGGAGAGACTGTCAGAGAGACCCAGGCGGTACTGTGAGGCTGTGGGGCCCTCACCCAAGTTCAGGGGCTTCTGGTAGCTTCTGAGCCCCAGCATCATTCAGAAAAGGCTCAGAACACACTTATCTGGTTAAGTAAGGTCCCGCAGGTCACTGCTGGCCAGGATAGGACACTTACCCATGTCCCCATTGTCAACTTCTGGGTTCTTCCAATTTTCCCAGTCCCAAGGTTACAGTAACTGCTTTTTTCCTTTAAAGTTACACTTTTTGAGAGCTTCCCAGCCACCAAATGCTGTGCTAAGCATTTGACTTCCGCTGTCTGTTTTAACTCTCAGAGTCACCCTGGAAGGCGTGTGTGTTAGTCACTCAGTCGTGTCCAGCTCTTTGCGACCCCATGGACTATAACTGCCAGGCCCTTCTGTCCATGAAATTCTCCAGGCAAGAATACTGGACTGGGTTGCTATTTCCTACTCCAGGGGATCTTCCCAACTCAGGGATAGAACCCAGGTTTCCTGCACTGCAGGCAGATTCTTGACCATCTGAGCCACCAGGGAAGCCCTGGGGGATAGACAGGATTATTTTTGCATTATTAATGGAGCACACAGAAGGTCAGAGAGATGAGGTGACTCTTGTTCAGGATTGCAGAGCCGGCGGGGCTGGAATCAACTGAACCACCGGGCTGGCTTAGAATAAAGTGGGGGTGGGGGACCCTTGATTTTAGATTTCTGTTCTCCCATCTAGAGACGGGGAGGAAATGACAAACTAAGGCAGGAATTTAGAGGGGCTGATAGAAAATCTTTAGGACAGCCCCAGGTCCTCTCCACCTTCCATCAGGCACCCTGGCTTTAGACGTGGTAGCTTTATAACATGCAAGGTCTAGGTTCCTCCAAGATCCCTTCCTATTCCCTTTCTCTTCTTCAGTGATGGCTACAGGCCTCTCCCCTCCCAACCAGACTTACAAAGCTGGGAATAGAGACTGACCCCAGCGACCCAGGCTTCTGTTTGGAAAAGTGAAATCAGATTAGCTCATTAATGACCTTTGCAAATACCTCCGCGGTGGGCTGGCCTCTGTGAGCCCTTCCACAGCCGCACGGGCGGCGGGCTCAGCAGTTAATGAATGGCTCCGGCAGGCTGGTGCAACAGAGGGGCCTCTGTGAAGCCAGAGGCATCCGGGGGTGGGGTGAGGGGGGCAGATCATTAATAAATATTGATTTGGCTCCAAGGGAAGCAGCCCATGGGATAGCTGGCCCTGGACACCCACGTTGTAGTCTCATTAAGTCGGGGTCAACTGCTCAGCCTGGACGCCGAGGGGTGGCTGGCTCAGGGGTGCTCCTGAGCAAAAAGCATCACCGCCACCAACACCACCACCCTGCCCCCCACAAGCCTGGCTGGAGCCTGCTTCCTGTCCAGGAAGATTTATAGCAGTTCAAGGTGCAGGTTGAATCCCATCTGACCCCCTCCCTCCACCAGATGCTCACCAGCCCCAGGGTGTAGCCAGCAAGGCACCCAGGCTTGCCCCAGACTTCTGCCTCCAGCCTGTCTCAGGGAGAGCAATAAATCCTCGGCTTCCAAGGCCCAAAATAGAAGGGTGTTCACTTCCCCCACTACTGAGACTCCTGGATGTCTTTTCTGAGGCCATGGCCTCCAGCCCAGCAGAGAAGCCTTCGCCGAACTGACCCCAACAGGGCTGGTGTGTCCACCTCCTGAAGGATGAATGCCTTTGAGGGCATTAGGTTTCTCCTTTAAGGAGCTCCCATTTTCTTTCTGAAGAAGGAACACTCTCTGTGAAGGTCTTGGAAAGAATGGGTGAGCCAAATGTGGAAGACGGTGCCAAGCCAGTTCCCTCCTCCTGGACCAAACAGAAGCATGGTGGAGGCAGGGCTCACTTATCAATGACAGGCCGGACAAAGCGTGCAATCCCTCCATCCACGTATCAAAATGAGAATGAAACCAGGGGAATAAAAGGCATCTACCCGGAAGTAAAGACTGAAAAGGTGTCAAAATGAATAAATGGATGGAATGAGTGAGAGATGCCAGTGAAATGATGAACAAAGAAAAGGGCATGTATTCGAATCACCAAGCTAAACTGGAGCTATCCTCCCAACAGCCATTTTAAGATGTCACTTATCTTATTAACTTACTTATTGATGGGGATGTTCACTATGTTCCCAAACACTGAATTCCACATTGTAGTGAGATCTGATACCACTCACTTGACCCTGGTGAAAAAGTTGGCTTAAAGCTCAACACTCAGAAAACTAAGATCATGGCATCTGGTCCCATCACCTCATGGGAATTAGATGGGGACACAGTGGAAACAGTGTCAGACTTTATTTTTGAGGGCTCCAGAATCACTGTGGATGGTGACTGCAGCCATGAAATTAAAAGACGCTTACTCCTTAGAAGGAAAGTTATGACCAACCTAGATAGCATATTAAAAAGCAGACACATTACTTTGCCAACAAAGGTCCGTCTAGTCAAGGCTATGGTTTTTCCAGTAGTCATGTATGGATGTAAGAGTTGGACTGTGAAGAAAGCTGAGCACCGAAGAATTGATGTTTTTGAACTGTGGTGTTGGAGAAGACTCTTGAGAGTCCCTTGGACTGCAGGGAGATCCAACCAGTCCATCCTAAAGGAGATCAGTCCTGGGTGTTCACTGGAAGGACTGATGTTGAAGATGAAACTCCAGTACTTTGGCCACCTCATGTGAAGAGTTGACTCATTAGAAAAGACCCTGATGCTGGGAGGGACTGGGGGCAGGAGGAGAAGGGGATGACAGAGGATGAGATGGCTGGATGGCATCGCTGACTCAATGGACATGAGTTTGAGTAATCTCTGGGAGTTGGTGATGGACAGGGAGGCCTGGTGTGCTGTGATTCATGGAGTTGCAAAGAGTCGGACACAACTGAGTGACTGAACTGAACTGAACTGACCCTGGAGTTATGGTCAACCTACATTGGCTCAAACAGAATGCATTGAAAGCCCCACAGGAGCCCCTGCCCAACCCCTGCTCCCCTCTCCCCACCATGCCCAAGACACACCTTGGTGTAGATCCTTGGTGTGCCCAGCACACACCCACTCCCCTATCCCTACACAGACATGGCCGAACAGCAACCTCCTAGACCATAAGACACATGAGTCAAGACACCATGTGACTGATTTTCCCTAATGCATCCCTCTATGTGGCTGCCGCTGAATGGGTATTCAATATACATGAGTTGTATGGATGGACGATCCACTGAATTAGGGCATAAATGTGAATGAACGACAAGAGGGCGGTAAAGCAGACTCTGGTTTTGGAGAAGATGTAAAAGGAAAAGGAAGAAAACCCCAATTGTCAGGATTTTAATAAGAAAGAGCCATGTGATTTAGCAAATACGAAGGAGAAAGAGAATTCCAGGGAGAAAAATGCTGTCAAACATTACAAATATTTCAAAGAGGAAGATGACAAAGAAAAGGCTACTGCTTTTGGTAATGAATGTTGTCAGAATGATGAGGAAGAAGGAGGAAAAAAAGGAAAGGAGGGAAGAAAGGAAGAACAAAGAGGAAGAAGCAGGAAGTCTGAATGTGAAGCTGGCCTTCCATCTCCTAGACCAGTGCTATTTCCAGTTATAACACAGAGTCACATGGATAGTATCAAACATCCAAGCTGTGTCCACAGGAAGTCATCTTTGTGGATAAGAGATCATTCCCGGGAAGAAGCAGGAAGTCTGAATGTGAAGCTGGCCTTCCATCTCCTAGACCAGTGCTATTTCCAGTTATAACACAGAGTCACATGGATAGTATCAAACATCCAAGCTGTGTCCACAGGAAGTCATCTTTGTGGATAAGAGATCATTCCCGGGAAGAAGCAGGAAGTCTGAATGTGAAGCTGGCCTTCCATCTCCTAGACCAGTGCTATTTCCAGTTATAACACAGAGTCACATGGATAGTATCAAACATCCAAGCTGTGTCCACAGGAAGTCATCTTTGTGGATAAGAGATCATTCCCGGGAAGAAGCAGGAAGTCTGAATGTGAAGCTGGCCTTCCATCTCCTAGACCAGTGCTATTTCCAGTTATAACACAGAGTCACATGGATAGTATCAAACATCCAAGCTGTGTCCACAGGAAGTCATCTTTGTGGATAAGAGATCATTCCCAGGGGCCCTCACATCATCCCACGAGGCAAGTTGACTCCCTGGCTTCTGGGTGGGGCTATCCCAGTGAAGGAGTGGCTGCCACCAACTCCCTATTTGTTATTAGCCTGGTGGTGAGTGTCCACCCCAAGGAGCTGGTGGTAGCAAATAGCCTGATACAAAGCTGTGGTTGCGTCCCTGGTGGACCAATGGTAAAGAATCTGCCTGCCAATGCAGGAGACATGGGTTCCATCTCTGGGACAGGAAGATCCCCTGGAGAAAGAAATCCAGTACTGCTGTGGAATCCCAAGGACAGAGGAGACTGGCAGGCTACAGTCCATGGGGTTGCAAAGGGTCATACACGACTTGGTATCTGAACAGCAACAAACCACAAAGCTCCCCCCTCACTGAGGCTTAAGGATATCTAAGATCAAGGGGCCTCTTCAACTCAAGCAAGTTCAACTCAATCCATCAAACATCCTAATATACTGAGTATCTTGCATGATGCCCCTGTAAGACCCAGAAAGTGACAGAGTGGATCTCAGCTCTATTCTACAGATGAGGAAGGAGAGGTAATGAGGTCTCCCAGCTGGCAGGAAGTCAGATGGGATTCAAGCCTAGCTGCCATTGTACAGAATAGGAATTCACATCCTAGCTCTTGACTCTTTTCAAGTAGTTGCTCTTTTTTACTTACTATGCTGCCCCCTCAACTCAGCATCAATGGCAAATTGACATTTCGTTATAAGCATTTCATATTCTCTTATCACCTCCTTCAATTGAGGGAACACATCTGTACAGAGAGAAAGGGTGTTCTCAGTCTAATTCTTTGTAATCTTCACCATCTTTTGGATTGATCCAAATAGCACATCATGGTAGTCTTTCTTTATCAAAGATCAGGACTTTGGAGATTCTGACTCTGTCTCCACCATGAGATTATTGCGTACCCTTCAAAAAGACTAGGCATGAGTTTCCTGACCTTTTTGCGTGGATCCTTTATGTCAGGCACATTGTACAATCATATCACAGAATTTACACAACTGCATTGACACACAGATATCTTTGTTTTACAGACAAGAAAAACTAGGCCTATAGAGGGCGAGCAACTTGGCCAAAAAACTACAGCCCAGGAATTGAACCGGAAAAATGAAGACTCCAAAATGCACACTGCCATTCAAGTGTCCCTCTGCCTCATTTCCTAATATGGAGGATAAAAATCACATTATCTGCTTACTCTGGCCAGTTGAGTTGCAAAGCTTCAGTGAGACAACCTAAGGGGAAAATATTTTGGATTTGGCCCGCAAATAAGGAATTCCTGTTAGAATGAAAGCCTGCTTATAATCTTATGATATTCCTCAGCTTGAAGCCCTGGAACCTGGGAAGCAGACTGGCCTCAGAAACCGCATTTACTGAGGATCTTCCCTCACCAGTGAACAGACATGCTTCTGACAGCTTGCAAGAGGGCAAGCCCTAGGCCAGCCTCCAGCTTCAGGGTTGCTGCCACCTCTTCAAACAGGTTTGTCCTCTTAGCTGTGGGCATGCTTTGTCGCGATGAGGCAGGCTACTGAAACAAAAGTCCCATCCCCAGCTGCCAGAGGACTTAGAGCAATGTTGCCACAGTAGCAAGCATCCAGGTAGACTGGAAAAGGATGTCAATCAATCCTGTATGTCTTTATGAACATGTAGATCCCAGGTCTCCTGCAGACCCAGGTCCACGAGCATCTCCAGCCCTGAGACACATGTGGGGCCAAGTGAAATGCCAGGGAGGAGGTTCAACAGTGAGAGGGGGATAAAGGGAAGATGATGGAAATGGATGCGTAGAGCAGAGGAAGAGCCAGGGGAAAGGCAGGAGCAGGTGGTAGAAATGGGGAAATATCCTGACCATCTGGACTCCCCTCCTGCCCTAAGCAGCTTCTCTCTACAGGATCTCAACTCTTTGAGAACTATGACCCCATTGAAAATCCTCTCTCCTAAAATATATGCAAGCAGGTGCACGTGTACAATTTTGCCCACAATCCCAGGGGCTATTCAGACTCCTCCAAGGAACCCTACCCTTCTTCCTCCCATGACGGATCTGAAACTTCAGCCTTATCATGACACTGCCTTTCAGAGCAGTGATGTTGAAGTAGAAAAGAGAAAAACTCAAGCGGGCTGGGAAGGGAGAGGGGCATATAACAGGGAGGAAATAAATATAATGTATAAGAAGGAGAGAATAAATATAATGTTATTTTGTCTTCTGCAATAATTTTTCCACCTAAATCATGGCTTCAGGAATTAATCCAAATAAAAAAGACAAAATCATAAGCACCTCCAGGCTAGACAGGTAGTAGATAGATGAATAAGTAAATAAATAGCCTTTCTACTCCCCACAGAAAATACAGTTGTCCTGGAAATCTGGACATGCTTTGTTTCCACACCAAGACCCTTATAATCACCCCAATTTGAGCAAAATCTACCCAACTGCTCTTGGAAAATAACTCTCAAGTCCAATTGCTCTTGGAAAATAACTACAAACAGATAAATTTCTCGAAAGGTGACAATCCTACACCTCTGTCTAGCCAAGACATTTTGTCCATCTGCTTCTCCTGGCTGCAATCTGGCTCCATGTAGGAATTTTACATCCCCCCCCAGCTAAATGTAATGTCATGCGAAAGATTTAAAGAGAAAGGTAAAAGGATTAGTAGACTAATCGATGGAAGATATTAACACTCTTTCATGTTGGGTTGAAGAAGGATTTGAGGTCATCAGGAGACAGGGGAACAGGAGAATAGACCTCAAGTATTCAAAAGACTCTATGGATTAAAATCCTATTAAATTCCTATCAGCCAGGAGCCATTTGAGAAGGTTGGGGTTTCTTTAACTTGTCACCATAATTAGCCTTCCCTTAAGCTGTTTTGGGTGGGGAACTTTAGCAATTAAGAAACTGAAAACTTTCATTTTCTAGCACCCATAAGGCCTTTTGAATGGTTTAACAACTAGAATGGAAAGTGATTTAGCCCAATTGATTTGAGGGGTTCAGAGCTCCCCCTCCTTCAGCCTGTTGTCAGACTCACCCCTGAGATCTGAGCCCCTCAATAGAAAGGGCACTTTGCAGAATGAAAGAATCAAAGGTTCAGATCTATGAAGATGCTTTCTTCTCCTAATAATCCTCCTGTGGAGTTCGATGGAAAGAACAATTCTGCAAAGGGATGGCTGTTTCCCCTAGAAAAAAAAACAAATCTGTTTCTGGGCCCAGACTCCAGTTCACAAAAACTAACCCAGAAACCCAAAGGGCCATGTCTTTCAGCAGGTGCAAGGGTCAGGAAACTGTGCCAGGGAAGGGCAACCAATATGGGCCGGGGTGAAGAACCAGCCAAAGAAACAAGGGTCCGGAGACACACACTGTTTTGGAGGGTTAGTCT
Organism: Cervus canadensis; assembly: GCF_019320065.1. Lineage (NCBI taxonomy): Eukaryota > Metazoa > Chordata > Mammalia > Artiodactyla > Cervidae > Cervus > Cervus canadensis. The sequence continues at coordinate 50,554,551 of NC_057406.1, forward strand.
GAGCAGTGTTTTCCTCACTAGGTAAAATATCGCCCCAGTGTTAAACATCAATACCCTGCCACTTCGGGCCCCGCCAGGGAATCAGACCTGCGTCATGTTCCACCTCTGATGAGCCCAACACTGATGATGTGGTGCCTCGAGGTCAGAGCGTGGGCTTCCTCACTTTCACACTTGCTGGGTCCTCGGAGTTAAGGTGGAATTGAGGCCAAATTCTACCAGCTGTGTCTCCATCACAGCACCCACCCCTCTTCTGCATTCACCCAGCTGCCCAGTTGCCCTCGTCAGCCTGTGAGCTCCCTACGGACAGGCCCTGCCAGCTCTCTCTCTCCCTCCAGCTCCAAGCACGGTGCCCGGCAGAGAGTGGTGCCCGGCCCTCTCTTGCCCACAACTGCAGAGGATTCGCTCTGTGCCTGAAGGCAAGTCGTGGCCTCTGATTATAACGGATGAAAAATTAAGGAGGCTGTTGGGCTGCATGACCTCCGAGGTCATCTTCCAGTTCCCAGAACCTCTGAAAATGCCGTTGTGTACCGGCTAGCCTTCCGTGGCTCCTGTGCTCAAGTCATTATTTATAATAACAATGATGATAACTAAGAATAGAGAACCTCTATTAAGCCCTTAACTGTGCTCTGGGCTGTCCTCAATACACCACTGGTGTTATTTCATTAATCTTGTAAGACAGAGACTTCTTACTTGAATTCAATACAGTGATAAACTATGATGATCAATAATCTGCCCCAAATCACACCAAGTGGGTGTTCTGGTTCCGGAGTCTGGGCTCCTAACTGCTCTTCCACATCTGCTTTCTGAGCCTCCAGTTCAGGCTGCCAGCCCTTCAGCTGATCTATGTACATCTTCCCTGCCTCCCCGAGGGGCTGCCTGCCTGCCTGTCAATTGCTTTGAATTTCTACCCCAGGGCCCCAGCTGGCCCGGCCTCCACCTGCTCCCAGCAGAGGCAGAGCTCGCCCCAGGATCCGGCAGGCCCTTTGCCCTGAGGGCCTGAGGCTCCTGTTGGGAGCAGGTGGCCGGAAAAGCAAGAGAAGGAGGTCATCAGGGAAGCAGCTCACTCAGAAGGTAGAAGAAGAAGGGAAGCAGACAGGGTTAATTTGAGGAGGAATTCCAAGTGCCCCCACAACCCCAGACACCAGTGACCAGAGCCCGCATACATGGCTGCCACTACCAGCAAGGGCAGACACCCAGGGTGGACTTCCTGGTCTCGGTTACAGCCACAAGAGAGCAAGGGCAGCAAGGGAAGAGATCCCCTAGGATGGCTTCAGAGGAGTCTTTTAGAAAATGTTTCAGTGGCCTATGGTGGGGGGCGGGGGTGGAGTGGTGTAGTCTTGTGTCTCATGTTATAGCATCTCTGCAGTAATTATTAACATGTTATCTTCAACTACAGAGCCTGAGATCCTCTTGAGCTAGTCTTTAATGTTGTGGCCAAAAAAAGCTTTTGATTTTAGATTTTACAACAGGAAAAAAATTTTGATTATATAGGAAAAAATAGTTCATCTCAGCAATCACTTCTAAGTAGTGACCCAAATGAGTTGAAAACTTTGAAAACAGGAAAACCTGCACATGAATATTTAACAGCCTCACCCATAATTGCCAAAATTTAGAAGCAGCCAAAATGTCCTTCAATAGATTGAGCAAAATGGATAAACGAGATGTGGTACATCTATACAATGGAACATTATTCAGTGATTACCAAAAAATGAGCTATCAAGTTGCAAAAAGGCATGAAGGAAACCTGCTAAATGAAACCAACCAACAAACAAAAAAAACCACAGTCTAAAAGGATATAGGGACATCCCTGGTGGTCCACTGGTTAAGATTCTGCCTTGCAATGCCCAGGACACAGGTTCGATTTCTGGTTGGGGAACTAAGATCCCACATGTTTCAGAGCAACTAAGCCCTCATGCCACAAGTAGAGAGTCTGCAACAAAAGATCCCACATAACATAACTAAGACCTAATAAAGACCCAACATGGCCAAGTAAATAAATATTTTAAAAAAGGATGTATAGTCTGTGGTTCCATATTCATACAGCATAACATTCTGGAAAAGTCAAAATCATGGAGACAGTAAAAAGATGACTGGTTGCCAGGGAGAAAGGGGAGGTAGGGGGGATGAGCCCATGGGGCACAGGGCACTGTGAGAACGCTGAAACCATTCTGCATGACACGTATGGTTCCGGAGTCTGGGCTCCTAACTGCAAACACATGACATCACGCATCCGTCAAAATCAACAGAACTCTCCAATGCAAAGCATCACCCCCAATGGGAACTCTGGCCTTTACTTAGCAGTCACCTATTAGCATGGCTCATCAGTTCAACCACCACCACATACTACCATCTATCCAGCTGGGCACTGTTTTAAGCACTGACTATGCAAGGTCTCATTTAATACTCACAGAAGTCCTATGAAAAATAGAGGTCAGGGCTGTTAAAGAGACTTGTCAAGGGTCTCAAAGCCAATAAGTGGAAAAAGTAGGGCTTGAACGGAAGCCTCTCCAAGGCCAAGCCCATGAAATTCCTATACTCTATTGCCCTAACTCCTCTCCAGGGCAATATTTTGTAATAGGGAAGAACAAATATGACTCCATATTAGATGTTTCTTTTATTTTAACCTTTGAGCTCTGCTGCCAGTGGTTAGTCACACTGGCTGTCCACCTTTTGTAAAAGGATGTTGCCTAGAACCTAAAATATACAGGATAGCCCATTCTCAGGGCTCTGGCCTTTATACATATATGGGTAAAAAGTTGCAGAACAGAGAATGACATTTGTTTTGTTGGAGATTCACAGGAACATCGTGACCTGACCTACAGGGACACCGGCAGGAACACAGGATTCCTGCACCAAGAAGTTTGCCATAGACAACTAACTTCTCTTCTTAACATAAAAATATAATTTTAGTAAAAATAGCCCAAATCCTGACTGGGGTAAGAAGGTTCTTTGAGACATCAGTCTGCCATCTTCTCAGTCTGCTGGCTTTCTGAATAAAGTCACTATTCCTTGTCCCCAACAACTTGTCTCCTGATTTACTGGCCCATCGTGTGACAGCAGAACCCGTTTGGATTCAGTAGCAATTTCAGTAAGTAAACCAGTGGGCAGAGCAAGTCTCAACAATTGCTCTGTTTAGTCATTCATGCACAAATATTTGCTGAAAGCTATGTAACTCTAAGGATATTAATGTAGGTAAGAGACTCTCCCTGCCTACAGGGAACTTGTAATCTAGTGGAAGAGACAATGGAAGTCCTAAGAAAAGGAACCAAAAAGCTCCAGCTCATGAGAAGCACATGGGGAGAGATCATGAGATGCAATAGAGATTACTAAAGAATCTGTCCTGACATTATATTTAAATAGAAAGCACCCTGGACACCCTAATCATCCTACCTCTAGAGACTGGGAAATTTTGAGAGCATAAGAATCCACCAATAAAAAATGTATAAAAATTGCACTGTAAGGCAACTAAAGACAGCTAATATAAGAAACAGCTATCCTGAGGAAGGGGAAAAGGAAAATATCTAACTATGACAGGCACTATTTTGCATCCCTAAACTACATCCTCTCAGTAAATCCTGGCCTTTCATGGTAGAGATGACCTTTGACATTATTTTTTTGTTAAGTTTTTTTCATGTGGTCGCACAGAGTCAGACAGAACTGAAGCAACCTAGCAGGAGCACGATTTTTAAAATCTTTATTGAATTTGTTTCAATGTTGTTTCCGTTTTATGTTTTGGTTTCTTGGCCACAAGGCATGTGAGATCCCCGCTTCCCAACCAGGGATGGGACCAGCACCCCCTACATTGGAAGGCAATGTCCTAACCACTGGGCTCCCAGGTCAGTCCTTCTCTGCCGTTACTTTACGATGAGGATGTACAGCTATTTACCTTGTGAAAATCCTGCCTCTCACCTGTGTCTTTCTTCTTATCCCGGGAAAGCTCATGCACAGTGGCACCAATATCATGTCTCAAGATCTTGATGATGTTTGCCAGGGCAGGCACGCTGCGCTGATCCAGATTGGTGAAAAATTCATACTCGTCTTTCTTTAAACGTGAAGGTCTTGATTCAATGTGGGTCAGGTTTATGTCATTCTCCTAGAAAAGAGGAGTTAGGGAGTATGAAGGGGACAGTAACTGGAATAGACACAGACCGAACACGCAAAACCAGAGCAAACACAGCGAAATGTGAAGTGAGAAAGAAGAGTTCTTTTTTTTCCATTTCTTCCTTTTTTTCCCCAATATAAGAGTAGAAGAAAGCCTTTAACACAGCAAAAATTGTTTACTTTTTCTTCTGCAAAACCAAATAACTAATCAAATGTTAGGGAAATAGTTCAAATGTCACAGAATTTAATCACGTGGAAATCTGCTCAAGGCCTAGAACTGTAAACATAAGGTTTCAGTTTGGTACACAGAGCAAGGCTTTGCTGCTTGGATAGAGTCCACAAGAGTCAGGCTTTTTGTGTTTAAATCAAAGTTCTTAACTATATCAGCTACGAGACCTTAGAAAATGTACTTTTATATTTCTAACCATCAGTTTCTCCATCTGTAATTTTGTGGGTATTTGTGGTGCTTAGTCGCTCAGTCGTGTCCGACTCTTTGCCACCCCAAGGACTGCAGCCCACCAGGCTCCTCTGTCCATGGGATTCTCCAGGCAAGAATCCTGGAGTGGGTTGCCATGCCTTTCTCCAGGTATTCATGCTACCTGGTTCATAAATTTGTAGGAAACACTGAATGAGATGATACATACAGACTGCCAGGTACATAATCCATGCTCAGTTAAAATTATCCAGTATAAACACTGCTCATACTTTTATATAATTACTTTTCATTCCAGTTATGCCACAAATGCATATGTAGCACCTACCAGGTACTGATCACTTTCTAGGTGGCTGGGATACAGTAGTGAACAAAACAAAGATATTTTCCTTTAATAGAGTTTACATTCAAGTTGTGAAGATACAAACAACAAACAAAAAAGATAACTGATTTATGTATTATAATGACAAACGCTAGGGAAAAAATCAAAGCAGAGCAGGGTGAAGGGAACAGGTAATCTTGGAGTGGAACGGAGCTGTTTCAGTAATTAATAGAATGAACAGGTGAAGTCTCATTGAGAAGGGAAGACTCACGTGCATTAAATGCCGCAAAATAATAATCACTTAATACAGCTTCTCAACTTCAATGTCTCTAGCTGGTGCTACTTTAGCCCCTATGGAGTTCATCAGTAAAAAGAGTCACTTACTTAAACTGGCCCTCAAATTTCAACGTGTGATTTTCATTATTACTTATTCAAAACTCTGATTTCATTGACAGTACTGTTCTTTGTGGAGAAAATCAAGGAGTATCCTCTTTATTAATTTTTCTTTAAAAGAGGGTTTCTCCAAACATTAAAACGGACAAAATGTAGCCAGAAAAATATGCTTAACTTGAATAATTCTATAATTGCAAAGAAATGAAATTCATCAACCTTAGAGTTCAAGAAGTGTATCTTTTTCCTTGATGGTTAGCAGCATCTGGTTGAAGAGCACATGGCTAATTACAGTAATGATATTTAAATACAGTAATGATATTCAAATAATATCACTTTACAGTTTCAACTTATTTTCTGTGACCTTCTCAAGAATTCTCTGTAGAGGTTAAGGAAGATGTGAAAAACGAAATCAGAGACAAAGATGCTTTGTTCAAAGGGGCCAGAGAGGAAGCTGCTGTGAAACACAGGCTCAGCTCGGGGCTCTGTGATGACCTGGATGGCAGGGATGGGGGATGCCGGGTGGCAGCGAGGGCCAGAAGGGAGGGCATATATGTATATATACAGCTGATTCGCTGCGTTATGCTGCAGAAACGAGTACTACATTGTGAAGCAATTAATGTTGTTTAGTCGCTAAGTCATGTCCAACTATTTTGCAACCCCATGAACTATAGCCTGCCAGGCTCCTCTGTCCATGGGGTTCTCCAGGTAAGAATACTCGAGCGGGTTGCAATTTTCTTCTCCAGAGGATCTTCCCAACCCAGGGATGGAACTCGGGCCTCTTGCATTGTAGGCAGATTCTTACCATCTGAGCCACCAGGGAAACCACTTGGGAAGCCCAAAGCAAGTACACACCTATTAAAAAAAAAAAAAAGTGGCTGGAGAGAGAAGCTCATTTTCTCTAACCTCAGACACTGGTCTTTGAACCATACGACCTGTCCCGCCCGGGACATGATGAGCATCCCACAGATACCAGGTCTCATCATTCTTATTAGTATTACGCCAAGTCCCTCAAAGTGAAGACACTATGGGAGTAAACACAATCATAGGCAATCCTGCACAGGCACCGCTTCCTGCTCCTTCTTCCCCATAATTCTCAAGGGTGCATGATGAAGCCGTTATATACGGGCACCAGCTGCAGAAGAACATACCCCTGCCCAGGTAACACAATGTGGGGACTCCTGACCAGAGAGAGAGAGCAGATCATGTGGAGGAAGGAAGATCAGACAGATAGCAGTTGCTCTAAAGCTTTCTTTGCAAACAGAGGTGACTAATGGAAGCAAAGAGCAATGTCATCTTTCTTGGCTCTGGATGAAAGCGAATGGTTAAGCTCCACCTATTGACCTAAGGTGAAACTTTAAATGAAGTTTAAAGTAACTTCAAACTTTAACCAATTCCTGCCTTGTTAAGAGCAGAGAAAAAAAACAGCAAAGCCAAGAAATAGGAGTGGATGCACCTTGGGCATGTTTATTCGTGGGACAGCAAGGGAGGGCGGGTGGTATAGGAGGCGGGAAGGGGTGTAGAGTGAAAAAAATTTTTAAAGTTTGGAAGGCAGACTCTACGCTGATTGAGTTTCCCCACTTCCATCCCACCACTCCTAACACAACACCACTTCCCAGGGAGAAGCCTCTCACCTTGGAAATAGCCAGAAGACAATGTATGCCGTGTGTACCGTGGGTAAAACAGAGAGCTGGTAGGAAGCTGCTGCATAACGCAGAGCTCAGCTCAGAGCTCTGATGACCGAGAGGGGTGGGAGGGAGGGAGGGGGCCTCAAGAGGAAGGGAATAAACATATACTTCCCGTGGATCCACTTCATTGTACAGCAGAAACAAACACACAGCTAAGCAATTTTGCTCCAGTTTAGAAAAATAAAAACAATGTATGCCCCATGACTCAGCTTTTGTCATTCTGGAGACCTAACTTATGGGAGAACTTTTTACCAAAATTTGTAAGCCGACTACACAAGAGTGGAATGATTAGATGGGCTATAGAGTATAATCATCACTGGAGATCCTGCAACCATTAAAAAAAAACTAACAACAACGTGTGTAAAACAGTGCCAGCAAGCACTCCCACGGTGATGACCTCCATTGATGAGTCTGAGCAAACTCCAGGAGACAGTGAGGACAGGGAAGTCTCGCGTGTCGCAGCCCGTGAGGTCGCAAAGAGTCGGACATGACTTAGCGACTGAACAACTCCAGTGATGGGCCTCAGGGTATTTTTTGTCTCTATTTTCTTTTTGATCACAGTTCAACTTTTCAAAAAACAATCTTTATTACTAAAATTTAACTTCCTCTTTTAAATGACAGACCCTTGGGAAAATACCTATAATGGATATAGGTATGTGATAGATAATTAAAATATGTTTTAAAACTTCTGTCCAATGCAAGGAAAAAAGGCTAGAATGAAAGGCATCATGATGTTATGTCAAGATTATGAGTAACTTCCATTTATTTACCAAAAGTTTCATACTATTACCAATGCAACAAAAATTAAAATATATCTTTTTAATGTGAGTGAAATTTCTGGCTAAGATCACCCAGCTAAATTCTTCAGATGATTTCCTTCCCATTTGAATCAATTAATTTTCTAGCTTAGCATGCAGTTTCCTTAGTGGTGTTTCTCTGGTTTAATAGAGTGGATCCTTAGATACCAATAATTTTGGTTGCTAAGAAATGCTTTAGAAATGAACCTCCAAATCTGAATATGATCATAGTTAAGAAATGAATTTTTATTATTCTTTATTTATTTGGCCATGCCACATCACATGTGGAATCATAGTTCCCCAACAGGGATTGAATCCACACTCCCTGCAGTGGAAGCACAGAGTCTTAACCACCGGACAGCCAGGGAAGTCCCTGAATTTGTATTTTCAAACGAGGGCTCTATGTAAGTTAAAAATTGACCCATGCACACTCACCACATCTTTACAGACATTTTGGCAGAGGCAAGAAAAGTTAGAGCTCAACACTGCAAAGCCAATTTCACAACTTGCCCAGGAGTTAATGTCTGCGTACAAGAAGGCAGAGTAACAACTTGGTGACTCAGGACTCTTGAACAGAGTGTGGGGACCAGAAAAAACCAAAGTGAAACGAATGGTCTATTTTAACAAGGATTGACCAGAAACCCTTTTGTGCTCCCATCCATGGGGAAAATCTTCCTAAAGGGGGATTCGTCACAAGTAGATGAAACACAGAATGGATATGATGAAATGTGAAAAATGGATTCGTGCTTCTGGAACTTTTCTTGAACTCAAGCTCCTTCCTCTCCTCTTCCATTTCATTCCTCAAGGAAAGAAGAATGGTAAAATGAAAAGGGTGGGCTTTGGGACTAATCTGAGTTCAAATTCTGTTCTGTACTCAATACCTTTGGAAACATTAGTTAGCCATTATGAACTTTTATTTTCCATGTTTAATATAAAAATCATAATATTATCTGGCAGCTTAAAGAGTATTAACAAGAGAGAAAGCGTCTAGCACCACTGTGGCTTCAATCACAGTTCCTCAGTAAGAAGTCAGTATAGCCTACCTTTCTCAACCTGGCACAGATACATATTCTCCTGGAAACTGAAACACATTAAGCTGACAAGTCACTTCCCCTTTAATATTTGCTGTACTTTAAGCTCTTCTCAGCTTTTCCCCTGAAAGTATGTTTCCAAAAGGAGAATGAAATGCTGAGCATATTTTCAGATGAGACTAGATTGGAAAAGGGGAGCTTCTTGAATTCTTGGACCTCCTACATGCTGTTGCCTTGGCATAAGCTCAAATGAAGTTATGTCCTGGTCTGTTTCAGAGCTTTCTGAGGTGGGAGGCAATACCAAAGACAGTCACAGATGATGGTCCACATCACTGGTCTCACATAAACAGACAGGAGCCTTTCAAAACTCATTCAATCCAACACCTTCCTGGTGCCAAACACTGCCCTAAGCACTGGGCTCTAAGAGCAGACAAAGCAGGAAAAATCCCTGCCCTCCTGGAGCTTACATTCTGGAAGGAAGACACAGATAATAACTATGATAAATAAATAAAATATACAGTCTTCATATACTGTACATACATACAAAAATAAGCAGGGAAGAGGGACAGACTATTCCAGAGGTTCAAGCGAGGTGCCATTTTAAACAATGGGGTCATGAAATCCTCAAAAAACAAACAGGTGACATGCAAGCCTAGACCTAAAATCAATGAGGAAGCAAGTCATAAGGGAACAGAAAGTGGAAGGGTCCTGCGGTCAGCCATCTCACAATATTACTGAAGACCATCAGTGAGGCAAGTGTTACAGGGGCAGAATGGGCAGGGGGCAATAGGATATGAGGCAGAGAAGTAACCAAGAATAACCTGTTGGCCATTATCTTAACCGTGGTTTTCACTTGGAGTGATGTTAAGAAGCTATGTGTAAAATAGATAAACAACAAGGACCTACTGTAAGCAAAGGGAACTCTATTCAACATTCTGTAATAACCTATAAAGGTAAAGTATCTGAAAAAGCCTTCCCTGATAGCTCAGTTGGTAAAGAATCTGCCTGCAATGCAGGAGACCCCGGTTCGATTCTTGGGTCAGGAAGATCCACTGGAGAAGGGATAGGCTACCCACTCCAATATTCTTGGGCTTCCCTGGTGGCTCAGCTGGTAAAGAATCTGCCTGCAATGTGGGAGACCTGGGTTTGATCCCTGGATTGAGAAGATCCCCTGGAGAAGGGAAAGGCTACCTGCTCCAGTATTCTGGCCTGGAGAATTGCATGGACTGTATAGTCTATGGGGTGGCAAAGAGTCGGACACGACTGAGAGACTTTCACTTTCATCTGAAAAAGAATGAATATATGTATATGTGTAACTTAAACACTTTGCTGTACATCTGAAACTAACACAACATTGTAAATCAACTATACCCCAATAAAATAAGCTATGAGAGGTAGCAGGACAGAGGGAGAGAGAGCTTGTCACTCATGTTTTCAATGAAGCACTCTGGCAGGTATTTTAAGAATAGACTGGGGGCTTCCTGGTGATGCAGTGGTTAGGACTCTGTACTTCCACTGCAGACGGCATAGGTTCGATCCCTGGTTGGAGAACTGAGATCCCACAAACCTTGGGGCACAGCCAAAAAAAAAAAAATAAAGACTGCAATGGGACAAAGGCAGAAACTGTCTGGGGACGGCTACAATTTCTGGGGTGAGAAATAACAGTTACAAAAATAGAGAAGTCTCACAGAGGTACAGGCAGGGCTTCTTGTATATTTTACTGATCTCTTCTTGTGAGAGGTCCAGTAACAGCCCCAGTTGACTGAAAGTCTAAAAATCAAACCCACTGGGCTAAACAGGAAACCAAAAACATTCAGGAAAGCAGGAGCAGCACAATTAAAGTCGAGAGGGAGCTCAAAATTCTCCCCAACTCCACGCTAGAGGCGAGTTCTTGGGCAGGTTCAAGTTAACTTTCAGGATTCACCCCCTGGAAACCATCTTTTAGGATCCCACTCTCGCCTCCCCTGGGAGTGTCTCTGTGGTCAGCTCCTGTCTTCCCTTCCCCTGGTCTTGTCCCTCTTTGTTGGGTTATTTCTTCCCCATCTTCCCCTCCCTGTGGTTGGAACTGTGTCCAATTCAGAGGGAACCCGTTTCCTGGGGAAGAGCTGGGCTGGCAGCTTACTCCAGGCTCTTTTCAAGGCTTTACAGGAAAGAGCTGTCCTGTCCCAGGTTCCCCTTTCTACCCCTTGTTTTTGGCATCGAAGAGATAAAATCTAAATGGCCCAGTGGCCTGTTTCAGTCCAAGCTATCCATGAGCAATCACAACCCACGTGCCATCAATGGACCACGGCACTCCATCTACATTTTCACAACGTGGGACTGAACTTTATGATGAAAGTTTAGAAAGTCAGCTCTGTGCTACTGTTTCTCAAATATGCCTGGTTTTGAACAGGTGAACAGCTGAAAACAGTGCCAGTTTTCCATTTGAGGTTCCTCTATTCAATAACTGGATCATCAAACATACTCAAAATGTTTGAGGCAGCACCATCTGCATGGACACACAACAGAAGCAAGCTAAAGATCCATCAATAAGAAATAAAGTATAGTCACGCAATGGAAAATAGGAAAAAAAATGAATGAGCAAAAATACATGCACAAATCTCAAAAACAATGTCCCCCATCTTCTCCCCAAAAAGAAAACTGCAGACGGACTATTACAATATGATTCCAATCTTATGAAGATTAAAAGCTTAGAGGATAATTTTTTTTAAAAATGAAAAAATTAAAAAAAAAAAAGCTTACAGGATAAACAACAAGGTCCTGTACAGCACAAGGAATTATATATATATATAATATCTTGTGATATACCATAGTGGAAAAGAATATGAAGTCTATATATGTAAAGTATATATGTTCATATACAAATGAATCACTTTACTGTATACCAGAAATTAATACAGCATTGTAAATCAACTTTAGTTTAAAAAAGCAAAACTTGCAAGACCATGCCATATATCCTAATGGATATCTTTATATAACAAAATCTAAAAAGATGCATGGGAATAGTATGTATCAAATTCAGATTAATAGCCACTTCTGAGGAGGGAAGTACATGGGGAAGGGGTACCCAGGGATTTAAATCATTTCTGTAATGATTTACTGCTTAAACAGGAAGTAAGTTACATGGGCATTCTTTATATCATTATCTATATTTTGGGGTTTAAATAAGATGAAAAAGTCACCTGGGTTGTAAGAACTTTCCCCCAGTGAAACGCAATGCTCTTCTTATTTTGATTAAAGATGGAATGCTCCCTGTAAACACGTTACTGCCACAACAGCTCTGGACCAAGGCCAAAAGGATAAAAGGAACCCTCGTGATTCAGTCTTAATGCTGTCCTGCTCACCAGACCCAGGAGTCACAGGCAGGACCTGAAGCCCAAACTTGAGAGCAGTAAACATCTTATTATCTGCCAAACGTCTCTTCTGCAACCCCGCCTCTGTTCCCAGGAACACTGAGGATGGTGGATGGTAAAGGATTCAAGGATTCCGGGACCTGGATAAGTGTTTATTCTCTCCCCTCAAGTCATTTGCTTCTTCATTCTGGAATTTACTGCCCCGTTTTCCTCACTAGTCAGTCCTTTAGGTTTCAGCTTAAACGTTATGTCTGCAAGAAACTTCTTAACCAATTTTTCCCCCAGCCTGGGTTAAGAATGCTCATGGAAGCCTGAGCTTCTCCTCATTCTGTAGGTGCAGAGAGTGACTGCTTCACTCATCCCGGTCTCCTCAGCACCCATGTACGGTCTGATAACCGCTGATACTCACAGAAGGTTAATGGAATGCATGAATGAGACAGTATGAGCTCATACAGTGTCTTGTGAGGGTGGAAGGTGGGTCATCTGGGCAGAGAGGGAGCACAGAAGGTGACCGTGACAGACATAGACCATACTTGTGAACATTTAGACTATAAACACACAGAGAGATTTATTTTCAAATCTACTGTGAAAATGGAGGGTGATCTTGGAAGCAGTTTTTAGCTGAGTGTCTAGCCCTGGGCAGCTTGCTTAGTCTGAACCTGTGTGTCTCCATCAGTTAAATGATGGCAACTGAGCACACTCATCATGTGCTTCAGAGCTCTGCATATGTGCCTGACGGCTTATTCCCGTCCTTAGGGGATTCGAGGTAAAATGATTAGTGGCGTTCTGGCAGAGAAAGGGAGACCTCTTCTCTGCAACTTCCCCCAGGAGCTAGGTTCTAATTTTATAGCCCATTACTAAGCCACTTGCAATAAAGACTCTCAGGAGACTATTTTTCTAAGTAGGCGCAGGACATGAGTGAGTAGAAGCTAAAAATAAAGAGAACTTTGGAAAATGCAGAGAATTGAGAGGTCAGTGTACTGAGGACAGCGGGATTTTTTGGGGTTAGCAGACAGAGGTTTGAGTATGTTCCTAATTGTTTGGCCCCAATTCACGAAACCATCTGCCTCATCACCCCCATCACCACACAGTCAATGCATGTAAACACCATACCTCTGTATCTCCAATGCAAATATCAAGCCTATTACATCCTTTTTTTAAGTTAATGAATCTTTATTTATTTTTGTATTATTAGCATTATTTTTAATTGGAGGATAATTGCTTTATAATGTTGTGTTGGCTTTTGCTATATAATACGAATCAGCTGTCAGTATAGATCTATAGATATATAGATATATCCCCTCCCTCTTGAGCCTCCCTCCCACCGCCGCCCATCCCACCTCTCCAGGTTTGCGCTGCATTCTGATGTTGTTACCGCTGAGGTCTAACAGACCAGGAGCGCACTGGCAGACAGTACCTCCACTTGGTGGGATGAGGACTTTGGTGGTAATCAGCTGCGGAAAAGACAGTCGTGCTCACCAAGGATGGAGGTGTCTGCAAGAGTACTTAGCAAGGGGCTCATCGGTGCAGGTGATTCCGCTATAACATTTCTCCTCCATTGCCAATTTTGGAGAAACTAGAATGGATTTTTCCTTTGTCTTTATTGAGGAAAGGTAAGTTTATTTATACCATAATTTTTGCATTGATTCTGCCCTGCCTTTTTACTAGCTGTTTTGATAGTAATAATGCTTGAGATCAGTGCCTTCCAGTTCTCTTCTACAGTAGAGATGATGCCTTTAAGTGATTTGAAATATACTCCCTGTAATTTCTTGCTTTGTCCTTTTGCCTGTGAAGTAACAAAAAATAAGCAGTGTTCCTCTGTCTGACTCTTTTTGACCTCATGCACTGCAGCCTGCCCCCCAGACTCCCCTGTCCATGGGATTCTCCAGGCAAGAATACTGGAGTGGGTAGCCATTCCCTTCTCCAGGGGATCTTCCCCACCCAGGGATCAAACCCAGGTGTCCCACACTACAAGCAGATTCTTTACCATCTGAATCACCAGGGAAGTCCCATTCTTTTTCTATGATGGCACTTCAAATACTTGAATGAAACTATTGTTTCCTCACCCCATAATTCCTTTTCAAGTCAATTAACCTTAATCTTAATCCTTTAGCTATCTGTCACAGAGCTAAAAATGTAAGCCTCTGATGCTCCATGACTCTCCAAAAATGATACTGCATAGAAATAATGACAGCAAACATTTATTGAGCTCTTACTATGTGACAGATACTATCATTAAGTACTTTGCCTGTGTTAATTCATTTAATTTTCACAACAGCCCTACAAAAAAATCTTATTACCTTCAGTTTAAACATGAGGAAACTAAGTCACCAAGAGGATAAATAACTTTCCTAAGGTCACCCAGTTCACAGGTGGCACAACTGGATTTTCAACCCAAACAATTTGGTTCCAGACAGCATAGTCTTAATCCTAATGCTGTTCTACTCCTCAGGGTCCCAAATCTCACTCATAACTGAGAGTCTGGAGCTCCCAACTCTATAATAACATAAGTTCAGTGGGATACTAGTGCCTGCAAAATGGTAATATGTCTTTCTTGAACAAGGTTCCATGGTCAAAAACATTTGGGAAACGCTGAGTAAGGTAACACTGAATAAGCTTCCACGCTGCAGGGCTTTCCAAAGTCTTTAATATTTTCACAAGCATGAGGGGTCTCCAAAATCTAGATGCATAATTTTTCAACCCTATTAACCTTTGGAACTCTCATCTAATAAAACACCTAATAACATGTGGCATTTGATAGAATATTGCTTAGGAAACACTGCCCTAAAGTGTAGTTTAGATTCATCCTTATTCTTTTTCCTTTCTTTTTTTTCTGGCAGAAAATGATTTCATTTTATATGATCCAGAAGTTTAGCATCATCTACACAACATAAATGGCTTCCCCATGGGGTCAGCAATAAAGAATCTGCCTGCAATTCAGGAGATGCAAGAGACACAGGTTTGATCCCTGGGTGGGGAAGATCCCCTGGAGAAGGGCACGGCAACCGACACTCCAGTATTCTTGCCTGGAGAATCCCACAGACAGAGGAGTCTGGTGTACTACAGTCCATGAGGTCACACAGAGTCGGATACGACTTAGCGACTAAGCATATATGCACACAATTTAAAGTTTTGTATCTAACACTTACTTCTCCATCTCATTGAGGGTATCATGAGAGACGTGAAGTGCACAAATACACTGTGGCCACCACAACCCCTGGTTCTACTAAGCTGTGCTTACTGTATTGATTACTCGATCAGTCGTGTCTGGCTCTTTGCCACCCTATGCTATTCTACTTTTTTGTAAATGGTCCTGCCTTGACTCTTGGTCATTGCAATTTGCTATAAATGCTCACAATACATACTAAGCCATTTATTCTAAATTTTTTTTTTTTACTTTTTTAGGAAAAAAACTTAAATCAAGGCTCCTGAATATCTCTAGGCGTCTAACCTTTTTTTGCTCTTCACACAGTCTCAAAGATTTCTCATGGGGCTCATAGATAACAGGTGGAAGCAGTAAAGGAACAGACATCATGTAAGAATCTTCTGTGGACTCAGAGCCATACCATGCATTTTATGTAGCACATAAAATCTCCCCGACCGAGGTAGGTGTGCATCATTAGTTCCAGTTTACAGATGAGTAAGCAAAGGCACACATTAAACAACGGGTCATGGCCAATGAACTTTGGCATTCAACCATCCCACGTGCAGTCCATGTTTCTTGGGTACATTTCATCCTGGTAAATAGTTACTTGTGGCTTACTTATTAGGTTGAAAACATCCTGTTAATTTACTATTATTTAATTTATTAACCTTAAGGTCTGACTCTCGCGAGGAAAATGCTTATGAACCGTGTAATACAGAGGCAAAAATGTGACATTCCTGTATTTTACAGATATATTCTTTCTCAGAATCAGCTTGCCACGCAGAAACCTCTCTGTCTCTCTTTTCTACACTCATTTCTTGCTCTCACTCATATAGATATTTTTCTTCCTCACTTTGGATAGCCAGGTTTAATTTCTTTAAAACAGACTTTATTTTTTAGGTCAACTTTAGATTTACAGAAAAAGTAAGAAGCTAGTAGGGAGAATTCCCATATATTCTGCAGCCAATTTCCCCAAATATTAGTGTCATGTATAAGTACAGAACATGTGTTATAATTAATGAACTGATGTTGATATACTATCACAAACTAAAGCCCATACTTTATTTGAATTTCTTTAGTTTGAGTCTCATGTCCTCTTTCTGCTCTACAATCCCACTCAGGACACTACATTATAATTAGTTGTCATATACCTTGAGGCTCCTTTGGACTGGGACAACTTCCCAGACACTTCTAGTTGCTGATGACCTTGACAGCTTTGAAGAGTACTAGTCAAGTATTCTGTACACTGTTCCTTAACTGGAATTTGTCTGATGTTTTCCTCATGGTTAGCCTGGGGTTATGGGTTTAGGGAAAGAAGATCACAGAGGTGAAGGGCCATTTCATCAAGTCACTCTGTATGGCCCACACCAAAGGAGTGGAGAGTTATGTTCTTTTCCTTCTTTGACTTCAGAGTGTCTGTTTAAATTATTTGGCATTCTTCTGCCCAGGAGATCTGTCTCTTCACCTATTTATGTATTCAGTCACCAGGTAGAATGTAACTAAAGTACTAGGGGGTAAAAAATTATTTGGTTCAAAAATATTTCTTCTTACAATCCAGGGCAAAAGCTTTTTTGAACGTCTATTTTCCTTTGCTCATATTTAAATATAATCTCATTCTTCATTTATGATTTGATGCTGGAGGATAATCATTTTGCAATGTTGCATTAGTTTCTCCTGTTCAACAAAGTGAATCAGCTGTAACTGCACGCACATCCCTTTCCTCCTAAGCCTCCTTCCCACCAACCTCCCCCAGCGCATCCCACCCCTCTGGGTCAGCGTTACACAGCCGCTTCCCACGAGATGTCCATTTCACACACGGTAGTGTGCCCATGTGAGCACTACTCTCTCAATTCATCCCACTCTGAGCCTGCAGAGGATATAAAGATGACTCACACAAGGCTCCCTGCCAGGTCAATCAGAAATGTATGCATTTCACAAGGTAAATAAGTGCTGGGAAAGTGTGAGTCTGTGGTCCAAAGTTAGTGTTAGTTAGTAGTTAGTCTAACTAGTTAGTGTTAGTCTAACTAACTAACTAGTTAGTGTTAGTCTGTAGTCCAAAGTCTGTAGTCTCTCAGTGTTTGGGGACACTGAGAGAATAGTACAGTCGTCCTTCTGTATCCATGGAGGACTGATTCCAGGACCCCATGGGTACCAAAACCCCTGGGTGCTCAAGACCCTTATATAAAATGGCAGTGCTAGGATAATGAATACAGTCAGGCCTCCCTAGCAGTGAGCTGCACATCTGTGGATTCAGTCAATCCCAGACAGAAATTTTGGTTGACTCTGAAGGAGTAAATATGAAGGCCAACTGTAATTAATTCAGGCAAAGTTTGATACAGGAAGAGGGAGTCCAATGTTGACTTCCTGGGTGTGCAACCATGATTCTGAATGATCCTAATTATGAAATGGAGAAAGCTTAGCTCACAGACAATGAAAGACTTATCTAAGATCACACAGTTGGGTAATGTAAAAGCCTAAGCTGAAAATCAAGTCTTCCAGTTCCAGACCCTATGTTCTTTTCACTGCATCCAACCAGAAGATAACACAGAAGTCTGCTGTGCCATGGCTTAAAGCTGAAATGAACAGAGCACTTACCTCAAATAGACGTAAAACTTTGGCCAGCGCACCAACTTCTTCTTTGAGTGAGAAGATCAGTGATACAGCATTTTGATCGGAGTTGCCTTCAATATAGCTCGTTTCCTATAGGAGTAAATGCATTTAAGTAAAATGTTTTTTTCACAGCTCAGCAATTCAGTCCTGTGAAACCTCCAAGGAAGAAGCCAGCATGAACTTTCTCTTCTAGTTAAGCCTTGGAATACAATGAGCTACATACATTCTATATAGAAGTACATGTGCAAGGGAAAATAAGTAAATCAAGAAAAGTAAAACACTAAATGATGCTCATAGATCATATTTCAGTTTTAGAAAACTCTAATTTTTCACTGGGGCTTCCCTGGTGGCTCAGATGGTAAACAATCTGCCTGCAATGTAGGAGATCCAGGTTCAACCCCTAGGTTGAGAAGAGTCCCCTGGAGAAGGGAATGACTACCCACTCCAGTATTCTTGCCTGGAGAATTCCATGGACAGAGAAGCCTGGCCAGTTACAGTCCATGGGGTCACAGAGTCAGACATGACTGAGTAATTAACACACATACAATTATTCACTGATGTCACCAGTCACTCTAAAGAATGCCTTTCAGTGACACTTACCAAGTGCGAGGTACAATCAGGGCTCTGAGAGAAACAAATGAACAAGAAGATGCCCCATTCATCAGCAGCTCACATTTTTACTTAACAGACACATACACAACAAGCAAGGTAAGTAGAAAAAGATCTTAAAGGTGGTTCAGTAATTGTCCCAGGAAAACACTGAGAAACAGAGAGTAGAAAA